>NC_090320.1:246496395-247106024 GCF_040869045.1 Eurosta solidaginis | reverse complement strand
AGGACGCCTTTTAGAGATATCGCCTTAAAGGTGGACCAGGGGTGACTGTAGAATTTGCTTGTACGATATGGGTATCAAATGAAAGGTGTTAATGAGTATTTTAAAAGGGATTGGGCCTTAGTTCTATAGGTGGATGCCTTTTCGAAATATCCCCATAAAGGTGGACCAGGGGTGACTCTAGAATTTGTTTGTACGATATGGATATCAAATGAAAGGTGTTAATGAGTATTTTAAAAGGGATAGGGCCTAAGTTCTACAGGTGCACGCCTTTTCTAGACATCCTTATAAAGGTGGACCAGAGTTGACACTAGAATGCGTTTGTACAATATGGGTATCAAACGAAAGGTGATATTGAATGTTTTAAAAGGGAGTGGGCCTTAGTTCTATAGGTGGACACCTTTTCCAGATATCGCCATATAGGTGGACCAGGGGTGACTCTAGAATGTGTTTGTACGATATTGGTATCAAATGAAAGGTGTTAATGAGAGTTTTAAAACGGAGTGGTGGTAGTTGTATATGTGAAGGCGTTTTCGAGATATCGACCAAAATGTGGAGCAGGGTGACCCAGAACATCATCTGTCGGGTACCGCTAATTTATTTATATATGTAATACCACGAACAGTATTCCAGCCATGATTCCAAGGGCCTTTGATTTCGCCCTGCAGAACTTTTTCATTTTCTGCTACTTAATATGGTAGGTGTCACACCCATTTTAAAAAGTTTTTTTCTAAAGTTACATTTTGCAGCACCATATCATTACTGCAGTTGAATGTTGACATAATTTAATTATATACTGTAGGTAGGTATGTAGGTAGGTAGTGGGTAAGTGTAGGTAGTGAGTAAGTACATAACCGTTTTTCAAAGTACTTCTAGTACTGTGAGCACATAGCTGTTTTCATTCACTTCTAAACCAAAAGAAATATAAAAAACTACATATGCAGAAATGTGGGCTCTATATAGTGATAATTAAATATACAATCACAAAAACTTTGAAGAAAAACACATAACTGTTTTCGTCAGCGGGCGACGATATGTATTATGTGTTCCACATATGAGCCAAATCCAACAAATACGATTTTTGAAATATTTCGAACCATGCGCCACCTATCGTAGTTTTGTTTTTCTTATTATTGCATTGTCGTTGGGTTCTGAACTATATTCCAAGCTTCAAGCTTGTAGCTTATAGGGAAGTTACTTAAATTTCAATTACAAAATTCTGTTCGCTACACAGCATCAAACTAAATAAAACCGTTTAAAAATACAGTTGTTGTACACATATGACATAATCGTTCTCAAATTAACATGTCTATTCTATTGTGGAAATGCATACATATATAAAAACAAGTAAGGAAGGCTAAGTTCGGGTGTAACCGAATATTACATACTCAGTTGAGAGCTATGGAGACAAAATAAGGGAAAATCACCATGTAGGAAAATGAACCTAGGGTAACCCTGGAATGTGTTTGTATGACATGGGTATCAAATGAAAGGCGTTAATGAGTATTTTAAAAGAAATTGGGGCTTAGTTCTATTGGTGGACGCCTTTTCGAGATATCGCCAAAAAGGTGGACCAGGGGTGACTTGAAAATGTGTTTGTACGATATGGGTATCATATTAAAGGTATTAATGAGGGTTTTAAAAGGGAGTGGCCCTTAGTTCTATATGCGAAGGCGTTTTCGAGATATCGACCAAAATGTGCATCAGAGTGACCCAGGACATCATCTGCGGGGACCGCTAATTTATTTATATATGTAATACCACGGACAGAATTCCAGTCAAGATTCCAATGGCTTTTGATTTCGCCCTGCAGAACTTTTTCATTTTCTTCTACTTAATATGCTAGGTGTCACAGCCAGTTTACAAAGTTTTTTTCTAGAGTTATATTTTGCGTCAACAAACCAATCCAATTACCATGTTTCATCCCCTTTTTCGTATTTGGTATAGACTTATGGTATTTTTTTCCTTTTTCGTAACTTTCGATATCGAAAAAGTGGGCGTGGTCATAGTGGGATATCGGCCATTTTTTATACCAATATAAAGTGAGTTCAGATAAGTACGTGGACTGAGTTTAGTAAAGATATATCGATTTTTTTTCAATTTATCGTGTTAACGGCCGAGCGGAAGGACAGACGGTCAACTGTGTATACAAACTGGGAGTGGCTTCAATAGATTTCGCCCTTTTTCACAGAAAACAGTTATCGTCCTAGAATCTAAGCCCCTACCAAATTTCACAAGGATTGGTAATTTTTGTTCGACTTATTGCATTAAAAGTATCCTAGACACATTAAATGAAAAAGGGCGGAGCCACGCCCATTTTGAAATTTTCTTTAATTTTTGTATTTTGTTGCACCCTATCATTACTGGAGTTGAATGTTGACATAATTTACTTATATACTGTAAAGATATTAAATTTTTTATTAAAATTTGACTTTTAAAAAATTGTTTTTTAAAAATGGGCGTGTTAGTACATCCATTTTGCTAATTTTTATTTAGTACACATACAGTAATAGGAGTAACGTTCCTGCCAAATTTCTTCATGATATCTTCAATGACTGCCAAATTACAGCTTGCAAAACTTTGAAATTACCTTCTTTTAAAAGCGGGCGGTGCCACGCCCATTGTCCAACATTTTACTAATTTTCTATTCTGCGTCATAAGTTCAACTCACCTACCTGTCGCTTTATCTGTCTTTGGTAATGAATTATTGCACTTTTTGGGTTTTTCGAAATTTTCGATATCGAAAAAGTGGGGGTGGTTATAGTTCGATATCGTTCATTTTAAATAGTGATCTGAGATGAGTGCCAAGGAACCTACATACCAAATTTCATCAAGATAGCTCAAAATTTACTCAAGTTATCGTGTTAACGGACGGACGGACGGACATGGCTCAATCGAATTTTTTTTCGATACTAATGATTTTAATATATGGAAGTCTATATCTATCTCCATTCCTTTATATATGTACAACCAACCGTTATCCAATCAAACTTAATATACTCTGTGAGCTATAAAAACAACTACAAGGGAATTTTCTCTAGTTAGTTTGATAGGACAAAAGCTGTTTGTTCAATTTTTATTATACTTGAAATTTCATCAGGTAATTTGCACAAAAATTTCCTCAAGCTACATACACGGCCACCGTGGGCTGATGCGGCGTGCTCCGCCCACCACACCGAAGATCCTGGTTTCACGCTCCGGAAAAAGCAACACCAAAAACTTTGGTAACAAGTTTTTTCAATTATAAGAAAATTTTTCTAAGCGGGGTCGCCCCTCGGCAGTGTTTGGCAAGCACTTCGAGTGTATTTCTGCCATGAAAAGCTCTCAGTGAAAACTCATCTGCTATGCAGATGCCGTTCGAAGTCGGCATTAAACAAGTAAGTCCCATTCCGCAAATTTGTTGAAAAAAAAAAAAAATAGGAGCACGACACAAATTGGAAGAGAAGCTCGGCCTCAGATCTCTTCGGAGGTTATGGCGCCTTACATTTATTTATTTATTTACATACATATGTATAATGGGCCAACTGAATAAACTAATCAGCAATTGCGTCAATTTATTTAACCTTGATTAAAAAGTTCTCTTATTCCCCAAATTTAGAGTAAACGGCTTTTGTTTGTTTTTTATTCACACAACAAAATTGGGTATAAATGCGCCCAGAAAATTTAACTTCCTTCACTTTAAACTTAACAATCGCCATAAAGTCTTAAACTAAAATGAAATTATGCATTTCTTTCGCGATCCTGATTTTCGTCCTTATCTGCATTTTGAGTAATACGAATTCGCTATATCGCATTATTGGTGGTATTGATTGGAATATACAGCGTAGCCCATATTTGGTATCCATAAATGATACCTGTGAATATGCTTGCGTTGGTTCTTTAATAACTATGCGGCTGGTGGTTACAGCTGCGCATTGCTTGTGGGGTTCAAGCGCTGATGCCATCACTGTTGGAGCTGGTGTAACCGATATACGTGATTTACAAGCAAACGGACAAATACGCGATGTACAGCATATATATTTTGCACCTGGTTATAATGACGAAACAATGCATATGGATATAGCTGTGATAAAAGTGCGTACGCCCTTTTTGGAGTGTGATACAATAAAAACAATAAAACTTTGCGAAGCTGCATTAAACCCGTGCACAACAATGCGAATTAGTGGATGGGGTTGCACAATTCCAAACAGTATACACTTTTCTTCTACACTCCAATCTGCTGTCATGCATATAATAGATGAGATCGAATGTACGGATCTTTATGAGGCGGAAGCGCAGCATTTCACAGAATCAATGATTTGTGCTGGAAATGAGGTAGCTGATACGTGTGACGGAGATTCTGGTGCCCCGGGCGTTGTCAATGGACAACTTTGTGGTGTGGTAATAGGTGGGCTAAACTGTAACTATTTTCCGACGTCATTTACAGATATAAATAATGCAAATGTTCGAGCTTTTATAAATTCAGTGCCACGAAATTAATTGCAGGGTGTGCAGAGTGGAAGTGTTATCTATAAATAAATGTTTATAATTGCAATTTAAAAAAAATTTTTTTGGTTGTATTCAATTATAGTGTGACGCATGCAAATGCCTTAGGAGATCAAACTTTAATCATAGCTTTAAAGTTCCCTCGTTAATGAATAGAACTATAAAAAAAAGAAAAATTTCGAAATAAGTAAGGCAAACTTGACCGTTCCATGACGGTATAAAACAGCAACATCCAGCCAAGCGTATGGAAATCAATGTATTTGTTATTTGTCATAACATTACCATAGCCAATTAATTAGTTTTTGGTTTTCCGACTTATCAATAATCTATAAATTTTTGCTTTCGCGAATGTATTCACATTTTGGAGTTATAATTTTTTGTTTTGAAATGTTTTGGCTAAGTAAGTAAGTTATTGATTGTGTAGCTTGTTATCAGTTTCTTTGCATTTTCTATTTTTATTAAATTACTAGCAGACCCGGCAGACATTGTTCTGCCCTAAATTTGGTCTATCTGCATACATTTTGAAAAGCCTTTTCCGTCTTACTCTGCCCTCCCCCCCTCCCCACTTTTTCTTAATCCTTTTATTCACTCCTCCCTCCGTCTTTTTCGCTTCATCTATCTCTATCTTCGTCTCAATCTATCTCTTTCTCAGTCTCCTTCTCCTCCCACTTTTCTCTTCTCTCAAGTTCTTCTCATTCTTCTTCATCCCTTATTGCCAGTCCCAGAGGGTGGTATGTCTTTTGTTCCAGTCCCTTTCCGAGTCCCAGTTCTAATCCCAGTCCCAATCCATTTCTGGTCTACTTTCCGGAAAAAAGGATCGTAAATACTAATATAGGCAAATTTATATACCAAATTTCAGGCAATTCGAATAGGACGTATGTAAATAGGTATGTGGGTATTATTAATTCATGTCTTTATTTCGTCTTCGCATGCATATTTATCAGTATTACCAGGTTGATGCGGCTAAATCGAATATCACAATGAAAATTACTTTAAAGCTCTCAGCAACAACTTTCATTTGATATCCATATTACACACACATCCTAGGGGTATCCGAAGCCATATCGGTTGAACCGTTCTTGAGTTATAAATAGTATAACTAACACGACTTTATTTTATATATATGGGGTATTCCATCCCATTTCGACCAATTTTGAACCCGACCCCTTTAGAATTGGCTGAAATTTTTTTTTCTTTTTCTAGCTTACGAAAGACGTTTTTCAGAATTTTTTCAAATTTTTTCATCCAACTCAAAAAAAGTTATGAATTTTAAAAAAAACACCGTTTTTGTTTTCAAAATGTTATAAGTTTTTCAAAAATTTACCGCTTGGGATCTTTTTTTTTAAATTTGTTTTTAAATGTACTTTTCGGAAAAAATACAAAAAAATGTTTAAAGTTTTTTTTTTAATTTTTCAGGTTTTCGATATTTTTTGAATATCGCCATTTTTTTATTTTTTTTCTCATAAAAAACTTCAATAAATTCTGCAATATCCCCACTAATCCCGGAGTGGGCCGATTTTTTTTATATTATTTTTATTTAATTGAAAAAAAAAAATTTTCAAAAATAAATTTTTTTTTTCAAAAATAAAATTTTTTTTTATCAATTTTATTTATATAACAAAAAAATGTAAGAAAATTATTTTTAAGTATTCTTTTCTTTATATATGTTACATTATTTTTAGAAAACTTACATGTTTACTGTGTCAGTCATTAATCTTGCTTATTTTAATGGTAGATTACCATAATAAATAAAGAAAAGAATATTTAAAAATCATTTGCTTACATGTTTTTGTTATATAAATAAAATTGATAGAAAAAAATTTTTATTTTTGAAAAATTTTTAAAGTTTTTTTTTTTTTAATTTTTCAGTTTTTCGAGTTTTCGAATTTCGCCATTTTTTTATACTCAGTTGAGCAGAGCTCACAGAGTATATTAAGTTTGATTGGATAACGGTTGATTGTACATATATAAAGGAATCGAGATAGATATAGACTTCCATATATCAAAATAATCAGGATCGAAAAAAAATTTGATTGAGCCATGTCCGTCCGTCCGTCCGTCCGTCCGTCCGTCCGTCCGTTAACACGATAACTTGAGTAAATTTTGAGGTATCTTGATGGAATTTGGTATGTAGATTCCTGTGCACTCATCTCAGATCGCTATTTAAAATGAACGATATCGGACTATAACCACGCCCACTTTTTCGATATCGAAAATTTCGAAAAACCGAAAAAGTGCGATAATTCATTACAAAAGACCGATAAAGCGACGAAACTTGGTAGATGAGTTGAACTTATGACGCAGAATAGAAAATCAGTAACATTTTGGACAATGGGCGTGGTACCTCCCACTTTTAAAAGAAGGTAATTTAAAAGTTTTGCAAGCTGTAATTTGGCAGTCGTTGAAGATATCATGATGAAATTTGGCAGGAACGTTACTCTTATTACTATATGTACGGTTAATAAAACTTAGCAAAATCGGAGAAGGACCACGCGCACTTTTAAAAAAAAAATTTTTTTAAAGTAAAATTTTAACAAAAAATTTAGTATCTTTACAGTATAAAAGTAAATTATGTCAAGATTCAACACCAGTAATGATATGGTGCAACAAAATACAAAAATAAAAGAAAATTTAAAAATGGGCGTGGCTCCGCCCTTTTTCATTTAATTTGTCTAGGATACTTTTAACGCCATAAGTCGAACAAAAATTAACCAATCCTTTTGAAATTTGGTAGAGGTATAGATTTTATGACGTTAACTGCTTTCTGTGAAAATGGGCGAAATCGGTTGAGGCCACGCCCAGTTTTTATACACGGTCGTCCGTCGGTCTTTCCGCATGGCCGTTAACACGATTACTTGAGCAAAAATCGATATATCTTTACTAACCTCAGTTCACGTACTTATCTGAACTCACTTTATCTTGGTATGAAAAATGAACGAAATCCGACTATGACCACGCCCACTTTTTCGATATCGAAAATTACGAAAAATGAAAAAGATGCCATAATTCTATACCAAATACGAAAAAAGGGATGAAATATGGTAAGGTAATTGGATTGTTTTATTGACGCGAAATATAACTTTAGAAAAAACTTTATAAAATTGTTGTGACACCTACCATATTAAGTAGAAGAAAATGAAAAAGTTCTGCAGGGCGAAATAAAAAACCCGTAAAATCTTGGCAGGTATTACATATATAAATAAATTAGCGGTATCCAACAGATGATGTTCTGGGTCACCCTGGTCCACATTTTGGTCGATATCTGGAAAACGCCTTCACATATACAACTACCACCAGTCCCTTTTAAAACTCTCATTAATACCTTTAATTTGATACCTATATCGTACAAACTCATTCTAGAGTCACCCTGGTCCACCTTTATGGCGATATTTCGAAAAGGCGAACACCTATAGAACGAAGGCCCACTCCCTTTTAAAAATACTCATTAACACCTTTCATTTGATACCCATATCGTACAAACAAAGTCTAGAGTCACCCCTGGTCCAGAAAGGCCCACTCCCTCTTAAAATACTCATTAACTCCTTTCGTTTAATACCCATATTGAACAAACGAATTCTAGAGTCACCCCTGGCCCACCTTTATGGCGATATCTCGAAAAGGGGCTCACCTATAGAACTAAGCCCCACGCTCTTTTAAAATAATCATTAACACCTTTCATTTGATACCCATATCATACAAACAAATTCTAAAGTCACCCCTGGTCCACCTTTATGGCGATATCTCGAAAAGGCGAACACATATAAAACGAAGGCCCACTCCCTTTTAAAAATACTCATTAACACCTTTCATTTGATACCCATATCGTACAAACAAAGTCTAGAGCCACCCCTGGTCCACCTTTATTGCGATACCTCGAAAATGCGTCCACCTATAGAACTAAGGCCCACTCCCTCTTATAATACTCATTAACTCCTTTCGTTTGATACCCATATTGCACAAACGAATTCTAGAGTCACCCCTGGCCCACCTTTATGGCGATATCTCGAAGCGGCGTCCACCTATAGAACTAAGGCCCACTCCCTTTTCAAATACTCATTAACACCTTTCGTTTGATGCCCATATTGTGCAAACAAATTCTAGGGTCACCCCTGGTCCACCTTTATGGCGATATCTCGAAACGGCGTCCACCTATGGAACTAAGGATTAGTCCCTTTTAGAATGCTCATTAACACCTTTCATTTGATACCCATATCGTACAAAAGCATTCTAGAGTCACCCCTGGTCCATCTTTACGGCGATATCTCGAAAAGGCGTCCATCTATAGAACTTAGGTCCACGCCCTTTTAAAATACTCATTAATACCTTTCTTTGATACCCATATCGTACAAACGCATTCTAGAGTCAACCCTGATCCACCTTTATGGCTATATCCCTAAATGGCGTCCACCTATAGAACTATGGCCCACTCCCTCATAAAATACTCTTTAATGCCTTTCATTTGATACACATGTCATACAAACACATTCCAGGGTTTCCCTCGGTTCATTTTCCTACATGGTTATTTTCCCTTATGTTGTCACCATAGGTCTCAACTGAGTATGTAATGTTCGGTTACACCCGAACTTAACCTTCCTTACTTGTTATTTTTATTTTTGAAAATTTTTTTTTCAATTAAATAAAAAAAATATAAAAAAAAATCGGTCCACTCCGGGATTAGCGGAGATGATTGCAGAATTGATTGAAGTTTTTTATGAGAAAAAAAAAACAAATAAAAAAATGGCGAAATTCAAAAAATCTCGAAAAACTGAAAAATTAAAAAAAAAACTTTAAAAATTTTTTTGTATTTTTTCCGAAAAGTACATTTAAAAACAAATTAAAAAAAAGATCCCAAACGGTCAATTTTTTCAAAAATATTAGCATTTTGAAAACAAAAACGGTGTTTTTTTAAAGTTCATAACTTTTTTTGAGTTGGATGAAAAAATTTTAAAAAATTCTGAAAAACGTCTTTCGTAAGCTAGAAAAAAAAGAAAAACTTTCAGCCAATTCTAAAGGGGTCGGGTTTAAAATTGGTCGAAATGGGATGGAATACCCCATATACATTACATTTTTGAAGTTATACTTCTTTATGTGCGTTATGAAAAATTGTTGGGAGTGAAATTTTATAAAATGTGTGACGCTGTAACTCTACGCGCAGAATTGTTTTGAGTGGGATGTACATTAGGCCTGGTTGGTCCCCATTAAAAAAAAAGGGTGTGAAGTCCGCCCGTAGCCTATATGTGTACGTCCTCAATTGCTGATTGATTCATTATAAAAGCTCTTAGTACAGGCCCCTTTATACATTCTTATAGGCAGGGGTATAGCGACGGGGGGTGGGGCGGGTTTAAACCCTTCCATTTACAGCATTTTTTTGAAATATAATGCAAATTTGATATTACTTCCATGTGGAAAACACATTATTATAATGTAATATCTACATTTTTTTCCATGTGAAAAACACATTTCAAAAATGTTAAATTCAAATTATTTTATAAATGAAAAATAATGTGTTATTCACATTTTAAAATGTAAAAAACACATCAATGTTTTTTCCGTGTAGATATGACTTTTTTAAATTAAATATTTTTCTTTTCGATCAGTTTCTTTCTTTTGAATTTTATGTACGTATACGTTAGATCTCATGCATAGGCTCAAAAAGCATGTATTCTACTTATTCCTGAAGGAGGTACTTCGGTTTTTTTTTTTATTAATTTATCTATGATTAATATTACAGGAATGCGATTCTGTGGCTTTTCCTAATGTTCACATGTTCTTGAAAATCTTGTATACGCTTCCAGAAACAACGGCAACGAACGAGAGATCTTTTTCAACTCTTAGGCTGATTAAAAACTATTTGAGAAACACGATGAGTGAAAATCGATTGAATGGCTGTGCATAACTAAGCGTCCACCGTGATCAAATTGTTACCGTTGATGAAGTTTTAGATGAAATGGCAAAGAAAAGCCGACCCATGCGCTTGAGTTTTTAATGTAACCTTTTTCATATCATATTCTAAATATACGTACTTTAATGTTAAAGCTAAAGACAATATTTTTTTTATTTATTTAACTGACTCTAGAATTTGTTTGTACGATATGGGTATCAAATGAAAGGTGTTAATGAGTATTTTAAAAGGGAGTGGTGGTAGTTCTATATGTGAAGGCATTTTCGAGAGATTGACCAGAATGTGGAACAAGGTGACCCAGAATATCACTTGTCGGGTACCGCTAATTTATTTATATATGTAATACCACGAACAGTATTCCTGCCAAGATTTACAAGGCTTTTGATTTTTTATACCAATACAAAGTGAGTTCAGATAAGTACGTGAACTAAGTTTAGTAAAGATAATCGATTTTTGCTCAAGTTATCGTGTTAACGGCCGAGCGGACGGACCGACGGTCGACTGTGTATAAAAACTGGGCGTGGCTTTAACCGATTTCGCCCTTTTTCACAGAAAAGAGTTATCGTCCTAGAATCTAAGCCTCTACCAAATTTCACAAGGATTGGTAAATTTTTGTTCGACTTATGGCATTAAGAGTATCCTAGACAAATTAAATGAAAAAGGGCGGAGCCACGCCCATTTCGAAATTTTCTTTCATTTTTGTATTTTATTGCAGATGCCGTTCGGAGTCGGCATAAAACATGTAGGTCCCGTCCGGCCAACTTGTAGGGAAAATCAAGAGGAGCGACGGCCTTAGTTCTCTTCGGAGTTTATCGCGCCTTACATTTATTTTTTTTTTATCATTAATGAAGTTGAATGTTGACATAATTTACTTATATACTGTAAAGATATTAAACTTTTTGTTAAAATTTTACTAAAAAATTTTTTTTTAAAGTGGGCGTCGTGGTTCTCCTATTTTGCTAATTTTTATTAAGCATACATATAGTAATAGGAGTAACGTTCCTGCCAAATTTCATCATGATATCTTCAACGACTGCCAAATTTGAGCTTGCAAAACTTTTATATTACCTTCTTTTAAAAGTGGACGGTGTCACGCCCATTGTGCAAAATTTTACTAATTTTCTATTCTGCGTCATGAGTTCAACTCACCTACCAAGTTTCATCGCTTTTTCCCTCTTTGGTAATGAATTATCGCACTTTTTGGGTTTTTCGAAATTTTCGATATCGGCGTGGTTATAGTCCGATATCGTTCATTTTAAATAGCGATCTGAGATGAGTGCCCAGAAACCTGCATACCAAATTTCATCAAGATATCTCAAAATTTACTCAAATTATCGTGTTAACGGACAAACGGACGGACGGACGGACGGGCATGGCTCAATCAATTTTTTTTCGATACTGATGATTTTGATATATGGAAGTCTATATCTATCTCGATTCCTTTATACCTGTACAACTAACCGTTATCCAATCAAAGTTAATATACTCTGTGAGCTCTGCTCAACTGAGTATAAAAATGGGGATGGTGACTCATTAATTTCATTAATTTCATTTTTATTTTAAATAAAAAATATATAAAAATTAGGAGCTATTTAGGTGCTCTTTAGGGCCACAAAAGATAATTTAGGTGCTCATTTGGTTTTCTAGATATTCGCAAAAAAGTGTGGGTCTGCTAGCTTGACGTAAAAACCCACACTTTTTTGCGAATGAGCACCTAAATTACCTTTGTGGCCCTAAATAGCACCTAAAGCGCCAACGGGATTGCCGATAGACCTATGCACCTTGATGTATTTAAATTTAAATGACTTAAACTCAAGTATCTGTTTTTTTTTTTTTTTTTTTTTTTTATTATCCTTTTTGCCAATGCACAAAGTGTTCATTTGCGAAGTCTATTTTACAACAATAGCAAAATAAGTAGGACATATAGTAATATTTTGACATATGTATAGCAAGAAACCAATAGATTGTCTTTGCGAAGTTTCAGCAAAGCTCGACTATATCTTCATGTTGTTTGAATATTATATAAGCAAGTTATCCGCAAGATATACCTAGGAAGGAAACCAATCAACTCACAAAAGCCTAAAATTGTTTGATCTTTCACGATTAATGAAAGAAATAAAGTACTTAGATTGGAAAGTTGGTAGGAAAGGAAATATTATTAGTCAATCAATTGCCCTCCATCTTTACATTTTTACTTCTCATAAATATTTTTGCAATTTCTATGTCAAAATTTAAAAATCAGCAAGAATATGTCTTTATATAAGGAGACATTTTTCACTGATTTTTGTCGATTTTTATTTTCTTATTTTGTTACATTTTCTCGCTGTCTTAACATACCTCTTAAGTTTTACGCTTGTAGCTCAATGAGAACTTACATAAAAAAACCAAAATTCCATCCGTTCCGTTTAATATTTCTAAATATCTCAGTTCGTGCTCCCCCAAACGAAACTCTTTGTATTGTGTCGTCGGCTGTCATCGACCTTTCAATTAAGTTCTAAATTTTTAGCCTCTAGCTCATCGATAAGTTACTTAAAACCCGCTTTCAAATTTCCAAATTATTATCTAATTTTTTTGATCCGCGCCCCACCTAACGGATTTTTTTTCTCTTTTTGTTTCTTTGTCACGGTGTCTTAACCTGTCTCTGAGGTTTCATGTTTGTAGCTCAATAACAACTTACTTAAAAATCGATCTCAAACCACCAAATTTCCAAATTCTTATCTAAATATTTCGATCCGTGCGTCGCCTAACGAAATTTTTTCTCTTTTTGTTAGATTTTCTCGGTATCTTAACCTATCTGCTAAGTTTTACGGTTGTAGCTCAATGAGAACTTACATAAAAATCAATGACCCATTCCTTCCGTTTCGTACGATTTTTCTAAATAGCTCATCCCGTGCGCCCCCTATCGAACCTTTTTGTATCGTGTCATCGGCTGTCATCAACCTCTGAATTAAACTTGAAATTTCAAGTCTCTAGCTCATCGAGAAGTTACTTAAAACCCGGTTTCAAATTTCCAAATTATTATCTAATTTTTTCGATCCGTGCGCTACCTAACGGAATTTGTTTCTCCTTGCTGAAGACATGATCCGACTTTCGGATTAAGTCCGCCCCCTCCGTCTGGCATAGGGTTGCCAGATTTCTTTTGGGAAAATTCAGTACATTCGCCTATTTCAGCGCTAAAAAATCAGGACAATTCAGTACACTTTTGTTAAACGCAAAATATCTACAATTCACAACGAGTTTTATTAAGCATACATTAAAAAAGAAAAATTCATTATTAATTTTTACATATTTAGGTACATACTATACATTAGACTGGGTCGAAAAAAAGTTGGTAATGTCCGCCCCTAAATTTAGAGATTATGTTGAGAGGGTTTCGGAAAATATTTTTAAAATTTTTTTTTATCCTTCGAAATACAGCCGAAAAGGTTTTTTCGTCATATGTCATTTCGTTACTTGGTTATTTGACGTCCGATTTTTAAAATTGGTATGTCATTATTTTGGCCTTGAAAAGCTTCACATTTCCGTTTAATGTCCTTTTAAGCTATGAAGTCGTTTTCACATGATAAGGTCAGCTAGCAAAAGTATGTCGCCAACAGGACATCCGAAATTCTTAAGAACGTCGACAACGCCACTTGGAGGCACGTTTCCAGTAAGGATAACCCAGCGGATTTGAGCACTCGAGGCTGCAAGCCTCAGGTTTAGTCCAGTGTCCATTATGGTGGGAAGGACCTAATTGGCTAATAAATCCATCAACTGCGTGGCCAAAGGATACATATCACCACCCAACTCCACCCGAACAACGAAATGTGGAAGTATTCCACACCCGGCATGAAGAAAATATAGATATACTCCACCGGTTTTCGTCGTTTTCTCGAGCGCTTAGAATCGTGGCCTATACGTTGCGGTTTATCAAGAAAGCAAGGAAACTGAAAGTTCCAGCCACGCTCAACCTCACCCACGCCGAAGTGAATGACGCCAAAATCCAAACCATCATTCAAACTCAACGGAATCATTACGGAGACACGATAGAGCTGCTTCAAACGTCAGGACCCTTACCTAAAAAGAACACCCTTCTGACATTAAACCCCATGTTAGATGACTCAGGAATCATGCGAGTTTCTGGAATATTAGCCTATGCCACATGTAGCTTTAATGAGCGGCACCCAAATATCATACCCGAAAACTCTCGATTTTGTTCTCTTCTATTGGACTTCCTCCATTCGAACCTGTTGCACGCCGACAAACAGCTGATGATCCGAATGGTACAGCAACAGTACTACATTCCACGTTTGATGCAAAAGGTCAAAAAGCTTATCTTCCACTGCAAACCCTGCACCATCTACAAACAGAAGATGAAAATGCAGATAATGGCAGCTTTGCCACCTTAGAGGTCAGCATATTCCCTACCCTTTCATACAACAGGAGTCGACTTTGCTGGACCATTTATGGTAAAAACTTCTCCCCTTCGCTGAGCTTCGTATGTCAAAGCTAACGTTTGTGTGTTCGTCTGTTTTTCCACAAAGGCTGTTCATTTAGAAGTGTGTTCTGATTCACTGGACGCCGTGGCCTACCCCATCAGGTATTTTCTGACAACGGAAAAACCTTCGTCGGCGCACAACGCGTACTACAAAGAGAATTCACCACATTCCTCAAGGAATCCGCTACATACGTCGCCGAAAAGTATGCAACCCACGGATTGTCATGGAAATCCATCCCACCATACGCTCCACACATGGGTGGTCTATGGGAAGCGGCCGTGAAAAGTTTTAAGATACACTTTACGAAGGTAGCAGGAAACCAGAAGTTCACCTTCGAAGAGCTCACTACTCTCTGAGTACGCATAGAGGCGGGTCTTAACTCCCGACCGCTCTCCCCCATGTCCGAAGATCCAGTGGATCCCCTGGTCCTAACCCCAGGGCATTTCCTACGTGGCGCGCCACTCTTGTCACTACCGAAGCCAACTGCCGAACATCTCACCCTGGTCAATAAATGGCAGAAACTAAAAACGCTTCACCACCAGTTCAGCACACGATGGAAGAACGAGTACCTCAAGGAGTTGCAAAAGCGGTACAAATGGAAATGCCCTCAACGCAATATTCAAGTTGGAGATTTAGTCGTGGTAAAGGATTATTTACTACCACCGAAAGAATGGTGTTTGGGACGGGTAATCACTTTACACCCTGGATCGGATAACCATGTTCGAGTTGTTGGACTCAAAACCCAAAACGGACTAATAACACGAAGTATTGCCAAACTGTGCTTGCTACCAACTGCCTAGCATTGCTAACCCTACCTCTGGTACCCTCTGCTTCATGCTCCTAGCAATCTACATATAAGCTACCCTCCCCAACGTATTTTTCTAACCCATTTTTTGAGAAATACGTATTTTTTCTTTTCTTGTTTTTACAGGACCCGCAGATCTACGGAGACCTAGAAATGCCGGCTAAGGGTAGCGACACGCGCTAGGGCAGTGCCGGGCCTTCCAAAGCCGGTCGGTCGACATCGCGACGAAAAACTGCAGAAATTAGTGAAAGAGGCACGGGCGGCCCTAGACAGGATCGAGGCTGTCCTCAACCCAGCCACGCGTCGGGCGGGGGGGGGCATGTTGAAGACGTGATCCGATTTTCGGATTAAGTCCCCTCCCTCCGTCTGGCAACACCCGGCCAGTGCGGCCAAACGCAATCATGGCAGCTCAGCTGTGTCTGCTACCATACTCTCATTTATCAGTTGTCATTAAACTACCCGCCCACACGCATCTATCGTGCCCGCTCGTGTTCGCTACCCACCGATCGCATCGTTTTCTTGGTTTGATCGCCCGCCCGCCGGCGCGCAGTTTTCCTTTATATATTTGAAGTTAATTAAATTAAACTTTATATTTTGGTTTATATTTAAAATAAAAATCCCAATTGTGAATATACGGTATACATATATACGTGTGCCCTCTTTCCACTCAAATAAAGTGCCTAGTGCAGTGAAAATTTTATACACTCTTTTTGTTCCTTTGTCACGATGTCTTAACCTGGCTCTGAGTTTTCATGTTTGTAGCTCAATGACAAGTTACTTTAAAATCGTTCCCAAAACACCAAATTTCCAAATTCTTATCTAAATATTTCGATCCGTTCGCCACCTAAGGGAATTTTTTCCCCTTTTGTTAAATTTTCTCGGCGTCTTATCCTATCTGTGAAGTGTCTCATCCCGTGCGCCCCCTATCGAATCTTTTTGTATCGTGTCATCGGCCGTCATCGACCTCTGAATTAAGCTTGAAATTTCAAATCACTTGCTCATCGAGAAGTTACTTAAAACCCGGTTTCAAATTTCCAAGTTATTATATAATTTTTTCGATCCGGGTGCCACCTAACGGAATTTTTTCTCCTTTTGTTCTTTTGTCACGGTGTCTTAACCTGTCTCTGAGGTTTCATGTTTGTAGCTCAATGACAAGTTACTTTAAAATCGTTCTCAAAACACCAAATGTCCAAATTCTTACCTAAATATTTCGATCCGTGCCCCACCTAAGGGTATTTGTTTCTCCTTTTGTTCCTTTGTCACGATGTCTTAACCTGTCTCTGAGTTTTCATGTTTGTAGCTCAATGACAAGTTACTTTAAAATCGTTCCCAAAACACCAAATTTCCAAATTCTTATCTAAATATTTCGATCCTTGCGCCATCTAAGGGAATTTTTTCCCCTTTTGTTAAATTTTCTCGGCGTCTTATCCTATCTGTGAAGTTTCTCATCCCGTGCGCCCCCTATCGAATCTTTTTGTATCGTGTCATCGGTCGTCATGGACCTCTGAATTAAGCTTGAAATTTCAAATCACTAGCTCATCGAGAAGTTACTTAAAACCCGGTTTCAAATTTCCAAATTATTATATAATTTTTTCGATCCGGGTGCCACCTAACGGAATTTTTTCTCCTTTTGTTCTTTTGTCACGGTGTCTTAACCTGTCTCTGAGGTTTCATGTTTGTAGCTCAATGACAAGTTACTTTAAAATCGTTCTCAAAACACCAAATGTCCAAATTCTTATCTAAATATTTCGATCCGTGCGCCACCTAACGGAATTTTTTGTCCTTTTCTTAAATTTTCTCGGCGTCTTATCCTATTCAAGTTTTACAGTTGTAGCTCTATTAGAACTTACATAAAAATCAATCCCAAAATTCTCTCCGTTTCGTACGATTTTTCTAAATATCTCATCCCGAACGCCCCTAGCGAATCTTTATGTATCGTGTTATCGGCTGTCATCGACCTCTGAATTAAGTTTGAAATTTCAAATCTCTAGCTCATCGAGAAGTTAGTTAAAAGCTGGTTCCAAAATTTTCAAATTCTTATCTAATTATTTCGATCCGTGCGCCACCTAACGGATTTTTTTCCTCTTGTTGCATTGTCACGGTGCACATTGGGGATTAAGCACTAATTTCATTGCAACAATGTTTACATAGAAATTTTCGTAATTGAATTCTGAAGAGACTCACATCGCTTGATTCTTCAAATTAATTTGTTTATTAATCAATTTGTTGCAAAATTTCCTATTCTTTGCAGAACTTCTTTTTTTGTTAAAATTTGACTTTAAAAAATTTTTTTTTTTGAAAGTGAGCGTGGTCGTTCACCGATTTTGCAAATTTTTATTAAGCAATGTATGCTTAAGTAATAGGAGTAACGTTCCTGCCAAATTACAGCTTGCAAAACTTTTAAATTACCTTCTTTTAAAAGTGGGCGGTGCCACGCCCATTGTCCAAAATTTTACTAATTTTCTATTCTGCGTCATAAGTTCAACTCACCTACCAAGTTTCATCGCATTATCCGTCTTTGGTAATGAATTATCGCACTTTTTCTGTCTTTTTCTTGGTTAAAGTCCGATTTCGTTCATTTTAAATAGCGGTCTGAGATGAGTGCCCAGGAACCTACATACCAAATTTCATCAAGGTACCTCAAAATCTACTCAAATTATCGTGTTAACGGACGGACGGACGGACAGGGCTCAATCAAATTTTTTTTCGATCCTGATGATTTTGATATATGGAAGTCTATATCTATCTCGATTTCTTTATACCTGTACAACCAACCGTTATCCAATCAAAGTTATTATACTCTGTGAGCTCTGCTCAACTGAGTATAAAAGGAAATCCCAAGATTAGTAAGTTAACCTTCTAATATGTTGGAATTAAAATCAATTAAAATTGATCTTGTGGAAGGTTTCAATGCATTGGCGCCAGGGCTTATTTAGTAATCAGTCGTTGCCATCTTATATTGAGATTTAAATTTTATCGACTTTAATGCAGCTTTCCGCTAACTCTTTGAAACAAAAATGTGTACACAAATAAAAAAGTGCAAAAGTTGCACTTAAAATTTTTTTCTCGAATTTTTTTTTGCCATTTTACTTGCTTTTAAACTGCCAGATGTTGTTTGCTTTCATTTCCATCTTTCGAATTGAGTTAATGGATTCATATTTATTATACCCAGCTGTACTTTTACACAGTGTATTTTAACTTCCATATAACAAAATCATCAGTATCGAAAAAAATTTGAGTAAGCGATGTCCGTCCGATAACACTATAACTTGGGTAAATATTGAGATATATTCACGAAATTTGGTACACGGGCTTATCTGGACCCATAATAGATTGGTATTGAAAATAGGCGAAATCGTAGGATAACCACGCTTACTTTTTCGGGATCGAAAATTTAGAAAAATTAGATAATTCGTAATCGAACATCGCTATGCTAATGAAATTTGTTAGGTGGATTGATATGACGCAAAAGATAAATTCAAAAAATTTTTAAATATGGGCGTTGCACCACTCACATTTGAAGCAGACAATTTGGAAGTTCAACAAGCTGTAAATCAAAAGCCATTAAAGGTATAACATTGTAATTTGGTAGACAATATCCTTGCCAAATTTTATAGACCGTGTAAAGATAATCACAATCGGTTAAAGACTACGCCCACTTTTCCTAAAGGTCTAACCCTAACAAAGTTTGCAATACCTCTATGGTATTTAGCTACATTTGATATTCTACCTCACTATTGGTGTGGTTGAGCTAAGAACAAAACTAAAACAAATTTGAAAAATGGGCGGGACCCGCTCCTTTTTTGTTGCTCTTTCCGAAATACTTTTAATGCCATAAGTCGAACAAAGTTCTCCCAATCCGAAAGAAATTTGGCATAAATATTTTTTTCAATTCACTGAAAGAAAAATACTGGTAAAATCAACCGAAATACGGGTCAATTCAACTGAAATTTTTGTAAATTTTTATCCATCGCAAGAAGATGTTGATTCAACTGCGCACAAATCGTTGATTCGTAATTGACCGTTTTAGTAGTCAAATGAACAAAAGAAGTGGTTGCGACAGCTCTGTACGAAAGTACCTATGTTGCCATATAACTAAATAAATGTAAGGCGCCATAACTCCGAAGAGATTTTAGGCCGAGCTTCTCTTCCAATTTGGGTCGTGCTCCTTTTTAATTTGTCTTACAAATTGGCGGGACGGGAACCTACTTGTTTTATGCCGACTCCGAACGGCATCTGCAAGGCAGATGAGTTTTCACTGAGAGCTTTTCATGGCAAAAATACACTCGGAGTGCTTGCCGAACACTGACGAGCGGCGACCTCGCTTAGAAAAATTTTCTTCTAATTCAAAAAGCTTTTTTCTAAAATTTTGATGTTGCTTTGCCCGGGGTGTGAACCCAGGACCTTCCGTGTGGTAGGCGGAACACTCTACCATCACACCACGGCGGCCGCCATGTACATACGTAAATATGTGAATACATAAATACGCATGCTTGCTACATATACATATTGTTACGAATATTAGCAAAACTAAGGGTTCTGCCATATATAAACCAATGCTAAACAGTGATATCATGCACATCCATAGAACAATCATTATGTATCTACAACGTAGATTCTACATAAATGAATCAATAATTGCGTCTACACATATGTACGTATACGAACAGCGGAGAAGCAATGCACAAACACATGCATATATCTTATCTGAATTGCTCACAATAGAGGGCAATAATTTGTGCAAGTATTACTCAAATGAGAAGTTATAAACATAGTTGTGGCTGGCGATTTTGTAGCTGATAACTAACTAGTAAGTTCTGAAATGGAAAAGCCTAGAAGTATGCAATGAGAAATCAAAAAGTATAAAAGGCGCGACAGTAGAGGCGAGAATTGAGTTTCATTTGAGCTATCAATCAGCTTGGTTATTAAGCAAGCTACTCGTTGCAAAGTATAAGTGTTATTGTGAAGTACTTTAATAAAGGCCATTTTTCCATTATTCAATATTGGAGTTATTTATTCAATAGTTTAGCGATACGAACGTGGGCAGAAGATTGCAAATAAGGGGAATTGCAGTAACATTCGTTACAATACATATGTACGCACTTACTAATCGAATTTCAATTGGGCGTACATCAAATATGCTCGCACACATTAAACATTATACACTTTATTATTTTGTTTTATTAAACGCACTTTCACCAAATTTTGTATTTTAAAATTTATTTAATTTATAGTTTTGAACTTCGCTTTTCAAATAGAAATGAAAAAAGTAGTCACAAAACTGATTCTCAATTCTTCAGTTGCAGCTCAGCTCATTCTCAATTTCTTCTCTCGCATGTAGTTGCCAAACTTGATTGTTTCAAACAAAACTTGTAGTATAAATGTTTGACATAACATTTTAAATAGAGAACTTTTAAGTTATAGAAAAGTAAAGAATCAAATCGCAGGAAGGTAATTCACCACTGGAGTAACTTTACATGTAATTCTGTAAGTTTAATTTTCGTAACACTTTAAGCTGAAACGATTCCAAAACAACTCAAACTCTTATTTTGTCGGAAACATCAACATTAAAAAAGGATGTTTTTTGTTATCTTATTAGATTCGTTCGGGTCAGTGAAAATTCGTAAAAACTTGAACAAAATGTTACTAACTTTGGAATAATCCTGTTCCTTCAAGCAAAACTTTTGCAACAAGAGGGTGCAATTTTGGATTTCGCTTGGAGGAGAAGATGCAAAATTGTACCCTATAAATAGGTGTCCCGGTATCTTATAATTTTTTGCACAGTAAATTCAAAAAAGGGTTTTTCGTTTTGTATTGATAGCTGAAATACTAGTTTTTGTTGTTTTCCCCATGTTCTTGTGTTTTTTCGATTTGATGGTTTTCTTATTTTGGTGTTTTCTTTTTTAACAAGTGGCACCATCGTCATAAATACAAAGTAAAGAGCACAGTGAGCGCAAAATTCTCTTTGAAATTTGCTCACGTATTGACTGTTAATCGCTGTTGAAATGACCAGTGAGACCAGTTGTGTTAACATAAAAATCAGTTGGATAGATTTGGAATCTGTCAATTTTACAGAATTTTGTTAAATTAAGAGCGACAATTTCTCTTTTGTTGAAATGACTAAACTAATTTGTTAGCTTGACAAAGAACTCGGTCGAATTAACCGTAATTCGATCAATTTCACCGAATCTCCGTTAAGTCAAGAAGAACAGAACCGATTTGTTGATTTTACTAGCACCATTTATTTCAGTGTAGCTACAACTGTTAAGCTGTATTTTTACCCCCTCATGTTCATTGGCCTCTGTATCCTTTTTGCTTCTTTTGAACGAAAATGAGTTCATAATAGGACCGTATACATATGTATTATTGCGCCGCTACACAAAGCAAACAACAACAGCATTTCAAGTGCACAGCTGGGCATATAATGTTTGATTTCAACCAAATTTAGACTGTCTTACTTGTTTTTATACTCAGTTGAGCAGAGCTCACAGAGTATATTAACTTTTATTGGATAACGGTTGGTTGTACAGGTGTAAAGGAATCGAGATATGTAGATATAAACTTCCATATATCAAAATCATCAGTATCGAAAACAAATTTGATTGAGCCATGTCCGTCCGTCCGTCCGTCCGTCTGTCCGTTAACACGATAACTTGAGTAAATTTTGAGGTATCGTGATGAAATTTGGTATGTAGGTTCCTGGGTGCTCATCTCAGATCGGTATTTAAAATGAACGAAATCGGACTACAACCACGCCCACTTTTCCGATATCGAAAATTTCGAAAAACCGAAAAAGTGCGATAATTCATTACCAAAGACGGATAAAGCGATGAAACTTAGTAGGTGTGTTGACCTTATGACACAAAATAGAAAATTGGAAAAATTTTGGACAATGGGCGTGGCACGGCCCACTTTTAAAAGAAGGAAATTTAAAAGTTTTGCAAGCTGTAATTTGACAGTCGTTGAAGATATCACGATGAAATTTGGCAGGAACGTTTCTACTGTTACTATATATGTTCTGTTTAAAAATTGGCAAAATCGGATGAAGAATACGCCCACTTTTTAAAAAAAAATTTTTTAATAGTCAAATTTTAACAAAAAATTTAATATATTTACTGTATATAAGTAAATTAGGTCAAAATTCAAATCCAGTAATGATATGGTGCAACAAAATACAAAAATAAAAGAAAATTTGAAAATGGGCGTGGCTCCGCCCATTTTGATTTAGTTTGTCTAGAATACTTTTAATGCCATAAGTCGAACAAAAATTTACCAATCCTTCTGAAATTTGGTAGGGGCATAGATTCTATGACAGTAACTGTTTTCTGTGAAAATGGGAAAAACGGGTCAAGCCACGCCCAGTTTTTATACACAGTCCACCGTCTGTCCTTCTGCTCGGCCGTTAACACGGTAACTTGAGCAAAAACCGATTTATCTTTACTAAGCCTAGTCCACGTACTTATCTGAACTCACCTTATCTTGGTATAAAAAATGGCCGAAATCCGACTATAACCACGCCCAATTTTTCGATATCGAAAATTACGAAAAATGAAAAAAATGCCATAATTCTATACCAAATACGAAAAAAGGGATGAAATATGGTAATTTGATTGGTTTATTGACGCAAAATATAACTTTAGAAAAAACTATGTAAAATTAAGTAGAAGAAACTGAAAAAGTTCTGCAGGGGGAAATCAACAGCCCTTGGAATCTTGGCAGGAATACTGTTCGTGGTATTGCATATATAATTAAATTAGCAGTACCCGACAGATGATTTTCTGGATCACCCTGGTCCACATTTTGGTCGATATCGCGAAAACGCCTTCACATATACATATAAGGGCCACTCGCTGTTAAAACCCTCATTAATACCTTTAATTTGATACCCATATCGCACAAACACATTATAGATTCACCCCTGGTCCACCTTTATGGCGATATCTTGAAAAGGCATCCACATATTGAACTAAGGCCCACTCCCTTTTAAAATACTCATTAACACCTTTCATTTGATGCCCATATCGTACAAACATATTCTCGAGTCACCCCTGGTCCACCTTTATGGCGATATCACGAAAAGGTGTTCACCTATAGAACTAAAGCCCATTCCCTTTTAGAATACTCGTTACCACCCTTCATTTGATGCCCATATCGTACAAACACATTCTAGAGTCACCCCTGTTCCACCTTTATGGCGATATCTCGAAAATGCGTTCACCTATAGAACTAAGGCCCATTCCCTTTTAAAATACTCATTAACACCTTTCATTTGATGCCTATATCGTACAAACAAATTCTAGAGTCAGCCCTGGTCCACCTTTATGGCGATATCCCTAAGTGGCGTCCATCAGTAGAAATATGGCCTACTCTCTCTTAAAATACTCTTTAATACCTTCCATTTGATACACATGTCAGACAACCACATTCCAGGGTTACCCTAGGTTCATTTTCCTACATGGTAGTGTTCCCTTATTTTGTCTCCATAGCTCTCAACTGAGTATGTAATGTTCGGTTACACCCGAACTTAACCTTCCTTACTTGTTTCGTTTATTTTGCATGAAAAATTTTAGCTACGAAAGTTGTGCGACTGTGTCAAGTGAAGATAAGAAAATCTGTGAAATTTTACATGTTAATTGAAATACTATGAAAGCTAAGTGAGATAAATTTTTTTGGCTCTGTGGAAATCATGGGACGATTGTGGGTCAATTAGGTTTTCAGCTGTTCTTGGATTTGGTGAAGAGTTTTACATTATTCTTATTTTATGTTTTTTTACCTGAAAATTCGACGAAAAATGGAGGATCTTAAGGCCGGAGCAAACTCCTGTAAGAAAAAAAACGGCGACCTTGTAGCCGATGTCCACATGGTACTGAGGGGAACTCCTCTCTGCTCTCGTTAATGGAGAAATCGATGTACCACACAGGGATGATGAATACGTTACCGCAATCGATGATGATGGAATTAACGCCCCCAACCGATTATGACGAAGTCAGAATTGTAATAACCAGATTAAACAACAACAAGGTTGCGGCGCTGATGGATTGACTGCGGTGTTATTCAAAGACTGCGGCTAGAAGTTGGTAAGGCGCATGCATCAGCTTCTATGCAAAATATGGTCGGACGGAATGCGCGACGATTGGATTGTAACTGTTTCTTTACCGATTCCTCAAAAAAGGGATACTGCAAATTGCGCCAACTATTGCGGCGCATCGGCGGGCGTGTCAAAGTATTGTGCGAGAAATTAAAACCCACCGTGAATCAGCTGTTTGTACCTTATTAGTTCGGCGTCAGACCTGATAAATCTACCAAAGAGCAGCTTTTTACAATGATTCATATCTTGGAGTAACCAGTGCAAGAATAATTGACACATATCACCTCTTTTCGATATTAAAGCCGCCTTCGACAGCGCGAAAAGGAGTTGCGTATATGCCGATATGTCAGGATTGAAAATGACCTCTCTGAGCCGTTCAGAACTAAACGAGCTTGAAGACAGAACCATATATAGGGTTAAGAGTATTACCACTTCAAATGGCCACAAAGTTAGTTCAGTTAATGACCATTGGAAATGGTCATATCATCAAATTCCAAATCGTTGCAATGTCAACGATATTGACATAATGACTGTCGTGCTTTTCCGAACTGGTCATAAAGTCAATTCGTTTTTGAACAAGTGGCCATAAGGTCAGTTATTTTATTTCGAACCTTTATGTTTTGAAATTTTGAATATATGTTACTTTTTATTAGTTACATTTGAAAGGAAATTTTTGGTCCCATATTAGTGAAAAATCGGATAAGAAATTGTCTCAATGAGCTATTCTCTGATATAAGACTTATTCAACTAAAAGTTAAAAGAGAATTTGAAATACGAAACCCGGCATTTCTTTATTCCAATTTTTGACCTGCGGTGCTACTTTTCCCAAATCTGCTTTCATTGCAATGTAAAGGCGAATAAAAAACTGGGCCCGTAGAATTCCTTTGAAATAAGAAGAAATATCCTACTAAACGCTCAACCAATCCTGTGGAACTTTTTTGCATGAATATAGTTATGATGTCTTTCCCGAAATTATTAGGTCAACCGAAACCTCGACAATGTCAAGCGTTAAGGGATGCCATAAAAGTCATTGACCTTCTGGCGCATTGAAGTGATCTTAAGGTCAATTGATCTTATGTCCATTTATAGTAATTATAACGTTAGTTCATCATTTTCCCGTTGCCCTTATGTCACACCACATGTTAGATGATGTGAAATTTCATTACTTTGATATGACATAGAGTAATAAACTAATTTATTTATTATTATGATACTCAACTATGAGTAGTGATAGAACTTTTAAAAAAAGTGTCGATGCTAGTACTCATACTCAGTAAAAGGTATCGAGTATACTCGATCCAAGTGAGTACTTCGGAATTTTTTATCAAAAGTGAAGAAACTTTTTTCTGATGCGGAAAAAACAAGTAGGTCCCATCCCGCCAATTTGTAGAACAAATTAAAAAAGCAGCACGGTGCAAATTGGAGGAGAAGCTCAGTCTAAAATCTCTTCGGATATTACTTATTTATGTTCCCTGTTTTGGTCTTTTTGAGTATTCTATAAATGTCCGCATAATTTCGTCAGTTGGTTATATTGGTCTGTCATAATACCTCAAAAAATAAAAATGTTGAGTTGAATCAGTTCAAAATAAAACGTGCGCCATATTTTAAAAATTTTGTTAAGATTGAAACTGTCGGATCTATATATACACATAATATATGAAAGCAAGGGCCATATTTCCCATATTTCTTCTGCTTCGAAGGTTTAATGTGGTTATATTAATCGTTCTCGTGATAGTCGGGTTAGCAACTAAATGGTGCTTGTTATCGCAACGTACTGGATCTATAACCGGCCAAGGACCATCAGTATTGATACCACTCTATTGTTAATATAACAATAACAGCAAGAAATCGTCGCCCACTTCACCATTATCAAGAATTCGGCTTAAGTTAAATGCGGAGCTTTTACCGCAACGCCGGCGATCTTAGTTTATGCTCAAGTTATGGGTTAGTGGACTGCACTTTGTTTATCTTAAACCTGTAGATCATCGGCTCCTGATAAAGTATCGGGGAAAAGTATCGAGGTAAATTATCGATATTCTACTCAGTACTTCAAAAAAACGCATGGAGTACAAAATACCCGAGTGCTTTTTGGAAAAGTATCAATACTACTCACTCAGTACTCGTATCGTTCTATCACTAGCTATGAGGGCTTTATTGTATTTATTTTATTAGTTATTGAAATGAAATCATAAAAAAAAAAAACAAATAAGTCTTTGTGTTCAATGCTTATCTTTTGAAATACTTTCGCAGCCGCTGATTTGAATGTAACTTAAATTTTTTTATTAGTTTTTGTTAAACAAGCGCAAAAAAAAAAAAACAAAAATAAGAAATAAACATAAAAATGTTACACCAAAATGATTGTTTATGTAAGTTTCTACATACAGCAGCGGATAAAAAAATAGCAGTGCGAATTTATATCATATTTCATCAAGAAAATTCATTTTTTTTTATTTTCGATAAGCAGTCAAAAACATTTTTGAAAAGATTCGAAAAATTTTATGAAAACTTCGAAATTTTTATCTGAACTTACCTGTATTCTTTTTTAGTCTAAAAAGCTTATGTTATAAGTATCTTAGAGTTTGTATAGATTTTTGGGAATTTTTTTTCCGAAGCGTGTTCTATATTTTTTCCTTCCACGTGAAATGCTTTATTTTTTTTAAGTTATCTGAAACACGCTTTGGAAAAAATAATCAATGCGAATTTCAAGAGACCTCTACCTTGTTTTTTGTGAGGTTAAAATTGACTGGCCTACAAAACTGCATACTCAGAAGAGTTGTGAAAACTGTAAATAAAAAGTGAGAATTTTTTGTAAATGTTTTTTTCGATTTTTCGATTTTTTTCCAAAACGAGTTCGATGTATGTATGCCTAGTTTTAGTTGAAAAATTTTTAGCAGAATTTTCGAAATAAACAAAAAAATATATTCGACTAAATTTGATTAAAAACGGCACTATTATTTTCCAGGTCGCTGCTGTAAGTATGTATGTGCAAAAATTAAATATAACAATTAATAATGTCTAAGTTCGGGTGTAATTGAGCATTATATACTCAGCGTGAGTTTCAATTGTGCAGTTCATTTCAGACAAATTACTTTTCTAATCCTACTGAGGCATATTTTAAACACAAACTGTTCCCATAAAAGTAAGGGAATTTAAGTTTGGGCGAAACTATTTTTCGCTAAGATATAGCTTATTATTCTAGTATACGACCCTTTTAAATATATTTAAAGAAAGGTGGGCGTGGTCTTAAACCGATCTCGTAAATTTTTCTTAAAAATATTGCCTACTATAATGAAAATTTTTGTAACCAATCTTATCAGGATCCGTTAATTTTTCTTCGAGTTAGGGACGAAACATAAAAAATTGCTTAGTCATAAAAGGGGCGGTGCCACGCCCATTTTTTTAATTTGAAGTTTTTCCCATTTATTGTTATAAATCCACTTGGGAAAAGAAATACCATTGGTATAAAGCTCCTTTGAAAATCGTTTTATATAAAAGTGGACGTGGTCCTTAAAGGAATTCGTAAATTTTTTCTCGAAGCATTCCTCGTGATGGTAGCGTGCTCCACCTACCATACCGTAGAGCCTGGGTTAACGCCCCGGGAAAAACAACATCAACATTTTGGAAACAAGTTTTTTCAATTAGAAGAACATTTTTCTAAGGATGGTTGCCCTGTGACAGTGTTTTGAAAGCACTCGGAGTATATTTCAGTCATTAAAATCCTCCCAATGAAAAGTCATCTGCTTTGCCGTTCGGGGTCGGCATAAAACAAGTAGGTCCCCAGTGGCGTAGTGAGGTTTTCTTGGACAAAAAAAATTGGAAAAACATCTTCTCCATACGAGATTATAAACGTAAGTAATTCTAACGGAGTTTGAGGTTCAATTTATTTTTTATTGCGAAGTAAAATTTTGCAGTCGCAAGTACTGTTCCACTGAAATCTGTATTATAAAATTCATCCAAGTTCTTAAAAATTTTTTTTAAGTCGTTATTATTCTTCTTTAACAAATTTCCAACGTCTAAGAGAAATCCAAATTTAAATTAAGGTCATTTAGTCGTATAAATCTTGTACGTATTTCTTGTTGGAAACGATCGAGAAATTTCACTTTCTGTGGAAAGACCAACATCTCTAGCCGATTGTCGGGGCGTATTGTGGCGTCTTCTTACTTGTTTTACATATAGTAAATATCCCATTTTTCACAAAGAGACTTCCTTCTTTCTATTTCTTCTTCAGAGAGAGTGTCTCGAATTCCCGATAGTTCAGTCGCTAATGATTTTAGATCATGATACGCTTCTCTAAAATTCATCCCTGGATCTTGAAATCTGATCTGCACACGATGTATCTTCCTTAAGATTCATAACAGAAATGAACTAGTGTTATGAAACTAAAATTTAGTATATTTTGCAACACAACCGTAGCTTCGGTTCAGGTGTCAATTGTGGTGTTAGTGTCCTCTGCTAATTGTTCTAAGTATTCTACTACATTCTCTAGCCCATCGACGATAAAGCTAACCGCTTGTATTCTAGCACTCCATCGTGTTCCAGATTCACGTTTGACAGTTTTTGTTACATAATTTTTTAATAATTTCTATCGTAACGCTGAACTTTAGAAAAAAAGATATGTACTTTCAATTATTCCAAAACCTGTCGCAAGTGTTCCGGATATACATATGCACGCATTAGTATAGAACTTTTTTTCCAGAAATCTGTTATAATAGTCGAAGAGCCCGTGACTGCCAGACTTTCGTCATTTTATAAAAGTTGAAATTTCGCCGTACATACTTCAGACTGAAGCAGGATCGTTGGTATATTATAAAACTTGAGTCATAGTGGCTTTAACAAATATTGTGTAAAAATTTTGCAGAAAAATATACCTTTCTTTGGTCATTTTATAAAGACTGATTTTCATATATGGTCTTCGTCACGATATAAGAAGCAACTAACCTCATTGCCACATACTTTCCATAGTGGTTTTGTCTAGCTAGATAATAAAAATACAACTTAAACGAAGTTCTGCTTTGCGGACCATTTGGCGCACCTCTGAGTGGTGCCCGGGGCAAGATGCCCCCAAGGAACCCTTATAGCAATTCGTTTTTTCATCCTGATATATGGAAGTCTATATATACGATAAGTTTGTGCCGTTACGATTAACCGTTATGTTAGCAAAGTAGATATACTCTATGTGCAAAGCACGCTGAGTATAAAATTTAAAATAATATTTCTATACGCTTCTGGTTTAAAAACAATATTATTTGTGGTTCTCTCTGCTCAGCTTTATATTGTTGTTAGGGCGTAACAGTTTTGTGGAACGTGTGCCCGAGAGAGTGGCAGGAGCACAGGCGGCGTGCGATGTTTATCTATTCAAGGCCACTATATATGTACATACGTATGTGAATAATTTTGTGATTATTTGCGTTGCTAAAACATATATTAGATAAGAGTTTAATCCATTTTTTCTTATTCAAATATTTGCATAGTTTGAATGCCGAGTACTACTAGACAATATGTTGCGTGCTTGAGACAAGAAATTTATTGCTATAATAACTTCTGTGGTACATACCTACATAGCCAGACCTGTAAAGTACAGAGTACATACTTGTACTAGTACCAAATAGGTACAAGTACTCAAGTATTTCAAATCTAAGTACAAAGTATTACTACTACAGTACTTGTACTTCGAATCCGAAATACTTGCAAGTACAGGAAAGAACATTTTCTCATAAAATATGTCAGTTTGATTCATAAATGGAAAATCAAAATATGAGTAATATTTGTATTAGAAAGCAACAAGAAGTAAAACAACATATAAAATAAGTATAAATTGTACAACAGCTAACAATATTAAAGTAGTTTTGTGTTTGCCTTCTTTAGTACTAGTTTTTCAAACGAAAAGTCCTTGATTGATTGCCTTCTAGGACTATAAACAATGCCTGCTAAGGAAAATAAACACTCTACTGGGTCGGAGGAAGCTGAGGGCGTATTCATTTTGAGTGATAGGTCCTTCATAAGAGGATAACTCTGAAGCATATTGAAATCTGTTGATGTATCATTAAAATACCTGAAAACTCTTCTTCAACCATTTTGTCAAAGTTAGGTGATCGTAAGGGTGCTGGTTGATCCGCTTCAAAACCGTTCAATACCTATCAAAGTACTTCGAAAGTACTTACAAGTACTTTACTTGTACTTCAACAATTCAAGTACCAGTACCTCGATACTTATACTTGTACTCATTTTTCGAAGTACTGAGGTACTGATACTTGTACTTGTACTGGTACTTTTTCTTTACAGGTCTGTACATAGCATACAAATATGATGACCAGTGTCTAATATGACTTGTGTCTGTTAACATCTATCAATTCTACTTTAACAACTGATTTTTTATTAAAAAAATTCTTTTAAATTCCTACCTTATATAAGCATAAACGAATATAACTAGTTTTCCTCTATAGAATATCACAGCGGCATTTGCATAAGTCCATTGTTTATCCAGCTTTGCTTTCTTTAAAGCTCTACAAATATTAGTAATAAAAATTATTTCTTGACTCATGCATAAACTTCGCATAAAATCCATGTGCAAAATATTAGAAAATTTATGACTTTGCTTGCTTCAATAAAAGTTTATTATTTTAAAGCCAGCAATTGTGATTGAAAAACTTATGAGTTTTGAAAAGGTTATGTGTTTGTTCAAGTACGTAAATAATCACGGAAATGAAATTCAGCGGATCCAAATACGTGGCCACACGCTCCGTTTTAGATGCTGGTACGAAGCAGACAATATTTATTTACATGAGTAAGCTACTAACAAGGAAATGGATATAAGTTTATGGGGAAAAGCAGATCACACCAAACTCAAAGTGGAAAATGGGTTATAGCATTTTCAGGTCAAATGAAATTAAACTTTTTCAAATCAAATGAAACTTTTTCAAATCAAATTAAGTGAAATTTTTTTTTAAATCAGTTGAAAATTTTTTTCAAATCAAATGAAACTTTTTTCAAATCAAATGGAATTTTTTTTCAAATCAGGTCAAAATTTCTTTTATATCAAATGAAACTTTTTTCAAATCAAATGAAAGTTGTTTCAAATCAAGTGAACCTTTTTTCGCATCAAATGAAACTTTTTTCAAATGAAATTAAACTTATTTCAAACTATATTTTTTTTCAAACCAAATAAATTTTTTTTCAAATCAAGTAAAATTTTTTTAAAATCAAATGGGTTTTTTTCAAAACAAGTGAAACTTTTTTTAAATCACATGAAACTTTTTTCAAATTAAACTAAACTTGTTTCAAATCAAGTGAACCCTTTTTCGAATCAAATGAAACTTCTTTCAAATCAAACCAGATCCAATTTTTTTTTTCAAATGGAGTGAGATTTTTTTTCTATTGAAGTGAGACCTTTTTCAAGTCAAATAAAACTTTTTTAGAATGAGTTAAACTTTTTATACCTTTCATGAAAATGAAATGGTACATTAACTTTGGCACGAATCTCAAAATTGAAAGTCCTTAAAGGAAAATAGATAGACCCACCATTAAGTATACCGAAATAGTCAGGATGAAGAGCTGAGTTGATTTAGCCATATCCGTCTGTCGGTATGTCTGTTTGTATGCAAAGTAGTCCCTCAATTTTTGAGATATCTTGATAAAATTTGGTAAACGGGTGTATTTAGGTGTCCATTAGACAATTGTCGGAACCGGCTGGATCGGACCCCTATAGCATATCTCCTCCATACAACCGATTTTTCAGAAAAAGAGGATTTTTGTCATATTTTCCTCAATTTATCAGATTGAAGCTTCAAATATCACCATATGCTTTCGTATATTGCACATATTGTTGTCTGAAAAAATGGATGAGATTGGTTGTATATATAGTAGGGCGGGTCGAATTGTGGGGAGGCAAAAAAATCGCCCATTGCTCTGTGAAAATCATATTCTAGGGATCAAATTTTTTTTTTCAAATTCGATTACAAATACAACAATTCCGGAATGCTAGATCTTGGCTCATTTGTTTAAATAATAAAATAAATGTAAGGCGCGATAACCTCCGAAGAGATCTAAGGCCGAGCTTCTCTTCCAATTTGACTTGTGCTCCTCTTGATTTTCCCTACAAATTGGCCGGACGGGACCTACATGTTTTATACCGACTCCGAACGGCATCTGCAAGGCAGATGAGTTTTCACTGAGAGCTTTTCATGGCAGAAATACAACCGGAGCGCTTGCCAAACACTGCCGAGGGGTGACCCCGCTTAGAAAAATTTTTTTCTAATTGAAAAACTTTATTTCTAAAATGTTGATGTTGCTGTGACCGGGAGTTGAACCCAGGGCATACGGTGTGGTAGGCGGAGCACGCTACCATCACACCACGGCGGCCGTTTATGATATTCGTATAGGTAATACTCCTATATTACTAGCAGAAAATTCTCGCAATGGCTTTTGAAGTCGAAGTCAAAACAAGACAGCCTATAAAATGTTTGTGATTGTAGCAGCATAAGTGTGACAATAAAAAATTTAAGTTTAGGTACATTTGATTATTGAATACAAAAACAAAAACGTTTAAACAGCACTATGTATATCGGCATTCTGATGTTTGGGAATATACCTAGGCCTTTTGTAGCAATATAAGATTATTACATATATGGTGATTTTTTATTTTTTTTCAATTCAAATTCAAATGAAATAAAATATTTTAAATTTCAAACAGAAAAAAAAAAAAAACGTTTTTCAATTAATTATAGTTTTTAAAAGAAGAACGCCAATTGGGAAAACCTTATCCAAACTGTTCTTAAGCGCAGGCGTTGCATTCACTTTTTTGTTTGGGCTTCGTGGAGCAGGACGATGTGAGTGTGGGATCCCCTTATTCCTTTAATGGCTACCCACTAAAACCTAGCTTCCCACCGGATAAAGCAATATTTTTGGTACGGGTGCTTTAGTTACTGTAAAAAACTGAAAAAAAAATATTAAAAATTAGCATATCTCACTGAGAAAGCCTTTTGTGCTTGAAAAACGGTTATTATTCGCAATAAGCCAAATTGCTTTTTCTGGTTAGCCGTTAAAAGCAATCTCTGAATTTAACACATCAGCCTCCAAGAGCATTTGATACTCACGCCTGTTTTGCATCATTAATTTTTTGTCATTATGTTGGACGAATTTCTCGCTGTGTATAATAAATATTGGTGGTGCGCTAGCTTCATTTAAATCTAGCAAAATCCATCAAATATGTACACATATATAGGCAGTTGTGCAAAAACTTCAAAATATTCCGACCGCGTAAACCAACAAAGGCCTATTGCAAAATTTCCATGCCATTGTGCAACATTTGTAGCTCTGCTCAAATTGGAAAATGCTACAACAACAATACCTACCAAAAAACACGTAGCTTACGAAAACCAACAAAACATACACACAATGTGCTGCTGACATCTAAAAATTCAACCTAAATCGAAAATCATATTCTACACGAACTTCCTAACAAATTGGAAGATTGTTGTTAGTGTGTCAGGTGAAAATTGCTTGCACCTGACGTTCGCATCACGCTCGACCCAAATGCTACAAATCTCATTTTTTATGTTTATCTTTTCGATGCATTTATTGCGGTAGCTGATAAGCCGTTTTAAATTTTTTTTGTATATGGGGTATTCCATCCCATTTCGACCAATTTTGAACACGACCCCTTTAGAATTGGCTGAAAGTTTTTCTTCTTTTTCTAGCTTACGAAAAACGTTTTTCAGAAGTTTTTCAAATTTTTTCATCTAATCGAAAAAAGTTATGAATTTTTAAAAAAACACCGTTTGTGTTTTAAAAAATGCTATAACTTTTTCAAAAATTGACCGTTTGGGATCTTTTTTTTTTTTAAATTTGTTTTTAAATGTACTTTTCGGGAAAAATTCAAAAAAATTAATAAAGTTTTTTTTTTGTAATTTTTCAGTTTTTCGAGATTTTTCGAATTTCGCCCTTTTTTTTCTCATAAAAAACTTCAATCAATTCTGCAATCATCCCTACTAATCCCGGAGTGGGCCGAGAATTTTTTTGAAAAAAAAAAAAACTTAAAAATTTTTTTTGTATTTTTTCCAAAAAGTATATTTAAAAACATATTTAAAAAAAATAAATGATCACAAACGGTAAATTTTTGAAAAAGTTATAGCATTTTGAAAAAAACACCGTTTTCCAACTCAAAATAAGTTTTAAATATTTTTATGTCACGTTGTTTAAATTTTTCCTAAATTATTAAATAAATTATAAAATTAAAAAATTGCTTCAAATAAATGTTTTCATACATTTAAAAAAGCAATACGGGCAATCCCCGATTAAATCATAAATACAAAAAAAATTTTTAAAGTTTTTTTTCAATTAAATAAAAAAAAAAAATTCTCGGCCCACTCCGGTATTAGTGTGGATGATTGCAGAATTGATTAAAGTTTGTTATGAGAAAAAAAGGGCGAAATTCGAAAAATGATTGCAGAATTGATTGAAGTTTTTTATGAGAAAAAAACAAAAAAAAGGCAAAATTCGAAAAATTTCGAAAAACTGAAAAATTACAAAACAAAACTTTAAAATTTTTTTTGAATTTTTTCCGAAAAGTAAATTTAAAAACAAATTAAAAAAAAAAGATCCCAAACGGTCAATTTTTGAAAAAGTTATAGCATTTTGAAAACAAAAACGGTGTTTTTTTTTAAATTCATAACTTTTTTTGAGCTGGATGAAAAAATTTGAAAAACTTCTGAAAAACGTCTTTCGTAAGCTAGAAAAAGAAGAAAAACTTTCAGCCAATTCTAAAGGGGTCGAATTCAAAATTGGTCGAAATGGGATGGAATACCTCATATATATTTTTCAGCACAGAAATCCAGTTGTATGTTTTGTTGTGGCTTGATTGGCTCTGTGCTGCATACAACGATGGCAGAGATTAACTCGCTTGACGGTCGAGCAGTTTGTTGTGGCAAGGGGAAGCGAAATTATTGCAAATACAAGCATGAGTGTGTATGTAAATGGGAAAAGTCTTTGCTTGTGCAAAATATTTATACCGAGATAACAAAACCAATTTAAAGATGAAATAAATATTCATATTAAATTTGAAATGCGTTTGCACTTTTATTTATTTAAACAAACTTTCTGATTGCTCGAACTTCATATCTCAAATTAGGCAGAATGAATTTATGTAGTTGCCATGTATGAAAAGCCAATTAAAAAGAGGCATTTAATTTTAATTTCATATCTGTGAGGAAAACTGATAAAAAATGCATATTGGATAATACTTTTTAGTAAGAAAATAAACAAAAATTTAAAATAAAAAGATTATAAACAAATTTTGGGAACTACCTTTATATAAATGGACCGAAAAATAGAGGGCAATTTTTCCTTTAATACAGACATAGTCTTATTGAATTTTGACTAAAAAACTTTAACAATAGCTCTTGTAAAAAATTTTTGGATTTAAAACTATAAAGGTGGAGCGCAATCTTTCTATTTAAGGCAAACCATGTACTTGGGATTAACTAATTGATTACTTAAAATTTAAACACGCACTCTACCTTTATAATTTTAAATTTTTTACAAGAGATATTGTTAAAGTTTTTTAGTCAAAATTCAATAAGACTATGTCTGTTCTAAAGGAAAAATTCCCTTCTATTTTTCGGTCCATTTATATAAAGGTAGTCCTTAAAATTTTTCTATCATCTTTTTATTTTCAAATTTTTAGTACTACCTACAAAAAGGCAATTGCAACTTTGATTAGTAATTGAAGCAATTCCTTGGTGAAAATTCTTATCTTTATTTATTTGTTCAAAATAGCAAGATTTAATAGAATTAGTGGAATTTTCGCTGACAACACTAGCGAAAACAACAGAATTCCACCTCGCATCATAACAAGAGAACTCCACCTCGTTTGTTAGCTACTTAATTTGCTCAGCTGGAAATCGTGGTGAAATTCGCATACGCCTGAATGTCTAAAAGAATCGTGGTGAAAGTCGCGTGGGCCTAAAAGTATGCAAGGACGTGCATTGAGCTGGACCTTCAACGAGGTGGAACTCTACAACACCTGCAACACTCAGGAGGCTATCAATGAAGGTATGGCCTAATCTTCTAAATATTTCGACTTGTGCGTTACGTAGCTAAATTTTTTTGATCAAACATTGCACTGTCACCGAGTTTTAAACTATATTTCAGGTTTCATGTCTCTAGAAATCCAGAAAGTTAGTTAAAAGTCGATTGAAATATTCACAATTTAAAACTAGTTTTCTCAATATCTCTATCCATCCGCCAAAGCGGAATTTTTTGCATAAAATATTGTATTGTCATCGGGTTCTGACTTACGGCCCGAGTTTCATGTCTCTAGCTCATCGGGAAGTTACTCGAAAATCGATCGCAAGATTCGCCCCGTTTTTGAAGGATTTGCAGTTATCTTGACTAGCGCGGCACCTAGCGGAACTTTTTTGTCTATAAGCTATATTGTCACCAGGCCTCTAACTAAGTGCCAAGTTTCAAGTCTTTAGGTTACGGGGAAGTTAATTAAAAATGGATTGAAATATTCCCAAATTAAAATTTGATTTCTTACTATATCGATTCGCGTGCCACCTAACGGAATTTTTTGGATCAAATATTGCATTATCATTAATTTTCTGTATATCTCGATCCGTGTGCTACCTAGCGGATTTTTTTCACTTGCATTGTAATGTCACTCAGATCTGAACTGTGTTCTAAGTATCAAGTGTCTAAATAAAGAACTTTTCCGTGGGTCAAAAATTCGTATGGAAATGAGGGGACAAACATGAAAGCGACTTAATGTAAAGGTAAAAAAAGCAAAATATCTAAAATTTTTGAAAATTGACTTGTTACTAGAGTCAGTCCTCCGTGAGTACATTTAGCATAGTAACACTTCGGATGCTTGCGAGTTAGAGGGATATGCGCTTTCACGTAAGGTGGTAATTGGGACTCAATAGTCCACCAAGTAAAGTTTATTCCCGGGGATTCTTGGGTCCTTTTAAAATAATCAAACTTTTATTTTGGATACAGAGTTGATCCCGGAAAAGTCCTAAAAATGTCCTTACTTAAGTTTGCCCCGAGCTTAAAATCTTCAGCTGGTCGCCGAATTTTTTGGTTAAATTTGCCGGCGTTGTTCCTGATGGCTAGCAGCTTAAGCACAGCGCACTCACGCCTTTCTCCATCTGCCTTTTGCTTCCAGTAAAGACGTCGCTCTTTCTTTTTAAACTCGCGGTAGCGCTCACACACTGCTCTTGTTGTGTTCGAACTTAACTCTGGTCCTTTTACGGTTGTGAGGCAGAATTATTCACCAAATTTAGTTATCTTTTAATGGTTGTCGTTTTTCTCTTCCTCGGCGGTTCGGAGTGCTCTACAGCTATGCTTCCACTATTCCTGCATTCCATCAGGTTGACTTCTGCTCTCAAAAATCAGGAGAGAGAGTCGATATGAGAAATCATTGGCTGGTTTTGCGATCGCAGCATTTGGAACTTAATGTTTTGTTTCTTCTTTTAAACTGTGAAGAGGCGCATATTTAGGCTGCATTAGGATAGTGATCCGAGTCAATGTTACGTTTTCGAGTCGTACCTACATCTAAAACACTGAATGCATGCCATCCATCTATCACAACTTGGTCGATCTGATTGCATGTATTTCGATCGAGGAACAGAAATGTAGCTTGATGAATATTTGTATATATGTTTTTGGCCCCCACCTGAGATATTATTATACCCGTTTGTATAGAGAGCCACTTAATTGACGGCAGCTTGCAGCAGTACCTTATGCTGATCGGACGCAGCCAAGCCAGCTAGCTGTTAACCTTTTAAGTCGAAGTGGCCTAGGCAAGTTGTCGCCTTCTCATATTAACTGACCACTAAGTTGATGTTTAGTGGCTACATAAGAGATACTTGGCTGCAATTGAGCCGAAGTAGTGGGCAGCTTCAACCGCATGAAAAAGAGTAACTTTGGCCACTCCCTGATACATATATGGTGGTCAGAAGTTTCCCCCAGTTATATGGGCTTCTACAGTCAACTATGAACCCTATCAAAAAACAAAAAAAAAAACAAAAATGAAATATCTTTAAAAACTTCTCCTCTTAGTATCTTTCATTGGAAATTCAATTTTATCAACTAAAATGCTTACTGAAATTTTATTTAAATTTTATCTACTTTGCAGGCATTCTACAAGAAACCAAGACACAAATATATCCTAACGCCTACATGGAAAAAAATGAATAGGTAATTATATTTTAAAAATACTGTGACACATTTTGCGAACGAAAGTTCTAGCAATAGGGAGGGCGTGTACGGTACTCTCGTATTCAGATAACGAAGAAGCGCTAATGGTGCTTAACTTCCCCATCACTTCGTTTAAGGCCGTCAGCAGCTGCAAGAGGTCGCTTCAAGCCGCAATTAACTTCACAAACATAACACATATGGGTACCTGGTCACAGGGAAATCGAGGGCAACGAGAAGGCAGACGCACTTGCAAGGGCAGGGGCACTGTTGGAGGCTGCAACGATGGTCGAGATGCAACGTCCCCTTACATAAATCAAAAGAAACATACACAGCAGATTTAAAAAGTTCGCAGTCTCCAACTGGCACTCCTCGGACAACTGCAAGATAACTGAGCCCATATACGACAGTAAGAAAACAGAGGACCTTCTAAATATATCAAGGAAAGAAATCTTTTTGATCACTGCCACAATCACGGGCCATTGACCGCTTGGCCTGCATGCTGAGAGAATTGAGATCCCTTTTAACAACATTTGCCGGAGCTGCGGCGAGGTCGGGAGAAAAGAAACAGTCGCCAGCTCTAGCACACATTAGGTTTATAACTATGGGCAGTATATACTGTCTGAACTTAAGGAAATGTTTGAGTGCTTTGTGAAAGATATCAGTAGGTTCATTGTTCGCCCGAAATGGTTTGGACGGAGTACCGACAAGCAATACGAAATCAGCAGCAATTGGTTTCAGGAGAAATGTGCATTAAATGACTCCTCGTGCGCTACTTGGGCTCGGATTATTGGTATTCGGGCAGCACATCAACCAACCAACCAACATGACACATTGGTCTTTATTTGACCGGCTAGACATGTTTGTTGGGCTATCTTGTAATGTAATATGATTAACATTAACGACTACATCGACTGTTGGGTGGTATATCACCCTATTTCGTCTACCGTTTCGAAAACGCTTTATCTCAGAAAATGTTTGAACAATGTCCTATATCAGACATTGTTTCGAACTCGCCTATTTAAGAATTCGGATGAGGAACACCCTATTTAAGATATTGTTTCAAAAAGGTCCCATTTCTATCGCAGAATTTTTCCAAAAACACCTATTGTCAACATTTTGGAATTTTGGATCGGATAGGGTGTTTTTAAACCAATTCCGAAATACGGCGTTTTTCAAACATTTTCTGAGATAGGGCGTTTTCGGAAAACGCATACGAAATGGGTGATATACCTCTTAACAGTCGATATAGTCGTTTGTGCTACTCATACGCCATGGGGGTTCAGTTTGAGGATACAAAATTGCAAGGCAACATTTTGTGAAATTTGTTATTAGTTAGAGAATTACACTTACAGTACAGTCGGAAATTATTAGACCAAGATGAAAAAGTTGTTTTTGTCAGTTTCTCGTATTGTGACGAATATTAGTGACACAAAGTGATACTAACATCACTAGTTTGATGCTAAGTAAATGAAGCCACAACAACAATAAAGCGAACAGTCATTTGTATCTACATAAACGAATCAATCATTATGTCTACACATATGTAGGTACACGCAGCGGAGAGAGACGTACAAACACATGCATATATCTGAGATACTGCCGAAAGTATGCAATCATTTGTGCAAGTATCACTCACATATACACGTGCATGGGCTTTGCGAGAAGCTATAAAATCGTGCATCTGTTGTCTAAAAGTATGGTATAAAAGAGCGCAATCTGAGCAATCAGAATGAGTTTGATTTAAGCACGCTATCTGTCCAGAAGTAGTAGTATTGTGAAGTACTTTAATAAAGGCCATTTTGCATTATTGAATAGTGCAGTTATTTATTCAACAGTTTGGTGATTCGAACGTTAGTAGAAGGTTGCCAATTAAAGGAATTTCAGTAAATTCTTTGCATTATCATTAAAATATTACTCACATATTCGCAGTAGTTTTGTACATTCAACGTAGTTCTATGATCCGAAGTAATTTTTAGTGAATTTTAGTGAAAGTTCCATCAAAATTTATAAGAAAATAGCGAGTATGTCACTTTAAGCGATGTTATTGAAAATAGCTACATTTTGCTTTGATGAATGCAGCGTGCAATATCAACATTCTTTCGATGAGTTTTTGAAGTCTTTGATATGGAATATTATTCCACGCTGCGTTAAAACAATCCCAGAGGTCAGGAAGGCTTGTTGGCTTTAGATCACCCACACCGCGGTCAATTATTCCCACAATAGCTCGACGGGATTTAAATGGGGAGATTGTGGTGGACGCTCCATTGTTTTGATGTATGTTTCGGATCGTTATCTTGTTGGTAAATTAATCCATGACCAATCAAATTAATGCCAGATGGTACTGCATGGCGTTGGAGTATATTGTGATACTGCTATTTTTTCATAATTCCTGCAATTTTTTTTTTAGTTGAACAAGACTAGCGTAGCTTAAACATTTGATTCGTCTGACCATAAAACTGATTTCCACTGATCAATCGTCCAGCCAATATGTTCTTGAGCGAACTTTAGTCTTTCTTGTTTATTTACTGGCCGTAGAAGTGGCTTTCTGACAGCAATGCGTCCAATCATACATTTTCCTTCAAGCCGCCCTTTCACTGTCGTAAGCGATATTGGTGAATGATGCAGATTGGCCTTACTTATTGCATATATTTTGTTGTGGATTCTTTGATTTGTCTTTCTTGGTCGACCAGATCGGTTTTTGTTAGTATTTTATCCAGTTCCATTTAAACTGATAATATGTCTACTTACATACATATGTATTTGCATGCTTCTGTACTTTAATATTTTTGATGATTTGAAATAAAATTTCTTAGTAAATTATGGGCAGATCTGCTCAACCCCTATGCACTTATAACCCTAAAGAATAGTCACAGATACAAATTCACAGATGGAATATAAAAACAAACAAAATTTCATAACACTTCCATAAAAGTGCAAAGAAAAAGCACTCCCATGTAAATCCAAGGCACTCCGCTATGATATTAAAATTTACACTAACAAATTGATAACAAAAATTTGTTCAAAAATATTGTAGCATTGAGAAAAATATTTTATTTCAAAATTAATTCATTAAGGAGATCATGAAAATTTTTAAGGCATTTTAAATAATTTTGTTTTTTTTTCTCAGCTTAAAAAGTTTCCAGTGTACATATAATTTTGTATATACGGATTGTGATTTACATTTCAATATACAAATTTTAGAACAGCCCTGATTATGAGCAACAACCGCATAGAAAGATTGCGATGAAATTTTTAGGAAATATACAGGAAGGAGAGATGGTGGTTAGTTGATTTTGAAATCCAAAATCGGTTTAGCCATTCTTGAGTTATGATTTTTTTTTAGAAAAAATTCAATAGGTATAAAAAATTCGTCTGTCACGGTGTTAGAGGCTTAACTCCTCCGAAACGGCTAAACCGATTCTCATCAAATTTTGTAAGCATATTGGGTAGGTCTGAGAATCGGCCAACGTCTACCTTTTTTTCGCTACGAGCATAGGGTCTTGAGATCAAAACGTGGACCCGGGTACCCCTAGAATGTGTTTATACAATATGGATATCAAATGAAAGCTGTTGATGATTGCTATAGTACAGAATAATTTTCATATACCTGGGTTCCTAGGGTCTCCAGATATAGGCCAAAACGTGGACCCAGTTACCCCTAGAATGTGTTTATACAATATGGATATCAAATGCAAGCTGTTGATGAGTGCTATAGTACAGGACAATTTTCATACAACTGGGAGGCTTGGGTCTCGAGATATAGCCCAAAACGTGGACCCGGGTACCCCTAGAATGTGTTCATACAATATGGATATCAAATGAAAACTGTTGATGAGTGCTATAGTACAGGACAATTTTCATACAACTGGGAGGCTAGGGTCTCGAGATATAGCATAAAACGTGGACCGGGGTTCCCCTAGAATGTGTTTATACAATATGGATATCAAATGAAAACTGTTGATGAGTGCTATAGTACAGGACAATTTTCATACAACTGGGTGGCTAGGGTCTCGAGATATAGGCAAAAACATGGACCCGGATACACCTAGAATGTGTTTTTATATTATGGGTATCAAATTGATGCTGTTGATGTGCGCTATAATACAGAGTAAATTTTACACCGCTGAGTGACTAGGGTCTCGAGATATAGGCCAAAACATGGACCCGGATACCACTAGAATGTGTGTGTATTATGGATATCAAATGAAAGCTGTATTGCTGAGAGCTCTAAAGTTCATTGTGATATTCGATTTAGTCGCATCAACCTGGCAAAACTGATAAATATGCATGGCAAGCCGAAATAAAGACATGAATTAATAATATAAACTTGCCTATTTACATACGTCCTATTCGATTTGTCTGAAATTTCGTATATAAACTTGCCTATATTAATATTTACGATGCTTTTTTCCGGGAAGTATACCAGAGACGGACTGGGACTGGGATTAGGACTAGGAATGGGACTGAGACTAAGACTCGGAGTGGGACTGGCACTGAGACTCGGAATGGGACTGGAAAAAAATACATACCACCCTCTGGGACTGGTAATAAGAGATGAAGAAGAAGGAGAAAAACTTGAGAGAAGAGAAAAGAGAGATGGAGACAGAGAAAGAGATAGAATGAGACGAAGATGGAGATGAAGCGAAAAAGACGGAGGGAGGAGTGAATAAAAAGATTAGGAAAAAGTGTAGAGGGGTAGGGCAGAGTTAGACGGAAAAATCTTATTAAAATGTATATATGCAGATAGGCCAAATTTAGGGCGGAACAACGTCTGCCTGGTCTCCTAGTATTTTATGAAATAGGCGCAGCTGAATATCTAATTTAACATTAAAAGGCAATAGAAAAACAGGCACGGTTTGACAATAAAAGCGACTTAGCTTGGCGCCAAGGTCTTACTTACAAAACACGATTGTATTGGTATAGCATGTTACTGCGTTTTACAACGCTCAGGTTATATGAGACTACGAATGTTTAATTTACGAGAGTCATAAATGTTGTTTATGCTCGGCGCTGCTACCATAAAATAAATTAATTTAGAAGTACCTACATTAGGGCGGGTCGATTTAAAAATCGCTCATTGCTCTGTGAAAATCGCATTCTAGGGATCAAAGTAAGACACTTTGCCGAAGGAACCATACCTCTAAAACGAATTCTGATGTCCCCCCCCCCCAATTTGGGTCGAACTTTTGGGTTGGGGCAAATTTTGAAAAATCCCACTTTGACCCATTTAGAGTGCTCCAATCGAGACCAAATGTATGACCGACCCCCTTAACTTTGGAGGCCCGACCCACCGATGCCAGTGGCACACCCGCTGGAGCCCCCTGGGGGTTCACCATAAATGTTTATTTGGTTCCTTAGGCAAAGTTTCTTATTTTGATCCCTAGAATATGATTTTCATAGAGCAATGGGCGATTTTTTTGCCTCCACACAAATCGACCCGCCCTAACCTAGATTCAACTAAACTTTGAAGAATGTTTAGAAATAATGGGATTATGGCGAAAATAATTAGAATCTCATTAGCAATTATAATATGTCAACCAAAATGTGGCGTAACTGCAATAAAGGACGAGGTAGACAAATGAAAAAGTTGTTTTGCGTTTTATAAACAACTTAAATCAAAGTACAATGAGAGAAAATGGAAAAATAAAAAAAAAAGTGGTGTACATAGTACTACGTAGTATTGCATGTCGAAGGATATTAGCCAACAATTTCAATATCACAAATAATATAACTCAGGTGGCTGAATGCGTTTGTAACTCCCACTCTTAGGAGAAAAGGCTTTGAAGAGAATTACAATGTTTAATCGAAACAGCTGACGGCTTGTCCGCCCTAATGGCACGTTGTTCAAACTATGCTAGTGGTCCTGTTCTGTTGTGCCTTTTTTGATCATTACTTGCCATTAAAAGCATACACCGTGGCCTGATCGCCTACCCCACTAAAAGTCCTGGGTTCTAGGCCCTGAAAAAGAAACATCAAGATTATAGAATGAACTGACTTGCAGATGCCGTTCAGAGGGCGCATAACATATTGGGATGGCACGACGCCAATTGGAAGAGAAGATCAACTAAGATATCCTTGTATAAATTTTTTTTTTATTTCGGTGGGATAAGTGTGCACCAGCAGACAGTAGGACAGAAGCACACGGGAATATTGACTCAGCTCCTCGTTTTGATTATTCTTCATTCTTCATTCTGCGAAACGAATTCTTGGGTCCATCTTTTCTTCTTTGAGTACTTTAAATATTCGTTCAGATAAGACGAGTCAATATAAAATGTCGTGTTTATGAAAAGGTAATTTAGCGGTAACAGTAACAGTAACTTCGACTAAAGCCCTAACTACAATCGCACCTTTAATTGTAGCAGAAACTGGAACGTTACTTTTATCATACCCATACCCGCGACTGTAAACATAACTTAAACCATAAAAGTATGTGTAGCTATAAACGCAACTTTCCCTTGTCCGCTCCCGGTAACCGTAGTATTAGTATAACCTTCACTGAAATCGAGTAAGCAAATTCATAACAATGATTTTAACCTTAAACGTAATTTCGGTTGTTACTATAACCATAAGTGCCACAGGCAGCGAAGACGTCATCGTATATAGTACGTGTCCGACGCAGTAAGGCTAGTAACAGAAGGTACTCGTACACGTACAGGATTCCTATACGCGTAGTGAATTCCTATACTGCAAAGGAGTTCGCATATCCGCATATACCCCTTATCCATCGAAAGAGTTGGTTAGGTTAAACTGGATGGTCCGTGAGGACCTCCCATGGATTGCATCTCCTGGCAATATGAGAAGCTTTCTACAACCTATGTCACTAGCTGCTTCTAGATCTGACCAAAACCATTGATCGATTTTTGTTTTATCAACGAGATCTCGGGGTTTTCTCAAAAACTGTGGATTTATTATAAAAAATTATCTACTTCCTATCGAAAATTCTTCCATGTCGGTCTACTGTCGGTATGTTATCGAAAATTTATCGACTTACTATCGTCATCTTACCGATTTTTTATCGAATAGTTAACGATTTTTTATAGAAAATATATCAGCTTTTTATCAATTAACTATCGAAAAGTTTACGACTTGCTTTAAAAAATGATTGACTGTAATTGGTGTGTATTCGATTTGTTATCGAAAAGTTATCGATATGATTACAAAAATAAAGGTTTACTATCAAAAATATTTCGCAGTGCTACCAATTTGTTATCGACGTGTTATCGATTAGTTACCGATGACGCATCGGCTTCTTATGTACTAAATACCGATAAAGCTGCAATATAAAATCGATCACACATTCTATTTTGGACAGTACAACTGTTTATAACATTTTGTACGGTTACATCAACTTTTAACCACTGTCGCTTACATAATATTCCGGTTACAAAATGGCAGAGTAATATTCAACATAAAGCCGTTTGAGTTTTTTGTTAAACATGTTAAACAATTAACATGCAACTTTTTATTACAGCTCACTCTTCCCTTCTTTTCTTCACATGGTATTTAGTAAGTTTTCCCAAACGGCTGTAAATAGAAGGGTAAACAATTTGACAGGGACACGAAAATTAAATTAATCCTAAAAGGTTTACAAAAACGTATGTTTATATGCAAATGCGTTAAAAGGTCGCCGTGAGCATAAATACATATTTACATACATGCGTGTGTACAAGAAAGTGTGCATCGAAGGCGTTAAATATTGCGAAAATGGAGGTTAAAGTTTTAACTTTTCATACTAAAGCAGGGATGGTTATACCCTTATCACGCGTTACGCTGGCTCTTTCCATACCGTTAACCCAATTTTTTTCTAATCTAATCTAATATATAATATTATTCTGTCACGGTTTTAGAGGCTTAACACCTCCGAAATGGCTGAACCGATTCTCATGAAATTTTGTCAGCATATTGGGTAGGTCTGAGAATCAGCCAACGTCTACCTTTTTTTCGCTACGTGCCTAGGGTCTTGAGATCAAAACGTGGACCCGGGTACCCCAAGAATGTGTTTATACAATATGGATATCAAATGAAAACTGTTGATGAGTGCTATAGTACAGGATAATTTTCATACCCCTGGGAGGCTAGGGTCTGGAGATATAGGCCAAACGTGGGCCCGTGAACGCCTAGACAATGTTCTTACATTAAGGGTATCAAATTGAAGCTGTTGATGTGTGCTTTAGTACAGAGTAAGTTTTATGCCGCTAGGTGAATAGGGTATCGAAATGTAGGCCAAAACGTGGACCCGGATACACCTAGAATGTGGTTTTACATTATAGGTATGAAATTGAAGCTGTTGATCAAATGAAAGCTGTTGCTGAGAGCTCTAAATTCCATTGTGATATTCGATTTAGTTCCATCAACCTGGCAAAACTGATAAATATGCATGCGAAGCCGTAATAAAGACAAGAATTAATAATACCCACATACCTATTTACATACGCCCTATTCAATTTGCCTGAAATTTCATATATACCAGTATACCAGAAACGGACTGGGACTAGGATTAGGACTAAGACTGGGACTGAGACTGAGACTCGGAGTGGGACTGGGGCTGAGACTCGGAATGGGACTGGAACAAAATACATACCACCCGCTGGGACTGGCAATAGGAGATGAAGAAGAAGGAGAAAAACTTGAGAGAAGAGAAAAGAGAGAAAGAGACCCAGAAAGAGATAGAATGAGACGAAGATGGAGATGAAGCGAAAAAGTCGGAGGGAGGAGTGAATAAAAAGGTTAGGAAAAAGTGTAGAGGGGTAGGGCAGAGTTAGACGGAAAAGGCTTATTAAAATGTATGCTGATAGGCCAAATTTAGGGCGGAAGAACGTCTGCCGGGTCTGCTAGTATGGTATATATTTTTTGTTGAATATGTGAATCGTGTGTTAATGGAACAAACATAAGTGAATAAGCTTGTTGTTTTATTAAAGCCCAACCAATAACACGCAAACATATCTATACTAGCTGAAAGGACGGGGACCGATGCGTACACGTAACACTTTTTCAATAATTCGTATACAAGAGAGTTAGATGCATACAAACATACAACTGAAACTAATATAAGCGTTTCAAAAATTATTGCCCTTTTCTTGTTTCGACAAAAGTATTTTTAAGTGAACGCCGTAAATTTTTTCGAAATGTCTCCTTAACAATTTTCGTATGTCACTTTCTTCAAAACTTCTTCAAATAATTTATTAGTTAATATATTTTCCCATTGCACAGGTAACAAGTTAAATTTCATGATATTTGCGAGCTGTCGTAAGCTTTTGTATATGCTTGAGCGCCTAAATGTAGGCAATGTATGCTAAAGTAGATGCTTAATATAGCATCACTGAACAAATTAAACCCCCCGGGGTTTACTCGTATTTGCCAAAACACAGAAAAACTTTTTACCAAAAAGTTTTGCAAATTTTATAAAAGAAAGTTTTAATTTTATTAATATTTTTATGAAATGCGTGCAAGTCAAAAACTTTGGCAGGTGAAATTCAGCGTTAATGCGTGAATCATTTCTGGCAAGTATTTGAAGGTGTTTGGGTGCTTTTATGTGGCTGTAATATATGTACGATAATTGGAATAATGAGTTAATGATGATGGTGTTAAGGTAAGTACTCCGAAAGTTTTTGCGCTATTAAATTTATTCCTTTGATGATAATTTAATGCGAAAAGTTAGGTTGATAATTTGTTTGACAAAAGTAGTAAGAATGGGATATGTATTAAAAAGTAACTATAACAGCAGATGATTTTTTTGCTTTTCTTCTTTAAATATGCTTAGGATCCCATCATGCTGAGATGAGAAAGTTTCACATTACCTTGTGTTTTAGATCATTTACTTAATTATATGTATATAAACCTTAAATTGTGCAACTTTAAAAGTGATATATGTCAAAAAATGCGTGCAGTTTGTCAAAACCAACCTTTATTGAATAAATAATTTTTTTATGTTTGCCATTAGCATGAGAAGTGATACTTTTTATATAATTTTAGGCGCGACTGATAAGAAGTGTATGCATTGTTCCATTGATCTTCTTGGTACTTGATCGAATAAGCTCAGTGGAATATATTGAATGAATTTTGAAAAATTCCTGATTATGTCGCAGTTTCTGTTAACCTTAGAATCTCTGAACTGTCGCATAAACAACTCAAATATTCGTTTAGCAACATTTTCCTTATTTATACTACTTTGGTAGTAGTACTTCACAATTACAATACTTACGTTGTTCAATTATAGCATTTAAAATCAAACAGATTCCTTATTGCTCAGCTTACGCTGCTTTTATACCCTATGTTTCCTCGTGTCTCTGTTTCTCCTATCATCTAGCCATCTCGCACAATTTCTTATTTACTTCTCATTTCTGTGCTCATATTTACGTAAGTCTTCTTGTCATATGCGTATATATAGAATGTGCTAGTACTAACTTCTGCGCTTTAAGATGTTGTTTACTATGTGTGATAAATGTATGAGCTCTTATGAACTCTCACTGTTGCCTTCAATGCATACATGTGTATATGGCTGATTAATATGCGTCATTTATTGCAGTATACATGTATGTATGTTTGTCTTTTTATACTCAGTTGAGCAGAGCTCACAGAGTATATTAAGTTTGATTGGATAACGGTTGGTTGTACATATATAAAGGAATCGAGATAGATATAGACTTCCATATATGAAAATAATCAGGATCGAAAAAAAATTTGATTGAGCCATGTCCGTCCGTCCGTCCGTCCGTCCGTCCGTCCGTCCGTTAACACGATAACTTGAGTAAATTTTGAGGTAACTTGATGAAATTTGGTACGTAGGTTCCTGAGCACTCATCTCAGATCGCTATTTAAAATGAACGATATCGGACTATAACCACGCCCACTTTTTCGATATCGAAAATTTCGTAAAACCGAAAAAGTGCGATAATTCATTACGAAAGACAGATAAAGCGACGAAACTTGGTAGATGAGTTGAATTTATGACGCAGAATAGAAAATTAGTAAAATTTTGGACAATGGGCGTGGCACCGCCCACTTTTAAAAGAAGGTAATTTATAATTTTTGCAAGCTGTAATTTGTCAGTCGTTGAAGATATCATTATGAAATTTGGCAGGGACGTTACTCCTATTACTATATATACGCCTAATAAAAATTAGCAAAATCGGACAAGGACCACGCCCACTTTTAAAAAAAAATTTTTTTTAAAGTCAAATTTTAACAAAAAATGTAATATCTTTACAGTATATAAGTAAATTATGTCAACATTCAACTCCAGTAATGACATGGTGCTACAAAATAGAAAAATAAAAGAAAATTTCAAAATGGGCGTGGCTCCGCCCTTTTTCATTTAATTTGTCTAGGATACTTTTAACGCCATAAGTCGAACAAAAATTAACCAATCCTTTTGAAATTTGGTAGGGGCATAGATTTTATGATGTTAACTGTTCTCTGTGAAAACGGGCGAAATCGGTTGATGCCACGCCCAGTTTTTATACACAGTCGTCCGTCTGTCCTTCCGCATGGCGGTTAACACGATAACTTGAGTTAATTTTGAGGTAACTTGATGAAATTTGGTATATAGGTTTCTGAGCACTCATCTCAGATCGCTATTTAAAATGAACAATATCGGACTATAACCACGCCCACTTTTTCGATATCGAAAATTTCGTAAAACCGAAAAAGTGCGATAATTCATTACCAAAGAGAGATAAAGCGACGAAACTTGGTAGATGAGTTGAATTTATGACGCAGAATGGAAAGTTAGTAAAATTTTGGACAATGGGCGTGGCACCGCCCACTTTTAAAAGAAGGTACTTTAAAAATTTTGCAAGCTGTAATTTGTCAGTCGTTGAAGATATCATGATGAAATTTGGCAGGGACGTTACCCCTATTACTATATGTACGCCTAATAAAAATTAGCAAAATCGGAGAAGGACCACGCCCACTTTAAAAAAAAAATTTTTTTAAGTAAAATTTTAACAAAAAATTTAATATCTTTACAGTATATAAGTAAATTATGTCAACATTCAACTCCAGTAATGAAATGGTGCAACAAAATACAAAAATAAAAGAAAATTTCAAAATGGGCGTGGCTCCGCCCTTTTTCATTTAATTTGTCTAGGATACTTTTAACGCCATAAGTCGAACAAAAATTAACCAATCCTTTTGAAATTTGGTAGGGGCATAGATTTTATGATGTTAACTGTTTTCTGTGAAAACGGGCGAAATCGGTTTATGCCACGCCCAGTTTTTATACACAGTCTTTCGTCTGTCCTTCCGCATGGCCGTTAACACGATAACTTGAGCAAAAATCGACATATCTTTAATGAGCTTAGTTCACGTACTTACTTGAACTCACTTTATTTTGGTATGAAAAATGAACGAAATCCGACAATGACCACGCCCACTTTTTCGATATCGAAAATTACGAAAAATGAAAAAAATGCCATAATTCTATACCAAATACATTAAAAGGGATGAAACATGGTGAGGTAATTGGATTGGTTTATTGACACGAAATATAACTTTAGAAAAAACTTTATAAAATGGTTGTGACACCTACCATATTAAGTAGAAGAAAATGAAAAAGTTCCGCAGGGCGAAATAAAAAACCCTTAAAATCTTGGCAGGTATTACATATATAAATAAATTAGCGGTATCCAACAGATGATGTTCTGTGTCACCCTGGTCCACATTTTGGTCGCGATCTGGAAAACGCCTTCACATATACAACTATCACCACTCCGTTTTAAAACTCTCATTAATACCTTTAATTTTATACCCATATCGTACAAACACATTCTAGAGTCACCCTGGTCCACCTTTATGGCGATATTTCGAAACGGCGTCCACCTATAGAACTAAGGCCCACTCCCTTTTAAAATACTCATTAACACCTTTCTTTTGATACCCATATTGTACAAACAAAATCTAGGGTCACCCCTGGTCCACCTTTATGGCGGTATCTCGAAACGGCGTCCACCTATGGAACTAAGGATTACTCCCTTTTAAAATACTCATTAACACCTTTCTTTTGACACCCATATTGTACAAACAAATTCTAGGGTCACCCCTGGTCCACCTTTATGGCGGTATCTCGAAACGGCGTCCACCTATGGAACTAAGGATTACTCCCTTTTAAAATACTCATTAACACCTTTCATTTGATACCCATATCGTACAAACGCATTCTAGAGTCAACCCTGATCCACCTTTATGGCTATATCCCTAAATGGCATCCACCTATAGAACTATGGCCCACTCCCTCATAAAATACTCTTTAACACCTTTCATTTGATACCCATATCGTACAAACGCATTCTAGAGTCACCCCTGGTCCACCTTTATGGCGATATCTCGAAAAGGCGACCACCTATACAACAACCACCACTCCTTTTTAAAACCCTCATTAATACCTTTAATTTGATACCCGTATCGTACAAACACATTCTAGAGTCACCCCTGGTCCACCTTTATGGCGATATTTCGAAACGGCGTCCACCTTTAGAACTAAGGCCCACTCCCTTTTAAAATACTCATTAACACCATTCGTTTGATGCCCATATTGTACAAACAAATTCTAGGGTCACCCCTGGTCCACCTTTGTGGCGATATCTCGAAACGGCGTCCACCTATGGAACTAAGGATTACTCCCTTTTAAAATACTCATTAGCACCTTTCTTTTGATACCCATATTGTACAAACAAATTCTAGGGTCACCCCTGGTCCACCTTTATGGCGATATCTCGAAACTGCGTCCACCTATGGAACTAAGGGTAACTCCCTTTTAAAATACTCATTAACACCTTTCATTTGATACCCATATCGTACAAGCGCATTCTAGAGTCAACCTGATCCACCTTTATGGCTATATCTCAAAAAGGCGCTCACTTATACAACTACCACCACTCTCTTTTAAAACTCTTATTAATACCTTTAATTTGATACCCATATCGTACAAACAAATTCTAGGGTCACACCTGGTCCACCTTTATGGCGATATCTCGAAACGGCGTCCACCTGTGGAACTAATCATGACTGCCTTTTAAAATACTCACTAACACCTTTATTTTGATACCCATATTGTACAAACAAATTCTAGGGTCACCCCTGGTCCACCTTTATGGCGATATCTCGAAACGGCGTCCACCTATGGAACTAAGGGTTACTCCCTTTTAAAATACTCATTAACACCTTTCATTTGATACCCATATCGTACAAACGCATTCTAGAGTCAACCTGATCCACCTTTATGGCTATAACCCTAAATGGCGTCCACCTATAGAACTATGGTCCACTCCCTCATAAAATACTCTTTAATGCCTTTCCTTTGATACACATGTCATACAAACACATTCCAGGGTTTCCCTCGGTTCATTTTCCTACATGGTTATTTTCCCTTATGTTGTCACCATAGCTCTCAACTGAGTATGTAATGTTCGGTTACACCCGAACTTAACCTTCCTTACTTGTTTTCTTTCTTCTTCGCTCTTAGCTTTGGTGTTTACTTGTATGCATGTGTGGGCGATTACTTCGCTGTTGTTTTGTATTTATTTACTAGCAGGATAGTGACTTATCGAAGCTGCTAATATTCCCCAAGATATGAAGGAAATATGTGCTATGAATCGTCCATTTGTGTTTCAAATCAGCTTTTCTTTTAATTGTGTATCAGACTATATACTGATATCAATTTCAACAATCTAGTTAATAGATGAAATATGAGCAGCCAGTTTTGCTAACATTTTAAAATATTGTGACAAATATTAGCATCACTATGATGTTGGTAAATAATCATAACAACAAAAAAGCAAGCAACCACACTTATGTACATGTGCACATTAAAGCAAACATCCACACTTACGCACTTACAAGGTAACGAAGAATATTCCACACACATAATCAACAGCTCGAAATGAAGAGATTATCTCACATACACACAAGGAGTCATCAGCTAAGAGCAGAAGATTTTACTCACACATAGCTTAATAACCAAGTATGAGATACAATTGTTGTAGAAGGCATATTCATGAAAAGTCTAGACCTTAGGAAAAATAAGTGAGCGAGCCTAACTGAGAGAGCAGCGCGATGCAAGCGATAGTCAATCAGTTTGAAGTAAACACGCTAGTAGTGAAGTATAATTGAATTTATGAAGTACTACTCTCGAAGTAGTCTAAATAAAGACCATTTTGTAATACTGAATGTTATAGTTATTTATTCGACAGTTCAGCGATTCGAACGTTAGTAGAAAGTGCATAATTATCAGGAGCTCGCAAAAATTCCTTACAATATGTAAAAAATGCAATATACCAGTCGTTTACAAACATTTTTGAAAAAGCTATTGGCAAATGATTTAAGTAATCGAACAGCGATTGAACAGGTGATCAAGGCGTTTTTTTTTTAACATTCGCCTCTTGTTTGAATTCACAATGAACATAGTAAAATTAATAATTGTGAATACCTTGTAGAACAAATCTCAAAAAACTATTGTGAATACAAAAAAACTAAAATTTTGAATGCATTTAAACCATTGTGAATTCATACCTAAATTATTTGTTCAATATTGTTTTTCAAACATTTTTGTAGATAACTCATACATATATGCATTAGTTACATATTTTAAAATTCTTGCTTAACTGGCTGCCCATATTTATCTACTAACTAGATTTTAAAAATTTAAGTCGATATGTAGTCTGACTTTCTGTATACACAATTAACAGAAAAGCTGATTTGGAACACAAATGGGCGACTCATGGTACTTGAATTTAATAATCGTGAGTAAAAAACAAACCTTTCTTCTATTCTCTGGCCATTCGTGACAGCCGTTCTTCCTGCCAGCTATTATTTGACACGTAGGTATGCAATGGAGGAATAGAAAAATTTTTCACTTGTATGAATTCACAATGATTTAAACCATCAAAAAAGCTAACTTTCGTTCACATTTTTGCCTCGAATTAACTGACAGTTGATGCTTCATGGAGAAGACGAGAATTTTGTTAACTTATAGAAAAGTTTCTAACATATAGGTTAGTTACCTTTCTTAGGCTGCAACCGAAAATTTGGGTTCGCCATTTTGTATAGTTTAAAGCTGGTTTCATACTCGTCAATAGCGGCTGCTACAAAACTGCTTTGTTATGCCTTGTGCTAAATTATTATATCCAAATATGATGTCGATGATAAAATTTTTCCGCTAGGCACTAAAATTTGAAACAATGTGCCACTTTGATTAAGCTATTCATACTCCAAGCAACCTATAGCAAGGGTATATTTCTCCATCTCTAGTTAAGTTAGATTTTAACTGGAGCATATTTTCAATACATTTTGTTTAGTTTACAATTTAGGAAAAGTTTTTCTCTCAATTTAATTAGCGAGACATGCTTATATTGCTTTGTACAATTTTTTTTTTATTGACGTTAGAGAAAAATTACAAAGTTTACAAGCGTCGCCGGTTACTAGGGCATGCTTCTGAATTTCACTTCTTCATCAACTAGCTTCTCGTGAGCTGAGTACTAATTAAATACAGATAATAATATTAATATAATAGTGAACAGAAGAAGTACTGCTTATAAAAGCAATGCTCTAAACCCAATGTTACTAAGCTCTTAGAGCGCGCCAATAATTATTCCATGCAATTAGGATTAAAAAGCATATAGAATTAGTATGTACCTAAATTATGAATAAAGGAATAGCAACAAAAAGGCTACACTTAGAGACCAAGTGCGAAGCGAGCAGTGGGTCACTCATGTGGCTAATTGTATAAAGTATGAATGTTGGAGATTTCGAGTTCTATACTCAGCTCCCGAGCAACTAGCTGATGAAGAAGTGAAATTGAGAGACATGTCCTAGTAACCAACGCCGTTTGTAAGCTTTGTAATTTTTCTATAATATAAATTGGAATAATTTTTCTTTCAATACACACATTTGATAACCAATAATATTTCTTCGGATAATCGATTTTTGTTTCCAATCGTATCCTTCATCAGATTAGCTAACATCTGATCGACAGTCAAAATATTGTTGGCATAGAGATATAAACATTACATATTTACATATGTGACCCGGTCTATGAAAAGGTGGCTTATGACTGAAAAAAGAAATTCCGAGAAACGGCTGTTAACAGCAGTTTTTTAGGCATAAGCCATCTTTTCATAGACCGGGTCACATATGTATTTGTTTTTTTGGGTGTAAAATACATAAATACAAAATATATTCATATATATGTCTACAAAAATAAATAAAACATTCAAACTGCCTGCTTGTCAGGCGAGACAATCATTTTGCGCTTTTCCAATGCCTGCACGCCCTCTAAATGCTAGCGAAAAACGAACAGTGAACGCGTCAGCTTAGCTAAATTTTATGGATTTCTAATTTCGTTAAAAAATTTGTTTTTTGTTTTTGTTACAATTTGATTTTTTATTTTTATTTTTTCTTTGTGTTTGTTTGTTTTGTTTTGGAGTACGCCGCTGGTGATGACTTTGCGGCTACGTCCAATTGTCTAGCCATTAAATATTGCCTTCAAAACACACACGCATACATACATATACACATAAATACATACATACATAAATACTGCACGTTTTCTGCTTAAGAAAAACAAAAAAAAACAAAAAAAAAAAAATAAATGTACAAAGAGATTTTGGGCCGAGCTTTCCAATTTCCGTAGTGCTCGTTTTTTCCTACAAATTGGCGTAACGGGACCTACGAGAAGCTTTTCATGGCAGAAATACACTTGGGGTGCTTGCCGAACAGTGCCGAGGGGCGACCGCGCTTAGGAAAATTTTCTTCTAATTGAAAAAAACTTGTTTCTACAATTTGGAAGTTGCATTGCCCTGGCGTGAACCCAGGATCTTCTGTGTGGTAAGCGGAGCACGCTACCACCACACCACGTCGGCCGCCACGTTTTCTGATTACTTTGCATTAAAACACCAATTGGGCGTTGAACAAAGTTTTGACAGTTTGACGTGCACTGATTTGTTCGTACGTTGTTATGAATTCACAATATTTGCCTAATGTTACTTGCGAGCTTTTAATAAATAATTATACCTTTCATGAAAATGAAATGGTATATTAATTTCGTCACGAAACCGAAAATTGTAAGTCCTTAAAGGAAAATAGATAGACCCACCATTAAGTATACCGAAATAATCAGGTTGAAGAGCTGAGTTGTTTTAGCCATGTCCGTCTGTCCGTCTGTCCGTCTGTCTGTTTGTATGCAAACTAGTCCCTCAATTTTTGAGATATCTTGATAAAATTTGGTGAGCAGGTGTATTTGGGTGTCCGATTAGACATTTGTCGGAACCGACCGGATCGGACCACTATAGCATATATCCTCCATACGACCGATTTTTCAGAAAAAGAGGATTTTTGTAATATCTTACCCAATTTAACAGATTGAAGCTTCAAACTTCACCATATACATATATATTGAACATATTGTTGCCTGAAAAAATTTATGAGATCGGTCGGATATATAGTATATATCCCCCACAACCGATTGTTCAGATAAGGAACTTTTCGTAATTACTGCCCTATTTTAAGAGCTAGAGGCTTCAAATTTCAGCGAATGCTTACGTATATAGCATATATTGTTGTCTGAAAAAATCATAAAGATCGGTGGTATATATAGTATATATATGGTGGTATATATAGTATATATATATAGTATATATATATATTTTCGCAAATTTTAGCCCCATTTTAATAGCTAGAAGCTTAAAATTTCACCGAATATTTACTTATATAGCATATATTGTTGTCTGAAAAAATCATAGAGATCGGTTGTATATATAGTATATATCTCATACAACCGATTGTTCAGATAAGAAACTTTTCGCAATTTCTACCCCATTTTAACAGCTATAAGCTTCAAATTTCACTGATTGCTTACGTATATAGCATATATTGTTGTCTCAAAAAATCATAGAGATCGGTTCTATATATAGTATATATCTCATACAACCGATTGTTCAGATAAGAAACTTTTCGCAATTTCTACCCCATTTTAACAGCTAGAAGCTTCAAATTTCACCAACTGCTTACGTGTATAGCATATATTGATGTCTGAAAAAATCATTGAGATCGGTGATATACATAGTATATATCTCATACAACCGATTGTTCAGATAAGAAACTTTGCGCAATTTCTGCCCCGTTTTAACAGTTAGAAGCTTCAAATCTCACAAAATGCTTTCGTATATAGCATATATTGTTGTCTGAAAAAATCATAGAGATCGGTGGTATATATATTATATACTTCATATAAACTGTCATATTGACCCCTTTTTTACGGCTAGAAGCTTCAAGATTCATCAAATTTCATCAAATAGTTACGTTTACGTCATATATTTTTGAAATACGTGATTCGTAGCCATAGTTTTTACATGCAGACCACAAAAAACGTGAAGCTTTGCATCCTCACACAGATTACCTACCTATTTTTTATTTTATATTTATCTTAAAAATCGTTTAGATATGTTCAAATTTCACCAACTGCTTACGTGTATAGCATATACTGATGTCTGAAAAAATCATTGAGATCGGTGGTACACATAGTATATATCTCATACAACCGATTGTTCAGATAAGAAACTTTGCGCAATTTCTGCCCCATTTTAACAGTTAGAAGCTTCAAATTTCACAAAATGCTTACGTATATAGCATATATTGTTGTCTGAAAAAATCATAGAGATCGGTCGTATATATATTATATACTTCATATAAACTGTCATTTTGACCCCTTTTTTACGGCTAGAATCTTCAAAATTCATCAAATTTCATCAAATAGTTACGTTTTCGTCATATATTTTTGAAATACGTGATTCGTAGTCATAGTTTTTACACGCAGACCACAAAAAACCTGAAACTTTGCATCCTCACACAAAGTACCTACCCGTTTTTTATTTTATATTTATCTTAAAAATCGTTAAGGTATGTAGATCTGTTCACTATATATTTCTTATCTTATACATCCGATTATTCGGAGATTACGAACGGGATAAGATTATTGTTCAGCCCCATTCATGAAAGGTATGAAGTCTTCGGCACAGCCGAAGACAGTCCCGTTCTTACTTGTTTTTCATTTATTTTGAAAATATAGCGTTTACAAATAGATACATTGCTTGTTAATAATTAATCATTAGTGGGCTGGTAACGTTGAAAGGTTTATTGTTTGAAGAAGTTTTAGTAATAAATAATTTTTTTAGCTTTTTAGTTTATTTGCTCATTTTCATTAAACGACAAAATAATGGGTTTGGTCAACCTGCATGTTCGGACAACTTAGGTGCGATGGTCAGGGGCCTGTAAAGAGGCTATAATTACGTATCGGTGGTAACACCGTTCAATATGTTTAGGCTCAAAATAAATTTTTATTTTAACAAGGAAAAGAGCACAGCTGCTATAGCTATGGGCTCATCGTGGTGACAAGTAAAAGTCGCTATGTACATGTCATTATCATTCTTTTCTAAAAAAAATACGGTATACGACTTCGAAACTGTTTTCAAGATAACTCCCTCACTGTTTAGGAAACGTTTCGAAACTAATTAGAAGTTATTGCGGGATGGACTTGGGACTATTGTAGGATAGGGATGATTTTATGATGATCATGGGATTAGGTGACTGGACTATTTCAGTATTTCGGCATTGTTCCAGGCCGTTTCGGGATCACTTCAAAGCTATTTCAAGATCATTTAAAGACTACTTCAGGGAGTGTTCCAGCATCATGACCGAATTTGTTTAGCGAGGATCCAAAATAATTTCAAGGTAATTTCGGGTCAATTTAGTAACAGTTTCGGAATCGATTCGGGACTATTTCCATAAACTGATTTGGGATCATCCTTTTTGGAATATTTAAGGGATAGTTCGTGACAGTTCGATGATTATTTTTGCTCTATTTCAATATTTCAAAATTAATTCATGCAGTCGAGACGATCATTTCGAGTTTGATTCAAGAACTGTTTCAAGTTGATTTTAGCATTTTTTACGATCATTCACAAAAAATTTCAAGATCATTGTAGAACTATTTCAGTTTCGATCTTAGATTAATTTCTCGACTCTCTAATAGCACTTTTACGTTTTGGATTCTTTTGACTCTGTTTCGAGATTTTTCCTAGAATAAGACTGCAATTGTTTTAGGGACAAGGAGTTATTTCGAGATCGAATCGATATTACTTCCGGATAATTTCATAATATTGCCTATATCAGGAACTAATCGGCATCGTTTCATAATCATTTCGGGACTATTTTAGTGATAATTTGTGGCGATCTAAAATTTCCGAACTTTTTCAATATTCTTAGGCAAGCAATTTCGAGATCACTGCGGCACAACTTCAAAACCATTTAGAGACTTTTTCGGGTAGTATTTTAGTATTATTTTTGAATTTGTTAAGCGCTGATTTGAAACAGTTCCATGATAACTTCAGTACTATTTCGGTACTGCTTTCGGAACAACTTCTAGTGCCTTTCAAAATAATTTGAGATTTGGTTTTGGGATGTTTTAGGACTGTTTTGGAGTTGTCTTTCGCAAAAGTTCGTGATTATTTAAGGTACTTTTTAGCGAGCGTTACAGTTTCACTTTCGGGATATTTTCAAGATGGTGTTCGGGATTTTTCGGAATCATTTTATGATCTCTTCAGGATTATTCATGAACAACTTGGGTATTACTCTTGGATTGTTTTCGGGACTACTTAAGCATTGCTTTGGGACTCATGACGGCTAATTTTTGGATGGTTATGGTTTTGGGTAAAATTCTAGGTAAGTTTATGGTTACGGCTTCGATTAAGATTTTGGATAAGTTTATGGTTACGGTTAATCATAACCGATTATAAAGAAAATGTAAGCGCGATATCCTCGGAAGGGATCTAAGGCCGAGCTTCTCTTCCAATTTTGCATCGTGCCCTATAAATCTTCCCTTTAAATTGGTGGAACGGGACCTATATATTTTATGCCGACTCCGAACTGAGTTTCCCCTGAGAAGCTTTTCATGACAGAAATACATTCGGAGTGCTTGCCAAACCACTGCCTAGGGGCGACCACGCTTAGGAAAACTTTTATCTAATTGAAAAAACTTATTTATAAATTTTTGTTGTTGCGTTGTTCGTTATGGTTATGGTTATCGTTGTGGTTATGTTTATGGCTATGGTTATGGTTATGTTTATGGTTATGGTTATAGTTATAGCGATGGTGATGGTTATGATTATGGTCATGGTTATGGTGAAGGTGATGGTTATGGTTATATTTATGTTAATGGTCATGATTCTGGTTATTGTTATGGTGAAGCTGATGGTTATGGTTATATTTATGTTAACGGTCATGATTATGGTTATGGTTATGATTATGGTTTTCGCTTTAGTTAATTTTATTGATATGGTAATTGTATGGCGACCGCCAAGGTGTGCTGGCATTGTCTTCGTCTACCACATCAAAGGTCCTGTGTTAAAGTCCAAGCCAAAGCAACATCAAAAATTTGGAAAAGAGCAAAGCGTTTCTTTAGTGTCGTTTGAAGTCGTTAGGAAGCGTGTTCGTCCCATCACATCATTTTGAAGGAAAAATTTGAAAGGAGCACAAAGCAAGTTGAGAGAAAAGCTCGGCTTAAATCTTCACGCAGGAATATCGCGCCAAGTATTTCTTTTAAAATTTGTTGATGTATATAGTTATTGTTACGTGTACTGCTACTACTTAAGTTATGGTTACGTCAAATGATACTATAAAAGTTATAACTGGGCATACGCTTACAGTTGCGGCTATGTTATGGTTATTGCAGGGTTATGGTTATGACTAAATTTACAGTTATGGCTACGGTAACGGTTATGGCAGCATTGTATCTCACTGTTTGTATCAAAATAAATAAATAACCTATTCATCAAGTTTCACGAGTACTTGCTATTTATGCCATTTTTAATGGATATTGATTTTCCGTCGTTTCGTAGCAGAATGAGCTTTTATTTCTTTCGCTTCTTCTGCTCTCTCAACTCTTAACTTTTCTTGTGGTTATCAGCCATCGTTAAGTGGCAAATTGAGTAACGAACCGTCCCACCACAAAATTAGAAAACAAGTTACCAATGAAGCAAATCCTCTCAATCCTTCCAAGCGAAATGTTTTTGGAAGCAAAGGTGACAAGTATGCCACAAAATAGACAGCGGCGTTATGTGTATTGGTGTTTGGTTGTTTGCAAGTGAATGAAACAAGCACATTTGTGGTAGATATGCCTGCAGTCAAACCAACTAGTTTTATACTAGAAGAATACTAGTTTGCCCAAAATCCCAACTAGTTAAAGTTCTGTATTTTTTTCCATATTAGCAACTGGTGTTTTTATCACGGCGATATCCTACGAAATATCAATTGTCAGTCTCTGCATCAGCAACATACCTGTTGGCAAACTATTCATTATATTCACCAGAATCGAACCAGATGGCTTACTAGTTAGTATATGCATCAGGGCCATACCAATTAATGCACTAGTCAGTCTCTCACCAAAATTATACCAGATGGCATAATACTTAGTTTAAGCAATATTTATTGATAACAGCGTTCTACGGGCGCGACCCCGCGATGCTACTTCCCGAATTAGTGTGGACTAGGATTAGGACCTCCTTATGTTAATCTGTATCAACCGGCTGAGTTAGAAGGTGCCGTATCCATCGTAGTTCTAACGGAGATGATTACTAATTCCACTTGGAGCTTTTGACAGGTCAAGTGCTACGAGGACCGTTTTATGATGCAGTTTTGGTTGGTTCAGTCCGCAATATATCTGGGGCCATGCTGTTGGCTGCCTAACAGAATATTTATCTTTAAATGAATGACATCGGTAGATACGACTCACCATCGTTATCGCAATTAGTCGAGCTCGAAAGATAAAATCCAAATGAAATACTAACTAGTATGAATAGCCGCACAAAATTATAGTTAATGAACTTGAATGTTTGCTGGCTACTTTGGCTTTTGACTGCAGGGATACAACGTACCACTGGCTTCTATTATGCATGCAAAGCCATTGACAATTTTAGTTACCGAAAGTAACAACAATTACCAACTCAACAAGCAACGCGCACAACATTTTTGAAATAATAATCAAAAAGCGCGTAGTTGTCATCGCGCGGAAGTACAGGTAAAGCTAAAAAGGAAATGAAGTCGTTGGGTGTTGCCGCTTTTTGCCGGCTACCAGCTAGCGGTGTTGTTGATTTGCATGATAGACTGCACAGTGGCCTTGGTTGGGACTCGATTGCCTGAATTTGTTAATATGTTTGTATGCAGGTAACCAAATTTACAACTGAAACGAACATTTGAGCTTCAAACTTAAATTACATTGCGTTGGCTTTCAAAAGTTCAGAAAAGCAATAAAAGTGGCAGAGCATATTTATATTTGGTTTAATGTTTGGCCCTTTTTTAATATGCACTAAATTTGATTGGGTTATGGGCAAAGTTTCGAGATGTTGATTGCATTATTAAAAGTGGTAAATAATATTTAAAGCATTCAGTGTTTACAATAACGCAATTAAAGCTGTTTGCTCGAAATAATTTTGTGTGAATTACTTTGGAGGCAATAAATTTGCAAATAAATTTTAATTAAATATTTGAGCATCAGGCAAGCCTATAGGGCCATCCAAACATGCACAAGGGGTATTGTCACACTGGCTCAGGCAGAAACATTTTTAACTGTGGTCACAAAATTAAGTTAGCAATGCATTTGGTTCGGGCAAAAGCTTTGAAATTTCGATATTTAATTGTTAAGTACTAATTTGGACACTGAGCACATATACGTAGTGTTGAAGAACAAAATCTTGGTGGGATGACATTAAGTCAACGGCCAACAGGTCAATTGACGTTATAACCACTTCATATGATCATAAGATCAATTGGCTATATGACCCCTTCAAATGGTCAATTGACTTTGTGCCCTTTCTTGATTTGACTTTATGGCCAATTAAGAAATTTCCGTTTTACCTTATGACCATTTTGGGAACAAATTCAAAACCCACATGACACAAATCATCTTTTAAATTGTAATATGAAACCTACGTTCCCTTGGGATCCCGATAGAGGACTTTGATGACAATATGCTATTGGTCGCACCTATTGAATGGCGTGAAGCGCTGTCAAAAGACAACAACAACACCAATTTCGAGAAAAAGGTCATAACCATATACAGTAGTTTAAGACCAGCACAAAATCAAAAAAATCTTCCGCAAGATGGTTTCGACGTTAAGCTGAATATGCTCTTATTTCGAAGCGTGCTTCACCGGCCCAGCTTTTAATCTGATATCGATAAGTAGCGCCGCAGGCGAAAATTTAAATAAAAAAACCCGCTAAGAAATAGTTGGCCTTATGACCATGTCATAAAACAAGATGGTCATAATGTCAATATCATTGATATTGTAGCTATTTAAAATTTCGAGTTGTGACCATTTAATACGGATTCGAAGTGGTCATAAGGTCAATTGACGCTATGGTCGTTGACTTAATGTCACCTCCCACAAAACGTGATGAGGTATCAAGCGCCTGACACCTATGTACGGGGAAGGAAGAGATTGGATACCAAGGGGCCACTAAGGAATACCCCCATTTTTTTAAAGGCTCAGGGTCCGTTTACCATGTGGAGCGGCTTTAAGCGGACGCAAGCAAGCGGATGGTGAAAATTTGAATAAAGTTCAGCCAATGCCATATCTCTTTTGTGGATTAAGCTTTGCTCCGGTCAACTTAAAAAAAATCTATGTAAAATTTGTAGCAATATTCGTATGAGAACTCTCTATTCCGATGACGACTATGACAAACGTTTTAAGGCCTAACTAGACATCTGCCACCGTGGTCAAATGGGGGAAGTGGAAGGTTAGTCATGATGTAGGGTTCGTGTTGCAAAAGAGGTTCTGTTGGCAAGTACTGTTATTCATTTTTATAAAAGCCGCTCTCCTTATCAAACTATATGGTGGTAAAGGACGTCGGATAGATCAGCTTTCACGTTTCAGCTACTTAATAAATGATTCTATTTGATCGCCGCTGCCCTAAATATGGTCATCTGTAGCCTCGGATCTAACATAAAAAGATACAAAACCCTGCTTGGATGTCTCCTGATCAAGTACTATGTAATTAAAGATCACCTCGCGGTCGAAGACAGATAGGGATTCGGTACCAGATATATGCATTTTAGAGGGCGAATAACGGTACAAACTTGCTCAGGTATTGCAATTTTTTCAATTAGAAGAAATTTTTTCTTGTTAAGGGGCGAGATAGTGATTGCACTCCCAATGTATTTCTGCCATGAAAAGCTTCTCAGTGAAAACTCATCTGCCGTGCAAATGCCGTTCAGATGTAGGTTACGTCCCCCTTATTTGTAAGAAAAATTAAAAGGAGGACGACGCAAATTGGAAGCGAAGAGAAGCTCGGGCTAAAATCTCTTCGGAGGTTATCGCGCCTTACATTTATTTTTATAATTGGGCTAAATTTCGCATTCACTACGTATCTGTTGCTGTATCTGGCAACATCATTGAAAGCGATGACCTGATCAATGGAGTTTCAAACCAAAGCCGGAAAACCTTTTTCACCCAAGCGTTAAATATGATTTCCTAAAGATACTTGAAAAAATTATAAGAAGTTTGGGATCTAATTGTATACGGAGCCACTAGATGACAAATGCCCTTAATCCGATTCACCATTTCAGTGCATTGTGATTTACAAAATTGAATTCTATCACGTAACGCCTAATCCCTGATAAGACCTGCGAGAAGATAATCGACATACGCCATCAATTTCAACTTCAAAGCAATGTAACGACTTCGAAACGATGTTTTTCGGGCGGTGGTATCATTCTTAGTGAGCATAAGTTTCCTGCTTAGCTTATATGACTTTGCCAATCGAAGTTAAGCAACACCATTAACTCCGTAAGATTTTGGAAACCACTTGAAAGTAAACAAGGCTACAGACAAAATGACTCCTAATCATGAAATTTCTTTAAACCCATATCCGATACGATAAAGCTAGGAGAAGATTGAACAAGTCGAAGATGTTAGCCGATTGGGATTCAAGGGGTTGTTAAGCGCAATACAAAGCTTTATAGCTACAAAGCTTCCGCAACCAAATTGTCAACTTCACCTACGCGAGGGGATCCCTTTTACAAATATGAATTTATCATACACATATTAAGTAGTCGAATCTCTGGCGACCCCAAGTTCCTCATGGAACTAGGGGGTGGAGGGCGGGATGGCCTAGAAGGTTTAACGTGTTCATATTAATCGTTTCCGAGTTGGTCGTGCTAGTACCTTCATTGTGCTTTGTTACCCGAACGTACCGGATCTATATCCGGCAAAGGACCATCAACATCGATAACACTCCCAAAAACCTTCGGGGAGTGATTTACATTTAAAACTGTGAAATACCTCTTCTAGAGCACTTTAAAAGTGTTAATGTATAGCGCGGAATCACGAGCGATGACGAAAGTATTCCTATTGACTCACGAGCTTGGCAGCAGAGGAGCATCCTCTGAGTTTTAAAACAAAGTTGAAGGACGACTTGGTCTCCTTTGGCGTTTCTAGTTGGCGCTATTTATAGCAGGGCAATGAAACTTTAAATGGTACCAAAGTGCTTTTCAGAGTGAAATTCAGTCACTAGACCGTTTTTTCTGTTCCTATCCATACTTAAATCGCATAATGTAACTAATTCTAAAAAATACTATATAATCTTACCTTGGGGTGATAAGATTCATGCTTTGAGCATTTTGAAACTTGAATATATTGACCATCAGTAGCTGAAATTTAATTTGTTAAATTAATTTGCGCAAGGGGTTGAAAATGTATGAAATCACTTCAAAAGAAACGTGAAACTATTCCTCCTTATACTCGAATGCCTTGATATATTCGGTAACGACTGAATGTTCAATCTCAACATTTGCTCTATTACTGCCAAACATGTTATTTTCCACGGCAATAATTTAAGCGTGAAATATGCAATCAAACTTCCTAACCTTGAGAATAATTTGCCAAATCATTAATTTTGTTTCTAGAATGTGAAAGGAATATATTTAATATAATTTTACATGGCAGCTAAAATTTAAATTACATATATACATAAATATGAAAATATATGTAAGTGAACAACATGTAAATGTAAATAGTGCTGAAACAGACAAAATAGGAGAGAAGAAATAGACAATACAAATGAGGGAAAATGAAACAATTGTGCCAATTATGAAATTTGTGATTTTAAACTTTGTACATATTTGTTTTTATACCCAGCTGTACTTGTACACAGGGCATTATAACTTTGATTGGAACGGTTGGTTGTACAAGTAAAAAGGAATTGACATAGATAGGGGCTTCTTTATATCAAATCAGTATAGGGAAAAAATTTTATTAAGCTATGTCTGTCCGTCTGTCCGTGCGTTAAGTAAATATTGAGATATCTTCACCAAATTCGGTATAAGGGCTTATTTAGACCCAGAACAGATTTGTATTTAAAAAGAGCGAAATCAGACTTTTCCGATATCGAAAATTAAGAAAAATGGAAAACATCAGGAAATACAAAAACGAATATCGCTAAGTTAATGAAATTTATCCACCTAAATTTTATGACGCAAAACATAAATTCCGACAAATTTTGGAATATGGGCGTGGCACCACCCACATTTAGAAGAAGAAATTCAAAATCGGTTAAAGACCACTCCCATTTTTTCCAAAGGTCTAAACTTAATAAAGTTTGCAGTAACTGTATGGTATTTAACGACATTTTACTGATATTCCCCAGTAGAGGTATGGTTGGGCTAAGAACAAAACTTAAAAAATGTTGAAAATGGGCGTGGCCCGCCCAATTTTTCGCTACTCTTTCCAAAATACTTTTAATCTAATAGCTACAACTGTTGAACTGCATTTTTACCCGATCAAATTCAGTAGAGGTAGGCATCCTCTGTATCCTTTTAACTTATTTTGAACGAAAATGAGTTGAGAATATATGTCTTATTGTGCTAAATTATAACAATTTTAACTACACCAAGAAAACAACAACAGCGTTTCAAGTGCACAGTTGAATATGTAATGTTCGGTTTCACCCTAATTTAGACTTTCTTACTTGTTTGTTTTGTCTAGAGCAAGCAAATGTTGAAATTTATATATGCCTAAATAAGGCGTATTCCAAAGTGACGCGAGGGAAATTTTGACTTGACTTGACTCAAATTGAAAGTTATTTTACTCACACAGTTTCTAAGTGGCCACGGATGCTTCAAGGAATATCTGCACCGTTTCAATCATGAGCCCAATAACATAAGCGATCACTGTGTCCAAGTAGAAGATGTTAGTCATGTATTTTTCGAGTGTCCTAGATTCTATAGCTCGAGATTCAAACTACCCATCATTTTTGGAGTAGATTACACTACTGAAATGTCCGCGGCATGCCCTGAATAGCGGAAATAATAAAGTGACTACGAAGGCTGGAAAGGCTCCGGCGTAGTAAGGAACTTTTGAACAGTATAGTTCTGCGGGTGGAGAACAAACTGCAAAGGTGGATCGGCGGCGTCAGAATGATGAATAAAAGGAAGAAGAGTAGGAAATAGGAAAGATAATAGCAAACCAGGTGACGGATTGAAGACAAGGCCTCTCCAAATGCCGAAAATGGCCCCAGGTCAAGGAATAAAGCACGGATTGGAGATAGGGCCTGTGCAACCGTGGGATCAGAAGCAGTTTAGCTACACTCGCGAAATAACAAAACAAAACGTAGCGGCAAACATACGGATTAGAAGCAAGGCCTCTCCAACCGTAGAAACAACGACGTAGGAGCATAGATGCTCCACATGTAGCCAGAATTTCCACACTGATTGGAGACAAAAAAAAAACACAACAAAAAAAATCAATAAATCCAAGAGCACCAAAAAAAAAAAATAATATTCGCAGATGTTGTATGTGTCAATGTATTGAGGTAGAAAGCAGGAGGATTAAAGCGCATATACGCAGGGTACCAGTCCCAACTTTAACTCTGCAGTGCGACCCGGAAAGTGCGTTACCTCGAGAGATGTTGTGTTTGTAATCAACCTACCTCCCGATGGAATACTTGATGGTGCGCAAACGGTAGTAGGTTTAGTGCATTTACAGTCCCGCAATGACTTTAAGGCTTTCGATGCTTCCTCATAGTAAAACACAAAACAAAAAAAAAAGAAATTTATATGTGAATACAGTGACTTTTCGTGAGAAAACTATCAGCATAGAAAAAGATTACTATTTGGCCATGTCAGCCCGTCCGTCCCTTAACATGTTAACTCGAGTAAAAATCGAGACATCTTTTTGCAAAATTTGGTACATTCGATTTTATCAGAAATGATGATTATTGAAAATGGGCTAATGCAGAATGCAACCGGTCGAGGTTCTTTTGGATCGAAATTAGAAAAAACAAGTAAGGAAGGCTAAGTTCGGGTGTAACCGAACATTACATACTCAGCTGAGAGCTATTGAGACAAAATAAGGGAAAATCATCATGTAGGAAAATGACATGTTTATCAAATGGAAGGTATTACACAGTATTTTTTAAGAGGGAGTATGCCATAGTTCTGGCGGCCACCGTGGTGTGATGGTAACGTGCTCCGCCTACCACACCGAATGCCGTGGGTTCGCACCCCGGGCAAAGCAATATCAAAAAATTTTAGAAATAAGCTTTTTAAATTAGAAGAAAATTTTCTAAGCGCGGTCGCCCCTCGGCAGTGTTTGGCAAGCGTATTTAGCCCATAGTTCTATGGGTGGACGCCATTTAGGGATATCGCCATAAAGGTGGACCAGGGGTGTCACTAGAATGCGTTTGTACAATATGGGTATCAAACAAAAGGTATTAATGAGTATTTTAAAAGGGAGTGGGCCTTAGTTGTATAGGTGGACGTCTCTTGGAGATATAGCCATAAAAGTGGACCAGGGCTGACTCTATGATTTATTTGTACGATATCGGTATCAAATGAAAGGTGTTAGTGCGTATTTTAAAAGGGAGTGGCGGTAGTTGTAGGCGTGTGAAGGCGTTTTCGAGATATTGACCAACATGTGGACCAGGGTGACCCAGAACATCATAAGTCGAGTACCGCTAATTTATTTATATATGTAATACCTGCCAAGATTTCAAGGATTTTTGATTTCGCCCTGCAGAACTTTTTCATTTTCTTCTACTTAATATGGTAGGTGTCACAGCCATTTTACAAAGTTTTTTTCTAGAGTTATATTTTGCGTCAACAAACCAATCCAATTACCATGTTTCATCCCTTTTTTCGTATTTGGTATAATTATGGTATTTTTTTTATTTTTCGTAACTTTCGATATGGAAAAAGTGGGCGTGGTTATAGTCGGATATCGGCCATTCTTTACACCAATACAAAGTGAGTTAATATAAATACGTGAACTGAGTTTAGTAAAGATATATTGACTTTTGCTCAAGTTATCGTGCTAACGGCCAAGCGGAAGGACAGACGGTCGACTGTGTATAAATACTGGGCATAGCTTCAACCGATTCCGCCCTTTTTCACAGAAAACAGTTATCGTCCTAGAATCTAAGCCACTACCAAATTTCACAAAGATTGGTAAATTTTTGTTCGACTTATGGCATTAAAAGTATTCTAGACAAACTAAATGAAAAAGGGCGGAGCCAGGCCCATTTTGAAATTTTCTTTTATTTTAGTATTTTATTGCACCATATCATTACTGTAGTCGAATGTTGACATAATTTAGTTATATACTGTAAAGATATTAAATTTTTTGTTAAAATTTGACTTTGAAAAAACATTTTTTTAAGTGGGCGTGGCTGTTCTCCGATTTATTCTAATTTTTTTAAGCATACATATAGTAATAAGAGTAACATTCCTGCCAAATTTCATTATGATATCTTCAACGACTGCCAAATTACAGCTAGCAAAACTTTTAAATTACCTTCTTTTAAAAATGGGCGGTGCCACGCCCATTGTCCAAAATTTTACTAATTTTCTATTCTGCGTCATAAGTTCAACTCAACTACCAAGTTTCATCGCTTTATCCGTCTTTAGTTATGAATTATCGCACTTTTTCCGTTTTTCTAAATTTTAGTCGGATATCGTTCATTTTAAACAGCGATCTGAGATGAGTGCCCAGGAACCCGCTTAACAAATTTCATCGAGATACCTCAAAATTTACTCAAGTTGTCGTGTTAACGGACGGACGGACGGACGGACATGGCTCAATCGAATTTTTTTTCGATCAGTATCGATATATGGAAGTCTATATCTATCTCGATTCCTTTATACCTGTACAACCAACCGTTGTCCAATTAAAGTTAATATACTCTGTGAGCTATGCTCAACTGAGTATAAAAACAATTGTATAAAGCAATATGAGCATGTCTCGCTAATTAAATACAGATATTGTTTTTGCTAAAAAAATTGACCCTGCCTAATGTCTTTGTGTAAAGCACTCATATGACTTTTTTTATTTTCGGCGCGTGTTTGGTGCAATAAACTAACAAACATAAAAACTATTTTATTGCAAGCTTAATAGTAAATACTTTTTGTAAAAAAAAAAATTCGGTTTAGTGGCGCAGAAGTTACACACACACACACATACATATGAAGAGGGGAAACACCACACCGTATGACTAAATCACAAGCGCCAGCCAAATAAGCAGTCAATAATGCATGAGCTTTACCATGTCGGCAAGTTGGTGGGGCAGGCCACTATTATCTCAAAAACACCCTGCCAACATCTCTCATATTGCAACACAATAATTACATAATTGAGTGTAAAAGCTTGTGTAAAAACACATTCGCTTGTTTACATGCATACATCTGCACTCATTTTTAAAAACTTATCTTTTCAGACAGCTGTGGCATTTACATACCCAGCAAGAACTGGCATAAGTGGTTGTTAGCAATTAGAAATACTGGTGTTCCATCCCCGCTTTTGTCTAACTTCGACATATTGAAGCTGCCTTCGCCACCAGAGGGAGTCACCATTGTATTCTACGCCGATGACTGCAAAACAGTGGCCACAGGTCCAGGACCACATATCGATTAGATTTACAATACAATAACAGCTATTTCCCTGATCTATTCAGTTTTTTTCATCTCGCGAAACCGGACATTGTCACTGACCAAATCATCGGTGACCTCATTTACAACATCGAAACGCCAATGTCGACCATACCTAACATCCATGTCAATGATATTGCGCTACCGACTGTCTTACTGGATGTGACGTTCGATTTTTATTTTGGCGAGCACGCAACCACAATTGTACCGTAATAAAATACTCAAATCTCTTGCCGGCAGCCTTGAGGTAAAGTCAAAGAGACGCTCGTTACCATTTACAAAGCATTTGGCCGGCCGCTTGCATGCTACGCGTTCCCGATATGGTGGACAAGCCTAAAGGTTACTCACTGAAAGAAAATACAGGCCTGCCAAAACAGCTCTCTCAGAACCGCTACAGATTGTCTTCTTATGTCCCAGAACACCCCCTATATAATGAGGTGAGAGTACTCCCCATTAGGGTGAGAAATGAAATGTTGAACAAAGAGTTTCTGTTTAATACCCAGAAACCTGGGCATCCCAAAAGACTTCTGATTGAAGAGGTCACACCGACCAGGGGCTAAAGAAGTCATCTCCGGTAGCATTATGAAGAAATACGGCACCTGAGAATACAGCCGCAGGAATCAAAAAAGCACAAGTAGGTCCTCAGTGATATCTACAAACAGGCGTGGGACCTCCATGTCGGGAATTGCCCGGCGAATGCAGTTCTGAATGAAAAGTACCCAGTACTTGCAGAAGAGGAAGGCACTCGCCCAAGGGAGGTGCAATTCACTCTAGCTCAACTTCGATCTAGGTTCTGTAAGAGGTTAAACTCTTACCTATCCAGAATCAACCCTGACATACATAATGTATGTGCTGCTTGCAATGTGTCACCAACCATCTCCAATTGCGAAGTGGAACAAACGGGTCTAACAACCCTCTCACTCGTTCCACCACCGTTGAAACAGCAAATTCCCTTGGACTCCCGTTATAGTAAATTGATGACAATTTGTGATCGGTCGCGCCTATTGGAGGGGAGAAGCGCCGCTACAACAGCAACAACAACAACAACAATAACGAATACTAGTTTCATTCTTTATGGATGAACCTTAGAATAAGGAAGTGTGGGGTGTCTGATTATAAGTTGTTGTTGTTATTGCATTAACGACAAAGGCACTACACGAAGGTTTTGGGGAGTGTTATCAATGTTGATAGTCCTTTGCCTATGGTACGTGCCGGTAACCAACATCATTAAGGTACTAGCCCGACCATCCTGGAAACGATTAATTTGACCACATTAAACCTTCTAGGTCATACCATTCATATAACGCCCTATGTGAGTCCCATTTTTACTGGGTTATAAGCCTTATATAGGTAAAAGGTACTAATGCAGCAAGTAGTACCTTAAAAAAAACTTATGTAAGCCTAATTTTATTTGGTACATAAGCCTTTTGTTACGGTTGTTGTATTCTAAGTAATGGCTTATTATAATTTCTTATGTATATATTTAATACTGGCTTAAAGCCTTACTCTTTCAGATAAATCGTATGCCTGATGACATAAGTACAGGATAACAAGTAAAGGTGTCTAAGTTCGGGTGTAACCGAACATTACATACTCAGCGTGAGCTTCAATTGTACATTTCATTTCAGATAAATTACTTCTCTACATGACACGTGGCAACGCCTCATTTCCTCTGACAACAGAACTTGATAAGTAAAATATCATTGATTCAAAACTATTTTTTGCTATGTTATAGCTTACTATTCTAGTCTGCGACCCTTTTAAACTTATTTTATATCTAAGTTGCCGTGGTCTTTAACTGAATCGTGGTTCTTAATAGAGTTTTCAGTTTGTTTAAAAAAAAAAAATATGTCAACACTACAGATGTATTTGGTCTATGAATGGTCCTAATGAACCCATCAGCACAACCGTATCTGACGTGGTGTTAAGGCCTCTCACTCATATATCAAATCAAAGCAAATGCCAATGATGTGCGCATATCTAACAAATCTCTTAATTATACTCAGTTGAGCAGAGCTCACAGAGTATATTAACTTTGATTGGATAACGGTTGGTTATACAGGTATAAAGAAATCGAGATAGATATAAACTTCCATATATCAAAATCATCAGAATCGAAAAAAAATTTGATTGAGCCATGTCCGTCCGTCCGCTAACACGATAACTTGAGTAAGTTTTGAAGTATCTTGATGAAGTTTGGTATGTGGGTTCCTGGGCACTCATCTCAGATCGCTATTTAAAATATCTTTCATTTATATTTATACTAGCCTTTACCCGCGGCCCCGTCCGCAAGGAGAAATTTAAATATATGGGCTATTCGCGTTAGCCTGCTTATCAAGTTATCTGTTTAAAATTTTGTTTTCTGTCTAATGCTTTTTATTTTTTTAATTGAGTAAACAAAAGAACTAAATGAGCTGATAACCTGATAGGATCCCAAATGATCCCGAAATTATCCAGAAAAAGCTACGAAATGACCCCGACGGGATCCCGAAAACCATCTAGAAATGATGCCGGAAGGTACCCGAAATGATCACGAAAAAGTCCTAAAATGACCCCGACGGGTCCCGGACGAATCCCGAAAACCATCCAGAAATGATGCCGGAAGAGACCCCAAATGATCCCGCAAAAGTCCCAAAATGACCTCGAGAGGATCCCGGACGGATCCCGTAAACCATCCAGAAATGATGCCGGAAGAGACCCCAAATGATCCCGCAAAAGTCCCAAAATGACCTCGACAGGATCCCGGACGGATCCCGTAAACCATCCAGAAATGATGCCGGAAGAGACCCCAAATTATCCCGCAAAAGTCCCAAGATGACCCCCGACAGGATCCCTGACGGATCCCGAAAACCATCCAGAAATGATGCCGGAAAGGTCCTCAAAAAATCACCCAATAGTCTCTAAATGACGCCGACGGGATCCCGGACGGATCCCGTAAACCGTCCAGAAATGATGCCGAAAGGTTCCCCAAATGATCCTGTATTAGTCGAGAAAAAGTTCCGAAATGACCCCGATCGGATCGGATCCCGGACGGATCCCGTAAACCATCCAGAAATCATGCCGGAAGAGACCCCAAATGGTCCCACAAAAGTCCTAAAATGGCCCCGACAGGATCCCGGACGGATCCCGAAAACCATTCAGAAATGATGCCGGAAGAGACCCCAAATGATCCCGCAAAAGTCCCAAGATGACCCCGACAGGATCCCTGACGGATCCCGAAAACCATCCAGAAATGATGCCGGAAAGGTCCTCAAAAAATCACCCAATAGTCTCGAAATGACATCGACGGGATCCCGGACGGATCCCGCAAAAGTCCCAAAATGACCCCGACAGGATCCCGGACGGATCCCGAAAACCATCCAGAAATGCCCCGGAAGGGTCTCCAAAAGTTCCCGGAATAGTCACAAGAAAACCCGAAATGACAACGACACGATTCTAGACGTATCCAGAGAACCACACAGAAATGATCCCTGAAGGTGTTCCAAAATGATCCCGAAAAGGTTCCGAACAACTATCCAGAAATGATGCCGAAAGGGTCTGCAAATGATCCCGTATTAGTCGAAAAAAAGTCCCGAAATGACCCCGACGGGATCCCGGACGAATCCCAAAACCCATCCAGAAATGATGCCGGTAGGTATCCCAAATGATCCCGAAATAGTCCCGAAATGACCTCGTCGGCATCCCGGACGGATTCCGAAAATTATCCAGAAATGATGCCGGAAAGGTCCCCAAATGATCCCCTAATAGTCCCGAAATTACCATGATGGGATCCCGGACGGATCCCGAAAACCATCCCGAAATGATGCCGAAAGGGTTCCCAAATGATCCCGTATTAGTCGAGAAAAAGTCCCGAAATGACCCCGACGGGATCCCGGACGAATCCCAAAAACCATCCAGAAATGATGTCGGAAGGGACCCCAATGATCCCGAAAAAGTCCCGCAATTATTCCGACGGGAATCTGAACGGATACCGAAAACCATCCAGAAGTGATGCCGGAACGGTCCTCAAATGCTCACCTAATAGTCCCAAAATGACCCTGAGGCATCCCGGACAAATCCCGAAATCCATCCAGAAATGATCTTGGGAAGGTCCCAAAATGATCCCGAAATAGTCTCGGAAAAGCCCCGAAATGACCCTGACTGGACCCCGAAAGGATCCCGAAAACTATCCAGAAATGATGCCGGAAATGTCCTCAAATGATCACCTAATAGTTCCGAAAAGACCCTGACGGAATCCCGAACGGATCCCGACAACTATCTAGAAATTGATGCCGAAAGGGCCCGCAAATGATCCCGTATTAGTCGAGAAAAAGTCCCGAAATGAACCCGACGGGATGCCGGACGAATCCCAAAAACCATCCAGAAATGATGCCGGAAGGGACACCAAATGATCCCGAAAAAGTCCCGCAATAATTCCGACGGGATCCTGAGCGGATACCGAAAACCATCCAGAAGTGATGCCGGAACGGTCCTCAAATGCTCACCTAATAGTCCCAAAATTACCCTGACGGCATCCAGGACAGATCCCGAAATCCATCCAGAAATGATCTTGGGAGGGTCCCAAAATTATCCCGAAATAGTCTGGGAAAAGTCCAGAAATTACCCTGACGGATCCCGGACGAATCCTGAAAACCAATCTTAAATGATGCCGAAAAAGTCCCGAAATGACCCTGATGGGACCCGGAAAGGATCCCGAAAACTAACCAGAAATGATGCCGGAAAGGTCCTCAAATGATCTCCCAATAGTTCCAAAAAGACCCTGACGGGATCCCGAACGGATCCCGACAACTATCCAGAAATGATACCGAAAGGGCCCGCAAATGATCCCGTATTAGTCGAGAAAAAGTCCCGAAATGACCCCGACGGGATGCCGGACGAATCCCAAAAACCATCCAGAAATGATGTCGGAAGGGACCCCAATGATCCCGAAAAAGTTCCGCAATTATTCCGACGGGAATCTGAACGGATACCGAAAACCATCCAGAAGTGATGCCGGAACGGTCCTCAAATGCTCGCCTAATAGTCCCAAAATGACCCTGAGGGCATCCCGGACAAATCCCGAAATCCATCCAGAAATGATCTTGGGAAGGTCCCAAAATGATCCCGAAATAGTCTCGGAAAAGTCCAGAAATTACCCTGACGGGTTCCCGGACGAATCCTGAAAGCCATCCTTAAATGATCCCGAAAAAGCCCCGAAATGACCCTGACGGGATCCCGAAAGGATTCTAAAAACTATCCAGAAATGATGCCGGAAAGGTCCCCAAATGATCCCCTAATAGTTCCGAAATGACCGTGACGGGATCCCGAACGGATCCAGACAACTATCCAGAAATTATGCCGAAAGGATCCGCAAATGATCCCGTATTAGTCGAGAAAAAGTCCCGAAATGACCCCGACGGGATCCCGGACGAATCCCAAAAACCATCCAGAAATGATGCCGGTAGGTATCCCAAATGATCCCGAAATAATCCCGAAATGACCTCGTCGGCATTCCGGACGGATACCGAAAATTATCCAGAAATGATGCCGGAAAGGTCCACAAATGATCCCCTAATAGTCCCGAAATTACCCTGATGGGATCCCGGACGGATCCCGAAAACCATCCAGAAATGATGCCGGAAGAGCCCCCAAATGATCCCGAAAAAGTCCCCAAATGACCCCGAAGATATCCCGGACGGATCCCGAAAACCATCCAGAAATAATGCCTGAAGAGCCCCCAAATGATCCCGAAAAAGTCCCCAAATGACCCCGACGAGATCCCGCACGGATCCCGAAAACCATCCAGAAATGATGCCGGAAGAGCCCCAAATGATCCCGAAAAAGTCCCCAAATGACCCCGACATACTCCAGAAAAGGTTCCGAAATGGCTCCGAGGGAATCAACGACGGATCGCGAAAACCATACAGAAATGATTCCGGAAGGATCCCAAAATGATCCCGAAATAGTCCGGAAATGACCCAGATGGGATCCCGCACAGATCCAGAAATGATCCCGGAAGGGTCCAAAAACTATCCCGGAAAAGTAACAAAAAATCCCGAAATGGCTCCTACGGCATCCCGGACGGATCCAGAAATGATCTCGGAAGGGTCCCGAAATGATCCTGATGGATCCGGCAAACCATCAAGAAATTATGCCGGAAGGGTCCCCAAATGATCCCGAAATAAAACAGAAAAAGTCACGAAACGACCCCTAGAGGATCCCCAAATTATCCCGTATTAGCCCCGAAAAAGTCCCAAAATGACCCACGACGGGATCCCGGACGAATCCCAAAAACCATCCAGAAGTGATGCCGGTAGGTATCCCAAAGGATTCCGAAATAGTCCCGAAATGACCTCGTCGGCATCCCGGACGGATCCCGAAAATTATCTAGAAATGATGCCGGAAAGGTTCCCAAATGATCCCCTAATAGTCCCGATATTACCCTGATGGGATCCCGGACGGATCCCGAAAACCATCCAGAAATGATGCCGAAAGGGTTCCCAAATGATCCCGTATTAGCCGCGAAAAAGTCCCGAAATGACCCCTACGGGATCCCGGACGGATCCCGAAAACCATCCAGAAATGATGCCGGATGAGCCCCAAAATGATCCCGAAAAAGTCCCCAAATGACCCCGACGAGATCCCGGACGGATCCCGAAAACCATCCAGAAATGATGCCGGAAGAGCCCCCAAATGATCCCGAAAAAGTCCCCATATGACCCCGACGAGATCCCGCACGGATCCCGAAAACCATCCAGAAATGATGCCGGAAGGGTCCCCAAATGATCGCGAAATAGTCCCGAAATGATTCCGGAATAGTCCCGAAAATGTTCCAAAATAACCCCGACGGGATCCCGGACGGATCCCGTAAACTATACAGAAATGATCCCGGAAGGGTCCCAAAATGATCCCGAAAAAGTCCCGAAATTACCCCGGCGTAATCCCGGACCGATCCCGAAAACCATCCAGAAATGATCCCGGAAGGGTCTCGACATGACCCTTACGGGATTACAAATAAGGTGAAGCTAATTATACAACCATGTTAATAAGGCAGCAGGCGCATTGGAGCGAATAAAAAGTTACATAGAAACATACAGGTAAAGCTAATAAAAGCGTGCTAATAAAAACAATTGATGGAGGGCGGATGGCGGGAGTAGAGGAGAGGACCACTGATCGTTCCTCCAAAATTGTCTAGATCTCGTTCTGTATGTACCAGATACCAAAAACTATTGATTTAGGAGAAAATTTAGATTGAGTTATAACAATTTATGGATTTTACACCAGAGGGGAGATAAAGGGGGGCGGGCGGAGGGTGTCTCTGCTTACTTTGTAAGCCCTCGACTTATTTGACCCTTTGAGTCTGTGTAATTGGTGAAGGCCAGTATACGTAAAGTTATAATGTGTAAAAATTATGAAAAATAATTTCTGGAAGGCGTCGTGGGACCCCCACCCCTCTTTCCATGTTCGAAAAAAATTTCGCTAGTAGACTACTGTCTGTGTCCCAAATTTCATCAAAATCCGTGTAGCCATTCTGGCGTGATTCAGTCGCAAAGACGAAAAAATATAATAATTAAATTATAACTGTTCCTAAGGGGCGGGGACCACGCCCCTTTTGAAAAATATATAGCTAGTAGATCCTTCTAGACTATTGGCTATATGTGTGCAAAATTTCATCCAAATCGGTCCAGCCGTTCTTGCGTTATTGAGTCACAAAGACAAACGTCTGGACAAACATCCAAACATCCAAACATCTTAACATCCAAACTTTCCCATTTATAATATACTAGCCTTTACCCGCGGCCCCGTCCGCAAGTAGAACATGAAATATATGGGCTATTCACGTTAGCCTGCTTATCAAGTTATCTGTTTAAAAAAATTTGTCTGTCTAATGCATTTTATTTGCAAATAAAATAATGTGCTGATAACCTGATAGGATCCCCAAATGATCCCGAAGTTATCCAGAAAAAGCCACGAAATGACCCCGACGATATCGCGGACGGATCCCGAAAACCGTCCAGAAATGCCCCGGAAGGGTCTCCAAAAGTTCCCGGAATAGTCCCAAAAAACCCGGAATGACGACGACACAATTCTAGACTTATCCAGAGAACCACACAGAAATGATGCCTGAAGGGTACAAAAATGGTCGCGAAATAGTCCCGGAAAAGTTCCGAAATGACCCTGGCGGGCTCCCGTACGGATCTCAAAAACCATGCAGAAAATATCCAGGAAGGGTTCCCAAATTATCCTGACATAGTCCAGAAAAATTTCCAAAATGACCCCGAGGGGATCCACGACAGATCGGGAAAACCATACACAAATGATCCCGGAAGGGTCCCAAAACTATCCCGAAAAAGTTACAAAAATATCTCGAAATGACTCCTACAGAAATGACCTCGGAAGGGTCCCCAAATGATCCCAAAATGGTCCCGAAATGACCCTGATGGACCCGGCAAACCATCAAGAAATGATGCCGGAAGGGTCCCCAAATGATCCCGAAATAATACAGAAAAAGTCATGAAATGGCCCCTAAAAGGTTCCCAAATGATCCCGAAATAGTCCCGAAAAAGTTCCGAAATGGCCCCGATGGGTTCCCGTATAGATCCCGAAAACTATCCAGAAATGATGCCGGAAAGGTCCTCAAATAATCCCCCTAACAACCCCGAAATGACCCTGACGGGATCCCGTACGGATCCCGAAAACCATCCAGAAATGATGCCGAAAGGGTCCCCAAATGATCCGAAATAGTCCCGAAATGACCCCGACGGGATCCCAAAAACTATCCAGAAATGATGCCAGAAAGGTCCCCAAATGATCGCCTAATAGTCCCGAAATGACCCTGATGGGATCCCGGACGGATCCCGAAAACCATCCAGAAATGATGCCGAAGGGGTCCCCAAATGATCCGAAATAGTCCCCAAATGACCCCGACGGGATCCCAAAAACTATCCAGAAATGACGCCAGAAAGGTCCCCAAATGATCGCCTAATAGTCCCGAAATGACCCCGACGGGATCCCGGACGAATCCCAAAACCCATCCAGAAATGATGCCGGTAGGTATCCCAAATGATCCCGAAATAGTCCCGAAATGACCTCGTCGGCATCCCGGACGGATTCCGAAAATTATCCAGAAATGATGCCGGAAAGGTCCCCAAATGATCCCCTAATAGTCCCGAAATTACCATGATGGGATCCCGGACGGATCCCGAAAACCATCCCGAAATGATGCCGAAAGGGTTCCCAAATGATCCCGTATTAGTCGAGAAAAAGTCCCGAAATGACCCCGACGGGATCCCGGACGAATCCCAAAAACCATCCAGAAATGATGTCGGAAGGGACCCCAATGATCCCGAAAAAGTCCCGCAATTATTCCGACGGGAATCTGAACGGATACCGAAAACCATCCAGAAGTGATGCCGGAACGGTCCTCAAATGCTCACCTAATAGTCCCAAAATGACCCTGAGGCATCCCGGACAAATCCCGAAATCCATCCAGAAATGATCTTGGGAAGGTCCCAAAATGATCCCGAAATAGTCTCGGAAAAGCCCCGAAATGACCCTGACTGGACCCCGAAAGGATCCCGAAAACTATCCAGAAATGATGCCGGAAATGTCCTCAAATGATCACCTAATAGTTCCGAAAAGACCCTGACGGAATCCCGAACGGATCCCGACAACTATCTAGAAATTGATGCCGAAAGGGCCCGCAAATGATCCCGTATTAGTCGAGAAAAAGTCCCGAAATGAACCCGACGGGATGCCGGACGAATCCCAAAAACCATCCAGAAATGATGCCGGAAGGGACACCAAATGATCCCGAAAAAGTCCCGCAATAATTCCGACGGGATCCTGAGCGGATACCGAAAACCATCCAGAAGTGATGCCGGAACGGTCCTCAAATGCTCACCTAATAGTCCCAAAATTACCCTGACGGCATCCAGGACAGATCCCGAAATCCATCCAGAAATGATCTTGGGAGGGTCCCAAAATTATCCCGAAATAGTCTGGGAAAAGTCCAGAAATTACCCTGACGGATCCCGGACGAATCCTGAAAACCAATCTTAAATGATGCCGAAAAAGTCCCGAAATGACCCTGATGGGACCCGGAAAGGATCCCGAAAACTAACCAGAAATGATGCCGGAAAGGTCCTCAAATGATCTCCCAATAGTTCCAAAAAGACCCTGACGGGATCCCGAACGGATCCCGACAACTATCCAGAAATGATACCGAAAGGGCCCGCAAATGATCCCGTATTAGTCGAGAAAAAGTCCCGAAATGACCCCGACGGGATGCCGGACGAATCCCAAAAACCATCCAGAAATGATGTCGGAAGGGACCCCAATGATCCCGAAAAAGTTCCGCAATTATTCCGACGGGAATCTGAACGGATACCGAAAACCATCCAGAAGTGATGCCGGAACGGTCCTCAAATGCTCGCCTAATAGTCCCAAAATGACCCTGAGGGCATCCCGGACAAATCCCGAAATCCATCCAGAAATGATCTTGGGAAGGTCCCAAAATGATCCCGAAATAGTCTCGGAAAAGTCCAGAAATTACCCTGACGGGTTCCCGGACGAATCCTGAAAGCCATCCTTAAATGATCCCGAAAAAGCCCCGAAATGACCCTGACGGGATCCCGAAAGGATTCTAAAAACTATCCAGAAATGATGCCGGAAAGGTCCCCAAATGATCCCCTAATAGTTCCGAAATGACCGTGACGGGATCCCGAACGGATCCAGACAACTATCCAGAAATTATGCCGAAAGGATCCGCAAATGATCCCGTATTAGTCGAGAAAAAGTCCCGAAATGACCCCGACGGGATCCCGGACGAATCCCAAAAACCATCCAGAAATGATGCCGGTAGGTATCCCAAATGATCCCGAAATAATCCCGAAATGACCTCGTCGGCATTCCGGACGGATACCGAAAATTATCCAGAAATGATGCCGGAAAGGTCCACAAATGATCCCCTAATAGTCCCGAAATTACCCTGATGGGATCCCGGACGGATCCCGAAAACCATCCAGAAATGATGCCGGAAGAGCCCCCAAATGATCCCGAAAAAGTCCCCAAATGACCCCGAAGATATCCCGGACGGATCCCGAAAACCATCCAGAAATAATGCCTGAAGAGCCCCCAAATGATCCCGAAAAAGTCCCCAAATGACCCCGACGAGATCCCGCACGGATCCCGAAAACCATCCAGAAATGATGCCGGAAGAGCCCCAAATGATCCCGAAAAAGTCCCCAAATGACCCCGACATACTCCAGAAAAGGTTCCGAAATGGCTCCGAGGGAATCAACGACGGATCGCGAAAACCATACAGAAATGATTCCGGAAGGATCCCAAAATGATCCCGAAATAGTCCGGAAATGACCCAGATGGGATCCCGCACAGATCCAGAAATGATCCCGGAAGGGTCCAAAAACTATCCCGGAAAAGTAACAAAAAATCCCGAAATGGCTCCTACGGCATCCCGGACGGATCCAGAAATGATCTCGGAAGGGTCCCGAAATGATCCTGATGGATCCGGCAAACCATCAAGAAATTATGCCGGAAGGGTCCCCAAATGATCCCGAAATAAAACAGAAAAAGTCACGAAACGACCCCTAGAGGATCCCCAAATTATCCCGTATTAGCCCCGAAAAAGTCCCAAAATGACCCACGACGGGATCCCGGACGAATCCCAAAAACCATCCAGAAGTGATGCCGGTAGGTATCCCAAAGGATTCCGAAATAGTCCCGAAATGACCTCGTCGGCATCCCGGACGGATCCCGAAAATTATCTAGAAATGATGCCGGAAAGGTTCCCAAATGATCCCCTAATAGTCCCGATATTACCCTGATGGGATCCCGGACGGATCCCGAAAACCATCCAGAAATGATGCCGAAAGGGTTCCCAAATGATCCCGTATTAGCCGCGAAAAAGTCCCGAAATGACCCCTACGGGATCCCGGACGGATCCCGAAAACCATCCAGAAATGATGCCGGATGAGCCCCAAAATGATCCCGAAAAAGTCCCCAAATGACCCCGACGAGATCCCGGACGGATCCCGAAAACCATCCAGAAATGATGCCGGAAGAGCCCCCAAATGATCCCGAAAAAGTCCCCATATGACCCCGACGAGATCCCGCACGGATCCCGAAAACCATCCAGAAATGATGCCGGAAGGGTCCCCAAATGATCGCGAAATAGTCCCGAAATGATTCCGGAATAGTCCCGAAAATGTTCCAAAATAACCCCGACGGGATCCCGGACGGATCCCGTAAACTATACAGAAATGATCCCGGAAGGGTCCCAAAATGATCCCGAAAAAGTCCCGAAATTACCCCGGCGTAATCCCGGACCGATCCCGAAAACCATCCAGAAATGATCCCGGAAGGGTCTCGACATGACCCTTACGGGATTACAAATAAGGTGAAGCTAATTATACAACCATGTTAATAAGGCAGCAGGCGCATTGGAGCGAATAAAAAGTTACATAGAAACATACAGGTAAAGCTAATAAAAGCGTGCTAATAAAAACAATTGATGGAGGGCGGATGGCGGGAGTAGAGGAGAGGACCACTGATCGTTCCTCCAAAATTGTCTAGATCTCGTTCTGTATGTACCAGATACCAAAAACTATTGATTTAGGAGAAAATTTAGATTGAGTTATAACAATTTATGGATTTTACACCAGAGGGGAGATAAAGGGGGGCGGGCGGAGGGTGTCTCTGCTTACTTTGTAAGCCCTCGACTTATTTGACCCTTTGAGTCTGTGTAATTGGTGAAGGCCAGTATACGTAAAGTTATAATGTGTAAAAATTATGAAAAATAATTTCTGGAAGGCGTCGTGGGACCCCCACCCCTCTTTCCATGTTCGAAAAAAATTTCGCTAGTAGACTACTGTCTGTGTCCCAAATTTCATCAAAATCCGTGTAGCCATTCTGGCGTGATTCAGTCGCAAAGACGAAAAAATATAATAATTAAATTATAACTGTTCCTAAGGGGCGGGGACCACGCCCCTTTTGAAAAATATATAGCTAGTAGATCCTTCTAGACTATTGGCTATATGTGTGCAAAATTTCATCCAAATCGGTCCAGCCGTTCTTGCGTTATTGAGTCACAAAGACAAACGTCTGGACAAACATCCAAACATCCAAACATCTTAACATCCAAACTTTCCCATTTATAATATACTAGCCTTTACCCGCGGCCCCGTCCGCAAGTAGAACATGAAATATATGGGCTATTCACGTTAGCCTGCTTATCAAGTTATCTGTTTAAAAAAATTTGTCTGTCTAATGCATTTTATTTGCAAATAAAATAATGTGCTGATAACCTGATAGGATCCCCAAATGATCCCGAAGTTATCCAGAAAAAGCCACGAAATGACCCCGACGATATCGCGGACGGATCCCGAAAACCGTCCAGAAATGCCCCGGAAGGGTCTCCAAAAGTTCCCGGAATAGTCCCAAAAAACCCGGAATGACGACGACACAATTCTAGACTTATCCAGAGAACCACACAGAAATGATGCCTGAAGGGTACAAAAATGGTCGCGAAATAGTCCCGGAAAAGTTCCGAAATGACCCTGGCGGGCTCCCGTACGGATCTCAAAAACCATGCAGAAAATATCCAGGAAGGGTTCCCAAATTATCCTGACATAGTCCAGAAAAATTTCCAAAATGACCCCGAGGGGATCCACGACAGATCGGGAAAACCATACACAAATGATCCCGGAAGGGTCCCAAAACTATCCCGAAAAAGTTACAAAAATATCTCGAAATGACTCCTACAGAAATGACCTCGGAAGGGTCCCCAAATGATCCCAAAATGGTCCCGAAATGACCCTGATGGACCCGGCAAACCATCAAGAAATGATGCCGGAAGGGTCCCCAAATGATCCCGAAATAATACAGAAAAAGTCATGAAATGGCCCCTAAAAGGTTCCCAAATGATCCCGAAATAGTCCCGAAAAAGTTCCGAAATGGCCCCGATGGGTTCCCGTATAGATCCCGAAAACTATCCAGAAATGATGCCGGAAAGGTCCTCAAATAATCCCCCTAACAACCCCGAAATGACCCTGACGGGATCCCGTACGGATCCCGAAAACCATCCAGAAATGATGCCGAAAGGGTCCCCAAATGATCCGAAATAGTCCCGAAATGACCCCGACGGGATCCCAAAAACTATCCAGAAATGATGCCAGAAAGGTCCCCAAATGATCGCCTAATAGTCCCGAAATGACCCTGATGGGATCCCGGACGGATCCCGAAAACCATCCAGAAATGATGCCGAAGGGGTCCCCAAATGATCCGAAATAGTCCCCAAATGACCCCGACGGGATCCCAAAAACTATCCAGAAATGACGCCAGAAAGGTCCCCAAATGATCGCCTAATAGTCCCGAAATGACCCCGACGGGATCCCGGACGAATCCCGAAAACAACCCAGAAATTATGCCGAAAGGGTCCCCAATTGATCCGCAATAGTCCCGAAATGACCCCGACGGGATCCCAAAAACTATCCAGAAATGATGCCAGAAAGGTCCCCAAATGATCGCCTAATAGTCCCGAAATGGCCCTGATGGGATCCCGGACGGATCCCGAAAACCATCCAGAAATGATGCCGAAAGGGTCCCCAAATGATCCGAAATAGTCCCGAAATGACCCCGACGGGATCCCAAAAACTATCCAGAAATGATGCCAGAAAGGTCCCCAAATGATCGCCTAATAGTCCCGAAATGACCCTGATGGGATCCCGGACGGATCCCGAAAACCATCCAGAAATGATGCCGAAAGGGTCCCCAAATGATCCGAAATAGTCCCGAAATGACCCCGACGGGATCCCAAAAACTATCCAGAAATGATGCCGGAAAGGTCCCTAAACGATCCCGTATAAGTCGTGAAAAAGTCCCGAAATGACCCCGACGGGATCCCGGACGGATCCCGAAAACCATCTAGGAATGATGCCGGAAAATACCCCAGATGATCCTGAAATAGCCCCGAAAAAATCCCGAAATTACCCCGTCGTGATCCCAGACGGATCCCGAAAACTATCAAAAAATGATGTCGGAAAGGTCCACAAATGATCCCAAAATAGCCCCAAAAAAGTCCCGAAATGAACGCGACGGAATCCCGGACGGATCCCGAAAACCATCTAGAAATGATGCCGGAAAATACCCAAAATGATCCCGGAATAGTTCCGAAATTACCCCTATGGGTTCCCGTACAGATCCCGAAAACTATCCAGAAATGATGCCGGAAAGGTCCTAAAATTATCCGCCTAATAGTCCCGAAATGACCCTGACATCAAGATATGATGCCGGAAGGCACCCCAAATGATCCCGAAAAAGTCCCGAAATGACCCCGTCGGGATGCCGAACGGATACAGAAAACCATCCAGAAATAATGTCGTAAAGGTCCTCAAATGATCACCTAATAGTTCCAAAATGACCCCGACAGGGTCCCGGACGGATCCCGTAAACCATCCAGAAATGATGCCGGAAGAGATCCCAAATGATCCCGCAAAAGTCCCAAAATGACCCCGACAGGATCCCGGACGGATCCCGTAAACCATCCAGAAATGATGTCGGAAGAGACCCCAAATGATCCCGCAAAAGTCCCAAAATGACCCCGACAGGATCCCGGACGGATCCCGAAAACCATCCAGAAATGATGCCGGGAGAGACCACAAATGATCCCGCAAAAGTCCCAAAATGACCCCGACAGGATCCCGGACGGATCCCGTAAGCCATCCAGAAATGATGCCGGAGGAGACCCCAAATGATCCCGCTAAAGTCCCAAAATGACCCCGACAGGGTCCCGGACGGATCCCGCAAACCATCCAGAAATGATGCCGGAAGAGACCCCAAATGATCCCGCAAAAGTCCCAAAATGACCCCGACAGGATCCCGGACGGATCCCGTAAACCATCCAGAAATGATGTCGGAAGAGACCCCAAATGATCCCGCAAAAGTCCCAAAATGACCCCGACAAGATCCCGGACGGATCCCGTAAACCATCCAGAAATGATGCCGGAAGAGACCCCAAATGATCCCGCAAAAGTCCCAAAATGACCCCGACAGGATCCCGGACGGATCCCGTAAACCATCCAGAAATGATGCCGGAGGAGACCCCAAATGATCCCGCAAAAGTCTCAAAATGACCCCGACAGGATCCCGGACGGATCCCGAACACCATCCAGAAATGATGCTGGAAGATACCCCAAATGATCCCGCAAAAGTCCCAAAATGACCCCGACAGGATCCCGGACGGATCCCGTAAACCATCCAGAAATGATGCCGGAAGAGACCCCAAATGATCCCGCAAAAGTCCCGAAATGACACCGACGGGATACCGGACGGATCCCGTAAACCATCCAGAAATGATGCCGGAAGATACCCCTAATGATCCCGAAATAGCCCCGAAATGGTCCCGACGGGATCCCGGACGGATCCCTTAAACTATCCAGGAATGATTACGGAAAGGACCCAAACTGACCCCGAAAAAGTCCCGTAATGATCCCGGAAACCATCAAGAATGTATCTCTCGAAGTTACGCAAATGATCCCGAAAGTACCCCGATGGGATCCCGGACGAATCCCGAAAACCATCCAGAAATGATGCCGGAAGGGTCCCCAAATGATCGCGAAATAGTCCCGAAATGATTCCGGAATAGTCCCGAAAATGTCCCAAAATAACCCCGACGGGATCCCGGACGGATCCCGAAAACTATACAGAAATGATCCCGGAAGTTCCCAAAATGATCCCGAAATAGTCCCGAAAAAGTCCCGAAATTACCCCTGCGTAATCCCGGACCGATCCCGAAAACCATCCAGAAATGATTCCGGAGGGTCTCGATATGACTCTTACGGGATTACAAATAAGGTGAAGCTAATTATAAAACCATGTTAATAAGGCAGCAGGCGCATTGGAGCGAATAAAAAGTTACATAGAAACATACAGGTAAAGCTAATAAAAGCGTGCTAATAAAAACAATTGATGGAGGGCGGATGGCGGGAGTAGAGGAGAGGACCACTGATCGTTCCTCCAAAATTGTCTAGATCTCGTTCTGTATGTACCAGATACCAAAAACTATTGATTTAGGAGAAAATTTATATTGAGTTATAACAATTTATAGATTTTACACCAGAGGGGGAGATAAAGGGGGGCGGGCGGAGGGTGTCACTGCTTACTTTGTAAGCCCTCGACTTATTTGACCCCTTGAGTCTGTGATATTGGTGAAGGCCAGTATACGTAAAGTTATAATGTGTAAAAATTATGAAAAATAATTTCTCGAAGGGGTCGTGGGACCCGCACCCCTCTTTCCATGCTCGAGAAAAATTTCGCTAGTAGACTACTGTCTGTGTCCCAAATTTCATCAAAATCCGTGTAGCCATTCTGGCGTGATTCAGTCGCAAAGACGAAAAAATATAATAATTAAATTATAACTGTTCCTACGGGGCGGGGACCACGCCCGCTTTGAAAAATATATAGCTAGTAGATCCTTCTAGACTATTGGCTATATGTGTGCAAAATTTCATCCAAATCGGTCCAGCCGTTCTTGCGTTATTGAGTCACAAAGACAAACGTCTGGACAAACATCCAAACATCCAAACATCCAAACATCCAAACATCTTAACATCCAAACTTTCCCATTTATAATATAATATTAGATATTAGATAACCACGCCCACTTTTTCGATATCGAAATCCAAAAAGTGCGATAATTCATTACCAAAGCCGGATAAAGCGATGATACTTGGCAGGTGAGTTGCACTTATGACGCAGAATAGAAAATTATTAAAATTTTGGACAATGGGCGTGGCACCGCCCACTTTTAAAAGAAGGTAATTTAAAAGTTTTGCAAGCTGTAAGTTGGCAGTCGTTGAAGATATCAAGATGAAGTTTGGCAGGAACGTTACTCCTATTACTATATGTATGCTTAATATAAATTAGCAAAATCGGAGAACGACTACGCCCACTTTAAAAAAAAAATTTTTTTTAAGTAAAATTTTAATAAAAAAGTTAATATCTTTACAGTATATAAGTAAATAATGTCAACATTCAACTCCAATAGTGATGTGGTGCACCAAAATACAAAAATAAAAGAAAATTTCAAAATGGGCGTGGCTCCGCCCTTTTACATTTAATTTGTCTAAGATACTTTTAATGCCATAAGTCGAACAAAAATTTACCAATCCTTGTGAAATTTGGTAGGGGCTTAGATTCTATAACGGTAACTGTTTGCTGTTAAAAAGAGCGAAATCGGTTGAAGCCACGCCCATTTTTATACACAGTCGACCGTCTGTCCTTCCGCTCGGCCGTTAACACGATAACTTGAGCAAAAATTGATATATCTTTACTAAACTCAGTTCACGTACTTATCTGAACTCTCTTTGTATTGGTATAAAAAATGGCCGAAATCCGACTATAACCACGCCCACTTTTTCGATATCGAAAATTACGAAAAATGAAAAAAATGTTATAATTCTATACCAAATACGAAAAAAGGGATGAAACGTGGTAACTGGATTGGTTTATTGACGCAAAATATAACTTTAGAAAAAAACGTTGTAAAATGGGTGTGACACCTACCATATTAAGTAGAAGAAAATGAAAAAGTTCTGCAGGGCGAAACCAATAGCCCTTGGAATCTTGGCAGGAATACTGTTCGTGTATTACATATATAAATAAATTAGCGGTACCCGAAAGATAATGTTCTGGGTCACCCTGGTGCACATTTTGGTCGATATCTCGAAAAGCCTTCACATATACAACTAACACCACTCCCTTTTAAAATCCTCATTAGTACCTTTCATTTGATACCCATATCGTACAAACACATTCTAGAGTCACCCCTGATCCACCTTTATGGCGATTTCTCGAAAAGGCGTCCACCTATAGAGCTATGGCCCACTCCCTTCTAAAGTACTCTTTAATACCTTCCATTTGATACCCATGGCATACAAACACATTCCAGGTTTACCCTAGGTTCATTCTCCTATATGGTGATTTTCCCTTATTTTGACTCCGAAGCTCTCAGCTGAGTATGTAATGTTCGGTTACACCCGAACTTAGCTTTCCTTACTTTTTTTCCTTTTGCTTGTTAGGCTTCATTTCGATTGACTTCTTCGAGTAATTCTGATTTATTGAGCAATAAATTTGAGCTTCGATATGCAAGTCAGGGCAATTTAGCTACATAGTTTTAACATATTTTTTAGCTTTTCAAAATATTTCAAATCTTTGTATGTCGGCTTGTACTCTTATACATATGATGTATACAGCTTGCGTTTATTCAATTGAAAAGCCCTTGGGTAGCATTTGTTTGCCAAAAATTACATTACGCAAACCCCAAACGAGAGCAGCGCCAAAAAAAATATACGAGAAAAATTTCATATTTTCTTTAATAAATTCAACAAAGCATTGCAAATGTGCAATGCATGAATTGCTCTCGTGTTGGGGTTATAGTCAAAAAGCGAGTGTGTGTGTGTGTGCCAGTGAGAAGTCGAAATTCCTAACAATTGCTCCCCACAGATTTGTTGAATGTTGCTCCACTCAAAGACACGTGTGGTTGTGTGTGTGTGAATGTAGCTTTTGTGGTAGCAGTTGTTATTGCTGATGATGCATTCGCATGCTATGTTCTGGTCTAAGTATTCGGCTTTTTTATACTCAGTTGAGCAGAGCTCACAGAGTATATTAAGTTTGATTGGATAACGGTTGGTTGTACATATATAAAGGAATCGAGATAGATATAGACTTCCATATATCAAAATAATCAGGATCGAAAAAAAATTTGATTGAGCCATGTCCGTCCGTCCGTCCGTCCGTCCGTTAACACGATAACTTGAGTAAATTTTGAGGTATCTTGATGAAATTTGGTATGTAGGTTCCTGAGCACTCATCTCAGATCGCTATTTAAAATGAACGATATCGGACTATAACCACGCCCACTTTTTCGATATCGAAAATTTCGAAAAACCGAAAAAGTGCGATAATTCATTACAAAAGACCGATAAAGCGAAGAAACTTGGTAGATGAGTTGAACTTATGACGCAAAATAGAAAACTAGTTAAATTTTGGTCAATGGGCGTGGCACCGCCCACTTTTAAAAGAAGGTAATTTAAAACTTTTGCAAGCTGTAATTTGGCAGTCGTTGAAGATATCATGATGAAATTTGGCAGGAGCGTTACTCTTATTACTGTATGTACGCTTAATAAAAATTAGCAAAATCGGAGAAGGACCACGCCCACTTTTAAAAAAAAAATTTTTTAAAAGTAAAATTTTAACAAAAAATTTAATATCTTTACAGTATATAAGTAAATTATGTCAAGATTCAAATCCAGTAATGATATGGTGCAACAAAATACAAAAATAAAAGAAAATTTAAAAATGGGCGTGGCTCCGCCCTTTTTCATTTAATTTGTCTAGGATACTTTTAACACCATAAGTCGAACAAAAATTAACCAATCCTTTAGAAATTTGGTAGGGGCATAGATTTTATGGCGTTAACTGTTTTCTGTGAAAATGGGCGAAATCGGTTGATGCCACGCCCAGTTTTTATACACAGTCGTCCGTCTGTCCTTCCGCATGGCCGTTAACACGATAACTTGAGCAAAAATCGATATATCTTTACTAAACTCAGTTCACGTACTTATCTGAACTCACTTTATCTTGGTATGAAAAATGAACGAAATCCGACTATGACCACGCCCACTTTTTCCATATCGAAAATTACGAAAAATAAAAAAAATGCCATAATTCTATACCAAATACGAAAAAAGGGATGAAATATGGTAAGGTAATTGGATTGTTTTATTGACGCGAAATATAACTTTAGAAAAAACTTTATAAAATGGTTGTGACACCTACCATATTAAGTAGAAGAAAATGAAAAAGTTCTGCAGGGCGAAATAAAAAACCCTTAAAATCTTGGCAGGTATTAGATATATAAATAAATTAGCGGTATCCAACAGATGATGTTCTGGGTCACCCTGGTCCACATTTTGGTCGATATCTGGAAAACACCTTCACATATACAACTACCACCACTCCCTTTTAAAACTATCATTAATACCTTTAATTTGATACCCATATCGTACAAACTCATTCTAGAGTCACCCCTGGTCCACCTTTATGGCGATATTTCGAAAAGGCGAACACCTATAGAACGAAGGCCCACTCCCTTTTAAAAATACTCATTAACACCTTTCATTTGATACCCATATCGTACAAATAAATTCTAAAGTCACCCCTGGTCCACCTTTATGGCAATATCTCGAAAAGGCGAACACCTATAAAACGAATGCCTACTCCCTTTTAAAAATACTCATTAACACCTTTCATTTGATACCCATATCGTACAAACAAAGTCTAGAGTCACCCCTGGTCCACCTTTATTGCGATACCTCGAAAATGCGTCCACCTATAGAACTAAGGCCCACTCCCTCTTAAAATACTCATTAACTCCTTTCGTTTGATACCCATATTGCACAAACGAATTCTAGAGTCACCCCTGGCCCACCTTTATGGCGATATCTCGAAACGGCGTCCACCTATAGAACTAAGGCCCACTCCCTTTTAAAATACTCATTAACACCTTTCGTTTGATGCCCATATTGTGCAAACAAATTCTAGGGTCACCCCTGGTCCACCTTTATGGCGATATCTCGAAACGGCGTTCACCTATGGAACTAAGGATTACTCCCTTTTAAAATGCTCATTAACACCTTTCATTTGATACCCATATCGTACAAACGCATTCTAGAGTCACCCCTGGTCCATCTTTACGGCGATATCTCGAAAAGGCTTCCATCTATAGTACCTAGGTCCACGCCCTTTTAAAATACTCATTAATACCTTTCATTTGATACCCATATCGTACAAACGCATTCTAGAGTCAACCCTGATCCACCTTTATGGCTATATCCCTAAATGGCGTCCGCCTATAGAACTATGGCCCACTCCCTCATAAAATACTCTGTAATGCCTTTCATTTGATACACATGTCATACAAACACATTCCAGGGTTTCCCTCGGTTCATTTTCCTACATGGTTATTTTCCCTTATGTTGTCACCATAGCTCTCAACTGAGTATGTAATGTTCGGTTACACCCGAACTTAACCTTCCTTACTTGTTTCCTTTTCATTTTTCATGCTACTCAACTACATCATTCTAGTTTGCAGTTAACATTTCGGTTGTTATGAAGCTGCATTAAGTCCAGTCGTCCAGAGTCCTTGACTACCATGTGTACAAAGTGACTCAGTGGTGTAATTATTTTCATCGAATAGGTACACATTATGGGAAAGAAATAAAAAGATTCAAAGCCATAGTTACACAAGTATTTTGTACTGATACACCAAACTGGGGTTGCAAAGGACAAGCACAGCTGGACTAGTTCAAAAACTTGCCACTTGTAGCTAATACCAGCACATGCGGGAGTGCTCGATTGAATAGAATATTATTCCTCTAGAAACTTCTGTTAACACCGCAGATTGCTTATAGTTTGAAAGGGCTATCGGACGTGATATATAGTAGGTGTGCTATGCTTTGCGGTTTGGCTGCAGAACTTTTCATTCTGGTGGAAAGGTACCTTTTAAAGGGCTAATATCTAAAATTTATTTTACTTATAGTACAGCCCTAACTGTAGGCACCTTCTAGATGGTGTGAGGGTTAAGCGTAACTACATAGCGCCCGACTATGTGGCTGAGTAGTTAAGCGCTTGCATCTTTATCGTTCCTTCTTATAGGGATGTTGGTGACCAAGAACTACTAGTCCCCCAATCCAGGGTGTTATGACATGTATTTTGGATGATTTTCAGCCAGGGACTTTATTCGGCTGTATTTGAACAGGGCTTTCCCGATGCGGGGCCACCTCCGGATTTTAATTTAAGAACGCTTAATCCTAAAAATTATCCTACGCTGAGAAGCAGTGGTCGACCCCATATAATGAGATAATTGGAGAGTGAGTGCTTGAAATGGGCTTGTGAAACGGTAGAGGAAGGTCGAAGGCAGTTCTAGAGTTTCGTTTAGAAAAGCCTTGGGTTCTGCAAACTACCTATTCTAAATTAACCGCACCCTGTGCCAGTACCAATGCAGCCATTCTCTCAAAAGTGGACGGAAGTAGAGGACTTATCGATGACAGTGAATTAGTTAAAGGGTTGAAGGATTGGTCGAAGCTAGTAGTTTGATGGAAGAGGGTGAGATGGCTTTGTGAAAAGCTCCATGTAGGCATCAAGCTGCCCGACTACTGTGAAAGTTATCGTGATTAACTGCACTATGCACTTCCCTCCCCAACACCGAGGGATAATCAACATATGATCAAAGCTGTCGTAGTTTGCTAAGACAAGGAAGTGGTACAAGCTGGTAGAAGCGGATACTTTTGTCGAATATTTATCAACATCTCTTAGTTAGCTCGGTAGAAGTTGTGCTGTCAAGGTGGGCTACCCTTAAATTCTTTAAGGCGAAGGGACCATGCTTTTTAGGCATGAGATCTCTGTTCTCTTCGTGGATTTTCCCCTTCTCTGTGATAATAACCGTAGACATATGCGTGTCTTAAATACGACTCTCCTTTACAATAACTCAAACTTCCATTCAGGCGTTTTTTTTTTTTTTTTTTGTTACGATAAAATATAAAGAAGGGATTTCCAATTAGAGAGCCGGTAAGCCGAACAGAATTATAAGAAGCATCCATTTCATGCCATTTCACCCACCAGAAAGTTCAAGAGAATGTAGTTAGTACACCTTCTATCGGTACTCAAGCTTAGCTGCTAAGGTTTCACCACTGGTACGCTCCCCATTGATCTACTACTGCTATCGTGACAGCCACGTCGATGCCCATCTGTCATTTCTGGCAAGCTGTACCGTTCTTCAACTCAGTTGTTCCTCGACTGTTGCTGCTCTGTGCTCAAAAACAATAATATTCGAATGTTAGAACTAACTCTACTCTTTGCTATTGCTGACCGCACTACTAAAGAAGGAACCTACGATGTGATACGCTTATATGCAAACCCCCCCAAACTTCACACTGAATTTTCCTAATACTATAGAGTGGGATATCAGTAATTGGTGCTTAATGGGATACGCGATTTTTGACTTCCAGTTATAGAATCATCAATAAATGGTTATTGAAGGAGACGGCTGACTTATCGAGGTTGTGATTCAAATTACTTGCGCGGTAGATATCACCATTTTGCTTCGAATACGAGGTATTTACAACACATTTGCGAACTACTTTTACAAGAAGTTATGAAAACAAATGCTTTGTATGCTTGTGATATGTTTGAGAGATTTTAATGTACAGAACAACAATAACAACACTTTTGTGTACACAACGGCTGGCCTAAAAGAGGACACACGCGTCATGAGTTTTCATTGACTGTGAAATCTCACTTAAGAGGATTGGCTATGTACATTTGTATGCACGTTTGAGAAAAACATTGTTTTGATATTTCTGCTAAGATTTCCATATGGTGTATCATAAACGTGAGCCTGATTGCTTAGAGAAACTTCGTTCGCTATCTGCTGTAAATTTTATTAAGAAGGGAATACTTGTGAGATTATGGTCATAACTCCCAAATGTTAAGATGGAGGTAAGGATATTCGAAACAACATCGAATATACACAGTTTATTAATAAAATTGGTATGAACGTCTTAATAAACCCTGATGGGTATTTTGGTGTGAATGCCTAAGTGTATCAGCGACAGTCATGCGTGCTTCGTAGTTTGGTTGTTACTAATCTTATGTTTAATCTTGTTATACTGCTCTCGTCCGTATAGGTGATGCACCCATTGACGAAGTGAATTGTTTGCATAATAGACAATGGCAATGATTGCTTTAAATCAGAGACTGCATTTAACGGTTAATCAAAATGCGGTTTATTACGGATAGCAACCGATTTTTAAACGGTTTTATTTAGCTTGACTATACAAGGCGGCCCTTGGGAATGAAATTTGTAATTAAAATTTAAGTAACTTCCCGAAAAGTTACAAGCTGAAAACTTGGAATATAGTTCAGAATCCGATGACAAGAAGTGCAATAATAATATAAACAAGTAAGGAAGGCTAAGTTCGGATGTAACCTAACATTACATACTCAGCTGAGAGCTTTGGAGACAAAATAAGGGAAACTACGACGTAGGAAAATGTACCTAGGGTACCCCGGAATGTGTTTGTATGACATGTGTATCAAACGAAAGGTATTAAAGAGTATTTTATGAGGGAGTGGGCCATAGTTCTATAGGTGGACGCCATTTAGGGATATCGCCATAAAGGTGGATCAGGGTTGACTCTAGAATATGTTTGTACGATATGGGTATCAAATGAAAGGGGTTAATTAGCATTTTAAAAGGGAGTGGGCCTTGGTTCTAAAGGTGGACGCCTCTTCGAGATATCGCCATAAAGGTGGACCAGGGGTGACTCTAGAATATGTTTGTGCGATATGGGTATCAAATGAAAGGGGTTCATGAGCACTTTAAAAGGGAGTGGGCCTTCGTTCTATAGGTGGACGTCTTTTCGAGATATCGCCATAAAGGTGGACATGGGGTGACTCTAGAATTCGTTTGTACAATATGGGTATCAAATGAAAGGTGGTAATGAGTATTTTAAAAGGGAGTGGGCCTTAGTTCTATATGTGGACGCCTTTTCAAGATATCGCCATAAAGGTGGACCAGGGGTGATTATAATGTGTTTGTACGATATGGATATCAAATTAAAGGTGTTAATGAGGGTTTTAAAAGGCAGTGGTGGTAGTTGTATATGTGAAGGCGTTTTCGAGATATCGACCAAAATGTGGACCAGGGTGTCCCAGAACAACATCTGTCGGGTACCGCTAATTTATTTATATATGTAATACCACAAACAATATTCCTGTAAAGCTTCCAAGGGCTTTTGATTTCGCTTTGGAGAACTTTTTCATTTTCTTCTTCTTAATATGGTAGGTGTCACACACATTTTACAAAGTTTTTTCTAAATTTATATTTTGCGTCAACAAACCAATCCAATTACCATGTTTCATCCCTTTGTTCGTATTTGGTATAGAATTATGGCATTTTTTTAATTTTTCGTAAATTTCGATATCGAAAAAGTGGGCGTGGTCATAGTCGGATTTCTGCCATTTTTACACCAATACAAAGTGAGTTCAGATAAGTGCGTGGAGTGAGTTTAGTAAAGATATATCGATTTTTGCTTAAGTTATCGTTTTGACGGCCGAGCGGAAGGACAGACGGTCGACTGTGTATAATAACTGCGCGGCTTCAACCGATTTCCCCCTTTTTTACAGAAAACAGTTATCGTCCTAGAATCTAAGCCTTTACCAAATTTCACAAGGATTGGTAAATTTTTGTTCGACTTATGGCATTAAAAGTATTCTAGACAAACTAAATGAAAAAGGGCGGAGCAACGCCCATTTTGAAATTTTCTTTTATTTTTGTATTTTGTTGCACCATATCATTACTAGAGTTGAATGTTGACATAATTTACTTATATACTGTAAAGATATTACATTTTTTGTTAAAATTTGACTTTAGAAAAAATTTTTTTTTAGTGGGCGTGGTCGTTATCGTATTTTGCTAATTTTTATTAAGCATATATATAGTATCAGGAGTAACGTTCCTGCCAAATTTCATCATGATATCTTCAACGACTGCCAAATTACAGCTTACAAAACTTTTAAATTACCTTCTTTTAAAAGTGGGCGGTGCCACGTACATTGTCCAAAATTTTACTAATTTTCTATTCTGCATCATAAGTTCAACTCACCTACCAAGTTTCGGCGCTTTATCCGTGTTTGGTAATGAATTACCGCACTTTTTCGGTTTTTCGAAATTTTCGATACCGAAAAAGTGGGCGTGGTTATAGTCCGATATCGTTCATTTTAAATAGCGATCTGAGATGAGTGCCCAGGAACCTACATACCAAATTTCATCAAGATACCTCAAAATTTACTCAATTTATCGTGTTAACGGACGGACGGACGGACATGGCTCAATCAAATTTTTTTTTCGATACTGATATTTTGATATATGGAAGTCTATATCTATCTCGATTACTTTATACCTGTACAACCAACCGTTATGCAATCAAAGTTATTATACTCTGTGAGCTCTGCTCAACTGAGTATAAAAAATTCCAATAGGTGGAGCATGGATCGAAATATTTCAAAAAATCGCATTTGTGGTCCGATTTGGCTCATATTTGGAACACATAATACATACATGAATAGAAAGCAACATCTAAAAAAAATCGCCGCCAGGTATTACAAGGATCGAAATTTAAAAAAAAAAAATCGGAACAAATATTACATACAGTCCGGTAGAAGTGACATCAAAATAATTTGAAGTTCGAGGAGGGACAAGCATACGTGGCACCGAGTCGAGTTAAGTCTTTGGAAGGATTATTTATTGAGGACTTAGATTTTAACAATTTGTCAGGACGGAGTCTTTGTAATAATGAGTCACTAAATGAACTAAATTGAATGAGAAATAATAGGCAATTAAATAAAGACTAAAAACTTGAAAATAAAATAATTAAAAAAAAATGTTTAAGTTAAACGGTTTTGTTGAAAACAATACTTACATGAAGTAATAATAATACAAAAAGCCAGAAAATAATTAGGTAGGTCCTAAATACTAGTCATCACACTCCTTATCAATCTAGGGCGTTGATCAGACAATTAAATAAAAGCGTTGGGCCCATGAAATTTCTAAAAATGCAAGGCGTAGCATAACCTGATTAAGGTTCAGTTGGTCTTACTTATGACTATCAATAGCAATTTGACGCGTTCAACACTTTTATTTAATTGTCTGGTCAACGCCCTAGATTGATGAGGAGTGTGATGACTAGTACCTAGGACTTATCTAATTATTTTCTAGCTTTTAGTATTATTATTACTTAATGTAAGTATTGTTTTCAATAAGACCGTTTAACTTAAATATTTTTTAATTATTTTATTAAGTTTAAAAATGATTTATTTTTGCCTTTTTTTGTTGGGTTTTCCCAGTGATGAATTTTTATTTTCAAATACTTTCTTGTCTGCTTATCACTGCAACCGTTTAGTGTGATTTATTGCCACAGGTTTTTAAAAACTGTTATTTTGCAACCGATATACGCTTCGGGAAAGTCAAATCTCTTTGCTGCTCTGCTAGAATTAACATAGTGTAAATTTAACATTATGTTATTATCAGAGTCTGCAAATAAAAGTTTGAACCAGACTAACCATACTACGGAAGAGAAGCTCGGCCTAAAATCTCTTCGGAGGTTATCGTGCTTTACATTTATTTATTTCTTTAATCATGCTACGGTCCGATCGATCGGGTTCGAGCAGAAATTATTCGGGAGACCATTTTGAGACCATTTCTGAACTCTGCGGGGATAAAATTGGTATCATTCCGAGACTTTTTTGTAGTAGTGTTGGGATTATTCCGGGACTATTTTAAGATTTTAGTATTATTTTAGATTTTTGGTGATTGTTTAAGTACAATTTCGAGAAAACTTTGAAAATGTATTGGGCAATATTTCGAAACTATTTGCACGACAATTTTCTGTACTATTTTCATATGTATTTGTATTTATTCATCCTAGGATGCGGGTCCGTTTCGCCGTAATTTCTGCATTTAATTAGCACCTATTTCGGGAATACTTTTGAGTCATTTTGGACACGAAAAGTTATCGCGCTGTTTTTACTATCGCACTCACACACTCACCGAAGGTGTTGGAGAGTGTTATCGATGTTGATGGTGCATTGCCGGATATAGATTCGGTACTTTCCGGTAACAAGCACCATTAAGGTACTAGACCGAATGTCTTGAGAACGCTTTAATACGACTGGGTTGAACCTTCCATGCCGTTCCTCCCACTACCCTTATTTCCATTGGGTTGCCAGAGCCTCGCCTGCTAAATATGTGTATGAAACATGCATATTTGGACTAGCCTCGCGTAGGTGAGGTTGACAACTGGGTTTCGGAAGCTATGAATTGCGCTAATCAACCCCTTGAATTCCTTCTTATCGGCATGTTATTTTGTGATATATATATATTGGTTATCGAGAAGTTTTCGATTTGTAATTCAAGTGTTATTATAATCGATAACAAGTCGATATTTTTTCCACAGCAAATCGATAAGTTCTAATAAAAAAATTATATTTCGGTTGAGCTCTGAGAAATTAATTAATGAATACAAAACGTTACTTACCGTTTGTTGTTAACGGAATATCGAAATATTATCTATCGCCATTTCAATGGTTTGTTATCGACGTGTTTTCGGTCTATCACGATATTTATCGATTTGTTATCGATATCCCGTCGAAAAAATATTGATTTGCTATTGAATTTTTTCGATTTGCTATCGAAAATTAACCGATTTTCTAAGGAAAAGCTATTGATTGGTTATTTAAGTGCTATTGTAATTGATACCAAGTCAATATTTTTCCCATAGTTAATGAATAAACATTCTATAACATATCTAAAACTTTTTGATACAAAATTTATATTTTGACTCTAAGAAATTAATTTATGAATATGAGAAGTTATTTACCGGTTGTTGTAATCGGGATATCTGAATGTTATCAGCATTTTCAAGGTCTGCTATGGACGTTTTTTCGGTTTATCACGAAAATTAATCGATTTGTTATCGAAAATTTATCAAAAAAATGTAAATTTTTTAAAGAAAATTATCGATTAATTTTCGTAATCGATAATAACTTCATATTTTCTTGATAACAATTTGACAACTTTTCTATATTTAGTATAAATCGGTTCGATAACAAATCAATAATTTTTTTTAACAAATTGTCGATAATAATAAGCCGAAAAAAGCTAATATAAGGTGTGCATTAAACCTATAACTGGTCGATAGCAGTTAAAAAAATAAAAAAATTTAAAGCGCGATAACCTCCGAAGAGATTTCAGGCCGAGCCTCTCTTCCAATTTACGTCGTGCTCCACTTAATTTTCCCTACAAATTGGCCGGACGGGACCTACATGTTTTATGCCGACTCCGAACGGCATCTGCAAGGCAGATGAGTTTTCACTGATAGCTTTTCATGGCAGAAATACACTCGGAGCGCTTGCCAAACACTGCCGAGGGGCAACTCGGCTTAGAAAAATTTTCTTCTAATTGAAAACCCTTCTTTCTAAAATTTTGATGTTGCTTTGGCCGGGGTGTGAACCCAGGGCATACGGTGTGGTAGGCGGAGAACGCTGCCATCACACCACGGTGGCCGCCGTCGATAACAGTTGGTATCGTAAAAAAATGGTTAATACGTTGAATCGATAACAAGCAGTCCGGTTCCGAGTTTCTTTCTCATCTTTACCGTTATTTAACGGTTTTTAAAGAGTAGCTATGAAATAACTGTTTTAATTGAAAATATCGGTTGTTAGAACTGTTATTTGCGATCTCTGGTTTGAAGGTCCCGCTATATTCTATGTTAGACGGGGGTGACAGCATTTCTTTATAGGAATTTCTCTTAAGCAAAACAGTTTAGAATATTTAACGATTGTTTTTTTTTTTTTGTACTTCCAGGTAAGCAAAGCTACAGCCGCCCAGAAAATGTTTTGCGGAAATTCTATCTTTCCGTTAGTACCATTATGATTATGAACAGAGTTTCATCCGAATACCCCATAGTGCTTACCCCAATCAAAAAAGATTTAAAGACTACGCATTCAAGTTTTACGTAGACAACAACGAGAATGGTCCAAGTTATAAAGTAAGTGCTACGATCGATAACTTTCGTTACAGTGCCGTAAAGATAGTAAGGACTCCCATCGAATTGCGATTCTTAATTAATTTCCCTAGACGCTAAAAGAAATGACTCACCCATTATGTTCGACCCGCCAATTGTCTAGACAGCTTAGCGCTATTTGTGCGAAACAAATATTATAAAAATTAAAACCCTAAAAAACAAAATTATTATATGCGGCCAAAACTCAAAGTGAGTGATCCCATAACATCACCTTGAAGATCGTGAAATGTGCGCAGATTAGAGCACTAAAAAAAAAATTGGAAAAAATCTCAGCATATAACAATAAAAAAAAAAATACAAATAGAAAAGTTCTACAACATTTAAAATATATTTATGAATTTATTTTCTGTGTGCGCCACTACAAAGTGCCATAAATAAGTATAAATGAGTACCTATATTAGGGTGGTCCTTATAAATTAAATATAAATTTTGTTCCCATATCAATGTGGGCTCTGAGTGGGCACTGTTGAGGAGTATCACATCGAGGTCAAAGCTAAGATTTTTCTTTAAGATCCCAAAAAAAGTAAAATTGTTTGTAGTATGCAAAATCGATTGTTCTTCAGTTGGCGATGTCACATATAAAAAAAAGTTTTGTTCTTCTTATTAACAACTAGCGTAGTATAGCGTCATCAATCACAAGACGAACAGACTACCTGATTCCCTATCTGCGCTTCGAGGGCGATCTTAAGGCCACAATAGAGCTGGACGGATGGCGCAAGGGTGCTCAAATGGCGGAAGAGGCGATACATGTGTACACAGATGGTTCCAAAATAGTGGAAGGAGTAGGGTCTGCGGTATACTGTGCTGACCCGGAAATAAACAGATCCTACAGGCTGCCGGATTACTGTAGGGGTTTTCCAAGCGGAAATAGTATCCGAAACTAAATCAGTAGAAACCCTGGAAGAAAATAGCCCAAGCTTCAATCGTGTTAACTATTATATTGACAGTCAAGCAGCAATTAAGACAATAATCTCGCATACCACAGCATCGAAATGCATGTTAGAGTGTAAGCAGTCCCTGGAGAGAATCGGCACAGGGAGAAGCATACATCTATATTGGCTCCCAGGGCATATGGGAATAGATGGGAATGAAAAAGTGGATGAATTAGCTAAAAAGGGCGCATCCCTTGAAGCTTGCTCCGTAGACGTCCCAATTAGTCTGGCCGAGATTAAGCGAAGGCGAGAGGTGCACATGATCGACGAAGCAGGAAAGGCGTGGGTTCAAGCGCGGGGCTGTAAAGTGTCGAAGATTATGTGTAAGTATTACAACCTTAGACTAACAAAGTTGCTTCTATCATTAAAAAGAGCGGACTGTAGACTCATGACGGGTATTCTGACTGGACACTGCCTTCTGGCGTCACATGCTTTAGCTTAGTCTTGGTCAGTTATAGCAGATCTAGGAAGTGCGGGCTGGAGGAGGAAACGATCAAGCAGGTTCTGTGCTCTTGCCCTGTGCTTGCCAGGCTAAGACTCCAGCTATAAGAAGTGATACAGCTGTCAGATCTAGAAGCAGCTAGTGGCTTAAATCCTAAGAAGCTTCTAGTATTTGCCAAGAGGACGGAGTTATTTTATAACATAGGTCCTGGTTTTTGATAGGGTTTTTCAGTTTTGTCGTTAAACAAACTTCTAGTAACACTACGGACTTATTCAGTATATGTGAGGTCCTCATGGACCGGCCAGTTCAACCTAACCTAACCTCCTCTTATTCTCCTTCCTTCTCTTCGGCTTGCTCTTCTTCTTACTATTCATATTCCTAATCTTATTCCTAATCCTATTCCTATTCCTGTTCCTACACCTATCCCTATTCTATTCCTATTCCTATTCCTATTCCTGTTCCTACTCCTATTCCAATTCCCATTCGAACTCCTATTTCTATTCCTACTCCAATTCCTTTTCCTACTCCTATTCCTATTCCTGTTCCTACACCTATTCCAATTCCTATTCCTACTCCTATTCCTCATCCCCTTCCCTTTCATCTTGCTCTGCCACTCCGGTGTACAATTACACTTAGCACAGTTGGGCAGACAATAACAATAAAACATCAATGGCTTGAGTGTATGCCACTTTATTGTTGTTGCAAGAAACATGAAAAAGAAAACAAACAAAATTCTTATGGCGTATTAAGGACGTGAGTGTAGTTTTGTGTTTAATATTGTGATTTGTTTTTTGTTGCCAATGCTGTTCATAAAATGTTGTTTTTGTGCTCATTATAATTGCTTTTATCGGCCATTGCTGCTTGTTGTTCTACTACCTGGCGCGTGCATATGTATGTATGTGTGTGTGTGCTGTGTTATGTCTTATGGTGCGAATTTAGAACAGCCTAATTATGTTTTCTTTCTAGGACACATTCTCAGACTTTTGCAAGAAAAACTCTTCTTAATAAAATGTAGTAAAAAGAAAGCTTCTAAGAAAAAAATCATTTGATCTCCTCCTATGAGGCATATGACCCCGACTTTCTTTTATTATTTGCTACTTGCATACGGTATTTTTTCTCGATTGAGATGAGGATGAGCAAAAGTTGTGATGCGAATATTTCACTGGGTTGCAACGTTAAGCTGCCTGTTAATAAGTGCAGCCTTCTTTGTTATCTTTGCGAAAGGAGCATTCAATGAAATTTCAAAAGGTTTTATTTCATAACCAGTGTACCTACATTAGTGTTGTGATAGCGTGCTCCGCCTACCACACCGAATATCCTGGGCTCACGCCCTGGGCAAAGCAACATCAATATTTAAGAAACAATTTTTTTTTTTTCAATTAGAACAAAGTTTCTGAGGGGGTCACCTCTCGGCAGTAACTTGGCACGCAGTCCGAGTGTGTTTCTGCCATGAAAAGCTTCTCAGTGAAAAGCCGTTCGGAATAAAACAAGTAGTTCCCGTCTCGCCAATTTTTAGGAAAAATTAAAAGGAGCACGACGCAAATTGGAAAAAAAAACTGATCTAAAATCTCTTCGGAGGCTATTGTGGCTTAAATTTATTTATTAAGACTCCAAAAACTACCAGTGCCAAGAAAGCTATTTCCAAAAAAACCGGTCCTAGAAATAAAAGGAAATACCCGGTTGTTAAGTGATCTATTCAAAATAAGTAATTGAGTCCTACTTATTTAGCACTATCGTAACAAAAAAGTAATCGGTGCAAAGAACTCACTGGTCTTAAAATAAAATCCAGTAAGAGATACTTTGACAGCTCCAAAGAAGAAACCGAACCAAAAAAAGTGACCAATTCAAAATAACCGGTTTCAAGTAAGTCACCCGTTTCAAAAAAGTAAACGGTTTCAAAAAAATATCCGGTTACAGAAACAGTTTCTCAATTGTGACCAGATTAAATATGTCCACCGTTTCAAAAATGTCAGCCGTTCCAAAAAAGTCACCGGTTCCAAAAAATTCGCAGTTTAAAAATGTGAAACGGTTCCAATTAAGTAAGTCGTTTCAAAAAAATAAAAGGTTTCAAAATAATATCTGTTTATAGAAACAGTTCTAGATAGGTGACATCACTTTAAGAGTAAAAGAGTAAAGATATTGAAAATTACCTTTAAAAGATTAAATTTGTAATTTTAAGGTTGAACGAAAGTTGTTACAACATTTTAACCACACTATCTCCAGTTTTGTAAGGAAAATTATTTACGCATCCAGGTGCACTTTCTCATTAAACCTCCAACAGCTAAAAAAAGCGGTTCAAAAAAGTAGCCAAAGAATGTTACGTATACGCCATGGTCATCAGTTATAAGTGCAGGTACGAACGAAGCTTAAAAATTCTCGAATTTTTTTTTGTATTTTGTTTTTATTTCCCCCACGACGAATAGCACTAAAATTTATATATTTGTCATGCAATTCATTTGTTTTGTTGTGCTTGTCATTGCTGTGGTAACGGAAAAACACTTTGTCGAAGGTTAAGGAGAATTTTGCAGCTGAGGACAGTATTTTTCCGCATATGAATCCGGTACGCTATTGTACTTACATCTTCCCATACATACCCGACTGTGGATATAGCAATTTGTTTGACCCCTCAAACCAGCAGCTTGGTTCCACGTTCTAAGCTCTACCCCAAAAAAAGCTAGTAATTAAGATACCACGTCCATATTTTGCTAAGAAGAAAGCAAAATATGGGCGGACGAGTGCATGCCAGACGATTGGAATCTAAGTGTTCTTTCCCCAGTCCACAAGAAGGAGGATACTGCAAAATGCACCAACTATCGTGGAATCAGCCTTCTTAATATAGCATATAAGGTCCTTTAAAGTATATTGTGCGAAAGATTGAAGCCCACCGTGAACCGGCTGATTGGACCTTATCAGTGCGGCTTCAGACCTGGTAAATATACCATCGACCAGATTTTCACAATGCGCCAAATCTTGGAAAAAACCCTGTGAAAAGAGAATCGACACACATCACCTCCTCGTCGATTTTAAAGCCGCCTTCGACAGCACGAAAAGGAGCTGCCTATATGCCGCTATGTCTGAATTTGTTTTCCCCGCAAAACTTATACAGCTGTGCAAAATAACGTTGAGCAACACCATCAGCTCAGTCAGAATTGCGAAGGACCTCTCCGAGCCGTTCGGAACTAAACGAGGTTTCAGACAGGGTGACCCCCTATCGTGCGATTCCTTTAATTCGATGCTGGAGAAAATTATACTAGCTGCAGAACTTAACCGCACTGGAACAATATTCTATAAAAGCGTGCAATTACTGACATATGCTGATGACATTGATATCATCGGCCTAAACACCCGCGCTGTTAGTCTGCTTACTCCAAACTGGAAAAAGAAGCGGTAAAGATGGGTTTGGTGGTAAATGAGGACAAAACGAAGTACCTGCTGTCATCGAGAAAAGAGTCAGCGCATACGCGCCTTGGCAACCACGCTACGGTTGGCAGCCATAATTTCGAGATAGTAAAAAACTTCGTTTATTTGGGAACATGCATCAACACTAGCAACAACATCAGCACTCAAATCCAGCGAGGAACCAATCTTGCCAATAAATGATACTTTGGACTAGGTAGGCAATTGAAAAGTAAAGTCCTCTCTCGGCGAACGACAATCATACTTTACAAGTCACTTATCGTACCCGTCCTGCTATATGGGGCAGAAGCATGGACCATGCCAACAGCAGATGAAGCGGCTTTGGGAGTGTTCGAGAGAAAAGTTCTTCGAAAGATCTATGGACCTCTACGTGTTGGCGATGGCGAGTACCGAAGAAGGTTTAATGATGAGCTGTACAAACTATACGCAGACATCAACATAGTCCAGCGAATTAAAACGCAGCGGCTGCGCTGGCTAGGCCATGTTATGCGAATGAAAGATGATGCTCCGGCCAAGAAAGTGTTTCTATCGGAATCCGCCTATGGAAGCAGAGGTAGAGGGTGGCCCCCACTCCGTTGGAAGGACCAGGTGGAAAACGATTTAAACTCCCTTGGTGTGACCAATTGGCGCCTGTTGGCGGAGCGAAGTAGCGACTGACGCGCCTTGTTGGACGGCCATAACCGTTTAGACGGTTAAGCGCTAATTAATTAAGTAAGTAAGTATGATAACACGTAATATGAAGCAGAACAGTGCATAGCTAGTGAGAAACTTGATACGTCATATACGTAGGTCGGCCATCGACTCGCCGCGCGTCAATGCCTTTGTGGCACCAATTCATATACGTACGTATCTAAATAGTGTGGACGTAACAATTTTAATTAACTTAAAATGGAATCTTAAAATAAAATTTCTCAACAAAATAATCAGAAAAATAAATCTTTTACTTTTACATTTCCTTAGCAAAGCAAACTTAATTAAGTTAAAAGTAGCCAATTCGAAAGAATGAATGAAAATTTCCCATTCAATGAAAATGCAAACTCTTTGGTAGTAATACGAAATACAAAAACAAAATGAAACATCCTTAATTGGACAGCACTCAATTGACTGCCAATTGTCGCATGTCCAATTACACTTTCATTCAAACAGCTAATTGTATATTATTTTCGTTACTGTCAACTAAAGTCAATAATTTTTTTGTTGCTGTTATTTTTGTATAATTTATATGCAATTTAAATTTCTCTTATATTGTAGTGAGCCAAATTGACGTCGTTCGTTTCTTTTTTTTGCTTTTCATGTATCATTCACATTCAGAATTTTTGTTTTTGTTTACACTTTTTTGTTTTTGTTTGTGAATTTAGTTTAACATTTGTCTAGTATGTAATAATTTAGGTGAGCGGTAATTGCCACCCATTGCCAGGGTAAATGATTTGTGTGAGATTTTTGTCGCCGCTCGATAGCTGCTACTATCATCATTGTTATTGTATTTATTTTAGTTTTTGTTGTTGCTCTTATTGTTGTAGCGCGCTGTTTTAGTCATTAAGATTGCAAGTGATTGCTCGTTGTGAATTATTCTTAGTGACAGTTTTTCGTCGTCAATTCTATTTTGAAAATATGCAGCAGCATTGCTTGCTGCTATAGACCCTGTAGGAAATTGGGAGAATGTTGAGTGCAGAAGGTATATATATACAAGTTAAAGCTGGGTGTGAGTACGCTAAAATTTTAGGTATCTAAACTAATATTGCAGTGGAACTTTTCAACACTGCTACAATTTAGGATCAAAATTGTCAAAACTGTGCGAGTCCATTTGATAATCTTAATTGTTTATCTGTAATTAATTGCCGAGACATGCTCACATTGCTTTATACAATTGTTTTGTTATTGATATTAGAGCAAAATTAGAAAGTTCACAAACGGCGATGGTTACTAGGAAATGTTTCTGAATTTCGCTTTTTCTCGGCAGCTGAGTACTGAAATCGAAATTTCCTAGTGTAGAGGCAGATGCCTTTATCCACTCAGCCATATGAATGCCCCGCTTCTCGCTTTATAATTCGTCTCTAAGTGTTTCCTTTTTGTTGCTATTCCTTTATCCACCATTCAAATATATACTTATTCTATATGCTTATTAATTCCTATTGTGTGGAATAATTATAGGCGCGCTCCAAGAGCTTAGTGTCATTGTGTTTATAGCATTGCTTTTATATTTCTTAAACAATTGTGTTTATACTCAGCTGAGCAGAGCTCACAGAGTATATTAATTTTGTTCGCATAACGGTACCCCGTAACGGCAAAAACAAATTGAGATATATATAAACATCTACATATCAATATGATCTGTGCGAAAAAAGAAATTCATTTAGCCATGTCCGTCCGTCCGTCCGTCTGTCCGTAAACACAATAACTTGAGTAAATTTTGAGGTATCTAAATGAAATTTGGTACGTAAGTTCCTTGGTACTCATCTCAGATCGCTATTTAAAATGAACGAAATCGGACTATAACCACGCCCGCTTTTTCCATATCGAAATTTTCGAAAAGCCGAAAATTTGCGATAATTCATTACCAAAGACGGATGAAGCGATGAAACTTGGTAGGCGGGTTGAACTTATGACACAGAATAGAAAATTAGTAAAATTTTGGAAAATGGGCGTGGCACCGTCCACTTTTAAAAGAAGGTAATTTAAAAGTTTTGCAAGCTTAATTTGGCAGCTGAGTATGTAATGTTCGGTTACACACGAAGTTAGCCTTCCTTACTTTTTTTTTATTGATATTATTTACACTAGTATAAAGTAGGAATGTTGGAGATTTCGAGTTCAATACTCATTTCTCGAGAAGCTAGCTGATGAGGGAGTGAAATTGTAAATTTGTAAACTTTGTAATTGTTTTTAATATCAATAATAAAAATTAATTGTTTATGTTGAAAAAACTTTACGAAAAATTGCAGTATTAAACTTTTGGGTATATAATGTGCAGATATGCATGCCTTGAATGGAAAAATTCTCGGCATCCGCCTCAACTTATAGGGCCTTCTAGCGTCATGGAGCACATGGAGCGGAGTACCCGCCACTAAGGGATAATGGATTTTTGAACGATGAGTTAAAATTCGCTCAAATTTTGATCCACACAGACCTGTTAAATAATGATTAAAAATTTTAATTATTATTAATTATAATGCGTTTTCCTCAGCCAATTGTTTAATGATTAAGTGCCAGTAGGTATGCCCTTTTAATGATTATTAATTAATTATTTTCATTAGAAATTGTAATTAATTAATTATTTTTAATTGCATAATTAATAAACCTAATTATTTGATTGTTTTAATTAATTTTGATTATTTTTAATTACACAATTAATATAATTATTTGATTAATGTCAATCAATTTTGATTATTTAAATTATATAATTAATACCATTAAATGATTATTTTTGATTAATTTTAATTATTTCTGTGTTTTCCAGCATCATAATAATTTCAACAAAGTAAGTAAAATATTACAAGCATATTTGTCTCTGAACGGGCAGCATAGTAAAGTAAAAGAAATACATAGATACATAAGAATAGCAAACAAGGGAAAAAGTACATTGTTTTATTAAATACCAACTAACTACACGATATTACGCGACATACGGTACTGCTTTAAATAAAACGAGTTTTTCAAATGAAAAATCCATCAAAGATTAACGCCTTGTAGAATTTATAATGCCTGCGAAAGGGAAAAGCCTCTCAACTGGGGCAGACGACGTCAGTAGTGTTAAATAATATTGGCGCTTCTTTCAGTATTTGGTGCTTTTTTTAAATTTCCGCATCTATGGAACACTCGCGTAGGTAGCTATAAAGTTGACTTTGAACAAGGATCCTCAAAGTTTCTTTAGAAGGTGAAACTTACGCAATAAACTCTCATTATTTTTTGAATAATTTATGAATGTAAACAAAGTTATTTACCATCATCCTCGATATGGAAGTATTTCGATCGCGATGACGTTTGGTTAGTGTTCGTACCGTCGCGACGCGTCGACTTCAAATGAAAGTTTGTCTAGTTGATGATACAAGCATAGGGTTGATACAACTCGTTCGTATATAACATCTTCCAGCAAATCACTGTTTGTCTTCTGCAACACCTTGAGCCAGTTGACTTTAACATCTTCTTGCTTCGGGAGCTAAAGAAAAGAAAATATTGAAACATTGCCTTAACTGCGCTTCTAATTTATCTGAAATCAAGCTTAAAAATGTATTGTTTCTTCTACTAAGTTTCTTTAGTTTGTTGCTTAGTGACAAAATATCCGTAAACAACGTTTCCTTCCCCTTGCAAAAAATTAAGAGCTTCTGCTATGAACTGCATTATACAGATATATAATTGTGAATACCCGAATATCAAATTACAGGAAGATTTGTTTGAAGTTGATGTGGAGCTTTCGAGCTTGCTTTTTCTTTTGATCCGTTTTGGTAAATAAGTTGGATCACGAACAACGTCGTCCGCAGAGAAATCCGCCATATTTTCTTCTCCAAACATGTTTTCGACATAAATTTTTTCTGCAAATAATTCATAATGTGTAGGCTTATTGAATGGTCAACAAATTTATACAGATATATACTTATGTCTGTGGTATAATAAGCCAAAATTTACGCTCTCCAATTTGGTTTTTAAAAGTTTTCACAAAAAGCAGCGACACTTGATAATATCAGTAAGAATAAATATGTATCTTATATTCCTTGAGTTAGCACAATTATTTACATACAATAGTACATTTGGTTTCAGCCACTTATTTCTTACTTCAAGCATTTTCTCTTTCATGTTAATAATTCAAAATGATCATATAACTGGAAATAATTAGATAATTAAAAATAATTAAGTAATTGAAATTAATCAAATAATTAAATTTAATTATTAACTGTTTGATTAATTTTAATCTTTTGCTTTATTTTAATTGTTTGCATATTTTTAATTACTTAATTGTTCTTAATCATATGATTGTCTTTAATTTAAAACAATGGGTACATTTTTTAATTATTTTTGATTATTTTTTTAATGGCCAATAATCGTGATTATTTTTAATTATTTTTTTAATTAATTAATTCTTAATTGCCAGGTGCTGTGCAAAAAATTAATTAATTATTAAAATGAAAAGGGAAACGAAATTAATGATTATTAATGTTAATGGGAATTTAACAGGTCTAGATCCACAGCAAAAACACAACCTTTCATCAAACGATCGTCTTCCCGACCACAGCACTAATTTTCACATTTTTGGCTAGATGAAAACTAGCTTGTATGCATATCGTTTTATCAATGAAAAAAAAAAAAAAAAATTACAAGAAATCAAAATTCTTGTTTGTTGAAAAAAATTTAATTTTGAAATTCAGATTGAAAAGTATGCTCAAACAATTTTAAGGCCTTCATTCTGTATTGCGAACGATAGCTCAGATAAAAGATTCATCTCCAAACGATTTTCCCTAGCGATGGTATGCTTTATAATTTTCGTTCAGCCTTAACTTTTCATACTTTATGTCAAACAGGAAGGCGAAAGCAATTGTCAAATGGTATGATGTTATCGTTTAACATAGTGCAAATGCACTAGCGATTCGTCTTACGCTACGAACGTTCGTTTCGTTATAGAGAATGAGGAATTTTTTCGTTTGCACTGCTTTACTGACAGTTTATTTTTATCTTTTAAAGTTGCAATTTAGGCGAACTCGTAACCAGCCTAAATAAAATTTGACAAGGGATGAAGGAAAATCTTTCCAATATAAAATACAGATGATATATTCAGCATGTTTTATTTTCAAAATAGAGTAGAAAATTTAAACACATAAGTAAATAACCTGATAATCAAACCTATGTGAAAAGCTCAAGAGTACATTTTTTTGTAATTTTCTTTGATAAAACTTAAATGTGATTCTTTTTTTTTTCCTTATTTCGATCGAGCTTCAAATTTCTCACTGGGAACATTCATTATGTTTCCGTCAAATTATAGTATTTATTAAGTACACACAACCCTGCAAAAATAGCGCGGCTAATGCTAAGCACAGCGGTCTCCGGTTGATCTCTATACATAGTGGCATAGTTGATCCCCTCTAGTCCTTTTTGGTTATAATTAGGATTATTCAGTTTGAAATCTATGTTTGTTTAAGAAAAATACGGAGCCCTATACCGAACCTAAATGACTTAGACCATATGTTCCATTATTGTCGACTCAGATCTCTTGGAATGAATGGGTGACTTAGTAATTTTTTTACATAGATGTATCTAGGAATTTTTTGCAAATTTTAATATTGCGTTTAAATATACAAAACCTTGTACCATATGAAAACTAACACTTTTTGGTGAGAAAAGAGATGAGTATTGTTCCCATACGGGTATAAACGGCTACAATTAGTCTTTTCATTGGACATGCTCAAAAAAAAAAGGGGCCAGTTTAACGCATACAAAGAGATCAAAACTGGCATTAATCGCATACTTCTTTGCAACTCATCCCGAACTCATACTAGATTAATCACATTTTTTACAGGGAAGTGTGCCTTATTACTTGTTTGTCTTTGTTTTGCTTAAGTGTTACACATTTATTCTTACCCATTACTTTTAATTTCTATGAACAATTTATTTTCGTTGGCCTGCGTTATTCATCAAAATATTGGCTGAGCGCACAGCTGCTTGCGTCACATATTTCGTTGTTTGCATTGAATATGTCAAAGCAAGTTTTTATTTTTATTTTTATATGTTGGCAACTATTACAACAATTTTAATTTGATGGAAAATTAAATATATTTCGTAATACTAAATACAGAAAATAAAAAAAGCATTTGATAGGTATGTAATGACGTATTGTTATACTTCTGAGTAAGCACACTCAACTGAGCTTTCAGTACTCACTATTCGTGTTCGTGTACTGCCGGCAAGTAGTATCTAATAGTTGTGGAATCTACAGCTAAAACAGATATAGAGCCCACTCAAGTGGGAACCCAACACCTGTATCGTCTTTTCAATAAGTGCTGCATTTGTTATCATGCATCTGTATAGGATCAATCGCTTGTGTAAAGCTCAGTTATATTTCCCGAATCTTTAAGCTATTGTTGTTGTTGTACTAACAATAGAGACACTCTCCGAAGGCTTTGGGGAGTGTTATCGATGTTGATGGTCCTTTGCCGTATAAAGATCCGGTACGTTCCGGTAACTAGCACAATTGAGGTACTAGCCCCTACATCTCGGGGATGATTGAAATGACTACATTAAACCTTCAAGGCCATCTTTCTGATAAATTGTTTTATTAAATCTTTCAGAAGAAAATTTCAAAAATAGTTTTTCAATGGCCTAGTAGAAAAAAATTGTTTGAGCTATGGAAAAGGCTTTATGGCTTCACTAAATGACTTTTTTCTTCAACTTTGATGTTAATTACTCCTTCCCCTAACAATAATCAAGAAGATGTTTCACAGTGTGTGTGTCTTGAGGAAGGAAAATTTAAACTAGAGCTTACGATTTCTTGAATTTTTCAAGAAGTTATTTATTGGGCTTGCGAGCATTGGCCTTACTATATAGAGCTTACGATTTCTTACCGAACAAAAGCGAGCGTTTCGAGAGGAAGCCACTAAATTGAATGCCGAGTAGCTCATGAGCTGAGATTTGCGAGAAGCTGAGTTTTCGATGTTTAGAGTCTCGAAATTTTCGCTTGTTTTCGTAAAGAAGTGGTAAGCTCTAGTTGAAACCCAAAACCATAACAGTTTTTCAATAGATTTTGAACCTGCTTCAACGATATCACAGCCAAGTGCTCCATCAAACTGGTTACGAAAAAGATTCCACCCAAAAACCACTCGTAATAACAAAAGGCTAATGAGTTTCAGTATGAGATCTCATTTCTCGAATGGCGACTAGTTGTAAGCAGAAAGGGGAGACTTTAAGGGGAAGCTAACGCTGCCCAACATGGAGGATTAACTCGTCATTTCAAAAGTTGTCTTAAACAACTACAGGAAATACGATCGGCGGTGCAAGGTATGAAAGCGATCGGATCTTGAAGCATCAAGAAGATTGGATTCGCCGCTGATCGAAAACCATATAGTAATATGTGGTTCTATGTTAACCATCATAAAAGCATCCAGCAACCAACCTGCACACCCTCACGATATCATAATCTTTTGTAGCATAGTCCCTACTAAGAAGATGTTACAATTTCACTCGTTGTACAGTGGTAGGCATCCATAAGAGCAGAAGTTTCATTCCCAAGAAGCTGTTAAAGCAGAAATACATATTACATTTGATCGTATCAGATCAAAGGATTCACATCTTCAAGACTGGGTGGCGCTATTATCACAACCTATGCATCCAGAAAAGATGTAGTCAGAGGCAATTTAAATTCATAAGATGAATTCCAGGACAATAAGTTTGCCATAACAGAAGCAGGTGCGCGGTTGTTCCAAAAATCGTATATTTATTGGCTAGTTATCGGCTTGCTATCCTCGAATTATCGGCTTCTTATTGCTTTCGTGTCGTCTTGTTATCGACGCATTACAGATGTCACATAGCATTTACAATGATGCTGCATCGGTATCTCTTTCACTAAAACCAGTGAGTCGTCGCTAACAATTCGATAACAAGCCAGAAAAATTTGTAGAACTTGAAAAAATTGATAACTTTTCAATAAGAAATCGAAAGCCATTAAATAGCAAATTGCTAATACTCCGATAGCAAGTTGGTATTTCTTCCATAATAAATCGATAACATTTTCATAACAAATCGATAACTTTTAGATAACAAATTGATAAATTTTTGGTAATTAATAGATAACTTTTCGGGACTAAATCGGTAATATGTCAAAAAAAAAAAAAAAAACTGTAACTTTTTGCAACAAATCGGTAGCTTTTCTTAAACGAATCGGTGACTTAGAAAATAAATATATATTTGTTGAAAACAAACCGATAGCAAATTGATAACTTCCAGATAACATGCCTATAGTTTTTCAATAAATAGTCAAAAACTTTTCGATAACAAACTGGTCCATAAACAATCGATAGCTCATGTATGTGCAAATACATTTATACATAAGAACTCTATACAAGAAGGGATTTTTAACAGATCTCATTTGTTGTTGTTGTGGTTGTTGTTGTCTTAACAGTGCTTCGTCCCATTTAATTGGCATGACCACTAACCAAATGTCATCTAAGTCCTCTAACGGAAGTCCAAGGAAACCAGCAGTTTCAACAAGGGCGGACCATAGGGATATTGGTGTTAGAGGCGTAGGTTCTACTTTACAATTGAAAAGATGGTTGTGTCATGTGCGGAAGTTGATTCTGGACAAGTAAGATTTTAACCTGTTACAGTATCCAGAACGAAGTTGGGCCAGGGTGACTCGTGTCTCCCTTCGTAGTGTGCTTTCTTCTTCTGCTAGAGTAGGATATTGTATGTACATTGATAAAAGGGTTTTACCGAGTGCGCCCTGAGAAAGGCGTTTTCTGATTCTGTGTATATTTGTCTAGTTCCTCCTTATGCTTATTTGGATCAAACGGCTATGTTGGCAGGTGGCGGATCTTGTCATAGTGCCTATGTAGATATTCCCTTAATCCCCGTGGAAGCGGTGCGTGATCAAGCAGTTTGCTAGGGTACTGGCTTGTATGTGCTCTTTATTGTTGAGTTCTTTGGCCTCACTATGTTGGTAGTGTTCAGCGGTCATAAGGACATACCGTGACAGTTATGATTGCAGCATTCTTACAAGCCTGCAGCCTTATCCAGTAAGTGTTTTTAAGACTAGGCGACCGAACTGGTGACGTGTAGCACATGAGCTAGTGGCTTTGTACGTGGTTAGCAACGTTTCTTTATCTTCTCTATAGATGCTACCGGTAAGCGACTTGACGATTTTGTAGCGGCTTTGTACTTTGTATACAATTTCGGTTGCATGCGCTTTAAGTGAGTGTATTATCGAACGTTGCCTCTAAAATATTTGGGTGACTGACAGTCGGTAGTGCGACATCATCGACGTGAACGCCCAATATTTGCGTCATCTGTTTCTTCCACGTCGTAAACAGAGTAGCCGTGGACTTTTTTGGTGATAATGCCAGGTAACGGGAGGTGTAGAAACTAGAAATATCGGGGAAATAGCTGTTCATTTTAGAAACTAATTCATCAATTGGAGTGTCAGGTTCTTTTGCCATAATCGAGCAGTCGTCGGCATAGGAAATTATTGTAACTCCTTTTGGTGGGGAAGGGAGCTTTGATATGTAGAAATTAAACGGAAGTGGAGATAAAACACTACCGCATGGTACCAACTGTTTAATTCTCTAAAGTTTTGAGATTTCGTTCCTAAATTTTTATACAAGGGGGAAGATGTGATCCTTCTTTTTCTTGGAGTTGCCGTGATTGACTGTGTTGAAAGCTTTTGACAGGTCGAGTGCCACGAGCTCCGCCCTATGATTGGGGGTTTTGCTCATTTAGTACGTAGTTTCAAGAGTTCGTCTGTTTGGTTTTTATTTTTAATGTACTTTTGCTTGACTTAACGACTCACTTTATGTTAATAATTTTTCTCAATGAACTGGAAAAAATTAGCAACGCACGACTGCCTTTGTTTGATTTTTTATTTCCAGTGCACGTAGTGCAATGGAGAAATTCGTGTCCATACCAAATCAACAAAATCCCTGCAAAAAATGCGGTTAGTCTTGGATGAATCCGGTATTAGTCGCAAAGGAGTATGCGACCAATGCCAATTTTGATCTCATTGTATGAGTCTGAGCATGTCTCATGAAGAGATTAATTGTACCTATTTATAACCAAAAGGGATCAATAGGACCAATCGCCTTTGGAAACATATGAAGTCTAGTCCGTTTTCGGTTCAATAAGGACTCAAATAGGGCCCAAACGCATTTTTCATGGCAGAAACACAATCAAAGGATTTTCCAAGCCACCAAATCTATTTGATGCAAGTTGTTCACCCGCTTTTCAAAAAGGAATAAAAAATATTATCCGAAAATTTAGTCGTTAGTCGTTAAGCCCTAGCAACTTAAGTTCGGTATAGGGCTACGCATTTTTCTTAAATAATTCTATTCAATCACCTGTGATCTTTTTAATCTCATTTTACTTGCTGTTTCCATTTTTTTATATTTCTTAAAATGGCTACATAGATTTCAAACTGACTAATCCCACATGTACCCGAAAGGGACTAAAGGGGATCAATTATGCCCAAATGTAGACCAAAGAGATCAATTGGAGACGAATATTTTTAGGGAGTAATCGCACGATTTTTTGCAAGGATACTCACCTACTTACACAAACATTCACACTCAATCAACTACACACACACACACACACAAAAAACTTATTTGCGTAAGCATTACACGTACATAATTTCTTTTAGGATTTTGGTTAGGCTATTAAGGCAGTTCTCTGGTATTTGATTATTTGTCCATTTTCATGTTTTTATATGTAGGTGCCTGTGCACATCATATATAAAACCCACCCTACAAGTACGTACATAAATTTTTCAATGCGTTAGGTGTGTTAGATGGTGAATGGAGTGTTAGTGGTTATGTTGATTGCTTAGTTCCTTTGCGGTTTTGCCTGTCGAACTTTAGTACATAATGACCTTTGTATGTATGATTGTTTTTACTTAATTCAAAATCGATAACCACAAAAAAAGCGTATTGACAATTTGATTATGTGATTGAAACATTTGTATATAATTAATATCTGAGTGTGATTGACATATAAAGAGCCCTGCTCGGCCTCCAGCTAAGGGCTACTCTCCCTTAATTTTTTTGCGGTGGGAAATTTCTATATATATAAAAGCAACGTTAATTAAGCGGCAAAGCGTAAATGAAAGTATTACTAGAAATAGCTCTGTTTAAAGTGTGCTTATACGCATCCAGAATTCATTGTCACTTATACGCCTAGTAGTACCAGAGACGGCGTTTGTTAATTTTAATATGACAGTTCACAATTCCAAATTATTTAGGACAAGGTGGCAAAATTAAAAAAGGAATATTTAGAGGAAAAAGTATGTGCTGATACAGTAGCGAATTAAATGGTAGCTTTTGAAGCGTTAAGAAAAAATTATGAGAGTGAAATTTTAGGATGTAACAAAAGTAACAGGTTGTAACACAAAATTAACAGGTTGTAACACAAAATTAACAGGTTGTTACACAAAAGTAACAACTTGAAAATGCAGTTCGTGTGTATGGTCACTGGTGAATTGTATGAGCAAAATTGCTTTAAGTTAGACTTTCACCACTTCACATTATGCGTTAAACGCATACAGAGTTGTGCAAAACAAAAGCAACCAATTCAATGCAAATATATAATGGGCTGTATCTTTCACGCTGATAAATTTAAAGCAACGGTTTTTTCAAAATATATAAAAGACATTGGGAGGTAAACAATTTATAAATCATTCACCAACTTGAAGCAGTTGCAAATGAGCACAACAACAAAAATGTGTATTTTGCGTAGCATAGAGCGGTGCAAAACTAAAGTAACTCACCTATATTTTCGAAGCGAACCTCACTTTCTTAGTATGTTTGTAATGGTGTAATTGGGCTTCGAGTAATGATCTCAGCTGCGACTCTCTTTTGATGTTTCGTAACGGGGAGTAACGGTTTCGTGCTATAATAAGCCTTAACTGTGAATATTCAAATTTGGTTCAAATTTGTGGGATATTAACACAGAAACCTATGCGTGTTCCTGTGAAATTTCTTTCCGGGAAATCAGCCAAGTACCGATCAGTTCGAACAGATTCTATTCACTGTTCGATTTGTCTGAAGTTTGATATATTGTAGCCCTTTGCCTATATTAGTATTTACGATACTTTTTAATGATGCAAAAGTAGCAAAACTTCTCACGCGCGTACATAAGAAGACGCACCCACTTCTTTTGTTTTCGAGATTTTAAGAAACAAATTTTCTAAATTTTGTAGTTGAAACTTAACGAATCAATCTCAAAAATGTTTTCCGAAAAATTCCAAAATTCGAGAAAATTTTACGAAAACTTCGAAATTTTTATTTGGAGTTCTCTAAATTTTTTGTGGTGTTATGTCTTGTGGTTCAATCAATTTTAGTTTAAGTTGTAGGTCTCTTAAAATTGCATTGATTTTTAACATCCTATTTCGAGAGGTGCTTCAGATGTTCTACTCTAGATTTCTCGAAATTTGCTTTGTTTTTTCCGAGCGGTATTTTAGAATTTCTTTATTATAAAAAAAAAGTTCTTATTTTATATGAAGAACAAGTAAGGAAGGCTAAGTTCGGGTGTAAACGAACATAACATACTCAGTTGAGAGCTATGGAGACAAAATAAGGAAAATCATCACGTAGGAAAATGAACCTAGGGTAACCCTGGAATGTGGTTGTATGACATGTGTATCAAATGGAAGGTATTAAAGAGTATTTTAAGAGAGAGTAGGCAATAGTTCTATGGATGGACGCCATTTAGGGATATCGCCATAAAGGTGGACCAGGGCTGACTCTAGAATTTGTTTGTACGATATGGGTATCAAATGAAATGTGTTACTGAGCATTTTAAGAGGGAGTGGGCCTTAGGTCTATAGGTGGACGCCTTTTCGAGATATCGCCATTAGGGTGGGCCAGGGTGACTCTAGAATGTTTGTACGATATTGGTATCAAACGAAAGGTGTTACTGAGCATTTTAAGAGGGAGTGGGCATGAGGTCTATAGGTGGATGCCTTTTCGAGATATCGTCATTAGGGTGGGCCAGGGGTGACTCTAGGATGTGTTTGTACGATATGGGTATCAAACGAAAGGTGTTACTGAGCATTTTAAGAGGGAGTGGGCATTAGGTCTATAGGTGGACGCCTTTTCGAGATATCGCCATTAGGGTGGGCCAGGGGTGACTCTAGAATGTTTGTGCGATATGGGTATCAAACGAAAGGTGTTACTGAGCATTTTAAGAGGGAGTGGGCATTAGGTCTATAGGTGGACGCCTTTTCGAGATATCGCCATTAGGATGGGCCAGGGGTGACTCTAGAATGTGTTTGTACGATATGGGTATCAAATGACAGGTGGTAATAAGTATTTTAAAAGGGAGTAATCCTTAGTTCTATAGGTGGACGCCTTTTCGAGATATCGCCATAAAGGTGGACCAAGGGTGACTCTAGAATGTTTGTACGATATGGGTATCAAATGAAAGGTGTTACTGAGCATTTTAAGAGGGAGTGGGCATTAGGTCTATAGGTGGACGCCTTTTCGAGATATCGCCATTAGGGTGGGCCAGGGGTGACTCTAGAATGTTTGTACGATATGGGTATCAAACGAAAGGTGTTACTGAGCATTTTAAGAGGGAGTGGACATTAGGTCTATAGGTGGACGCCTTTTCGAGATATCGCCATTAGGGTGGGCCAGGGGTGACTCTAGAATGTTTGTACGATATGGGTATCAAACGAAAGGTGTTACTGAGCATTTTAAGAGGGAGTGGGCATTAGGTCTATAGGTGGACGCCTTTTCGAGATATCGCCATTAGGGTGGGCCAGGGGTGACCCTAGAATGTGTTTGTACGATATGGATATCAAATTAAAGGTATTAATGAGGGTTTTAAAAGCGAGTGGCCCTTAGATGTATATGTGAAGGCGTTCTCGCGATATCGACGAAAATGTGGACCAGGTGATCCAGAAAATCATCTGTCGGGTACTACTAATTTATTTATATATGCAATACCACTAATAGTATTCCTGCCAAGATTCCAAGGGCTGTTGATTTCGCCTTGTAGAACTTTTTCATTTTCTTCTACTTAATATGGTAGGTGTCACACCCATTTTACAAAGTTTTTTCCAAAGTTATATTTTGCGTCAATAAACCAATCCAGTTACCATGTTTCATCCCTTTTTTCGTATTTGGTATAGAATTATGGCATTTTTTTCATTTTTCGTAATTTTCGATATCGATAAAGTGGGCGTGGTTATGGTCGAATTTCGGCCATTTTTTATACCAAGATAAAGTGAGTTCAGATAAGTACGTGGGCTAAGTTTAGTAAAGATATATCGGTTTTTGCTCAAGTTATTGTGTTAAGGGCCGAGCGGAAGGACAGTCGGTGGACTGTGTATAAAAACTGGGCGTGGCTCATTTTCACAGAGAACAGTTACCGTCATAGAATCTATGCTCCTACCAAATTTGAGAAGGATTGGTAAATTTTTGTTCGACTTATGGCATTAAAAGTATTCTAGACAAACTAAATGAAAATTGGCGGAGCCACGCCCATTTTGAAATTTTCTTTTATTTTTGTATTTTGTTGCATCATATCATTACTGGAGTTATTTTGACTTAGTTTACTTATACTCAGTAAAGATATTAAATTTTTTGTTAAAATTTGAATTAAAAAAAATTTTTTTTTAAAAAGTGGGCGTCTTCTTCATCCAATTTTGCTAATTTTTATTTAGCACATATATAGTAACTAGCCTTTACCCGCGGCCCCGTCCGCAAGGAGAAAATAAAATATATGTGCTATTCACGTTAGCCTGCTTATCAAGTTGTCTGTTTAAAAATTTTTTCTGTCAATGTATTTAATTTTTTAATACAGTAAAAAAAAGAACTAACTGAGCTGATTGGCACGCTTACATGAATAGTACAATACACTTTTTTCGAATTAAAAAAAATACATTTTGTTTCTAAGTTAAATTAATTGATATGACAGGGGTGAAAGAATTACTACTCATAGAACAAAGGAGTGAAACTACAATTAGCTAAAACCAAAAAGAAGTTTTTAAATAAAAGCAGTGTTGCTTTTTCGGGTATTTAGTTGGTAAAATATTAAAAAAATTTTAATTATAGTTGTAATAGTTCGTTACAGGATTCATTTAAAAATAGAACGAAAAAGCTGTGATATATTAAAGATGAAACATACCGAATTTTAATTACGAGTAATTTGCCGTAAATCCACGGCCATGTGTGCTGAATTACTGGTTTCGAAGAGACCTAAAATGATCCCGGAAGTGCCCCTAAATGACACCAAATAGTCACGAAATGATGCCGACGGGATCCTGGACAAATCTCGAAAACTATCCAGAAATGATGCCGGAAGGGTCCCAAAATAATCCCGAAGTAGTAACGAAAAGTCCCGAAATGACCCTGACGGGATCCCGGACGGATCCCGAAAACCGTCCAGATTTGATTCTTCAACGGTCCGCAAATGATCCCGATATAGTCCGAAAAAGTCCCGAAAAAACTCTGACGGGATCCCGGACAAATCCCGAAAATCGCCCAGAAATTATCCAGGAGGAGTCCCAAAATGATTCCGAAATAGTAGTCACGAAAAAGGCCCGAAATGACCCTGACGGGATCCCGAAAACCATCCAGAAATGACTCTGGAGGGATCCCCAAATGACCCCGGAAAAGTCCACAAACCATCCAGAATTGATCTCTGAAGGTTCCGCAAATGATCCCGAGATAGTCCCGAAAGTCACGAAAAACTCAGACCCATCCCGAAAATCATGAAGAAATTATCCTGGAAGGGTCCCAAAATTACCCCGAAATAACTCCGACGGGATCCCGGACAGATCCCGAAAATCATCCAGAACTGAGCTCTGAAACGTCCGCAAATAATCCAGAAATAGTCCGGAAAAAGTCCCGAAAAAACTCCGTCGGGATCCCGGACAGATCCCGAAAATCACCCAGAAATTTTGCCGGAGGGGTCCCAAAATGATTCCGAAATAGTCCCGAAAAAGTCCCGAAATGACCTTGAGGGGATCCCAGACCGATACCGAAAACCATCCAGAATTGATCTCTAAAGGGTCCGCAATTTATCCCAGATAAAGTCGCGAAAAAACTACGAAAGGATCCCGAACAGATCCCGAAAATCATAGAGAAATTATCCCGGAAGGGTCCCAAAATGATCCCGAAATAGTCCCGAAAAGGCGCGAAATAACCCTGACGGGATCCCGGACGGATCCCGAAAACCACCCAGAAATGATCTTTAAGGGCAACTTACCCCGAAACAGTCGTGAAAGTCCCGAAATTACCCCGACGGGATCCCGAAAACCATCCAGAAATTATCCCTGAAGGATCCCCAAATGATCCAAGAACAGTCTCGAAATTCCCTGACATTTTCCCGAAAAAGTGAAAAAATAAACCCGACGGGATCTCGGACGGATCCCGAAAACGATCCAGAAATGATGCCGGAAGGGACCCCAAATGATCCCGAAAAATTCCCGAAATTCCCCCGATGGGATCCCGGACGGATCCCGGATCATCCAGAAATGATGCCGGTTGGTACCCCAAAATGATCCCGAAATAGGCCAGAAATGACCCCGTCGGGATCCCGGACGGATCCCCAAAAGTATACAGAAATGATGCTGGAAGGTGAAATGATCCCCTTAAAGAAAGATGAAAAATGAAATGATCCCCTTATAGTTCCGAAATGATCCTGACGGGATTGCCGACGGAACCCGGAAACTATCCAGAAATGATGGCTGAAAGGTTCCCAAGTTATCCCCACATAGTCCCGAAATTACCCTGACGGTATCCCGGACGGATCACGAAAACCATCCGGAAATGATGGCGAAAGGGTCCCCAAATGATCCCGCATTAGTCGCGGGTTCCGAAATGACCCTGACGGGATCCCCGAAGGATCCCGGAAACTATCCAGAAATGATACCGGAAAGGTTCCCAAGTTATCCCCAAATAGTCCCGAAATTACCCTGACGGTATCCCGGACGGATACCGAAAACCATCTAGAAAAGTGGCCGGAGGATACCCCAAATGATCCCGAAAAAGTCCTGAAATGATCCAGACGGGATCCCGGACGAATCCCGAAAACTATCCATCTAGGTACCCCAAATGATCCCGAAATAGTCCCGAAATGACCCCGTCGGGATCACGGGCGGATCCCGAAAAAGTCCTGAAATGACCCCGACGGGATCCCGTACGGATCCCGAAAATCATCCAGAAATGATGAAGGTAGGTACCCAAATGATCCCGAAATAGTCCCGAAATGATCCCGGACGGATCCCGAAAACCAACCGGAAATGATGCCGGTAGGTACCCCAAATGGTCCCGATATGACCCCGTCGGGATCCCGAACGGATCCCTAAAACTATCCAGAAATGATGCCGGAAAGGTCCCCAAATAACCCCCTAATAGTCCCGAAATTACGCGGACGGAATCCCGGACGGATCCGGAAACTATCAAGAAGTGATGCCGGAGGAGACCCCAAATGATCCCGCTAAAGTCCCAAAATGACCCCGACAGGATCCCGGACGGATCCCGTAAACCATCCAGAAATGATGCCGGTAGGTACCCCAAATGGTCCCGATATGATCCCGTCGGGATCCCGAACGGATCCCTAAAACTATCCAGAAATGGTGCCGAAAGGGTCCCCAAATGATCCTGTATTAGTCGAGAAAAAGTTCCGAAATGACTCCGACGGGATCCCGGACGGATCCCGAAAACCATCTAGAAATGATGCCGGAAGAGACCCCAAATGATCCCGCAAAGGTCCCAAAATGACCCCGACAGGATCCCGGACGGATCCCGAAAACCATCCAGAAATGATGCCGGAGGAGACCCCAAATGATCCCGCTAAAATCCCAAAATGACCCGACAGGGTCCCGGACGGATCCCGTAAACCATCCAGAAATGATGCCGGAAGAGACCCCAAATGATCTCGCAAAAGTCCCAAAATGACCCCGACAGGATCCCGGAGGGATCTAGTAAACCATCCAGAAATGATGCCGGAAGAGACCCCAAATGATCCCGCAAAAGTCCCAAAATGACCCCGACAGGATCCCGGACGGATCCCGAAAACCATCCAGAAATGATGCCGGGAGAGACCCCAAATGATCCCGCAAAATTCCCAAAATGACCCCGACAGGATCCCGGACGGATCTCGTAAACCATCCAGAAATGATGCCGGAAGAGACCCCAAATGATCCCGCAAAAGTCCCAAAATGACCCCGACAGGATCCCGGACGGCTCCCGAAAACCATCCAGAAATGATGCCGGGAGAGACCCCAAATGATCCCGCAAAATTCCCAAAATGAGCCCTACAGGATCCCGGACGGATCCCGTAAACCATCCAGAAATGATGCCGGAAGAAAACCGAAATGATCCCGCAAAAGGCTCAAAATGACCCCGACAGGTTCCCGGACGGATCCCGAAAACCATACAGAAATGATGCCGGAAGAGACCCCAAATGGTCCCGCAAAAGTCTCAAAATGACCCCGACAGGATCCCGGACGGATCCTGTAAATCATCCAGAAATGATGCCCGAAGAGACCCCAAATGATCCCGCAAAAGTCCCAAAATGACCCCGACAGGATCCCGGACGGATCCCGAAAACCATCCAGAAATGATGCCGGAAGAGACCCCAAATGATCCGGCAAAAGTCCCAAAATGACCCCGACAGGATCCCGGACGGATCCCGAAAACCATCCAGAAATGATGCCGGAATGGACCCCAAATGGTCCCGAAATGACACCGACAGGATCCCGGACGGATCCCGTAAACCATCCAGAAATGATGCCGGAAGAGACCCCAAATGATCCCGAAAAAGTCCCAAAATGACCCCGACAGGATCCCGGACGGATCCCGTAAACCATCCAGAAATGATGCCGGAAGAGACCCCAAATGATCCCGCAAAAGTCCCAAAATGACCCCGACAGGATCCCGGACAGATCCCGTAAACCATTCAGAAATGATGCCGGAAGAGACCCCAAATGATCCCGCAAAAGTCCCAAAATGACCCCGACAGGATCCCGGACGGATCCCGTAAACCATCCAGAAATGATGCCGGAGGAGACCCCAAATGATCCCGCAAAAGTCTCAAAATGACCCAGACAGGATCCCGGACGGATCCCGAACACCATCCAGATATGATGCTGGAAGAGACCCCAAATGATCCCGAAAAAGTCCCAAAATGACCCCGACAGGATCCCGGACGGATCCCGTAAACCATCCAGAAATGATGCCGGAAGAGACCGCAAATGATCCCGAAAAAGTCCCAAAATGACCCCGACAGGATCCCGGACGGATCCCGTAAACCATCCAGAAATGATGCCGGAAGAGACCACAAATGATCCCGAAAAAGTCCCAAAATGACCCCGACAGGATCCCGGATGGATCCCGTAAACCATCCAGAAATGATGCCGGAAGAGACCCCAAATGATCCCGCAAAAGTCCCAAAATGACCCCGACAGGATCCCGGACGGATCCCGTAAACCATCCAGAAATGATGCCGGAGGAGACCCCAAATGATCCCGCAAAAGTCTCAAAATGACCCAGACAGGATCCCGGACGGATCCCGAACACCATCCAGAAATGATGCTGGAAGAGACCCCAAATGATCCCGCAAAAGTCCCAAAATGACCCCGACAGGATCCCGGACGGATCCCGAAAACCATCCAGAAATGATGCCGGAAGAGACCCCAAATGATCCCGCAAAAGTCCCAAAATGACCCCGACAGGATCCCGGACGGATCTCGTAAACCATCCAGAAATGATGCCGGAAGAGACCCCAAATGATCCCGCAAAAGTCCCAAAATGACCCCGACAAGATCCCGGACGGATCCCGAAAACCATCCAGAAATGATGCCGGGAGAGACCCCAAATGATCCCGCAAAAGTCCCAAAATGACCCCGACAGGATCCCGGACGGATCTCGTAAACCATCCAGAAATGATGCCGGAAGAGACCCCAAATGATCCCGCAAAAGTCCCAAAATGACCCCGACAGGATCCCGGACGGATCCCGAAAACCATCCAGAAATGATGCCGGGAGAGACCCCAAATGATCCCGCAAAATTCCTAAAATGAGCCCTACAGGATCCCGGACGGATCCCGTAAACCATCCAGAAATGATGCCGGAAGAAAACCGAAATGATCCCGCAAAAGGCCCAAAATGACCCCGACAGGTTCCCGGACGGATCCCGAAAACCATACAGAAATGATGCCGGAAGAGACCCCAAATGGTCCCGCAAAAGTCTCAAAATGACCCCGACAGGATCCCGGACGGATCCTGTAAATCATCCAGAAATGATGCCCGAAGAGACCCCAAATGATCCCGCAAAAGTCCCAAAATGACCCCGACAGGATCCCGGACGGATCCCGAAAACCATCCAGAAATGATGCCGGAAGAGACCCCAAATGATCCGGCAAAAGTCCCAAAATGACCCCGACAGGATCCCGGACGGATCCCGAAAACCATCCAGAAATGATGCCGGAATGGACCCCAAATGGTCCCGAAATGACACCGACAGGATCCCGGACGGATCCCGTAAACCATCCAGAAATGATGCCGGAAGAGACCCCAAATGATCCCGAAAAAGTCCCAAAATGACCCCGACAGGATCCCGGACGGATCCCGTAAACCATCTAGAAATGATGCCGGAAGAGACCCCAAATGATCCCGCAAAAGTCCCAAAATGACCCCGACAGGATCCCGGACGGATCCCGTAAACCATCCAGAAATGATGCCGGAGGAGACCCCAAATGATCCCGCAAAAGTCTCAAAATGACCCAGACAGGATCCCGGACGGATCCCGAACACCATCCAGAAATGATGCTGGAAGAGACCCCAAATGATCCCGCAAAAGTCCCAAAATGACCCCGACAGGATCCCGGACGGATCCCGTAAACCATCCAGAAATGATGCCGGAAGAGCCCCAAATGATCCCGCAAAAGTCCCAAAATGACGCCGACGGGATCCCGGACGGATCCCGTAAACCATCCAGAAATGATGCCGAAAGGTTCCCCAAATCATCCTGTATTAGTCGAGAAAAAGTTCCGAAATGACCCCGACGGGATCACGGATGGATCCCGAAAACCATCTAGAAATGATGCCGGAAGGTACCCCAAATGATGCCGTAATAGTCCCGAAATGACATCGACGGGATCCCGGACGGATCCCGAAAACCATCCAGAAATGATGCTGGAAGAGACCCCAAATGATCCCGCAAAAGTCCCAAAATGACCCCGACAGGATCCCGGACGGATACCGTAAACCATCCAGAAAAGATGCCGGAAGAGACCCCAAATGATCCCGCAAAAGTCCCAAAATGACGCCGACAGGATCCCGGACGGATCCCGAAAACCATCCAGAAATGATGCCGGAATGGACCCCATATGGTCCCTAAATGACACCGACGGGATCCCGGACGGATACCGAAAACCATCCAGAAATGATGCCGGCAGGTACCCCAAATTATCCCGAAATAGTCCCGAAATGACCCTGACGGGATCGCGGACGAATTCCGAAAACCATCCAGAAATGATGCCGGAGGAGACCCCAAATGATCCCGCTAAAGTCCCAAAATGACCCCGACAGGGTCCCGGACGGATCCCGTAAACCATCCAGAAATGATGCTGGAAGAGACCCCAAATGATCCCGCAAAAGTCCCAAAATGACCCCGACAGGATCCCGGACGGATCCCGTAAACCATCCAGAAATGATGTCGGAAGAGACCCCAATTGATCCCGCAAAAGTCCCAAAATGACCCCGACAGGATCCCGGACGGATCCCGAAAACCATCCAGAAATGATGCCGGGAGAGACCCCAAATGATCCCGCAAAAGTCCCAAAATGACCCCGACAGGATCCCGGACGGATCCCGTAAGCCATCCTGAAATGATGCCGGAGGAGACCCCAAATGATCCCGCTAAAGTCCCAAAATGACCCCGACAGGGTCCCGGACGGATCCCGTAAACCATCCAGAAATGATGCCGGAAGAGACCCCAAATGATCCCGCAAAAGTCCCAAAATGACCCCGACAGGATCCCGGACGGATCCCGTAAACCATCCAGAAATGATGCCGGAAGAGACCACAAATGATCCCGAAAATTCCCAAAATGACCCCGACAGGATCCCGGACGGATCCCGTAAACCATCCAGAAATGATGCCGGAAGAGACCCCAAGTGATCCCGCAAAAGTCACAAAATGACCCCGACAGGATCCCGGACGGATCCCGTAAACCATTCAGAAATGATGCCGGAGGAGACCCCAAATGATCCCGCAAAAGTCTCAAAATTACCCCGACAGGATCCCGGACGGATCCCGAACACCATCCAGAAATGATGCTGGAAGAGACCCCAAATGATCCCGCAAAAGTGCCAAAATGACCCCGACAGGATCCCGGACGGATCCCGTAAACCATCCAGAAATGATGCCGGAAGAGACCCCAAATGATCCCGCAAAAGTCCCAAAATGACGCCGACGGGATCCCGGACGGATCCCGTAAACCATCCAGAAATGATGCCGAAAGGTTCCCCAAATCATCCTGTATTAGTCGAGAAAAAGTTCCGAAATGACCCCGACGGGATCCCGGATGGATCCCGAAAACCATCTAGAAATGATGCCGGAAGGTACCCCAAATGATGCCGTAATAGTCCCGAAATGACATCGACGGGATCCCGGACGGATCCCGAAAACCATCCAGAAATGATGCCGGAAGAGACCCCAAATGATCCCGCAAAAGTCCCAAAATAACCCCGACAGGATCTCGGACGGATCCCGAAAACCATCCAGAAATGATGCCGGAATGGACCCCAAATGGTCCCGAAATGACACCGACGAGATCCCGGACGGATCGCGAAAACCATCCAGAAATGATGCCGGAAGAGACCCCAAATGATCCCGCAAAAGTCCCAAAATGAACCCGACAGGATCCCGGACGGATCCCGAAAACCATTCAGAAATGATGCCGGAATGGACCCCAAATGGTCCCGAAATGACACCGACGGGATCCCGGACGGATCCCGTAAACCATCCAGAAATGATGCCGGAAGATACCCCTAATGATCCCGAAATAGCCCCGAAATTGTCCCGACGGGATGCCGGACGGATCCCTAAAACCATCCAGGAATGATTACGGAAAGGACACAAACTGACCCCGAAAAAGTCCCGTAATGATCCCGGAAACCATCAAGAATTTATCTCTCGAAGGTACGCAAATGATCCCGAAAGTACCCCGACGGGATCCCGGACGGATCCCGAAAACTATACAGAAATGATCCAGGAAGGGTCCCAAAATGATCCCGAAATAGTCCCGAAAAAGTCCCGAAATTACCCCGGCGTAATCCCGGACCGATCCCGAAAACCATCCATAAATGATCCCGGAGGGTCTCGATATGACCCTTACGGGATTACAAATAAGGTGAAGCTAATTATAAAACCATGTTAATAAGGCAGCAGGCGCATTGGAGCGAATAAAAAGTTACATAGAAACATACAGGTAAAGCTAATAAAAGCGTGCTAATAAAAACAATTGATGGAGGGCGGATGGCGGGAGTAGAGGAGAGGACCACTGATCGTTCCTCCAAAATTGTCTAGATCTCGTTCTGTATGTACCAGATACCAAAAACTATTGATTTAGGAGAAAATTTATATTGAGTTATAACAATTTATAGATTTTACACCAGAGGGGAAGATAAAGGGGGGGGGGGGGGGGGAGGGGGGCGGGCGGAGGATGTCACTGCTTACTTTGTAAGCCCTCGACTTATTTGACCCCTTGAGTCTGTGATATTGGTGAAGGCCAGTATACGTAAAGTTATAATGTGTAAAAATTATTGAAAAATAATTTCTCGAAGGGGTCGTGGGACCCCCACCCCTCTTTCCATGCTCGAAAAAAATTTCGCTAGTAGACTACTGTCTGTGTCCCAAATTTCATCAAAATCCGTGTAGCCATTCCGGCGTGATTCAGTCGCAAAGACGAAAAAATATAATAATTAAATTATAACTGTTCCTAGGGGGCGGGTACCACGCCCCTTTTCAAAAATATATAGTTAGTAGATCCTTCTAGACTATTGGCTATATGTGTCCAAAATTTCATCCAAATCGGTCCAGCCGTTCTTGCGTGATTGAGTCACAAAGACAAAACGTCTGGACAAACATCCAAACATCCAAACATCCAAACATCCAAACATCTTCACATCCAAACTTTGCCATTTATAATATATATTAGAATTAGATTAGATAGTATTAACGTTCCTGTCAAATTTCATCATGATATCTTCAACGACTGCTAAATTACAGCTTGCAAAACTTTTAAATTACCTTCTTGTAAAAGTGGGCGGTGCCACACCCATTGTCCAAAATCTTACTAATTTTCTATTCTGCGTCATAACGTCAACACATCTACCAAGTTTCATCGCTTGAACCGCCTTTGGCAATGAATTATCGCATTTTTTCGGTTTTTCGAAATTTTCGATATCGAAAAAGTGGGCGTGGTTATAGTCCGATATCGTTCATTTTAAATAGCAATCTGAGATAAGTGCCCAGGAATCTACATACCAAATTTCATCAAGATACCTCAAAATTTACTCAAGTTATCGTGTTAACGGTGAGACGGACGGACGGACGGACGGACGGACATGGCTCAATCAAATTTTTTTTCGATACTGATGATTTTGATATATGGAAGTCTATATCTATCTCGATTCCTTTATACCTGTACAACCACGTTTATCCAATCAAAGTTAATATACTCTGTGAGCTCTGCTCAACTGAGTATAAAAATTTTAAATACACTTCGGAAAAATATTTGAAAAAAATCAATGCGAGTTTTGCGAAACCTATAACTAGACCTTTTTTAGATAAATATTGATTATGTTACCAAGCTGCATACTCCAAAAATTTTCGTTAATTTTTGCATATTTTCGAAATGATTTTTGAGGCTGCTCTTCTTTATAATTTCTGCAATATCAAAGCAATGTTGCCATGAAAATGAAAGTGCAAAAATGTAAATATTAAAAAAAGAAGGTTATAAAATCTATAAATAAGGAAATGTAAGCCGCGATAGCCTGCGAAGAGATTTCAGGCCGAGCTTCTCTTTCAATGTGCCTCTTTTAATTTTTCCTACAAATTGGTGACACGGGACGTACACATTTTATGCCGACTCCGAACGGCATCTGCTAGGCAGATGAATTTTCACTGAGCTTTTCATGGCAGAAATACATTCGGAGTGCTTTCCAAATCACTGCCGAGGGCGACCCGCTTAGAAAAATGTCCTTCTAAATTTGTTTCTAAAATTTTAATATTACTTTTCTCGGGGCGTGAACCCGGGACCTTCGGTATGGTAGGCGAAGAACACTACCATCACACCACGGCGGCCGCCATTTACATTTAAAATTTATTGATTCCGAAAACCCGAAAGATTTACATCTTTGTTATAAATTAGTGAAATATTTGGAGTACGATATTCTTATGTTCTAGCAATTTGTGATGCTATCCCGACTATTGCAGCTGCGATTTATTCAAACCCTCAAGCCACCGAAAATAAACTAGATAATGAATTTTCCAGGAATGTATTGTAACCACGCGCTTATCTGTACACATAAACATATAAACACATACAACAATACGAATGTAAGGGTGTAGATTATTATGAGTAAACAATTCTAAGAACTCTGCGTAGCGTATTACGATGTTATTGTTGTGTCAAGGACTTACTTAAAGTACAATAACATTGGATTTGGATCACAAGGGAGACAATCTCGTAAGCCACTATCACTTTGAAAAGCAATTTACTGAATAAAGCGGTCAACGAACAATATAATAAGCAAGGGGAAAAGCAGAGAAAATTGCCATGCAATATATCAGCATCAACTTAACTTTCAGTATCCTGCGCTTTCTTACAGTGTAGTTGTTGTAGTAGCATTTGCTAATTTGCAGCAGAAGTAAGAAGTAAGTAGTGATAAAATATGATTGTTTATGAAATTCGTCACACTTCCTAAATCTGATCAAACAGAACGGATGCATTTCTAGGCCCAAATGCTTTTGATTTGATTTTTTATACTCAGTTGAGCAGAGCTCACAGAGTATATTAAGTTTGATTGGATAACGGTTGGTTGTACATATATAAAGGAATCGAGATAGATATAGACTTCCATATATCAAAATAATCAGGATCGAAAAAAAATTTGATTGAGCCATGTCCGTCCGTCCGTCCGTCCGTCCGTCCGTCCGTCCGTCCGTCCGTCCGTTAACACGATAACTTGAGTAAATTTTGAGGTATCTTGATGAAATTTGGTATGTAGGTTCCTGAGCACTCATCTCAGATCGCTATTTAAAATGAACGATATCGGACTATAACCACGCCCACTTTTTCGATATCGAAAATTTCGAAAAACCGAAAAAGTGCGATAACTCATTACAAAAGACAGATAAAGCGACGAAACTTGGTAGATGGGTTGACGTTATGACGCAGAATAGAAAATTAGTAAGATTTTGGACAATGGGCTTGGCACCGCCCACTTTTACAAGAAGGTAATTTAAAAGTTTTGCAAGCTGTAATTTGGCAGTCGTTGAAGATATCATGATGAAATTTGGCAGGAACGTTACTACTATTACTCTATATGTGCTAAATAAAAATTAGCAAAATTGGATGAAGAACACGCCCACTTTTTAAAAAAAAAATTTTTTTAATTCAAATTTTAACATAAAATTTAATATCTTTACTGTATATAAGTAAATTAAGTCAAAATTCAACTCCAGTAATGATATGATGCAACAAAATACAAAAATAAAAGAAAATTTCAAAATGGGCGTGGCTCCGCCCATTTTCATTTAGTTTGTCTAGAATACTTTTATTGCCATAAGTCGAACAACAATTTACCAATCCTTCTCAAATTTGGTAGGAGCATAGATTCTATGACGGTAACTGTTCTCTGTGAAAATGGGCGAAATCGGTGAAAGCCACGCCCAGTTTTTATACACAGTCCACCGTCTGTCCTTCCGCTCGGCCATTAACACAATAACTTGAGCAAAATCCGATATATCTTTACTAAACTTAGCCCACGTACTTACCTGAGCTCACTTTTTCTTGGTATAAAAAATGGGCGAAATCTGACCATAACCACGCCCACTTTATCGATATCGAAAATTACGAAAAATGAAAAAAATGCCATAATTCTATACCAAATACGAAAAAAGTGATGAAACATGGTAACTGGATTGGTTTATTGACGCAAAATATAACTTTGGAAAAAACTTTGTAAAATGGGTGTGACACCTACCATATTAAGTAGAAGAAAATGAAAAAGTTCTACAAGGCGAAATCAACAGCCCTTGGAATCTTGGCAGGAATACTGTTAGTGGTGTTGCATATATAAATAAATTAGCAGTACCCGACAGATGATTTTCTGGATCACCTGGTCCACATTTTGGTCGATATCGCGAGAACGCCTTCACATATACATCTAAGGGCCACTCGCTTTTAAAACCCTCAATAATACCTTTAATTTGATATCCATATCGTACAAAAACATACCAGAGTCACCCCTGTCCCACCCTAATGGCGATATCTCGAAAAGGCGTCCACCTATAGACCTAATGCCCCCTCCCTTTTAAAATGCTCAGTAACACCTTTCGTTTGATACCCATATCGTACAAACATTCTAGAGTCACCCCTGGCCCACCCTAATGGCGATATCTCGAAAAGGCGTCCACCTATAGACCTAGTGTCCACTCCCTCTTAAAATGCTCAGTAACACCTTTCGTTTGATACCCATATCGTACAAACATTCTAGAGTCACCCCTGGCCCACCCTAATGGCGATATCTCGAAAAGGCGTCCACCTATAGACCTAATGCCCACTCACTCTTAAAATGCTCAGTAACAGCTTTCGTTTGATACCCATATCGTACAAACATTCTAGAGTCACACCTGGCCCACCCTAATGGCGATATTTCGAAAAGGCGTCCACCTATAGAACTAAGGATTACTCCCTTTTAAAATACTCATTACCACCTTTCATTTGATACCCATATCGTTACAAACACATTCTAGAGTCACCCTGGCCCAACCTAATGGCTATATCTCGAAAAGGCGTCCTATAGACCTAATGTCCACTCCCTCTTAAAATGCTCAGTAACACCTTTCGTTTGATACCCATATCGTACAAACATTCTAGAGTCACCCCTGGCCCACCCTAATGACGATATCTCGAAAAGGCGTCCACCTATAGACCTAATGTCCACTCCCTCTTAAAATGGTCAGTAACACCTTTCGTTTGATGCCCATATCGTACAAACATTCTAGAGTCACCCCTGTCCCACCCTAATGGCGATATCTCGAAAAGGCGTCCACCTATAGACCTAATGCCCACTCCCTCTTAAAATGCTCAGTAACACCTTTCGTTTGATACCCATATCGTACAAACATTCTAGAGTCACACCTGGCCCACCCTAATGGCGATATCTCGAAAAGGCGTCCACCTATAGAACTAAGGATTACTCCCTTTTAAAATACTCATTACCACCTTTCATTTGATACCCATATCGTACAAACACATTCTAGAGTCACCCTGGCCCACCCTAATGGCGATATCTCGAAAAGGCGTCCACCTATAGACCTAATGCCCACTCCCTCTTAAAATGCTCAGTAACACCTTTCGTTTGATACCCATACCGTACAAACATTCTAGAGTCACCCTTGGTCCAGCTTTATGGCGATATCTCGAAAAGGCGTCCACCTATAGAACTAAGGATTACTCCCTTTTAAAATACTCATTACCACCTTTCATTTGATACCCATATCGTACAAACACATTCTAGAGTCACCCTGGCCCACCCTAATGGCGATATCTCGAAAAGGCGTCCACCTATAGACCTAATGCCCACTCCCTCTTAAAATGCTCAGTAACACCTTTCGTTTGATACCCATATCGTACAAACATTCTAGAGTCACCCCTGGCCCATCCTAATGGCGATATCTCGAAAGGGCGTCCACCTATAGACCTAATGCCCACTCCCTCTTAAAATGCTCAGTAACACCTTTCGTTTGATGCACATATCGTACAAACACATTCTAGAGTCACCCCTGGCCCACCCTAATGACGATATCTCGAAAAGGCGTCCACCTATAGACCTCATGCCCACTCCCTCTTAAAATGCTCAGTAACACCTTTCGTTTGATACCCATACCGTACAAACATTCTAGAGTCACCCCTGGCCCACCCTAATGGCGATATCTCGAAAAGGCGTCCACCTATAGACCTAATGCCCACTCCCTCTTAAAATGCTCAGTAACACCTTTCATTTGATTCCCATATCGTACAAACACATTCTAGAGACACCCCTGGTCCACCTTTATGGCGATATCTCGAAACGGCGTCCACCTATGGAACTAAGGATCACTCCTTTTCAAAATACTCATTAACAGCTTTCATTTGATACCCATATCGTACAAACACATTATAGAATCACCCCTGGTCCACCTTAATGGGGACATCTCGAAAAGGCGTCCACCGATAGACCTAAGGCCCACTCCCTCTTAAAATGCTCAGTAACAACCTTTCATTTGATACCCATATCGTACAAACAAATTCTAGAGTCAGCCCTGGTCTACCTTTATGGCGATATCCCTAAATGGCGTTCATCCATAGAACTATGGCCTACTCTCTCTTAAAATACTCTTTAATACCTTTCATTTGATACACATGTTATACAACCACATTCCAGGGTTACCCCAGATTGATTTTCCTTATTTTGTCTCCATAGCTCTCAACTGAGTATGTTATGTTCGGTTACACCCGAACTTAGCCTTCCTTACTTGTTAAAATACTTATTAACACCTTTCATTTGATACCCATATCGTACAAAAAAATTCTAGAGTCACCCCTGGCCCACCTTTATGGCGATATCTCGAAAAGGCGTCCACCTATAGAACTAAGGCCCACGCCCTTTTAAAATACTCATTAACACCTTTTATTTGATACCCATATCGTACAAACAAATTATAGAGTCACCCCTGTTCCACCTTTATGGCGATATCTCGAAAAGGCGTCCACCTATAGAACTAAGGTCCACACCCTTTTAAAATACTCATTAACACCTTTGATTTGATACCCATATCGTACACAAAAATTCTAGAGTCACCCCTGGCCCACATTTATGGCGATATCTCGAAAGGGCATCCACCTATAGAACTAAGGCCCACTCCCTTTTAAAATACTTATTAACACCTTTCATTTGATACCCATATCGTACAAACAAATTCTAGAGTCACCCCTGATCTACCTTTATGGAGATATCTCGAAAAGGCGTCCACCTATAGAACTAAGACCCACGCCCTTTTAAAATACTCATTAACACCTTTCATTTGATACCCATATTGTACAAACGCATTCTAGAGTCACCCCTGGTCCACGTTTATGGCGATATCCCGAAAAGGCGTCCACCCATAGAACAAAGGCCCACTCCCTTTTAAAACACTTATTACACTTTTCGTTTGAAACCCATATTGTACAAACGCATTCTAGAGTCACCCCTGGTCCACCTTTATGTCGATATCGCGAAAAGGCGTCCACCTATAGAACTAAGGCCCACGCCCTTTTAAAATACTCATTAACACCTTTTATTTGATACCCATATTGTACAAACGCATTCTAGAGTCACCCCTGGTCCACGTTTATGGCGATATCCCGAAAAGGCGTCCACCCATAGAACAAAGGCCCACTCCCTTTTAAAACACTTATTACACTTTTCGTTTGAAACCCATATTGTACAAACGCATTCTAGAGTCACCCCTGGTCCACCTTTATGTCGATATCGCGAAAAGGCGTCCACCTATAGAACTAAGGCCCACGCCCTTTTAAAATACTCATTAACACCTTTTATTTGATACCCATATCGTACAAACAAATTATAGAGTCACCCCTGTTCCACCTTTATGGCGATATCTCGAAAAGGCGTCCACCTATAGAACTAAGGTCCACACCCTTTTAAAATACTCATTAACACCTTTCATTTGATACCCATATCGTACACAAAAATTCTAGAGTCACCCCTGGCCCACCTTTATGGCGATATCTCGAAAGGGCATGCACCTATAGAACATAGGCCCACGCCCTTTTAAAATATTCATTAATACCGTTCATTTGATACCCATATCGTACAAAATAAATTCTAGAGTCACCCCTGGTCCACCTTTATGGCGATATCTCGAAAAGACGTCCACCTATAGAACTTAGGCCCACTCCCTTTTAAAATTATCATTAACACGTTTCATTTGATACCCATATCGTACAAACAAATTCTCGAGTCAGGCCTGGTCCACCTTTATGGCGATATCCCTAAATGGTGTCCATCTATAGATCTATGGCCCACTTCCTCTTAAAATACTCTTTACTACCTTCCATTTGATACACATGTCATACAAACACATTCCAGGGTTACCCTAGGTTCTTTTACAACATGGTGATTTCCCTTACTTTGTCTCCACAGCCTCAACTGAGTATGTAATGTTCGGTTACACCCGAACTTAGCCTTCCTTACTTGTTTCTATTTCTTCTTGTATTAGTGCTGCTTCTTGTATTAGATGGGTCGTCTAAGGGGGTCGATGACATTTAAATTGTCAGCAGTGTTCTGTAACGGAAGTCAAAGAAGCCTGCAAGTTCAATAGAGTTGGACCAGAGAAACAAACATAGCTAGTTAAGATGTTGGTTCCATGTTAGTATTGAAAAGATGGTCGGTGTCATGTGGGGACACATTACATGTTCTGTATATCGGCTTTGATTCCTGACAAGTAAAAGGTTGATCTGCTACAATATTCAAATCAAAGTTGTGTCGGACTGACCCTCATCCTCCTTTACTGCAAGTTTGTTTAAAGCGCTGTGAGATTGAAGATGACCGCAGATAAAACTTTAGCGAACGTATGTGTATAAGACTGAGGCCTGTCTAATATCTTTGAGTTCAAACGGCAGCATCCTTTTATGCCGGATCTCTATGGAGAAGTTCCTTTATGTCCCAGGTATGGATCTGCATTAATCGGTTGTCTACTAGGATTCCAGATTTTTGAGAGACTATTTGACTTGATTTGCTCCTTTACAAAAAATATGAAAATGTGGGAGTGGAATTTATTTCTAATTATTGGTAAACTTCGTGAAGTTGTATATCGGACACGAATGCAAGTATATTATTATACCAGCTGTTCTTGTATACAGGGTATTATAACTTTGATTGGATAACGGTTGGTTTTACAGGGGTATAAAGGAATGGAGATATATATAGACTTCCATATATCAAAATCATAAGTATCGAAAAAAATGTGTTTAAATCATGTCCGTCCGTCCGTTCGTTGATCCGTCTGTCTGTCCGTAACACGATAACTTGAGCAAATATTGATATATCTTAAAAAAATTTTATGCTAGCTTATCCGTCTCCTGAATTGATTGGTATTAAAAATGAGCGTACTATAATCGCGCCCACTTTTTCGATATCGAAACTTAAAAAAAATAGAAAATAATGAGATAGTTCAAAAGCGAATACCGCTAAGCTAATGAAATATGGTAGGTGGATTGGGTTTAAGACGCAAAACACAAGTTCCAAAAAATGTTGGAATATGGGCATGGCACCAGCCACATTTAGAAGAAGAAAATTTGGATATTTAACAAACCGTAAGTTAACAGCCCTTATTCTCACATATGAAGATATTGCTAATGGTATTTCATAATTGAAGCCTTCCTCACGTACTGACGTAGATAGAATATGTGCACTCTTATTAAGAAATTGTAAAGCTTTCATATTCTCTTTACTAACTATCTTTAACAGATCGCTATCCACGGGTGAATTTATAGATGCTTGAAAATTGGCATCCATAACCCCGGTTTTTAAAAGTAGTAGCAAAAATAAGCAATTACAGAGGAATTTCCAAACTATCTACTCTTTTAAAGCTCTTTGAATGTATTGTTAAGGACAAAAAGTATTTTTCAGTAAAAAGTTTAATTGTTCGAAACCAGCATGGTTTTAGCGTGTTTAGCGAGTATAGTCTATCGGCTTTTTCTAGCAGATGCCAATTAGACTGTGTCTACACGGACTTTTCTAAAGCCTTTGACAAAGTGTCCCACAGGATTCTGATTGCGAAGCATGAATGTCTTGGCTTTCATTCTGGATTTTTAAATTGGCTTAAATCGTACTTGTGTCATAGACCATGCGTGGTTATGGTAGAAAATGCCTTCTCTTATTCGTATGTTGCGAAATCAGTTGTGATATTTCATCATGCTTTAAATTCTGTTACTTTTTGCTATATGCCGATGACTTGAAGATATTTTCGAGAGTTACCAAACTAACTGACTTGGCTAAAATTCAATTAGACCTTAATAGTTTATACTTGTGGTGCCTTAAGTCGCACCTTTCGCTTAATATCAACAAATGTTTTCATGTTTATTTTTCAAAATCTAATAACCTTTTAGCATCAAAGTACAGTATTTCAGCTCATAGTCTTCAGATATCCAGTGAAATAAAGGATGTTGGTCTTATTTTCGATGCCAAGCTCGCTTTCAACAGCCACATTGATTTTATAGTATCCAAGTTATTTGCTATGCAAGGTTTTCTTAGAAGAAATAGTTCTGAGTTCTCAAATCCCTATACCCTAAATTTGCTTCACACCACTTTTCTGCGTCCCCATCTGGAGTGTGCAGCCTTTATCTGGCGTCCATTCCATCAATTTAGGATAAACAAAATAGAGTATGTTCAAAAAGTGTTTCTTAAATACGCTTTGCTTTGCCTTCACTTCTCGGACTCAGTTCCTTCCTACAGTTCTCGATTATTGTTAATAAGTCTAAAATCTTTATAAAAAAGAAAGTCTTTCCTATAGTTAACTTCTGTTTTTGGGATTATCCAAGGAACTGTTGACTGTGCTTACCTTCTGGAGCGCATTTATCTTAATGTCCCGCAAGGGACACTGCATATTCAAATATTTTTAATCGCGAAAACTTTAAGACAAACTACCTGTGGAATGCCTCTCGGTAAAAGGCTGTTAATGAGTGAAGACTATTACCTAGGACCTACCTAATTATTTTCTAGCTTTTAGTATTATTGTTACTTAATGTAAATATTGTTTTCAATAAAACCGTTTAACTTAAAAAATGTATTATTTCCCATTCCATTTAGTTCATTTAGTGACTCATTATTACATTGACTCTCTCCTAACAATTTGTTACAATCTAAGTCCTCGAACTCCAAAGTATTTTGATGTCACTTCTACCGGACTGTATGTACAATTATGAGCCAAGTCTGACAACAGATACGAGTATTTTTAACATCTCGATCCTTGCGCACCTAGCGGGATTTTTTTCATAACGCGATTTCTACTTGTGTATCGTCGCCCGCTTGCCAGAAGCATGAATACTCACACTATGCTCTTTCAACTGAGATAATTTTTCTGCTCGCATCCCTTCTATTCTCCTAGAATTAGCTTTTTCATTTTTCTGGCACAAAAAAAAAAATTAAAAAGCTTATCTAATTTTTTGTTAACACATCTATACAAAAAAATTAAAAGTAGCGGGATCAGGTAAATTGGCTCATGCTTTCTATGCATTTTAACGCCGTCCAAATACGCTACAAGAATTGGCCCAAGTGGTCATGGTATGACCTTAACCTCAAAACACCTACAAAATCACTGCAAATTGATTTTTAAATATTGTTAGGGCCAAGCGAAGACCTGCTAGGCCAATTCTATTTGCGGATTGGGATTCGGAACATCACAGTACTTGGGAAAACATCCGCGGCTGCGACTTATCGAAAGTACGTATGTAAATGAAAAAAAAAAAAAAAAAAACACATTCAATTCAATTTCAATTATTGCAAACTTAAAACGAGTTCTTATTTTCATCAGAATCAGAATTTTATAAAATTTTGGGTTCGGGTAAAGCGTTGCAGTCTGGATTTTTATAATGAGAACGATATTCTTGGTATAACCAGTTTTTTATACATTTTGTCTTTTAGTTTTGTTTCGTCAAGAGACAACGGCTTCGAATAAAGCCGTTTGCCTTCAATTAAACAACGAACTTTTCCCAGATATTCAGCTATTAAAAATTCTTCATCGGTATACTTTTTTTTGAGGAATACATTGCACGGCTCATCTTTTGTGTATCTCAGTTAGCATGTATATCGCAAGGGTAGTTTTATAGCTCCCTGGGTAAAATAATTATAAATAAAAAAATCGTCATACAATTGTATGTGAACCTCGAAAAGTTTTGGCGATTTACGAGATCCTCTAATAATGTGTGCCCAACTTTCAGGCGGCCACCGTGGTGTGATGGTAGCTTGCTCCGCATACCACACGGTATGCGCTGGGTTCACACCCCGGGCAAAGCAACATCAAAATTCTAGAAATAAGGTTTTTCAATTAGAAGAAAATTTTTCTAAGCGGGGTCGCCCCTCGGCAGTGTTTGGCAAGCGCTCCGGGTGTATTTCTGCCATGAAAGGCTCTCAGGGAAAACTCATCTGATGCCGCTCGGAGTCGGCATTAAGCATGTAGGTCCCGTCTGTCCAATTTGTAGAGAAAATCAAGAGGAGCACGACGCAAATTGGAAGAGAAGCTCGGCCTTAGATCTCTTCGGAGGATATCGCGCCTTACATTTATTTTTCTAACCTTCAGGCGCGTATACCGGAACATTAGAACATACGAATGTGTACTGTTCTTACTTTTTTTTTTCAAAAATTGTTGAGCCATACCAACGAATGTGTCATACAAACAAGAAAATTACTACCTTGTTGCCAGCCAGAAACATGAATGTGCTACATTCATTTTTCTGGCTCAACTTTGTGTGATTGAATTAACCATTCGTGAAAATGGCACTGCAAATTATTGGGGTTTCCATATGCGTAGGAAGCTCTAGAGAATCTAAAGGGTTATACAGCGAGACCTATAACACAAAATTGGAAAAAGTGCACTTTCGTGCTTCTGGTTAGTGGACGACGGTTTGGAATATGTGTTCCAAATATGAGCCAATCCGGACCACAAATACGAGTTTTTGAAATATTTCGATCCATGAGCCACCTATCGGAGTTTTTTTTCTTATTATTGCATTGTCATCGGGTTCTGAACTATAATCCAAGTTTGAAACTTGTGGCTTATCGGGAAGTTACTTAAATTTTAATTACAAAATTCGTGCCCGTCGACCCGTCGAATTCGTACCCCGCCCACTTTTTCTAAAGGTCTAACCTTAACAAAGTTTGCGATAACTCTATGGTATTTAACCACACACAAAGCAAACAACAACAGCGTTTGAAGTGCACAGCTGGGTATGTAATGTTTGGTTTCACACGAACCTGGACTTTCTTTTTTGTTTTCTTAAATTTTGGAAAAATTAGGGTAGTACTTGGCCTCGATAAATTTCTTACTTTATTTTTCCATATTATGCGTTCATACTTTTACTTATCACAATATCCCTCATAACATCCCTCAACTATAACATTACACTAAATAAATAAAGCAAGCTGTTTTATTTTCCTTTTTATTATACTATCATATCCACTTCACTTATATGTGTTTCCCACTCCTACAGAATTTTCAATTATAATTTATGATTCACATAGCAATTCACGATAGAATGTCAGCTGTCTTTTGTTGCCAAACTTTATCATATTTCATGCGCTGCCAACGTCTACTATTTACTTACCCTGTGGAATACCATTAAATATGTATTATACATACATACACATATACATTAATATAAAAAATAAAACGAAACCATAAAAGGCACTTGTTTTATGCAATTTAGTCAACGTCTGCGCTTATAAGTTGTGGCATGCAATTTGTAAAATTGTGCTTAGTTTGTTGAACTTTTGTTTTCCCCAATGCACGACCAACACTGCGTATACGTAACTTTTTCGTTTGGAGCGAAAGCACTGAAGTGACCGAAGGCAAAAAAAAGTGGGGAAATAAAATCCAAAATAAAACTTTATGCTGCAGTATTTTTTATTAGGTACATATTATACTGTTTTACCACTTTACTAAACAAACATATATATTGCATAACTTTGATTTTACTTGCATACTTACACACATACATAGGTCAAAATGTATATGCGGCATCCCTTACTTATTTTTGAATCCACTAACTTTCACCCATTTATAAACTCAGTTAAGGCATTGAATTGCAGTTTTTGGTCGAAATAGACAAACAAGGGAACTACTTGCAGCAGTATTTCTATTAATGTTTAAATAATACCACAGCATAATGTAAGCGGTTAAGCCCATATGTTCGTTGTCAAAAAGACAAGTAACTACAACTATTTTTAAGCACATGAGGTTTATTTAAGAAATATAGCCATTTGAATTCGTATATACGAACAACAATAAAAAACATATGAGTACCAAGTACTCTGAAAATTTACTTAGGATCTGTAGTAGGTAAGGAGATTTGAACGCCGTGAGTTTTAAGGTTTTGTTGCTATATATATAATACCTGACTTTGTAGGTAAGCCCAACGGCGCTTATGTTCTGAATTTAAGGCATTTAAATTTTAAAAGTTAAACTTCAAAGCTACACCTTTGCCAGGTATATGTTGTATATTCTCTGAAATCTATTTGCCCATTTCTCAAAAAAAAATTGATTTTTTTCAAATTTGCCATCAAATATTATAAGTCAAGAAAAAGTCCTAATTCTGTTCGTTTACGCTCATTATGAGTCCAAAATGAGTATATTTCTCTTCTTGCAATGGTCGTCCGATATGAGCCTTTTTTCATAGATTATGTGAACCTAAATAGGAGTCTGATCAGACCTTCATTATCCTCATAAAGACCTCATAATTTGCTTCTTGTATGACTCTTTTCGGAGTAATTTAAGTGCTTCATATTAGGGTGGCCGCCGTGGTGTGATGGTAGCGTGCTTCGCCTACCACAAAAAGCAACATCAACATTTTAGAAATAAGGTTTTTCAATAGGAGACTGCCCCTCGGCAGTGTTTGACAAGCGCTACGGGTGTATTTCTGCCATGAAAAGCTCTCAGTGAAAACTCATCTGCCTTGCAGATGCCGTTCGGAGTCGGCATAAAACATGTGCATGACATTGAGAATGGGGAGGCATATGCTCAATATTGGTTGGGAAACCCGATTTTCGAGAGAGACCCAGAAAAGTACCAGTAGCATACCGACGTCAGCTCTAATCAAATACATAGAGGACTCGATAGACCAACCATGGCAAACAACGGAGGCAATTTTGTGGTTACGATGAAACAGAATGAAATAGAAGCGTCCATACTTATTTAAATCGGGAACAGCAAGAACAGCATGTTATAAAATTTTTCAAAGTAAAATATGAATTTTTTTTCTAAAGATGCTTTGTTTGCTGAACTCTCTGGGCATACAGCTCAGAATTTTCATTATAATTTTTATATTTTTCACATATTTTGAGACTCATATCGGATTCCGAAATTATTATATATTTTGGTGCGATTTACCTCGGAGAAGATTTAGGCCTAGCTTCTTCTCCAATATGCGTCGTAGGCCTTTTTAATTTTTCTTGCAAATCGGCTGAGAAATTTCACATGTCAGTAATACATTAGGAGTGTTTGAGAATACCGAGTGTCGACCCCGCTTAGAAAAATCTTTATAATATAATCCTAATAGTCCACAAATGTTTCTGTAATTTTTACTGACATAATCCCGAAATAACATCAAAACTGAAACGACATCAAAAACGACCCCAAAACGTTCCCGAAATGATCAAGATTTTTTTATTTTAAACAACTTCGTAATTGTCCCGAAATTGTTGAAAAATTACCTTAAGAAGATCCCAAAAACAATTCACAAATGGTTTCGAAATGATTAAAAGGGTTCTGAGGATCCTGAAATATTACTAAAACAATACCGAATTTCAAAATGTACCGGTTCCGAAACTGTTTTGAAAAACTTCTTCAAAATGTTTATTTATCGAATACAAATGCTATCATGTCCACAAAAGAGTCTTGAAATCCGTCCAGGTAGGTAGGTAGAACTGGCCGGTCCATGAGGACCTCACATAGACTGATTGAGTCCGTAGTGTTACCAGAAGTTTGTTTTAACGACCAAACTGAAAAACCCTATCAAAAACCAGGACCTATGTTATAAAATAACTCCGTCCTCTTGGCAAATACTAGAAGCTTCCTAGGACTTAAGCCACTTGCTGCTTCTAGATCTGACAGCTGTATCACTCCTAATAGCTGGAGTCTTAGCCTGGCAAGTGCAGGGCACGAGCACAGAACGTGCTCGATCGTTTCCTCCTCCAACCCGCACTTCCTACACCTGCTATCACTGACCAAGCCTAATTTAAAGGCATGTGACGCCAGAAGGCAGTGTCCAGTCAGAATACCCGTCATGCGTCTACAGTCCTCTCTTTTTAATGATAGAAGCAACTGTGTTAGTCTAAGGTTGTAAGACCTACACATAATCTTCGACACTTTACAGCCCCGCGCTTGAACCCACGCCTTTTCTGCTTGGTCGATCATGTGCACCTCTCGCCTTCGCTTAATCTCGCCCAATCTAATTGGGACGTCTACGGAGCAAGCTTCAAGGGATGCGCCCTTTTTAGCTAATTCGTCCGCTTTTTCATTCCCATCTATTCCCATATGCCCTGGGACCCAATATAGATGTATGCTTCTCCCTGTCCCGATTCTCTCCAGAGACTGCTTACACTCTAACACGCATTTAGATGCTGTGCTATGCGAGATTATTGCCTTAATTGCTGCTTGACTGTCAATATAAAAGTTAACACGGTTGCAGCTTAAGCTATTCTCTTCCAGGGTTTCTACTGCTTTGGTTACGGCTAATATTTCCGCTTGGAAAACGCTACAGTAATCCGGCAGCCTGTAGGATCTGCTTAATTCCGGATCAGCGCAGTATACCGCAGACCCTACTCCTTCCACTATTTTGGAACCATCGGTGTACACATGTATCGCCTCGTCCGCCATTTGCGCACCCTTGCGCCAAACGCCCACCTCTATTGTGGCCTTAAGATCTCCCTCAAAGTGCAGGTAGGGAATCATGTAGTCTGTTCGTCTTGTGACTGAGGACGCTATACTACTATGGCCATATGGTCGGCGCTCAAGCTGCCCCGAAGCATCGAGCCTGGTTGCGGTCGTTAACGCTTTGTTCTTTGCTACCAGGTCTACAAGTGGAATGTGCAGAATGGCATACAGTGCAGCCGTCGGGGTTGTTTTCAGGGCTCCCGTAATGCAAAGCATCGATAGTCTGCATACCCCCTCTAATTTTTTGAGGTATGTTGTTTTTTGTGTGGCTTTCCACCAAACAAGAACTCCATAGTATAGAATAGGGCTTACAATCGCTGTAAAAACCCAATGAGAAAGAGAGGGCGATAGGCCCCACGTACACCCCAGCATTCTTTTACATGCATAGAGTGCCGTTGAGGCCTTCTTGACCCTCTCCTCCACGTTGAGCTTCCATGACAGCTTACTGTCTAGGATGATTCCTAGATATTTTGTGCAAGGTTTCTCCTGTAGGGTCACCGCTCCTAACTTAGGCCTGGTCCAATTTGGGACCTTGTACCTCTTTGTAAACAAGACCATATCCGTCTTCTCCGCATTGACTTTCAGCCCGACATTAGATGCCCAGGTATGAATATCCCGAAGTGCCCGATCCATCAAAGAACTAATCGTTGGAAGGCATTTTCCACTTATGACAATTGCAACGTCATCTGCGTAAGCCGTAAGTTTTACGGGTCCCTAATCGAATTGCCTGAGCAATTGGTTGATGACCAGTGTCCACAGCAGAGGTGATAGCACCCCTCCCTGCGGCGTGCCCCTGTCCACTGATTTCGTGGCCTCGTACAATCCCCATTGTTATGTAATCTTCCTGCAATTTAACATGCAGCCGATCCATCTGATTAAGGCAGGATGTACTTTAATGTAATTAAGACCATCCATAATCGCCCATTTTGCAACATTATTGAAAGCCCCGGCAATGTCCAAGAAGAATCCTAGAGCATACTCCTTATATTCCAGGGATTTCTCTATGCTTATTACCACCCTATGCAATGCGGTGTCTACCGACTTGCCTTTGGTGTACGCATGCTGTGTTGTGGAGAGCAGCTTTTCATCCACGTTGGACTTTATGTACACATCTATCAGCCTCTCAAAGGTTTTGAGCAGAAATGATGTTAAGCTAATGGGTCTATAGTCTTTGGGATACACGTGACCGATCTTCCCCGCCTTTGGTAGAAAAGCTACACGAGCAGTTCTCCAAGAGTGCGGTACATGATTCAGTCTTATGCACCCATCGAATATTATTTGAAGCCATTCCACGACCGCCCTACTTGAGACTTGTAGCATGGCCGGGAATATACCATCTGGGCCCGGCGATTTAAACTTAGAAAACGTCTTCACTGCCCACTCGATCTTGGTATCGGTCACCAAGCCCTGCACCACTAGCTCCGTGATCGAAGTGTGAGTGATGTCTGCTGGTTCTTCTAAACCGTCTCCCGATGGGAAATGTGTATCGAGAAGCACCTCAAGGGATTCCTCACTATCACGTGACCATTCCCCGTTCTCTTTCTTTATTAGTCCCTGGACTATGTTTCCCTTTGCTAGGACTTTTTTCAACCGTGCTGTTTCACTGGAGCACTCTATGTCCGCACAGAAACTTTTCCATGAGTTTCTCTTCGCCCTGGTAATTTCATGCTTGTAGATCCTCAGTAGATCCCTGTACTCGTCCCGACACGCTTCGCTTTCCGCGGTCTTTGCGAGTTTAAACATTTCTTTTACCTGTCTTCTTAGAAGACTCAGCTCATTGCTCCACCATGGCGGCTTTGCTTTTCCTCTGAATCTTCTTAGAGGGCAAGCTTTGTTATACGCAGTCATAAGCGTCCTTGTTAGGAATTCATTCGACTCCTCCAGTTCCTCTACATTAGCAACCTCTTTGGGTTGTCCCAGTTTCGTTTCTACATATTTCTGGAATTTAGTCCAATTCGTTGCCCTAGGGTTTCTAAAGGTTCCTCCCTTCTCTACCCTCTTTAGTGGGATGCTGAAGCTTATATACGCATGGTCGGAGAAGGATGGTCTATCGAGAACCATCCAATCATACCTTGATATATCACGCTCGGAGCTCAATGGAATATCCAGAACATTGCTGGATGTTGGACCAATGTATGTAGGAACATTTCCCCTGTTGGCTATCTGCAAATTGGTTTGCAGGATGTAACAAAATAGAGATTCGCCTCTCTCGTTCGTATCTGCTCCTCCCCACGCATTGTGGTGCGCATTTGCATCTGCGCCTATGACCAACCGCCCTTTGCGCCCTTCCTCCTGTACTAGCCTTTTGCACTCCATCGGTGGAACCTCCGCAGCATGGGCCATGTAGCAGGACGTCAGGATAAATGCCTGCTTATTCTTTTGCTCAACGGCCACCGCTACGAGATCCTCAGTGGTGTGATTAGGCAGCATATATGAATGCAGCTGTTTCCTTACCATTACTACAGCTCGCACCCGTCCTTCCGTTTGTGCGTAGTAAACGCCAAACCCGCGCGCGCTAAGTCCAGAAACCTTTCCTCCCGATGAGAGCCACGGCTCCTGGATCATCGCCACGTCAAACGAACCCTCCTCAAGGGTTAGGAGCAGTTCGCTCGACGCCACTTTACTGTGTTGGAGGTTTATCTGTAGGACTCGCAGCACCATTGGGCTGTTTGTCCCCCTCCAGCACCTTCGTCTTGACGTCGTCGTCCTCCTCTTGCCCTTTTGGTTTAGAGTATTCGAGGCGCCCTTCAGCCCCTCGTGAATGTTGTGCCGTGTGTTCCTCTGTGCGAGTCACAGCACCATTTAGCGTTTGGTCCTCTTCTAGCACGTTCGTGGTGACGTCGGGGACCTCCACCTGTCTTTTTTCCCTTAGGCTTCTGAGGTCCTTTTCGACTTCGCCCACTTCCAGCGTGTTAGGATTTTTATCCTCGGGACTTCTTTTCCTGAGTCGCATGTAAATTTTGCCAGTGCCAAAGGACATTTTGCCAAGCTGCGTGTACAAAATATCCTCCGCCTGCTTGTTTATTTGGAAGATGTAGAACTGACCATCCTCGGTAGGCCGAGATACAGTAAGTACCTTCCAATCCTGTGTCGGTATGTTCGGATTCTGATTCTGCAGAAGTCGCAGTGTATCCTCCGACTTCATCACGCATGGTATCCATACCGTAACTTTTGGTACCGTGGGGATTTGCGCTTTATCCACCACCTCAAACCGCGCGTTCGTGCCTTGCCTTTGGAGGTTTGGAACGACTTCCTCCAGCCACCGCAAGCTCGCGATGTTGTCGCACGCTATCATCTTCACACCATTATACCATCCCCCCGAATCAAAGGTTGGAAGGGGCTTACTTGGTTGTTCCCGCATCATCTTAAGCATTAAGCTAATAAGCTCCCTTTCCACAGATCTCCACCTTTCAGTAGTCATTTGTCCGAACGGACTGCTACGATCAACCAGCGCCGCAGTCAGTGACTGCTTTGCCACATCACTCATCTTCTCGGGAAAAGCAGGAGTCTTAGTGTTATCTCCCTTTGGAACCTCCGAGAACACCGGAGTCTTCGCGTTAACTCCCTTTAGCGCCTCCGAGAAAGCCGGAGTCTTAGCGTTATCTCCCTTTGGCTTATCTCCTACTTCCGTAGTTGGAACTTCCCTCTGACTGGCAGCTTTCGAGGTAGTTGCTACCTCGCTATTGGAACCCATCTGTCTTACAGCTTTGGGCCTACTTGTCTTGTCTATGCGACTGCCCTGCCTCGCGGCTCTAGGACTGGGTCCTTTCTGCCTCTTGAAAGCAGGCTTGTCGCCTTCTGCCGAACGTTACCTCTTCATTCTGCCATTCGACGCTTCTTCCTCCTCGTACCGGTTGCAGAACCGAGGGTTTCTCGCAGCAAACCCTTTGAACTGCCTTCGACCTACTTCTACCGCTTCATGGGCCCATTCCAAGCGCTCGATCTCCACTTCTGTTGGGTCGACCACTGCTCCCAAGCGTTGTACAATTCTTAGTGCTGCACGGTACTGCGAGAGAGCTCTTTTACTTCCTCTGCTCCGTACCCTTCTCCACTCTTCTACTCCGTTTTCATTTGTGTGCTTCTCCAACACGGAGTTCATTGAATCAGCACTACTCTCGCTCCCCGAGTCCGACGCATCGCTTAATTCGTATTTGTCGTCCCTGGATTGCGACTCAGTCCTCCTCTTTACATCCTCCTTATTACGTTCAGGTAATGAGTTGTTCATCTTGGTCGTACGACCACCTGCCCGACAAGGCGGGCTCAGCGGTCCAGTATTATATACGGGGAAAGAACCGTCCGCCACAGCAGCGCCCCTTACTGCGGTAAGGCCATAAATACTTCCCGAGATGGCCCGGTATCGGGAAGGCTCCGTTCGAATACAGCCGAATTTATCCCCTGGCTGCAAATCGTCCAATAGGCACGGTCCGCATAACACCCTGGATTAGGGGTTGGCAGTTCTTGGTCACCGACATCCCGCCGCCCTCCTATGAGGCGAAACGGCGTAGATGTCAGTCCTAAACAGCTCCGCCTCATAGTCGGGCGCTATGAAGTTCGGCTAAGCCCTCACACCAACGACAAGGTGCCTACCCTAGTGAGGGTGAAATCCGTCCAAAAATTATTAAAAAATAGTTCCGAAATTATGCTTAAATGGTTCCGAAATATAACCTAAAATTACCCTTGAAACTAAATTGCTCACAAAACAGTCCGAAAACGATAGGAAAATGATTTCGAGAACAATCTCAAACCGTCCGAAATTCAGAAAGGATCCCGAAAATAGTTGTGGAGTACTTCCAAAATGGTTCCTGAAAAGTTTTAAAGACAGTTTCGAAGAGTTTTCCGCCAATGCCGAAGACGATTCAGGAAAAAAGTCAATTTAGGAAATGATTGCATAAGGTCTAAGAAAATATCGAAAACTACTCCGATATAATTCAAAGATAGTCACGAAAAAACTCCGTAAAATATTACGAAATTATCACGAAACACTAGCAAATTTACCAAAAAGATACAAAAACTATAGAGAACAGATTCAGAAGTGACTCAAATAAAGTACCGAAATGATGCTGAAATAATTCGGAAATAGAACCGAAATTATACCAAAAATACGCCGAAATCACTCCGAAACGATAGTAAAATAATTTCGAAACCCATACCGAAACAGTACAGAAAATAGGTTTGAAACTCCTTCGAAATGATTGCTACAAAGTTTTAAAGACAATTTTGAAAACATTACAAACTCGTTCCGATACATACCCTTAGTTATCTCGAAAATAATTCAGAAATATTCCCTTATCGCCGAAATTGCCGCAATTAAAACTACGAAATGATCCCAAACAATCTGGATGGTCCCGAAATAATGCTGAAGTAATTCGAAATATAAACAAAATGGTTACCAAATGATGTTTCCATACGGTCCCGAAACAGGTCGAAATGATTCCAAAATCTCGAAACAATTCCGAAAATCCTTGCAAAACGTTTACGAAATAATTCTCAAAAAAGGTGTAGAGATAATTTCGAAAAAATCACAAGCCAATTTTGAATATCATTCAGAAGTGGACATGAAATAATCTCAAATTACGATCTTGAAATGACACCAAAAAGGTTCGGAAATTGTTTCGAAATAGTTTTGAATATCATTCAGAAATGGAGCTGAAATAATCTCAAATTACTATCTAGATATGACAACAAAAATATTGGGAAACTCTTTGGAAATAGTATGTAGAAAAACTTTCCATAACAATCCAAAAAGTGTTCCTCAGTTGCTTCGACGACAATCCTTATGTAGTTCCAAAATTTCGAAATCGCCCCAAAATAGTTCCTATACTGAAATATTTTTTCAAACGACGTAAATTACACTTCGGTTAAAATCCCGTTAAAATTTTTTGTTTAATAGTGCCAAGGCTATTAGAGAGACAGGATTTGCCACGGGTAGGTGAGGTTGTCAATTGGGTTGGAGAAGCTAAACCCTTGAAAAGGTTGCGCTACACGACCCCTTGAATAAATTTTTAATTTTAATCGCCTCTTAAGACAAGCATACCTGCAGCGGGTATATTCTAAGCCGCTAATCTGCTGGGGGATCCCTTTTTCTAGACCCCTAGTTATAAGCCCTCATAGCTAACTTCTTCGATATCTTTTTCCAAAGGAGAATCTATACCGTCTTGCTGTTGTTATTTCCTACAGGGGTGTTTCTTTTACAGATGTAGCTATCGTCTTTAGCCGTCTTAAGCGCTTTCTTTAACAAATAATTTCTCAAAATAATTGTGTTCGAGATTTCTGGTTGAAATATGTTGAGAATTGCTTTGGGTAAAAAATGGAGAAAAATGCGTTGCACCAACAAAAAAAAAAGTGAACATTTGAATGCAGCTGCACTTTTTCCGAGGAACTTTTAAAATTTTAAATTGCACTCAAAATTGGTAAATAACAAACAGTGAACTGAGTAAAGGCGAAAGTGACGTAAAAGTAGAGATCAATTGAGAAATTTTCAAGATGAATGCGGCAAAACAAAAGCGCCATTGATGCCAATCGCTATGGAAATGTTATGCCCACTTTCGATACTATTTGCGACTGCCAACTTTATTATGATCTCGACGGTAGGGAAAACTTTAGCAAACTTTATTTTGCACAAGGAAAAATTACTTAAAACAGAAACTTAAATTTAAAGTTGTTGACTGGAGCGTGCTTTTGGTTTAATGTACAAGCATTTTAGTTGCGATTCACTTCTTATACGGAACGAGAGGTACCAGGATTGGTGACAAATACCAAAATTGAATGGGCAATAAAAACTTTTGCCAAGTTAAAATCGCCGGGTCCAGATGGGATATTCCCTGTTATGCTGCAGATGGCCAGGAGAACGATTATAGAATTATTAATAATAATCTTTGAGGGTTGCATAAAACTGAACCGCGTCTTGCAATCTTGGAGAACGGCTCGAGTAGTCTTCATACCAAAAGCAGGAAAAACCAGTCGTCTATATCCGAAATACTACAGGCCTATTTGTTTTAATTCTTTTTCGCTCAAAACGCTAAATAAATAGATGTGTATATAAAATCAAAATTGAATGAGGAATGATTCTCTTCAGCAAAACATGCTTACACCAAAGGCATGCCAGTTAATACTGCATTGCATAGGGTGCTCATGAACAAAGATCAAGTTTGCTTAGAACGTAGCACAAAATATCTAGGAGTCATCGCAGATAGTAAGTTTTCGTGGAAGCTCCATGTGGAAGAGAGAGCGAAGAAAGCCTACGCCACATAAAAAAGACGTATATTTTCGTGGAAGCTCCATGTGGAAGAGAGAGCGAATATTTGAATTACAAACTGACTCATATATCTGAAGAGAGAATACTTAAGGCTCACGATGGGCACACTAACTGGACAGTGCCTTCTGGCGTCATATGCTTATAAGTTAGGCCTCGTCAGTAACGGTAGGTGTAGGTAGTGCGAGCTGCACTTCCTGTGTTCAAGTCCTTGGCTCGCTAGGTTAAAGGTCCAGCTTTAAGGGGCGGAAGAGTTGCCAAATCTCGAGGGAGCAATTAAGCTAGGTTCTATAAAACTTCCAGTATTTGCCAAGAGGACGGAATTATTCTATAACATGAGTCCGGGGTTCTTTCGTTTGGTCGTCAAACAATCAATTCTGGTTACACTGTGGACATATTCAGTATATGTAAGGCCTTTATTGACCGAACTATTAAATATAACCTTACCTAACTAGCTTCTTGAAAAACTGGGACCTCATTCCAATTGTATTCACGTTGAGGCTTCACAATATTATATAACGCGCCGTTAAAACAACAACTACATTGTAAGCAGACACCGTGCATACACACTGGCTTGGCGTCGGCACATTTTGTTTGTGATTCACCATGCCCATCCGGAGAAAATAGCGACTGTGTCAACAAATATAAGATAAGACTGTGAAATTCTTATACAGAACGCGAGCCTCATAGAATGCAGAGATTTGTACGAATATTCAGGTGTTGAGATTCTTACTCTTTCAGATTATATTAAAAAAAATTCCTCTATGGATCTGATGCAATCAGTTTTAATTTGAATGTAAAGGTACTTAAAATTACAAAAGAACGGCGGCTAAGGACTTCAGTGCACTTTATTCATAGTCCCAAATCTCGCAATTTAAGGGAACCCTGGAATGCCGCTTTCCTCATTATTTTAAGGTGTCATTGGAGCATTAAATTATCTTATCTTATCACTCAGTTCATTTCTACAAATCTACAAAGAAATTCGAAGTATATCGTACAATAATATACAGACCAAATAGCTACATCGCTAGCATGTGCATATACTATTTAATATTTAAGAGTGACATCCATTAACATTAAATAGCTCACCCATTGTCCCATACAACTTTAGACTCAAACATTTCTTACAACATAAATAATTCATGGCATCAAATTTTGATTTTATATCCAGCATTCCTTGCACACAGAGTATATTAACCTTGTTAACATAACGGTTTTTGTAACGGCATAAACGAATCGAGATAAATATAGACTTCCCTACATCAAAATGCTCAGAATGAAACAAGTAAGGAAGGCTAAGTTCGGGTGTAGCCGAACATTATATACTCAGCTGAGAGCTTTGGAGACAAAATAAGGGAAAATCACCATGTAGAGAAAATGAACCTATGGTAACCCTAGAATGTGTTTGTATGACATGGGTATCAAATGGAAGGTGTTAGTGATTATTTAAAACGTAGTGGGCCTTAGTTCTATAGGTGGACGCCTTTTCGAGATATCGCAAAAAGGGTGGACCAGGCGTGACTCTAGAATGTGTTTGTACGATATGGGTATCAAATTAAAAGTATTAATGAGGGTTTTAAAAGGGAGTAGCCCTTAGTTGTATATGTGAAGGCGTTTTCCAGATATCGACCAAAATGTGGACCAGGGTGACCCAGAACATCTTCTGTCGGGTACCGCTAATTTATTTATATATGTAGTACCACGAATAGTATTCCTGCCAAGATTCCAAAGGCTTTTGAGTTCACCCTACAGAACTTTTCATTTTCTTCTACTGAATATGGTAGGTGTCACACCCGTTTTACAAAGTTTTTTCTAAAGTTATATTTTGCGTCAATAAACCAATCCAATTACCATGTTTCATCTCTTTTTTCATATTTGGTACAGAATTATGGCATTTTTTTTTCATTTTTCGTAATTTTCGATATCGGAAAAGTGGACGTGGTCATAGTCATATTTCGGCCATATTTGATACCAAGATAAAGTGACTTCAGATAAGTACGTGAACTAAGTTTAGTTAAGATATATCTTTTTTTGCGCAAGTTATCGTGCTAACGGCCGAGCGGAAGGACAGACGGTCGACTGTGTATAAAAACTGGGCGTGGCTTCAACCGATTTCGCTCATTTTCACAGAAAACAGTTACCGTCATAGAATCTATGTCCCTACCAAATTTCACAAGGATTGGCAAATTTTTGTTCGACTTATGACATTACAAGTATTCTAGACGAATTAAATGAAAAAGTGCGGAGTTACGCCCATTTTGAAATTTTTATTTATCTTTGTATTTTGTTGCACCATATCATTAGTGGAGTCGAATGTTGACATAATTTACTTTTATACTGTGAAGATATTAAATTTTTTGTTAAAATTTGACATAAAAAAAATTTTTTTTTAAACGTGGGCGTGTTCGTCATCCGATTTCGCTAATTTTTATTTAGCACACATATGATAATAGGGGTAACATGCCTACCAAATTTCATCATCATATATTCAACGACTGCCAAATTTCAGCTTGCAAAACTTTTAAATTACCTTCTTTTAAAAGTGGGCGGTGCCATGCCCATTGTCCAAAATTTTTTTTATTTTCTATTTTGCGTAATAAGGGCAACGCACCTACCAAGTTTCATCGCTTATCCGTCTTTGGTAATGAATTATCGCACTTTTTCAGTTTTTCGAAATTTTCGATATCGAAAAAGTGTGCGTGGTCCGATTTCGTTCATTTTAAATAGCTATCTGAGATGAGCGCCCAGGAACCTACATACCAAATTTCATCAAGATACCTCAAAATTTACTCAAGTTATCGTGTTTACAGACGGACGCACGGACGGACATGGCTAAATGAATTTCTTTTTTCACCCAGATCATTTTGATATATTGAAGTCTATATCTCGATTAGTCTATGTCGTTAGGGATTACCGTTATGCGAACAAAGTTAATATACTATGTGTGCTCTGCTCAGCTGAGTATAAAAAGGAAATGATTTAGCCATGTCCGTTCGTCCGTTCGTCCGTCCATCTGTTCGTATGTCAATTTGTGCTCACGATAACTTGAGTAAACATTGAGATATTTTATTGAAGTGTGGTGTATGGGTTCCTCGGTATTTGTCTCCGGTCAAAGACGGAAAAAGCGATGCAACTTGGGAGGTGGGGTTACCTTACGCAGAATATAAAATTAGTAAAATTTGGACAATGCGCGTGGCATCGCCCACTTTTAAAAGAAGGTAATTTAATAGTTTGCAAGTTGTAATTTGGCAGCTGAGTATGTAATTTTCAGTTACACCTGAACATAGCCTTCCTTACTTGTTTAGTTTACCTTTATCGGCCCATTCAACTTCCCTATCCCTTTCATACTTCCGTAAATCTTCCAGTTTGTTCTCTTACTCTTCCGGCTTTTGCTCTTATCCAAGTTTAACTCTCACTACTACTCTCAATCTTATCCATATATTATCGTTGCTCTTTCTGTAAACCTCTTGTTAAAACTTTCTCTCAAACCGTTACCCTTATTCTTACTTTTACCTTATACCTATTCCCTTGCCTATTCCTCTTGGTCTCTTTACTTTTCCTACCTTCCTCCAACCTTCCTCTACTTGTTCTTGCTTTTGCTTTTGTTTTCAATCACTTTTATGTCATGTTCCCGTTTCCGATGTGTGAGATAGATCGAATTTGACTGTTTTACGCATATTTCATTGCTAAAGTATTAAAAAAGTCGCAACATAGTACCACAACTTTTGCCTTTAAAATTCATGACCGGGCCGTCAAAATTTATTTTGGTGTACTACTGAGATCACCTGCCTGGTTTTATTGTGTCTTGCTAGAGGGGTAGTTTTGTGCTTTTATTAGAAGAGTGAGGGCAAGAAATAAAAATGTATTTAAAATGTCTTAAAGGGATTCAGGAAATACTGCTGGTATACTGAGCCATCACTTATGCATATACATATGCATATGTGTACATATGTATATTAGGGTGGCCCTTCGTTGTATGGAGGGGAAAAAAGAGTTTGGATTTTTGATCTCACCCCCTAAAAATATGTGAATAGCTTAAAAACGAATATATAAAAATTTTTAGGCCAATAAAAAAAGATTTAGAGGTGGCGCAAATGGGTTGAAATCCTGAAAAATTACGAATTTTTGCAATTTCGTGTTTCAGGCTTCCATATTTCTAAGCCCTACGAAAATTGACTGCTTTTCCATACCGTAGTCAGATCTGCATTTTCTTACTTTTCTAAAATAGCCGGGATCTTCAAAATCGGTCAATCAATAACAGAGTTACAGGGAAAAATATATATTGCTTTCGACAAACAAATATGAAAAGTCTGTGCAAATGTGTTGCACGTGTATGCTGAAGCGTCACATACTTGTGATATAGCCTTATAACCGTTACCGTTATAAAATGTGTACTACAAAAAATTTCTTTGACGTTTTCTTATAAAAACTATACTGATCTTGAATGAACAAATTTTGAATAGTAGGTTTTTTAAATAGATAATTTGGGATAGAAAACTATTTCCAGAAATAAAAGGTCATGAAAAGGTGGAACGACTTCCAGTTGTTGTTACTTACAAGAATGGCAAACAGTTAATAGGAGCTCCAAAATTATATGCTGCAACAGGCTAGGAAATAGCTGATACGTTGTATGAACTGTTATTTGAATGGAATCTGAAGGATGATTTGTGGCCTGTGGTTTCGATACAACATCGGTTAACACAGGCGTTATAAAAGGAGCTGCAACGTTATTAAAAAAAACTTGAGAGAAAACTATTGTATCTATCTTATCATCATCATATTTATGAAGTTTTGCTGAGAGGGGTTTTCAAATGTTATTTTGCAGTAAATACAAGTAAGGACGTCAAGTTATTTCGGCGATTTCAAGAAAATTGGAAAAACATCCAAAAAATAATTTTAAATATTTGCTACAAAATAATGAATTGAAATTATTTTTAAGCGATGGCAAAGATACGATTCTAAATGTATCTAAGTAAGAGTGGAAAAAGAAAATAATAACAGATTACTATAGGGAATTATTGAAAATAACGTCTATATGTCTAGGAGCAAGTAATGGCATAAAGTTCCGTGTACCAGGGCACACTCCTCATGCTCGGTGGATGTCTAAGGCATTGTATTGCTTAAAAATCCATTTATTTCGCGAACAGCTTAAACTAACGGAGTATGGAGAGAATTCGATAGCAAGTATATGCGCGTTTATTATATAATTCTATGTTAAGCTTTGGTTTATAACTGTACCAATCCTCATAGAGCACCTCTTCAAGACTTATACTTTATTAAAGAAATTTATAAATACAGAAATGTTAATAAAAAAAATGTCTGACATTACAATAAAAAAGTTTTGTACCACCTATGGTACATGTCTGAAGAATGTATTGCATTGGCATTGTTCGATGATGTCGTCTCTTGTACCATGAAGAAAAAGATAGTGGAAAAACTCAAAAGCATAGACAACTGCGACAAGGAAATAGAAAATTTAAAGAGGTTACACTTAAAGCCCAGTGAAATCAATAAATTCATAGAAAAAGAAATACACGATTTTGTAACAGGAAATACAATTGATTTTTTTTGGTCGGTTTGGGTACTGGGGGATACAGAAACCTATAAAAAAGCTAAGGATACTGTTATAAATATAAAAGTAGTTAACGACACAGCAGAACAGGGAGCAAAACTTATGGAGTAATATAATAGAATACTTACAAATGACGAACAAGAAAAACAATATTTATTACAAGTTGTAACTGATTATAAAAAACAATTTGAATCACGTAATAAATCATCATAAATTAGATCCTAGGAAATAATATCATATTATATACGCGTCAGCTAAAGTTTCACAAGATATATGTATGTATATGTTTTAAAAATGTATTTTCAAAAAAATGTGAAACAAACTCATTTACGTATACTCATTATATACACATTCTTGAAGTAATTACAACGTGTTTAAGGCATAATTTATTTTATAACTTTATTATTATTTGACCAATTTTTATTGTTTTAGATTTATTTGGAAGTGCAATATCTCTAGAACTTACTCATAACACGGTGTCGCCAATAAAAAATGAAGTACGGTTGACCAAATTTAAGAAATTGTAAAAATTCGTTTTTTTTCAGGATTTGAAGTTCTTTGCGCCACATTTAACCCTTTTTCGATTCACCTAAAACTTTGTATATTCTAGTTTTTAGGCTATTCGCATATTTGTAGGGGATGAGATCGAGAATAGGAACACTTTGGAAAATAAGGGCCACCCTAATGTATATATAGAATAAGGAAGTGAATATATCAATTTTATACATGCTTCCTCATATTCTGTGATGTATTCTTTAAGTGTTCACTTATAAGTGGACACATAATTTCGTGTAGTTTATTTTATATATATATGTATGTATTTGTCTGACTGTATAAGAAAATGTGAATGTGATTTTTTTATTGCTAAAACGTGGTTACTTTTATAGAATATTTCATTTGGTTTTATTCGATATCGTTTGCTTCGTTATTTGATTTTGTTCGCAATTTACTTACTGGCATTTTACTGGTTAAACAACAACACCAAACCAGCTTGTCTACCAATATGCATAGTCGACATTGATTTAGCATATACTGGTACATGTAGAGAAAGTTTCTAGCACTGAACGAGTTTGGTTTTAGTATATTTCGACCCAATTCTTAATTTCGCAGTTTACTTATGTTTTTTTAAGTTTTGAGATACAATTTCAATAGCGCAAAACAGGCCCAAGTTCTCGCCCCGTTGTTAAACTCAGTGCTCGTTGAAAAGCGAGTACTAGCCGCTCTATGAAGAGTAAAAACTTTCACAGAGAACAGGTTAGGATGTTGCAAGAGATAGCATGCGTGAGAATATTAAGTACAGTGCGCAGCGCACCATTGAAAGGGCTGTGAGTCATAGTTCATTTGGTGCCTGTGCATGTGTTCTCGAAGTGTTTGGCACATAGGGTGAGAGAATATAACATCTGCATATCAGCCAACTACAGCCATGAAGCGATATTAAATAGCATAGCAAAAGATCCGCTGAATGGGGTAAAAAAAATTACCTTATGTTAGAAAGACTGCAGTACAAAACATAAGGTCCTACTTCGAGACAGGAATGTCTAAGACAGTTGTAGTTCCATTACAGTCTACGGTGTTTTTCAGTTGGCGGTCTTCCCAGATATCTGGGCTTACAGCTTCTCTGCAGCCTGGAAGAGGCAATGTAGGTAGATCTTGCCCTTCTACTTAAGGTTATATAGAAAAGCAGGTGGTATATTAAGACTAATAAATTAGGAATTATCTTGTTGAACGAATGTGCCCCCACCCGACACTCGTCGAGGACTTTCACAATGGACAAATGAAAGGCGTGCGACCCAAGTACTCAAGAAGTTCGGTGTGAAAACATACAGGTGTACGTCAGCCAATGTGAGCTTGCCCAGGAGATGAATTTAAACCACAACAGAGGAAACTTTTACAGAAACAAATAATTTCAGGCTTTCAAGGAAGAGCTTCGTTGGATTTTTGTAACAACCGGTAACGAAAAGATATTATTTGATTCTCGGCTTATTTATGATAGGGAATGATTACCAACGGTTTTTAGATGTGTCATCGATTTTAAACTGAAGTTTTATCGAAATTTGCTTCATAACAAACCGCTAGGTTTTCAATAACAAATTGATAAGGCTCGTAACAATTTGGTAAACGTCTTATTAGATATCGATACATTTTCATGTCAAATCGATTACTTTTAACAAAAAATCGATAGCTTGCCAATAACAAATCAACAAAAAATCGATAAATTTTCGATAACATATCGATATATTTTTTATTATCAATCTATAATTTTTGACAACTTATCGATAAATTTTCAACAACAAACCGATAAATCATCGAGATAAAATTTGCATCTCATTTATAATTTTTGTTATCGATAATAACATTTCATTAACAAATCGATTACTTATGTATAGCTCGTCGATAACGCACCTATAAAAACCCGATTACTTTACCATATCGCATATCACGCCTCAGAGCCGCCGATCACAAACCGGTAGCTTGTCGATAACAAAGCGCTTACACTTCGATAACAAATTCATAATACGCCATCCGATTTCGGTTCCCGCTTCGGTTTTAACTTCTATTAGTTCCTTTATTTTTTCTTAATTTTGCTTCCTTTTCTTTCCCTTTCTTCATTCCTTTACCTTATACATACATATATATGGGGTATTCCATCCCATTTCGACCAATTTTGAACCCGACCCCTTTAGAATTGGCTGAAAGTTTTTCTTCTTTTTCTAGCTTACGAAAGACGTTTTTCAGAATTTTTTCAAATTTTTTCATCCAACTCAAAAAAAGTTATGAATTTAAAAAAAAAACACCGTTTTTGTTTTCAAAATGCTATAACTTAAAATTGACCGTTTGGGATCTTTTTTTTTAAATTTGTTTTTAAATGTACTTTTCGGAAAAAATACAAAAAAATTTTTAAATTTTTTTTTTAATTTTTCAGTTTATCGAGATTTTTCGAATTTCGCCATTTTTTTTTTCAATAAAAAAAATATAAAAAAAAATCGGCCCACTCCGGGATTAGTGGGGACCATTGCAGAATTGATTTAAGTTTTTTATGAGAAAAAAATGGCGAAATTCGAAAAATCTCAACAAACTGCAAAATTAAAAAAAAAAAATTTTTTAATTTTTTTGTATTTTTTTGTATTTTTTCCGAAAAGTACATTTAAAAACACATTTAAAAAAAAAAAACAAAAGATCCCAAACGGTCAATTTTTGAAAAAGTTATAGCATTTTGAAAACAAAAACGGTGTGTTTTTTATAATTCATAACTTTTTTGAGTTGGATGAAAAAATTTGAAAAAGTTCTGAAAAACGTCTTCCGTAAGCTAGAAAAAGAAAAAAACTTTCAGCCCATTCTAAAGGGGTCGGGTTCAAAATTGGTCTAAATGGGATGGAATACCCCATATGTTTAATATTGTGAGATATTCCCTATATATACATATCCTATTTTTTCCGTGGGTCGATACTTTTCCCGCTTTTCTTCATAGTAACTGCATAACCAGGAGCTTTTGCAACTACTTCCGTTCATTACCTTTTGGGTAGATGTGTGAAGCTATACATTTTAAGCAAGTAAATTGATTGACATGTGAAAACACATGTGAGGTACTTTATACTTATACTTTATATAAACACACGTAAATACATACAAACCTACATACATATGAGCCATTACATGAGTATGCAAGTTCGTGCTTTAGTGAGTTTTCATGCCTTCCTTTAATGCCACATGCAAAACGAGTGGATCATTTTCAACAAACAGTTCTTGCGAATTGTTATCTTTGAAATGGATAACCACCTGAATACTTTGTACAGTTTTAACAAAACCACATTTATTTGTTGCCAATTTGGTTCAATTGAATAAAGGTGTTTCTAAGAAAATAGTCATGAAAATGTTCTTTGTTGGCTTGTTTGTCCTGAAACCAAAAGGTTTTGAGATTTCATTGCTCTCTTTCGTATTCCTGTAGCCTTCATTACTTTTGTGACAAGGTTTGTTGATTTTTTTTTTATACTCAGTTGAGCAGAGCTCACAGAGTATATTAAGTTTGATTGGATAACGGTTGGTTGTACATGTATAAAGGAATCGAGATAGATATAGACTTCCATATATCAAAATAATCAGGATCGAAAAAAAATTTGATTGAGCCATGTCCGTCCGTCCGTCCGTCCGTCCGTCCGTCCGTCCGTTAACACGATAACTTGAGTAAATTTTGAGGTATCTTGATGAAATTTGGTATGTAGGTTCCTGAGCACTCATCTCAGATCGCTATTTAAAATGAACGATATCGGACTATAACCACGCCCACTTTTTCGATATCGAAAATTTCGAAAAACCGAAAAAATGCGATAATTCATTGCCAAAGGCGGCTAAAGCGATGAAACTTGGTAGATAGGTTGACGTTATGACGCAGAATAGAAAACTAGTAAGATTTTGGACAATGGGTGTGGCACCGCCCACTTTTACAAGAAGGTAATTTAAAAGTTTTGCAAGCTGTAATTTGGCAGTCGTTGAAGATATCATGATGAAATTTGGCAGGAACGTTACTACTATTACTATATATGTGCTAAATAAAAATTAGCAAAATTGGATGAAGAACACGCCCACTTTTTAAAAAAAATTTTTTTTAAATTCAAATTTTAACAAAAAAGTTAATATCTTAACTGTATATAAGTAAATTAAGTCAAAATTCAACTCCAGTAATGATATGATGCAACAAAATCCAAAAATAAAAGAAAATTTCAAAATGGGCGTGGCTCCGCCCATTTTCATTTAGTTTGTCTAGAATACTTTTAATGCCATAAGTCGAACAAAAATTTACCAATCCTTCTCAAATTTGGTAGGAGCGTAGATTCTGTGACGGTAACTGTTCTCTGTGAAAATGGGCGAAATCGGTGGAAGCCACGCCCAGTTTTTATACACAGTCCACCGTCTGTCCTTCCGCTCGGCCGTTAACACAATAACTTGAGCAAAAACCGATATATCTTTACTAAACTTTGCCCACGTACTTATCTGAACTCACTTTATCTTGGTATAAAAAATGGCCGACATCCGACCATAACCACGCCCACTTTATCGATATCGAAAATTACGAAAAATGAAAAAAATGCCATAATTCTATACCAACTACGAAAAAAGGGATGAAACATGGTAACTGGATTGGTTTATTGACGCAAAATATAACTTTGGAAAAAACTTTGTAAAATGGGTGTGATACCTACCATATTAAGTAGAAGAAAATGAAAAAGTTCTACAAGGCGAAATCAACAGCCCTTGGAATCTTGGCAGGAATACTGTTAGTGGTATTGCATATATAAATAAATTAGCAGTACCCGACAGATGATTTTCTGGATCACCTGGTCCACATTTTGGTCGATATCGCGAGAACGCCTTCACATATACATCTAAGGGCCACTCGCTTTTAAAACCCTCATTAATACTTTTAATTTGATATCCATATCGTACAAACACATTCTAGAATCACCCTGGCCCACCCTAATGGCGATATCTCGAAAAGGCGTCCACCTATAGACCTAATGCCCACTCCCTCTTAAAATGCTCAGTAACACCTTTCGTTTGATACCCATATCGTACAAACATTCTAGAGTCACCCCTGGCCCACCCTAATGGCGATATCTCGAAGAGGCGTCCACCTATAGACCTAATGCCCACTCCCTCTTAAAATGCTCAGTAACACCTTTCGTTTGATACCCATATCGTACAAACATTCTAGAGTCACCCCTGGCCCACCCTAATGGCGATATCTCGAAAAGGCGTCCACATATAGACCTAATGCCCACTCCCTCTTAAAATGCTCAGTAACACCTTTCGTTTGATACCCATATCGTACAAACATTGTAGAGTCACCCTTGGTCCACCTTAATGGCGATATCTCGAAAAGGCGTCCACCTATAGAACTAAGGATTACTCCCTTTTAAAATACTCATTACCACCTTTCATTTGATACCCATATCGTACAAACACATTCTAGAGTCACCCTGGCCCACCCTAATGACGATATCTCGAAAAGGCGTCCACCTATAGACCTAATGCCCACTCCCTCTTAAAATGCTCAGTAACACCTTTCGTTTGATACCCATATCGTACAAACATTCTAGAGTCACCCCTGGCCCACCCTAATGGCGATATCTCGAAAAGGCGTCCACCTATAGACCTAATGCCCACTCCCTCTTAAAATGCTCAGTAACACCTTTCGTTTGATATCCATATCGTACAAACATTCTAGATTCACCCTTGGTCCACCTTTATGGCGATATCTCGAAAAGGCGTCCACCTATAGAACTAAGGATTACTCCCTTTTAAAATACTCATTACCACCTTTCATTTGATACCCATATCGTACAAAAACATTCTAGAGTCACCCCTTTCCCACCGTAATGGCGATATCTCGAAAAGGCGTCCACCTATAGACCTAATGCCCACTCCCTCTTAAAATGCTCAGTAACACCTTTCGTTTGATACCCATATCGTACAAACATTCTAGAGTCACCCCTGGCTCACCCTAATGGCGATATCTCGAAAAGGCGTCCACCTATAGACCTAATGCCCACTCCATCTTAAAATGATCAGTAACACCTTTCGTTTGATACCCATATCGTACAAACACATTCTAGAGTCACCCCTGGCCCACCCTAATTACGATACCTCGAAAAGGCGTCCACCTATAGACCTCATGCCCACTTCCTCTTAAAATGCTCAGTAGCACCTTTCGTTTGATACCCATATCGTACAAACATTCTAGAGTCACCATTGGTCCACCTTTATGGCGATATCTCGAAAAGGCGTCCACCTATAGAACTAAGGATTACTCCCTTTTAAAATACTCATTACCATCTTTCATTTGATACCCATATCATACAAACACATTCTAGAGTCACCCCTGGCCCACCCTAATGGCGACATTTCGAAAAGGCGTGCACCCACTCCCTCTTAAAATGCTCAGTAACACCTTTCATTTGATTCCCATATCGTAAAACTAGAGACACCCCTGGTCCACCTTTATGGCGATATCTCGAAACGGCGTCCACCTATGGAACTAAGGATCACTGCTTTTCAAAATATTCATTAACAGCTTTCATTTGATACCCATATCGTACAAACATATTCTAGAGTCACCCCTGGTCCACCTTTATGGCGATTTCTTGAAAAGGCGTTCACCTATAGAACTAAAGCCCATTCCCTTTTAAAATACTCATTATCACCTTTCGTTTGATACCCATATCGTACAAACACATTCTAGAGTCAGCCCTAGTCCACCTTTATGGCGATATCCCTAAATGGCGTCCATCCATAGAACTATGACCTACTCTCTCTTAAAATACTCTTTAATACCTTCCATTTGATACACATGTCATACAACCACATTCCAGGGTTACCCTAGGTTCATTTTCCTACATGGTGATTTTCCTTATTTTGTCTCCATAGCTCTCAACTGAGTATGTAATGTTCGGTTACACCCGAACTTAGCCTTCCTTACTTGTTTAATAAAAAATTTACCATCACGGCAGAAAATAATTGTCTATGTGTTGGTCACATTTTGCGTTTGCCATCTCCTTTTGACAATCCCTATACCAATGAAATTATTTGTAATTTAGCGTCTATGCAGAAGTTATCACACTTATCTTGTCCATAATGGTAAACGCTTTCAAATGACTCATTTGGTAGTAAGCATTTGAGGTCTGTGTAAATGTAATATTACCTTATTTTTCACATTTTCCCTCCCTTACATATCTACATAATTCAACTGTCAGCTATCAACAATGTGTCATACCAAATGTTGGTCAAACATATCGAACAGCGTTAAATTCATATCAACAAAATTTATTATGTCACTTTTGGCCACATATCCTCAAAATAGAGTGGTTGAATAGTTTACGTGGCAAGAATATATTTATACATATCAAAAAAAGCTACAGTTAGAATATGCTCTACCAATACAAAAACATATTGCTTACATATGCCAACTAATTAGCAACATGTAATTTATTATGAGCTCAATAATGTCAGTGGCTGAAGTTAACCAGTTTACTACTTCCTTACATAAGTTTGGTGTTTGATATTTCACCTAAGTTTGTAACTGAAGTTAATTTTGCTGCGTTTAGCACATTAAAAGTTACTGATAAGGCAATAGTGGACGAGACGTTCATATGGTCAGTTGAAACTACAAATGAGGTCAGTGGATAAAATTTTTCAAAGTTTTTTGATGACCGAAGAAAATAACATTCATATCTTGCGAGTGTAAAGAGTGAAAACTTACTTGTGAAATATTTTTTCAAAAATTTTATTTTTGTTTTTTTATCAAGTCATAGATGTGCTACATGATACCTACATACATTTGTTGAGTCAGACAAAAGTTGAAATTCTCATATTTAAAAGATATAAATGGCCAAGTGAATTCAATGAACAAAGTCTTGGTTAAGACGAAAACGAAATAAAAACAAGTAAGGACCAGACTGTCTTCTGCTGTGCCGAAGGCTTCATACCTTTCATGAATGGGGCTGAACAATAATCCAATCCCATTAGTAATCTCCAACTAATGCGCTGTATAAGATAAGAAATATATAGTAAACAGGTGTACTTACCTAAACGTTTTTTAAGATAAATGTAAAATAAACAAGTAAGGAAGGTTAAGTTCGGGTGTAACCGAACATTACATACTCAGTTGAGAGCTATGGTGACAACATAAGGGAAAATAATCATGTAGGAAAATGAACCGAGGGAAACCCTGGAATGTGTTTGTATGATATGTGTATCAAATGAAAGGCATTAGAGAGTATTTTATGAGGGAGTGGGCCTTACTTCTATAGGTGGACGCCGTTTCGAAATATCGCCATAAAGGTGGACAAGGGGTGACCCTAGAATTTGTTTGTACAATATGGGTATCAAAATAAAGGTGTTAATGAGTATTTTAAAAGGGAGTAATCCTTAGTTCCATAGGTGGACGCCGTTTCGAGATATCGCCATAAAGGTGGACCAGGGGTAACCCTAGAATTGGTTTGTATAATATGGGTATCAAAAGAAAGGTGTTAATGAGTATTTTAAAAGGGAGTAATCCTTAGTTCCATAGGTGGACGCCGTTTCGAGATATCGCCATAAAGGTGGACCAGGGGTGACCCTAAAATTTGTTTGTACAATATGGGTATCAAAAGAAAGGTGTTAATGAGTATTTTAAAAGGGAGTAATCCTTAGTTCCATAGGTGGACGCCGTTTCGAGATATCGCCATAAAGGTGGACGAGGGGTGACCCTAGAATTTGGTTGTACAATATGGGCATCAAACGAAAGGTGTTAATGAGTACTTTAAAAGGGAGTGGGCCTTAGTTCTATAGGTGGACGCCGTTTCGAAATATCGCCATAAAGGTGGACCAGGGGTGACTCTAGAATGTGTTTGTATGATATGGGTATCAAATTAAAGGTATTAATTAGGGTTTTAAAAGGGAGTGGTGGTTGTTGTATAGGTGGTCGCATTTTCGAGATATCGCCATAAAGGTGGACCAGGGGTGATCCTAGAATTTGTTTGTACAATATGGGTACCAAAAGAAAGGTGTTAATGAGTATTTTAAACGGGAGTAATCCTTAGTTCCATAGGTGGACGCCGTTTCGTGATATCGCCATAAAGGTGGAGCAGGGGTGACCCTAGAATTTGTTTGTACAATATGGTTATCAAAAGAAAGGTGTTAATGAGTATTTTAAAAGGGAGTAATCCTTAGTTCCATAGGTGGACGCCGTTTCGAGATATCGCCATAAAGGTGGGCCAGGGGTGACCCTAGAATTTGTTTGCACAATATGGGCATCAAACGAAAGGTGTTAATGAGTATTTTAAAAGGGAGTGGGCCTTAGTTCTATAGGTGGACGCCGTTTCGAAATATCGCCATAAAGGTGGACCAGGGGTGACTCTAGAATGTGTTTGTATGATATGGGTATCAAATTAAAGGTATTAATTAGGGTTTTAAAAGGGAGTGGTGGTTGTTGTATAGGTGGTCGCATTTTCGAGATATCGCCATAAAGGTGGACCAGGGGTGATCCTAGAATTTGTTTGTACAATATGGGTACCAAAAGAAAGGTGTTAATGAGTATTTTAAACGGGAGTAATCCTTAGTTCCATAGGTGGACGCCGTTTCGTGATATCGCCATAAAGGTGGAGCAGGGGTGACCCTAGAATTTGTTTGTACAATATGGTTATCAAAAGAAAGGTGTTAATGAGTATTTTAAAAGGGAGTAATCCTTAGTTCCATAGGTGGACGCCGTTTCGAGATATCGCCATAAAGGTGGGCCAGGGGTGACCCTAGAATTTGTTTGCACAATATGGGCATCAAACGAAAGGTGTTAATGAGTATTTTAAAAGGGAGTGGGCCTTAGTTCTATAGGTGGACGCCGTTTCGAGATATCGCCATAAAGGCGGCCCAGGGGTGACTCTAGAATTCGTTTGTACGATATGGGTATCAAATGAAAGGTGTTAATGAGTATTTTTAAAAGGGAGTGGGCCTTCGTTTTATAGGTGTTCGCCTTTTCGAGATATCGCCATAAAGGTGGACCAGGGGTGACTTTAGAATTTGTTTGTATGATATGGGTATCAAATGAAAGGTGTTAATGATTATTTTAAAAGGGCGTGGGGCTTAGTTCTATAGGTGGACCCCTTTTCGAGATATCGCCATAAAGGTGGACCAGGGGTGACTCTAGAATGCGTTTGTACGATATGGGTATCAAATGAAAGGTGTTAATGAGCATTTTAAAAGGGAGTAATCCTTAGTTCCATAGGTGGACGCCGTTTCGAGATATCGCCATAAAGGTGGACCAGGGGTGACCCTAGAATTTGTTTGCACAATATGGGCATCAAACGAAAGGTGTTAATGTGTATTTTAAAAGGGAGTGGGCCTTAGTTCTATAGGTGGACGCCGTTTCGAGATATCGCCATAAAGGTGGATCAGGGTTGACTCTAGAAAGTGTTTGTACGATATGGGTATCAAATGAAAGGTGTTAATGAGCATTTTAAAAGGGCGTGGACCTAAGTTCTATAGATGGACGCCTTTTCGAGATATCGCCGTAAAGATGGACCAGGGGTGACTCTAGAATGCGTTTGTACGATATGGGTATCAAATGAAAGGTGTTAATGAGCATTTTAAAAGGGAGTAATCCTTAGTTCCATAGGTGGACGCCGTTTCGAGATATCGCCATAAAGGTGGACCAGGGGTGACTTTAGAATTTGTTTGTATGATATGGGTATCAAATGAAAGGTGTTAATGATTATTTTAAAAGGGCGTGGGGCTTAGTTCTATAGGTGGACCCCTTTTAGAGATATCGCCATAAAGGTGGACCAGGGGTGACTCTAGAATTCGTTTGTGCAATATGGGTATCAAACCAAAGGAGTTAATATGTATTTTAAGAGGGAGTGGGCCTTAGTTCTATAGGTGGACGCCTTTTCGAGATATCGCCATAAAGATGGACCAGGTGTGACTCTAGAAAGTGTTTGTACGATATGGGTATCAAATGAAAGGTGTTAATGAGTATTTTTAAAAGGGAGTGGGCCTTCGTTCTATAGGTGTTCGCCTTTTCGAAATATCGCCATAAAGGTGGACCAGGGGTGACTCTAGAATGAGTTTGTACGATATGGGTATCAAATTAAAGGTATTAATGAGAGTTTTAAAAGGGAGTGGTGGTAGTTGTATATGTGAAGGAGTTTTCCAGATATCGACGAAAATGTGGACCAGGGTGACCCAGAACATCATCTGTTGGATACCGCTAATTTATTTATATATGTAATACCTGCCAAGATTTTAAGGGTTTTTTATTTCGCCCTGCAAAACTTTTTCATTTTCTTCTACTTAATATGGTAGGTGTCACAACCATTTTATAAAGTTTTTTCTAAAGTTATGTTTCGCGTCAATAAAACAATCCAATAACCTTACCATATTTCATCCCTTTTTTCGCATTTGGTATAGAATTATGGCATTTTTTTCATTTTTCGTAATTTTCGATATCGAAAAAGTGGGCGTGGTCATAGTCGGATTTCGTTCATTTTTCATACCAAGATAAAGTGGGTTCAGATAAGTACGTGGACTGAGTTTAGTAAAGATATATCGATTTTTGCTGAAGTTATCGTGTTAACGGCCATGCGGAAGGACAGACGGACGACTGTGTATAAAAACTGGGCGTGACATCAACCGATTTCGCCCATTTTCACAGAAAATAGTTAGCGCCATAAAATCTATGCCCCTACCAAATTTCAAAAGGATTGGTTAATTTTTGTTCGACTTATGGGGTTAAAAGTATCCTAGACAAATTAAATGAAAAAGGGCGGAGTCACGCCCATTTTTAAATTTTCTTTTATTTTTGTATTTTGTTGCACCATATCATTACTGAAGTTGAATCTTGACATAATTTACTTATATACTGTAAAGATATTAAATTTTTTGTTAAAATTTTACTTTAAAAAAAATTTTTTTTTAAAAGTGGGCGTGGTCCTTCTCTGATTTTGCTAATTTTTATTAAGCGTACATATAGTAATAAGAGTAACGTACCTGCCAAATTTCATCATGATATCTTCAACGACTGCCAAATTACAGCTTGCAAAATTTTAAATTACCTTCTTTTAAAAGTGGGCGGTGCCACGCCCATTGTCCAAAATTTTTCAAATTTTCTATTTTGCGTCATAAGCTCAACTCATCTACTAAGTTTCGTCGCTTTATCGGTCTGTTGTAATGAATTATCGCACTTTTTCGGTTTTTCGAAATTTTCGATATCGAAAAAGTGGGCGTGGTTATAGTCCGATATCGTCCATTTTAAATAGCGATCTGAGATGAGTGCTCAGGAACCTACATACCAAATTTCATCAAGATACCTCAAAATTTACTCAAGTTATCGTGTTAACGGACGGACGGACGGACGGACGGACGGACGGACGGACATGGCTCAATCAAATTTTTTTTCGATCCTGATTATTTTGATATATGGAAGTCTATATCTATCTCGATTCCTTTATATATGTACAACCAACCGTTATCCAATCAAACTTAATATACTCTGTGAGCTCTGCTCAACTGAGTATAAAAATGGCAAAAAACCCCCTTATCTGAACGACCGGTTGTATGGGATATATATTATATATAGCTCCGATCGAAATGATTTTTAAAGGAATATATATCACCAAGTTTCACATTTTTATATTGGAAACTAAAGGAGAAATTGCCAAAAATCTTTCTATCTGAACGATCGATTGTATGGGATATATACTATATATAGCTCCGATCAAAGTGATTTTTTCAGAAAATCTTTTATGATATATTAAAATATATATCACCGAGTTTCACGTTTATACTTTCTAAATTGCGGCAGGAATGACCAAAATCGTCTTACCTGAACGATCAGTTGTATGGGAGATATATGTTATAGTTGTCCGATCCTACCGGATCCGACAAATGTCTAATATAATACAAAAATACATCCTTGTGCCAAATTTCATTGAGATATCTCAAAATTTGAGGGACTAGTTTGCGTTCAAACAGACTGACGGACGGACAGACGGACATGGCTATATCAACTCAGTTCGCCACCCTGATCAATTCGGTATACTTAATGGTGAGTCTATCTTATATATTTCTCAACGTTACAAACATCGGACCAAAGTTAATATACCATTTCACGTTCATGAAAGGTATAAAAATATATATATAAGTCGTTATTCCTCCGGTTGAAATTGTTAAAGCGTATGAAGCGACGGCAACTTGCGGACCTTCTAGGTTTGGGAAGTCTTATAATTTCGTCAAATAATAAGGTATCGTGAGACTAGTTTCAGTTTGTCTGGAAATATCTAAGGGGGCCTAAGGACTTATTTGCAAGAAAAATATTTTTTATTTTATGAGTCGAAGGGGGGATATATGTATTTCTTTAGTTCCATTATTGTATGTATGTATATAAGGGCGGGTCGATTTAAAAATCGCTCATTGCTCTGTGAAAATCGTATTCTAGGGATCAAAATAAGAAACTTTGCTGAAGAAACCATACCTCTAAAACGAATTCTGATGTCCCCCCCTTTGGGTCGAACTTTTGGGTAGGGGCAATTTCAATTCTACCTGCTGTGTCTTGTGGTGGCTTAAAAAAAACAACACAAGCAATTTTACTATCTGCAATTGTGTCCCAGTGATACCTTCATTTTTTAAAACGGTTGAATAAAAAACCCACACAACTATGTTTACGACATGCAAATGCATCACAGTGATGCCTTGGTTTTAAAAGGGGGTTGTAAAAACGCTAATTTCTAATAATTTTTTTTAATTTCTTTTCTATTACTAAATTAAATTCATTTTTTCATTTACATATGTTCTGACTAAATAAATTTCTAAAGAGAAAAATAAACTTCAAAAAGAAAAAAACATAGGCATTTCAAAGTTGGATTTTTCAAAATTTGCCCCTACGGCCCAAAGGTAGGGTATGGTTCCTTCGGCAAAGTTTCTTATTTTGATCCCTAGAATATGATTTTCACAGAGCAATGGGCGATTTTTTTGCCTCCCCACAAATCGACCCGGCCTAATGTATATACATATATATGTATCTTTGAGCATAATTTTCCCAACTTTTAGGAGTTTGATTAATTTGAAAGCTTGAATACGTTCCAAGGTCAGGTGAAAATGCAATAATTTGATGGTGGGGTGATGTAAGCTCAAATAACATAAAGTCAATTGACCTTACGACCACTTCACCATTAGCTTACTTGAAATTTCGCACACGTATCAAGGGCCGATGACAATGCAATAATTTCATGGCAGGGTGACATAAGTACAAAAGACTTAAAGTCAACTGTCCTTATGACTACTATAAATGGCCATATGTTTAATTGAAATTTTGCGCACGTATCAAGGACTGATGGCAATGCAGTAATTTATTAATGGGGTGACATAAGGTCAACAAACAATTAGGTCAGTTAACCTTATGACAACTTCAAAGGGTCACACACCTCTGTTAGTCATAGTGTTTAACCTATAGCTGAATCGGTTGCGATGAATTAGTGAACTCACACACTTTACGGTCATAGAAATGGAGAATAGTGTAGAGATAAAATTGAGAGACATATTTCAAATGCAACTGAGTAAAAACTCGTTTTATAACAAAAATGTATTTTTCAGGAGGTTTTGTTAGTAGTAATAACCGTAACAGTAACCATAACTGAAGCCTCAACCATACCCACAGCCGTAACCGTAACTGTACACATAACCTAAACCGTAACAATAACCATAACCATAACCATAACCAAACCATAACCATAACCGTAACCATAATCTTAACCAAAACCATAACCGGAACCATAACTGAAATCGTAACCGTGACTGTAACCATAAACATTACCATAACCGTAGTCATAACACAAATCGTAACTGTCAGCTTCACTTAAATTTTTCCCTAAATTCTTAAATGTTGCTTTAACTGTAACCGAAATTAGAAATGTATTTGTCAGCATCGAGGCAGGAACTTAATTTAATTAAAATTAAAATCGCGCGATTTTATACTCAAAATTTTCAATTATTTATTTAAATTATAACCTGAAATCAAAAAAACTGTATGTCACGAATTTTGAATCTATTGAAAAAAGCACCGCAGGCAAAAGTATGGAATAAAAAATCGCGCGATTTTATATTCCAAATTTCCATTTATTTATTCAGACCGCCCAGCGAAAATTCGAGTTTTTCCATAGTGGTAATAAAACAAACCTCCAAATTTTGTGTTATTTCTCATTTGAATGGGAAATTTTGTGTTATTGCCGTTTGGGTTATAGCACACCCCCAAACCGCAACCGTACCCATAAAAGTAACTATAGCCATAATGTTAACCATAACCATAAGCGTAACTGTAACCATAACCGTAACTAGAATCGTAATCATAACCGTAACTGTAACTGAAACCGCAATCGTACCCAAATCCGTATCTCTACCCAAAACCTAAAACATAACCATAACCTTAACCACAACCGTTGCCGTAACCATGACCACAATATAACCGTTACAATATCGATAACCATAACCATAAATACTAACACAATCATAACATAAGCGGAATCATAACTGAAATCGCAATCGTGATTGAAACCGTAACCATAATCATAACCGTAGTCATAACTGAAACCGTAACTGTCTTCACTGAAACTATAGATGAAACCTTGAAAGTAATAGTAACTGTAACGAAAATCAAAAAAAAAATTTTTTATCAGCATCGGGGCAGTTACTAATTGTGCATGAAATGACAACAAAAGACTGTCTCGCTGCTGTGTTGAAGGGATATTTACATAAAATTTGAGAAATAAGACTTATATCAGACCAATAAGCCCACCGAACTCCCATGATCCACACACGACTTAAACGTAATCAATCAATTAGCAACTAAACTAGCAGCCTGCATGCAGGGCTGTATAAGGGTAAAAAGAAGTTTTGGATTTACCTTATATTTTACCGTTCTTAGAGTTAGAATTCACCAAAATATAAACATCACATACATTCTGACCCAGTAATAAAAATATTAATAAACATATTTTTTTTTCCAGAGTATATGAACAATACGGTTAAGAATCTACAGTGTGGACTACATCAAAAATTAAAAAACCAAAATCAAATCATATCGCAAACAAATAATCATATAAAAAAACTTCAGACAAAAAACTTGGCACAATAATGACATCTACAGTACAAAATTTCAACAAAACCACAACTGTCGCCAATTCCACTGCAGTCATCTCAGCGACAGCGGCTGCAGCCAGCACAGCAATACAACAACTTTCATCTATATCGCTAATGCTCGAATACGATATTGATAATACGCTGAATACGATAAAAGAAAATGGTGTACATTTAATACAACAGCAACAGCAGCAGCAACCACACTATCAGCAACAACAATGCCATAAACAACAGCAACACGAATATCAGCAACAACAATATCAACAACAACAACAGCTACTCCACTATCAACAGCAGGATAATATTTACCAAGAGCTGAGAAATAATCATGCCACATTAACAACGACCACAACACACAACGACGACGACGACCACCACCACCATCTAAGAGCAACCACACTACACTGCGCTAACAACTCTGAAGCTTTAAACGGTAACAAAGCAGTGCTGCCACCAACACCACCCGCAACACCCAATTTAGCAAATAAAGCACGTAAGCGTTGGAAAATTTTAGCTAAAGTGCTACGGAAAGATTCCGAAGAGACCGTCTCATCATCAGGCGAAGAGTTCAGTGAAGAGCAAACAGCTTCTGTGCGTCGTTTCAAATCATTTGATTTGTTACGTCAAGATAGCTTTGAAGATCACATGACATTAAATTGTCTAGGTAAACCAGAAAATTGGTATAAATACAGTGTATTGCTCGATGGTGAGGGTCAACAAGAGTTTAGTGTTAATATACATCATGTAGAACGTCATCTGACCGCAAGTGACCTGATGGGTTTCAATAATACTGGCAACATTTGTGTGTGGCCCTCAGAGGAAGCGCTAACCGCTTATGTGCTATCGAATGTTCACACGTATAGTGATAAATGGATATTAGAATTGGGTGGCGGCTTTACATGTCTAGCTGGGTTAATGCTCGCCAAATATGCCCGACCATATGCGGTACATTTAACCGATGGTAATGAAGTGTCAGTGGAGAATGTGCGCAAGACAGTTTGTTTGAATGAATTGTCGTGCTATACAAAATGTTCGGTGCTCAAATGGGAGGATGTGACAGCGCGTGTACCAGCAGAAGCTGAGAAGTTCGATATAATACTTTCCGCTGATTGTTTGTTCTTCGATGAGGTACGTTCAGCGTTGGTGGAAACAATTTGGTATTATTTAGCGCCTAAAGGTGTAGCGATTATTATGGCACCTAGACGTGGTAAAACTATGTCAATGTTTGTGACAGAATGTACGCATAGAGGATTTGTAGTTGATGTGGCGCAACGTTATAATGAGACAATATGGAAGCGACATGAAGATTTGATGACGTCATCGGATTTATATGATGCAGATTTGCATTATCCGGTATTGTTGCGCCTGCACAAGCCCTTAATTGGTTGGAATTAAGGGTAGTAGAATTTAAAGCAGATTAAAGGCTGCCTCCCATGTGACGATTTTGTGGTAAATTAAGGCAGTTAATGGTAGCACCACGAAAATTTACTAGAAAATCGTCTCGTGTAAAAGTTGTCTTATATATAGGACAAAATTCGTAACAAAAATATTTTTAGCATAATTTTAGACAACGATTTTGTATTATTACAATAATTCCAATACTTTAATTCCGTTGAACCTCGAACAAATTACTCGTAACTTTAATGGTAAATATAAAAATAAAAACAAAAACAAAAACAAGATAAACAAAAAAGTCGAAATCGAAAAATAGTTTTGTAAATTTTTGTCGCGCTTTTAGGCGCACAAACAAAATGAATGGTAAATGCTTTAAAATAAATAGTAAAAAAGTTCAAATAGCTTTCCTCACTCCCTCCCTTAACCATAAACAAACACTAGATTATATAGCTCTCATCAATAATGCAATGAGTGCACAATAAGGCAATGTAATTTAAGTAAATACTCTGCCCTATCATTCAATCATCCATACAAGGCAAGGCGAATTTAAACCAGGTGATGCCAAAGGGAATTCAACCAATTCGCCGTGCAGAAGAATGTCAAGTCAAAAGAAAATGTTCATTGATTTCGATTAACTGACAAATTTCCTTGTTTTGTACTACATACAGCAGCGAACAGAATAGCAATGGAAATATTTAACAAATTTTGCCAAATAATGGTTTTTTTCTACCAAGCCGAAGGCGAATCTAACCCAGGTGATAGCAAAGCGAATTCAACCAATTCGCCGTGCAGAAGAATGTCAAGTCAAAAGAAAACTTTTATAGATTTCGATTAACTGACATATCAAGGCGAATCCACATCAGATGGTGGCAAAGCGAAAACAACCAATTCGCCGCGCTGAAGAATGTCAAGTCAAAAGAAAATTTTTGTAGATTTCGATTAACTGACATATTGTTTTACAAGGTTTTTTATGGAAAAGTATCAAGAAGAAGCAATCATCTGTTGGGATAACAACACCTGGTACCGAATTCGCCTTGATCAAGGCGAATCCACATCAGATGGTGGCAAAGCGAAAACAACCAATTCGCCGCGCTGAAGAATGTCAAGTCAAAAGAAAATTTTTATATATTTCGATTAACTGACATATTGTTGTACAATGTTTTTTATGGAAAAGTATCAAGAAGAAGCAATGAGCTGTTGGGATAACAACACCTGGTACCGAATTCGCCTTGATCAAGGCGAACCCACATCAGATGGTGGCAAAGCGAAAACAACCCATTCGCCGCGCTGAAGAATGTCAAGTCAAAAGAAAATTTTTATAGATTTCGATTAACTGACATATTGTTTTACAAGGTTTTTTATGGAAAAGTATCAAGAAGAAGCAATCAGCTGTTGGGATAACAACACCTGGTACCGAATTCGCCTTGATCAAGGCGAATCCACATCAGATGGTGGCAAAGCGAAAACAACCAATTCGCCGCGCTGAAGAATGTCAAGTCAAAAGAAAATTTTTATAGATTTCGATTAACTGACATATTGTTGTACAATGTTTTTTATGGAAAAGTATCAAGAAGAAGCAATCAGCTGTTGGGATAACAACACCTGGTACGAATTCGCCTTGATCAAGGCGAACCCACATCAGATGGTGGCAAAGCGAAAACAACCCATTCGCCGCGCTGAAGAATGTCAAGTCAAAAGAAAATTTTTATAGATTTCGATTAACTGACATATTGTTTTACAAGTTTTTTTATGGAAAATTATCAAGAAGAAGCAATCAGCTGTTGGGATAACAACACCAGGTACCGAATTCGCCTTCATCAAGGCGAATCCACATCAGATGGTGGCAAAGCGAAAACAACCAATTCGCCGCGCTGAAGAATGTCAAGTCAAAAGAAAATTTTTATAGATTTCGATTAACTGACATATTGTTTTACAAGGTTTTTTTGGAAAATTATCAAGAAGAAGCAATCAGCTGTTGGGATAACAACACCTGGTACTGAATTCACCTTGGTTGCCTTTTATAAAAACCAAAAATAATAGTAAAATTTCACTTTTTATATAAAAGTCACAAAACATCGTTAATAACTGACTTTTATTATAAAAGAAAAAAATAATAGTTAATATTGACTTCTTTTTATAAAAGTCAAAAATAATAGTTAAAATTTTACTTTTATAATTAAGGTAAAAAATAAAAGTCAAAGCAGATTGAGAGACAAATGGGAAACGTAAGAATAATTCAATTAATACATATATGAGTACCCAGAGTTATTTCGGGATAATTTTCAGATTGTTTTTGGTAACGTATTGTATTATATCAGAATTATTTCGGACCTATTTTCGGATTAGTTCAGGCCAATTTTGGGATCAATTAATGATCAAGCCGGAACTGTTTCTGAATTATTTTTCGCACTATATTGTGATCATTCCAGAACGATTTCCAGATTGTTTTTCCGTACTATTTTTTTTTTTTGAAATAATTTCGGAATTATTTCGAAATAGTTCCGGGACTCTTTCTATATTCTTTCAGCATAAGTTCGGGACTTTTGCAGATTATTTCAAGTTAATTTTATTTATATTCGTGCTGTTTCGAAATCAGTTCGGTTTATTTTTCAAAGTTATGGATCAGTGTTAGCCCAGGGGTTAGTATTAATTTACCACAAAATATTAAAAACCAATTAATTTTAGGTAGGCTACATTCAATTCCGTTAAGACAAATGTGAGGTGTCGGCCGCCCTGATGTGATAGTAGCGTGCTCAGCCTACCACGCCGCAGATCCTGTGTTCACGCCCCGGGCAAAGCAACATTAAAATTTTATAAATTAGTTTTTCAATTAGAAGAAAAATTTTCTAAGCCGAGAGGCGACGGCTGTGATTTGGCAAGCCTTCCGAGTGTATTTCTGCCATAAAAATCTCTCAGTGAAAACTCATCTGCCTTGCGGATGCCGTTCAGAGTTGGCATAAAACAAGTAGGTTCCGTCTCGCCAATTTGTAGGAAAAATTAAAGGGAGCATGACGCAAATCGGAGGAAAAGCTCGGCCTAGAATCTCTTCGGAGGTTATCGCGCCTTACATTTTGTTTTTATATCTTCTGGGCCACTTGTCAAAGCACACTGTGGTTACGAAATAGTCCTGAAATGCTATCAAACTAATTTCGAAAACTATCCCGAAGTAATTCAGAAACAGTTGCAAATCGATCCCAAAATGGACCTTAAAAAGCCCAAAATGAACCTTAAAAACCGCGAAATTAACCGTAAAAGTCCGGAGTTGAACAATACATGATTCGAATATAGTGCTGTGGATTGATTTCGGAAAAGTCACTAAAAAATCCCGAAATGGTCGTGGGATACACCCTAAATTGTGCTGAAGTGATCGCTAAAAGGCGCTGAAATAGTATTTAGACGATCCCGATACGATACCAATAAACATAGCGAAATGTATCAGGAAAATCGCTTCATTCAAAATTGTTGGGAAATATTCCACAATTCGGGGTTATTGTCCCAAAGGCAAGCGCGACTTAGTCACGTAAGTAATCCCAAAAATTTATGTGTTATAAACGACCTACTTAAATAACTTTATGCGTGATATCCATATACTATTGAATATAGGTATGTAATAACTTTTTTATTATTTTATGAGAGAAAGTTATAGTGCGGATATGTTACATGAGTGCTAAATGTCGTACGTTTCCAAGTTATTTTATTTTATAAAAAAAAAAAGCGAAAAACTAGTTCTGCTTTTATTTTTGACTTTTTTATACAAAATCAAGTTTTAACAATTATTTTGGACTTGTATACCCACACAGCATTTAGATGATACATTTTTGAACTTTCCTTCATATCAATACAATTTGATTACTCCTTGCGAATAAATACTGAGTTTTCATACAGTTGAACAAAAGAAATAATAAAATAAGATTACTTTTAATGATCAAAAACTGAGAATCATTTTTCGATCACTTTTTGAAATCATTTTCGAATAACTATGTTGAATAAATTTTAAGATTTTATGAAAATGAACATAGAGAATAATAAAACTTGTTTGCTTTTGATGATCAATAACTGAGAACAATTTTTCAATCACAATTTGGTATCAGTTTTGATTCTTTACCTTCGGTGATCAAAAATTTAAAATCGTTTTTCAATCAGCTTTCTCAATCATTGCAGACTACCTTTCTTGAGTAAATGATGCATTTTTTACTTGTTAAAACTATACTTCTCATTGAAAATCCGATTTTTCGTCATTAGCTCACATTTTTTGAATCATAAAATCCAAAAAAATTAAAAATATACAAAATATATTCAAGACTAAAAGTAATATAAATGCTGCTCCTTACCTAAGATGTCTTCTAGCATTTTTCTAGATGCGTCTTTCCAGAAAAGACATACTGGATGGAACCGATGTACGGAAGTTGTAAGCTGTTTGAACCGCTGGTAAGTTAAGCTTGATTGACACGCCTGGACCCGGCTTCAACATCCTCAAAGAGCTATGATTGTCAAAAACATCAAGTTATATTTAAAGAATGATATGAGACATAGTAAAATCACGATTTTTAAAGTGACATCGTTACCATGATCTAAGATGATTATCATAGATGATGTTGGATGTTGTAGTCGTTTGTGTGTACAACGGTCAAGTTAATTACTACCTGCGGTTCAAAAAGCTTACTTCCGAGCTTCCGGATGCTTTCACCCACTGATGAAATATGATCTTCATATAGTATTTAGTTATGTATTAAATATGATGGAAAAATGAATCACACTCGTATTCACAAATGATTCCAAACTATCATTTAATATGATTGAAAAATGTTCTTAAATGTGATCAAAAAATGACTGTGAAAAGTAATCAAATGTTATTCCAACAGAAGTAAAATACAATTTTCCACTAATATCAAGTATGATAAAAAGATGAATAAAAAGTGTTTAGAAGTATGAATCATAAATCATTATTCAAGAATAATCACATTTAAGGTACACTTTTCTCCCGACGAAACATTGATTTTCGAATAAAAAATACTTTTAAATTTGAACGTTTTCAATCATCTGGGGGTATGATATTTGAATATTTTTTGATAAAAATTTTATTGTTTCAGTTTTATTTTAAAATTCATAACCGTAACGATAACTGGTTCAAATTAAGCAGAGCCGTGTTGGGCAAGGAACGAACAAACACACAACAAAATGAAAATAGTTTCAATTATTTTGTTAACATGAGTTCTGCACAAGGTAAAGTGACCGAAGAAAAGCAATGTTTGCAGCAAATTTTGATGAAAGTCTGAAGCTTACGACCTATGTTCAGGTGTATGTTTTGGTTAACACAATAAAGCGTAAAATACTTGTGCAAAGCATATATCCCGTGTCTACAAATGACGTTGAGTATTTTATGCAGAGTGTCTTAAGGGCCCATTACTGATACTTAGCATAGACTTGACTTGACTTGGCGTAAACTTGGCAACTTAGCCACAATTATACCCCACTTAGCGCATACCATCTGGCATCATAATCAATAAATGTCAATTTGTATGACAAAATGTCAAAATGAAATGGAAACAAACAAATGGCATCTCAAACTGTAAACGTCACTTAGAACTTACATATAAAATCAAAATTCAACAGACTTCTAAGTCAAGTTAAGTGTTGCTAAGTTTTGAGTAATCAATAACATGCAATGTTCATTTAACAGAACTGTAAGTGAAAGTTCTCAAGTCAAGTCAAGTCTATGCTAAGTATCAGTAATGGGCCCTTTAGACTATAGGCCGTGCCGCAATGAAGTTTTTCATATACATGCGACCCACGCAATCGTATGCATGCCAATAACATCGCCACAATCACGCACGATTTTGTGTTTGTAAATATAAAAAAGCTTCAGACTTAGCAATTGAAGTTTATTTGGCCTTGATGCACTGTTATAAACATTCTGACTATACTAGAAAAATGCTTACTAAAATATTTTGTGTCCAATTCATTTGGTAAATTGCAGTTTTTGACTGTGAAAAATGTTAGAAAAGTACCACCAAGTGGGAAAAATTATTTCACTTGCAAAATGCGAAAGCACTCTTAGCCAAAGTAAATGTGGAACTTTTCTTCTTATGCTTTGCTTGCAACAAAAAGTTGGAAGCTGGCTACATTTTGATGTCAGATAGCGCCAGTGTCGCTCGATCTGCCGTTCTCCATAAAAACACATGCAATCTACTCAGTTTGCATAGGATTACGTTAAACGCATCTATATGAAAAACTGCTTATACCACTCGTATACGATAGCGAAACGTGTTATATGTGAAAGGTCTTTAATTAGATTTTGATTAAATTTTATGTTTCTTCGTATTCGTCGTTCTGGCATTAGCGCAACGATATCTTTATACCAAAATGAAAGTATTATTTTTTTATGCTAATTTAAGTAAGAAACTAATTTTAACTAAGGTAAAATTTATAGGTAACAAGTTTTTGAAAAATCTGTTTTTTAGCTGTTGGACATGATGTCGAATTTCCTAATTTTCAATTCAGTAAAGATTGACAATGCACATATATAGTTATGAATCCACTCCTAGTAGTTTTGTTAAAAGTATGGCTTAAATCAAATGTTATATCCTTATTATTAGTGATTTGAAAAAAAATGTTTTTTTAGCACTGATACTCATTTAGTTGTTTTCTGATGAACTAAATAAATAATTATAATAAAATAGATGATGTAGATTTTTGATTAAAGTAAATTAAAAATATTTTCGCTGCTTTATGTTTAAGTAAATCTGACCCGGTCTATGAAAAGGTGGCTTATGACAAAAAAAAAATGTTCCACTTTTTTTCTGGTTTCGATAGTTTTTGAGACGCTCTTTCACGTGGTGAAAACTACTAAACAAGTCCTAACTTGCTTAGAAGTGTACCAAAAATGTAGAGAAAAAGAGCACAAATGAAAAACGATGAAGCCTTTGGTTCCTTCGATGCCACTTTGGTGGCTGGTGAAGCATCCTCAGATTTTTTCGATTGCAATGGAGCCAAAATATCGATCAGAAACTGGTTTCTGCTTTGTCTTTTGGGCATGACTGTTCATAATGCAAAAGAAAAACTACTAAGAAACTGAAGAAATGCATTGTTTATCTTTAACAGCTGTTTCTCGCTTTTCCTTTTTTGAGTCATAAGCCACCTTTTCATAGGCCGGGTCACATATAATATTGTATTGTATTCCTTACAACTCGTCGAAGACATGTAGATTCACCAAATTAAAAATAGTTAAACTCATGTTAACCCATACAAGTAGAAATGAGAAATACAAATATTTAAACAGATATACATATGGGGTGGTATTCCATCCCATTTCGACCAATTTTGAACCCGACCCCTTTAGAATTGGCTGAAAGTTTTTCTTCTTCTTTCTGCTTACGAAAGACGTTTTTCAGAAGTCTTTCAAATTTTTTCATCCAACTCAAAAAAAGTTATGAATTTTAAAAAAACACCGTTTTTGTTTTGAAAATGCTATAACTTTTTCAAAAATTGATCGTTTGGGATTTTTTTTTTTTTTTAATTTGTTTTTAAATGTACTTTTCGGAAAAAATTCAAAAAAATTTTTAAAGTTTTTTTTTGTAATTTTTCAGTTTTTCGAGATTTTTCGAATTTTGCCCTTTTTTTCTCATAAAAAACCAATCAATTCTGCAATCATCCCGTATGTATTTTTTCCGAAAAGTACATTTAAAACCATATTAAAAAAAAAAAATGATCCCAAACGGTAAATTTTTTAAAAGGTTATAGCATTTTTATACCGTTTTTTTTCAAAATATTTAACACTTATTTTGAGATGGAAAACGGTGTTTTTTTCAAAATGCTATAACTTTTTCAAAAATTGACCGTTTGGGATCATTTTTTTTTAAATATGGTTTTAAATGTACTTTTCGGAAAAAATACAAAAAAAATTTTAAGTTTTTTTTTTTATTAAAAAAAAAAAAAAATTAAATTCTCGGCCCACTCCGGGATTAGTGGGGATGATTGCGGAATTGATTGAAGTTTTTTATGAGAAAAAAAAGGGCGAAATTCGAAAAATCTCGAAAGACGATTTTTCAAAAAAAAAAAAACTTTAAACATTTTTTTTAATTTTTTCCGAAAAGTACATTTAAAAACAAATTTTTAAAAAAAAAAGATCCCAAACGTTCAATTTTTGAAAAAGTTATAGCATTTTGAAAAAAAAACGGTTTTATTTTAAAAATTCATAACTTTTTTTGAGTTGGATGAAAAAATTTGAAAAACTTCTGAAAAACGTCTTTCGTAAGCTAGAAAAAGAAGAAAAACTTTCAGCCAATTCTGAAGTGGTCGGGTTCAAAATTGGTCGAAATGGGATGGAATACCCCATATGTATATTTAAAATATAGCAAATAAGATTGTAGATCATATATAATTGTTTACACTAAAAAAAGGTCAATACGACAAAGAAACCTTTATTGCAATTAAATGAAAAACTGAAAAAAATATAACCGTAATAATTTGCTATAGAAAGTGCAAAGGAGCAAATGGTGTCAAGTAAGAAATGAAAGAATTATGGCTTCAGCTATAAATTGGTGTAGTAATTGTCTTGTAACTAACTAAGCGTAATGAAATTGTACTGCACATACATACATGCAAAGATTTATGTAAGTGCATATTGAAACAAGAGTTCTAGCACTTGTTGATATTAGAAATATAAGAAAGAATTCCTATGTATGTATATAATAGAATTTGTTTGTTATATGTTATAAGGATTCGGTGTAGTAAATAATTGTAAAAAACAAATTGTTGAAGTCATACCCAGTGGGAAAATTGTAAATACATTAGAAAAATATAAAATAACAAACCAAGCGTGCGCGTTAATGTAATTTAAAAGTTGATACACACCACCGAAATTTTTATCATATGACACAAAACGAATATGTCATTCACACGCGATGCAAAGCGCTGTATAACCCGTTCAAACTAAAGTACCCTGCTCATAACCAGTATTGATTAAGGGAAATCTGAAACTGGCATGAGTTGGAGTCCAGGTTATCTAGTTTTCTTTATTAATATTGTAACGAATTTTGTGAAATCCTGCTTCCCATTGCACCTTCTGCTAACGTTCGAATCGCTTAACTCTTGAATAAATCACTCCAATATTCAGAACGGCAAACTGGTCTTTATTTAGATTACTTTGTGAGTAGTACTTCACAATTATACTTCACAACAAATAACGTGTTTAAATCAAAACTGATCAAAAGGAGTACGATGCAAATTGGAAGAAAAGCTCGGCTTAAAATCTCTTCGGAGGTTATCGCGCCTTACATTTATTTATTTATTTTTTTCTTGTTCAAACATTTCTCCTAAGATCTAGTAATTTCGCGAACAGTTGTATCTCATGCTTGGTTACCAGCTATAAATAAAAATAAATAGCCCAGTGATATCAACATTCGCCACAATATTCATTAGATACTATTATTATTCGGCCTGGCAACACGGCGACCTTTGTGCAGACCTTTCAGCCAAATTTTTTATGTGGAGGCTTTTAATATATCTAAGTACCTCCTCACTCTTTTTACACCATATCGTAAGGGGATTAAGAGTAATAACACCTAGATGGGACAGTATATGCCTTGCCAAAGGGACGCAGGGAATGTGAACTGGCGTTTCATCCTCCTGCTCTCACAAACGACAAATTTGTATATCGAATAGATATAACATACTTAGGTGATATCGCAGACTACAGTGTCCAATATAGTACCCAATAAGAGTTCGTAGGTTCTCCCTGCTTAGAGTAATGAGTTTGGCTGATACTAGCGTTGCCGAGAGTAGAAACAGTTTGGCCAGTCTTTGCCCTATGCAGTCAACCCAGTGACGCTGAATTGTCTTGATGCCCAAATACTTATAGTTTGCCTAGTGTGTGCCTTTGTGAGTCCACAGAAGGGCTCTAGACAATATAATGCTGCTGTGGCATCCTGCTTGGCTAGGTAATCTGCATGTTCATTACCTTAATATCCCTGATGTCCGGAAACCCTCCCTAACAAAATCTTGTTTTTGGATCCCATCCCATTAAGGATTTCAATGCAGTCAGCCACTAGCTCAGATGTAATTGCGTAGGACTGCAAGGCACACAGGGCCACCTGGCTGTCCGACATAATGCAGATGCTCTTTGAGGATGAGCCTCTCCGTAAACATTCTGTACCGCAAACTTCTATTGCATAATTTCTGCCTAAGGAAACGTGGTGTGGAGCATCCCATTGGTAGCGATTTCTTGAAGTTCGGCCCATAGGTGCCAATTCCTGTTCTACCGTCATCGAATTTCGATCCATCCGTGAATCAGACCTCAGAGACAGGGCCTGTTTGCCAGGGGGTTCTGTCTACAAAGTTCCATGAGTTGTAATATGGGATTTCCTATGAATTTTCTTATTACTTTCATATGCCCTATCATGTGTTCCCACTAAAGCACTAAGTGTATCAGCAGGGGACGTTCTCATCGCACCCGTTATGCTAATGCAAACTAGTCGATGCAGTTTGCTTAGTTAGGCTGATGCTCTTCTCTGCGTGGCCTTCTGCCACCAAACTAGGGAGGCATAGGTGACTATTGGCTTTACAAAAGTATTAAATGTCAAGTATACCATTTTTGGAGATATGCTTCATGTTTACCATAGACTAGAGTACAGGCAAAGAAAGCCCTCGTTGCTTTGTTTGGCATACCATCTAAATGAGAATTTCACGTGAGGGTTCTATCCAGTATCCCTAGGTATTTTGCCTTCATTGAGAGTTGTATTTTAGTTCCACCCAGAGATGGTTCTGGCATAGATGGTTTCGTCCTACGTCTGAAAGGCACTAGGCCAGTTTAGTTAGGATTGATAAACAGTAGGGCGGGTCGATTTAAAAATCGCTCATTACTCTGTGAAAATCGTATTCTAGGGATCAAAATAAGAAACTTTTCCGAAGGAACCATACTTCTAAATTCTGATGCCCCCCCCCACTCTTTGGGTCGAACTTTTGGGTAGGGTCAATTTCAATTCTACCTGCTGTGTCTTGTGGTGGCTTAAAAAAAACAACACAAGCAATTTTACGATCTGCAATTGTGTCACAGTGATACCTTCATTTTTTAAAACGGTTGAATAAAAAACCCACACAACTATGTTTACGACATTCAAATGCATCACAGTGATGCCTTGGTTTTAAAAGGGGGTTGTAAAAACGCTAATTTCTAATAATTTTTTTTAATTTCTTTTCTATTACTAAGTTAAATTCATTTTTTCATTTACATGTGTTCTGACTAAATAAATTTCTAAAGAGAAAAATAAACTCCAAAAAGAAAAAACATAGGCATTTCAAAGTGGGATTTTTCAAAATTTTCCCCTACGACCCAAAGGGGGGGGGGGGGGGGGGGGACATCAGAATTCGTTTTAGAGATTTGGTTCCTTCGGCAAAGTTTCTTATTTTGATCCCTAGAATAAAATTTTCACAGAGCAATAGGCGATTTTTTTGCCTCCCCACAAATCGACCCGGCCTAATACACAGTCCTCTATGAGCCGAATGGCTTGTTGCATGCGAGCTGATATCTATGATATATATTTTAATAACAAAGTTTATAGTAAAACTAATTTCTTTTTGTCAATAAATAAACTTTATTATTAACAATTACAGTGAGTTATATTTTCGCTCGCCCTGCTCTTCACTGAGATCGCCTAAGTTTTCAGAAAAATTTTCCAGATCGCTATGTAGAAAGTACATCTTGATACTCATATTAACACCCAGATGTTGAAAGTGTAGCATCTGTTGATCTAATGCTCAGGAAAATTAGGTAACTTTCTGTTTTCTAAACAATTTTTTACAACCCAAACGAACTTGTTCCATGCAGATTTTTCAAGTGCTAGTGAACTTTATGCAGCTAGTGAACTTTTGATCGCAAGTTAGTTTTCTAATCTGTGGGCCATTGCGAATTCCATATTTAACCTTTTCAGAATTCAGTTTTGGAAATTACTTAGAAATGTATTTAAAAACTTTTTGAATGATTCCGGCATGTACTGGGTTCAGGTTCTGATGAATGTCTAGCACTAGGAACTCGTAGGACAGCAGTCGGTAGATTTCTGCAGTTTATTCCTGTTATGCTAACCACACAGAAATAACAATCGCTGTGATGGTCCGACGGTTCGCGCCATAGCACAGGAGTTTGGTACTTGATATGAAGTTTTTTTTTACGTGCACACAAGCGTAATGACTCTACACAACTTCTACATACGAAACCTGGAATTAATTTCTTTTTCCTACTGGGTATACAATCGTAGATATATATATATATATATATATATATATATGCAAGTGGCACAAGAATGTATTGTATTATTTTAACTTTAGAGAAATATAAAGAAAATAAAAAAAACACTCGATAAATAAAGATTTGTTTCACAATAAACTAGTTTGTTTGACCACCAATGATTTCATTTTCTGCCAGATTCCATTCTTCCGGTAGTAGGTACTTAATTACTTAGGTGCATAAAACAGTCTCCTAACAAAGTCTGCAAGTCATCTCTTCGTAACTAACAATTTTTGAAAACTTTTAAGAGATTAAGCCTTCCTAAGCCCCTCTCCACCATTCCCTGCTGACAAATTCGGATGTAAAGGTTTTGGTTAGGTAAGAAAACTCTGGGGATGTGTTCCGGTGTGGTAGACAGCAACAGAAATTTCAGACAAAGAAGAGAAAGTCAGAGAAAGAAGCGGTGCAACAAAAGAGACAAAGTCACGGCGCAAATAATTATTCCAGGTTGTAAGGTTGTTAATCAAGGACACCATAGAATTCTAACCGGCTTCAAAACTGTCCCTAGCAGGATAAACCATTGTACGCTAAATGCGTAACTCTTATTCTCTCAAGGAAGGAAACGAAATTTATGTATAGGGAGTCTGGTGAATTTACACACTGATGTATCCAACTAGAGGAGGAACAATTCGGGAAAGTATTCCGCCAGATGTTCAAGCAGTATTCGAAGTTTGTCAGAGTGGCACATGTCTCCATAGGAAGTTTGCTATGCTGTGCTGGAGTTTGGGGTATTGGACCCTGAAAACGGAGTTCGCCGGGCATTTACGGGCATAAGACTTTTCCGACTCTTTGTAGATGAGTTTGAAGGAATGTTTATGATCAACAGGTTTAAGCGACTAAATTTTTGTCTGCGAAATCTATTAGTAGTGCTTTCAGAGATGTCCCTTTATATTCCTGCCTCACCAGTCAGTCTTTGTTCTGAGTATTTAACGATAACTGTTTATGCAGCATTTATTTTCTTTTCTTAGTGGGAACTATTCTCGTCTCATTGAGTAGACGATAATTTGGCGAAATAAGAATACTTCGCATGGCAGTTCTGTGCGCGGAGTTCTGTCTGTTATGCAACTTTCTCCAATATGTTTTTTCCGCTGCACTCGATAGTCATTTCAGTGTAACTCTTTTCAATTTGGGAGTCCGCTGGCCAATTAATTACTCGCAGCTTATTGCAGGTGGGCATCGAATAAGCTAAGCAAATGCTGGGCTGGCCAAACGACTTGTCATGTGTCGAGCCTATACGGTGAGCCTTGAGATCCAGCACACCCTCTGCTCTGTTCGTTGCACGAAACATTAACGTGGTATCATTCAGTCACTTGTCAACTGCCCAGCCTTTGATAGTATGAGGCTCTGGTACCTAGTTCGAGACGTATTCGACTCTACGGAGCAAACATCTTAGACCGATGTCTGCTTTAGCAAGAAACTTTATCTTAGCCACGCATACACGATTCGCTTAATAGGTGGAAGCCAGTATATTTGCCATGAAAGTATATAGGCAAAAAAACAAATTGCTAAATATTTCAACTGTCTTCTACTGAAAATATTTATTTTAGTATTGCGCATTTCAACGTCTTATATTGGATGAGGTCGCATACGTGTGCACTGTGCACATAACACACAGCCATTAAAGCTAACCTCTGCGACCCCATAGAATGCTTACAACTATAAAGCACTGACCTAATCACGAACGACAATGATATGATTCCTATAGATTAACGGACCGTACGACAACTGCGACAACGAATGCGGTAAATTATTTATCAGCAGGACAAAGGACACAATGAAAGTAAAAACAAAAATTTATTTATTTACTTTAGACTGTATGGAAAACACAAAGTCATTATTCCGCCTTTAACTTAAGTTAGGTTAGAATCGCAGAACTCACCTTTACAGTTTTTTCATGCAATCGAACTTGAAGCACGATTCCAATGTAAATGAGTCATATGTAGCACGAAGACACACAGCTTATTTGAACATCTCATTTAACCTTCTTACGCTGTTTTGAAGATTTAACATACAACATTAAAAACCTCACCCACATGCTAGGCAGCACATAGGTTTGTTCTTATTTGGCTGGCTAAAGCAATCCAAATTGCACATTTATTGCGATCTTTTGTTATATTTTTAATCCCCCCTAATGTGAATATATATTTATACTAGACTGGGTCGAAAAAAAGTTGATAATGTCCGCCCCTAAATTTGAAGATTATGTTGAGAGGGTTTCGGAAATTTTTTTTTAATTTTTTTTGATCATTCGAAATACAGCCAAAAAGGCTTTTTCGTTGTAACTTGGTTATTTGACGACCGATTTTTAAAATTGATATGTCATTATTTTGGCCCTGAGAAGCTCCACATTTCCGTTTAATGCCCTTTTAAGCTATGAAGTCGTTTTCACATGATTAGGTCAGCTAACAAAATTTTACCGCCCCTAATGTATGTTTTTTTCCTTACCAAACGAAAGTACTTGAAAATTCAAGAAAATGTTGCCTTGAAACCATATTACTAAAATTATAAACAAAGAAGTTATAACACTTTCAATATTTATTGCAACTGTTATTTTACCTGATTCTTATTATACTTAGACCTGAAACTCATATTTTTGTAGGAAAAAATGCAGGGTTTGGATTGAAAAGTAAATAAAGATATGGAAAATATCATGAAAAGGGGAAGTCAAAGTAAATAAGTGAGTCAAACCTGTAGTTTCGTATTTATAATAATAACGCTATGCCACAAAATCAACTTTTTTGTGGGTATTGGACAAAACCCACTTTTTTGTAGAGATTCAGGCTTAAGTAAACAAAGTACTAGCAACTTTTTTTTTTGTATGGGGACCAACGCAGTCTAATGTATACTTACACATGACTACGATAAAATGTAGAAAAACGAAAAGACGAACATACGGAAAGGTAAAAAAATAGCTGTCTTTGCACGTAAGGGAAGTGAAAATCCGTGAATGGAAGGAAAGTTGTAGTGACAACAGAGAAACGACAGGTGAGGAGATAAGCGTGCGCAGATTTGTGTATAAAGCAATACAAATGCGACAACAATGACTAACGATATGGTAATGGTAACACAGATTTGTAACAGGATAATGTGTGTACAGGGCACGTGAGTACCATCAGTAGTACAATTTCATATAAAACAACTTGGTTACGGTTTTAGAAAAGTTTTAGCGTTTGTGTGCGTGTGTTTAAATAATAACGCAAAAATTATGCACATTTATATAGATTAGTGAAGCGTGTTGTGTGCAAGGTTGGCGTTTCGCCAAAGCATAACTGTCAAATAAATAAAGGTCAGAAAATAAAAAATAACGCACTCAGTGTGAATTGTTAAGGCATACAATGTTTTACTATAGTTGAAAAATGATGGGCGTGCAGGGATGAAGGTGCTAAGTATGTATGAAAATTGATATTAAAGAAAAACAAGTAAAGGCGGGACTGTTTTCGACTGTGCCGAGGACCTCACACCTTTCATGAATGGAGCTGCACAATAATTTCTTAAAATTTGAAAAATCTGATCAATCAGTTGTACGGGATACGTATTATATATACGATGTATGCCTTTTATGCAAATATCCTATGCAAATATCAAGCTTCTAGCTGTAAAAATGAGGAATTACGCAAAACCGTTTATCTGAACAATCGGTTGTATAAATATTATTTATATGACCGATCTTGACGGCTTTTTCAGACAATAATATATGTGTAAACATCTTGTGAATTTTCAAACATCTAGCGGCTAAAATTTTAATCTTCTAGCTGTTAAAATGAAGAATAAATGACAAAAACCCTTTTTTTCGAAAAAATCGATTGTATGAGATATATATTCTATAGTGATTCGATCCGGTCGGTTCCGACGGACAGCCAGAAAGACAGACATGACTAAATCAACTCAGCTCGTCATCCGTACATTTTAGGTGTACTTCTTGGTCGGTCTATCTCTTCTCCTTCAAGGACTCATAATTTTGATATTCATGACAAACTTATTATACCATTTCAGAGACAGATGTCGCTACGCTATAAACATATTGTGGCGAATATTAGCATCACTATGATGTTAGTAAATAATCACAACAACAAAAAAACAAGCAGCCACAGTTACGAGTATGTACGAGGCAACGAAGAATATTGCACACACATAACCAGGAGCTCGAAGTAAAGAGGTTGTCTCACAAACACATATGTAGTCATCAGCTAGGAGCAGAAGTTGTCATTCACACATACACACGCATATAGCTAAATAACCAATTATGAGAGACAACTGTTGAAGAAGGCATATTCACGAAAAGTCTAGATCTTAGGAGAAATAGGTGAGCGAGTATAACTGAGAGCATAAAAACCGCAAGCTATAGTCAATAAGTTTAATTTTAACACGCTTTAGCGAATTACGCAGTATTGTACTATTCCCAAAGTGGTCTTAATACAGCACATTTTGCCATACTGAATATTGGAGTTATTTATTCGACAGCTCAGAGATTCGAACGATAGAAGGATAAACCGCCGCAATGTTGGCCGAATGGTTAGCGCAACGGAGCTTTCAAGTGACTGATGGGTTGGAGTTTAGCAACAATTTAAATGGATCTATATCACCAGCTATGGCTGTAGGTAGCGTTCTCCGCCTACCATACCGAAGGTCCTGTGTTCAACTCCAAGACAAACAATATCGAACATTTAGAAACAAGTTTTTCTATGCGGGGTTGCCCATCGGCAGTGATTTGGCAAACACTACGACTGTATTTCTGCCATGAAAAGCTTACGAAAATTCATCTGCCTTGCAGATACCGTTCGAGGTTGGTGTAAATATGTAGAAGCACGATGCATATTGGAGTCGAGGTATGGCCTAAATCTCTTCGGAGGAAAATGTTGCCAAGTATATAGATTAGACTGTGTCGATTTATTAACCAATATCGCGCCATCGATTTTTCGATAGGATTTGGGCTCAGGAAAAAAGTACACTGCGCATACTCAAAAAAATAATTTTCGAGCCTACGAAATTTCATTTTTTTTTTACTTTTTTTCGACTTTGATTTTTAAGATTTTTTCATGACCTACTAAAAAAATTTTCTTTTGATTGTAAAATTTTCATGTATACCCTGTCCGACCTAAAAATGTGCGCTAAAAACGTTGTCTATAACAGTTTTTTGAAGGTCATGAAAAACACCTTAAAAATCAAAGTCGAAAAAAGTCAAAAAAATTAAATTTCGCTGGCTCGAAAATTATTTTTTTGGGTATGCGGAGTGGACTTTTTTCCTGTGCTAAAATCCTATGGAAACATCGATGGCGCGATATCGGTTAACTTTCGTCCATACAAATCGACGCACCCTAATATACATTTCTAACCTAATTTAAAATATTTTTCATGAAACAAAAATAATAATGACAAAAACGTATTGCTAAGGCCTTGAGCTCGTTTCGAACCAATGATAATCTTATAAAATTTAGCATAGGGACAAGGCGGTTTCGGCGTTATGCCATCATCTACTACTTTTCGTTCTGTCAAAAATAGGTAGCTTCCTTAATATTGATTCTCAATCATTCGGCTTTAACCGACCAGCAGTTTGTGCTTGTGTTTCATCTATTCACTTTTTGTAAGTCCGTGATTGCAGAATAGTAATTTATCCGAAATGAACTGAAATGAATTAAAGCTCACGCTGAGTATATAATGATCGATTACACCCGAACTTAGACGCACGTGCTTGTTTTCATATATATTGAATATATTTTACATATTAAATTTGCATAGAAATCCGAGCTCTGATTATAACAATAATAATTTCAAAAAATCATTGCAAAGGCCTTGAGATCGATTCGAACAGACGATATTAAAGCTTACTGCTGAAAATTTAAATATAAAAAAATTTCGCTTGTGAAAAGTGCTTCACAGATAGTCATCGATTTTTTTCACAAAATTTTTATACCTAGGAAATTTTATGTTATACATATTTGTTAGCTCAGTGGGAAGAGCACAAACCTGCCAACGGCCGCACAATTTCCCTTTTTACTTCCTTTATATTAGGTCGGTTGATTGTTAGTCCGATTTTCATACAAATCTTCTAATCGATTTTTAAGTAATTTCTCATTGAGCTACAAACGTGAAACTTTACACATAGGTTAGAACACCGAGATAATGACAGCCGATGGCAGCCGATGACACGATACAAAAAGATTCGCTAGGGGGCGCGCGGGATGAGATATAAAATCGTACCAAACGGAGGGAATTTTGGGATTGATTTTATGTAAGTTCTCATTGAGCTACTAGCGTAAAACTTAACAGTTAGGATAAGACACTGAGAAAATGTAAGAAAAGGAGAAAATAAAGATAAAATAAAAAAATTTTAAGCACTTCCTTTATATAAATAGACAAAAATCGGCGAAAAATGTCTCCTTATATAAAGACATATTCTTGCTAAACTTCGATTTTCAAATTTTGAAATAGAAATTGCAAAAATATTTATGAGAATTAAAAATATAAAGGTGGAGCGCAATTGATGGACTAATAATATCTACTTTCCAATCCAAGTAATGTGCGCTCCACTTTTATATTTTTAATTCTCATAAATATTTTTGCAATTTCTATTTCAAAATTTAAAAATCAAAGTTTAGCAAGAATATGTCTTTATATAAAGACATTTTTCGCTGATTTTTGTCCATTTATATAAAGGAAGTGTTTAAATTTTTTTTTATTTTTTATTTTAATTTTAAATTGCTTGTGTATGTTTTTCTGGTTTCATGTTTAAATCAAACTCTGCAGCGCCATTTTCACGAAAACTGGCATTTTCAAATTTTCAATAAAATTTGGTTGGGTCTAATATATAGTACAAAAAAGTTTAAAATTTTACCTGTTGTTGTTCTTGTATTGACGACAAAGACACTCTCCGAAGGCTTTGTGGAGCATTATCGATGTTGATGGTCCTTTGCCGGATATTGATCCGGTACATTCCGGTAACAAATCACCATTGAGTTACCAGCCCGACCATCTCGAGAACGATTAATATGACCACATTAAACCTTCTAGGCCATCCCGTCCTCCCCTCCTCATGAAACTAGGGGTCACCAGAGCCTCGCCTGCTAAATATGTGTATGAAACATTCATATTTGTAACAGGATTCCCCTCGCGTAGGTGAGGTTGACAATTGGGTTGCGGAAGCTTTAAAGTTTTGTATTGCGCTTATCAACCCCTTGAATTCCTAAAATTTTAACTAAAGCTGTTAACCGTATACTAGCCCGGATGTAGCGGTAAAGATATTTTAGCCTTCGAATCTTTGGACCAGTGAATTTCAGTCGATTCTTACACCACAGTATGACGAATAAAATTCAATCGCGCTATCACCACCCAATTTTTATACAGAATGTTTAAGTACAGATTGGTCAAGTACTTATTATGTTAAATTATTCTATGAGCTGTGGAATCAACTCACTACAACTATTTCTCGATTGCCTTATTAAAGTCATTGATGTAGTTCAAGGTCGCCTTCTTGTGAGTACTTTTCACTGTTTTATGCGTATTGCCTTTGCTTTTGATTTATTGCACTCTATAATTTAACTAACTTGTTCACACTTAACCCAAATTTGTACACGCTTTGTTTACACACCCCCTTCCAACTGAATACATAAACAACTTAATATTCGTACCATATTCATAATTGTGTGCAACGAACAGGTGTGTAAACAATTAAGTTTATCATGCACACAGTGGAGGTAAGTGTGGATGCCTCTCAGGTGGCAGCAGCGAAACAGGTGTACAAATATTTGGTGGCTGGTTTACAGGTTCATTAAAATTTTAACAACTCCCAAAATTTTTTTTTCTTTCTATTAATAGTCGTGTTATGTACATAAGTAATGTATAGTTAGGTTTTTTTGTAAGTCAACACATAAATCTCTGTAGTCGTGTAAGTCTTTTGTGATCTTTTCAAATAGGACAATTTATAGAATTCAATTGACGTCATCGTAACAAATTAAGAATGCATTACAATTGGTGCTTTTCTCATCGCATGTAACGGTAAACTAAGTATAAAACAAGTAAGGAAGTTCGAAGTTCGGGTGAAACCGAATATTACATACCCAGCTGTACACTTGAAATGCTGTTGTTGTTTGTTTTGCGTGCTCAGTAGTGTTACAAGGCTGCGCAATAATACATATACGTATGGTTCTATTCTGAGCTAATTTTTCTTTGAGTTATGGCTCCCGAAACATATAAACTGATTAGTCATAAATGGGACGGTGCCACGCCTATTTTTTTAAATTTGAAGTTTTTCCTATTTATTGTTATAAATCCACTTGGGAAATGAAATATCATTGATATAAAGCTCTTTATTGCAAAGGTCTCCTTCTGATTCAGAAAACATTCAGTCTGATCTGAACAACGTTGCTGATTGGTGCCGTAATAATAATCTGCCCTTAAATAGTGGTAAGTGTTTTCACGTAACCTTCTCTAAGTCTCGTGGCACAATTCCCACTTCATATTATATTGACGGCTCTCGGCTGTCCACACGTTTTGAGATTTCTGACTTAGGCGTAGTTTTCGACTCGCAGTTCGTTTACCACTCACATAACCTCGATAATTGCTAAATCCTACTCGGTTTTGGCTTTTATTCGGCGATTTAGCTCTGACTTAACAGATCCTTATACTCCTAAGTTGCTGTTTAAGTATCTCGTACGCTCTAAGTTGGAATATGCTAGCTTTATCTGGAGGCCTTATCATGACTGCCATATCAAAAGGCTCGAGCGCGTCCAAAAAGTCTTTTTAATGTTTGGCCTGAGGTCTCTGAACTTTTCTGAGCCAATTCCCTTTTATAATGCCAGATGTGCACTCAATAGCCTTCAATCACTTCAAAGTAGGAGGACCATTCTTTCCCTTACTTTTGTCTATGATATTATTAATGCTCTGATTGACTCACCACGTTTACTCGAGAGTATTTGTCTCCATATACCCCCTAGATCACTTCCTGATTGGGATATGTTTTATATTGATTGCTCCCGGACCCTCTATGCCTCTAACGCTCCCATTTTAGAGCACTGAGGGAGCTCAATACTATCTCAAATTCTTTGGCCATTGACTTTTCTTTGCCAAAGGCCACCTTCAAATCTTTGTTGAGTGTAATAATTTTTTGATTGTATTGCTAAGATCTGTATTTTTAAGTACAAACTCAAGTAGTCTGTAAGAACATTAGACTATTTTTGAAATTAAATTAAATAAATAAATAAATATGGGTATAGCTTATTTTATTCGTCCACGATCCTTTCAAAAATCTTTTATATAAATGTGGGCGTGGTCTTAGCCGATTTCTTCAAAGCATTTCTTATAATAAAGGCAACATCTCTGTTACGATAGGTTTAACGATTTTTGATTTATGAATAATAATATTTGTAAAATTGATTTTATCACAACTAGGCGTTGCCACGCCCATTTTAAAAAATTTTCTCAAATTTGTATCAAGAGTCCCAATATCATTTCACACGTCAAATTTTTTTATTTACTAAATAATCAGGTTTTTGGTGTTTTCCAAAATGTTATATATATAAAAAGTGGGCGTGGTTATCAACCGAATTCGCTCATGTTCTAAACCAATCTATTATGGGTACAGATAAGCTCCTGTACCAAATTTGGGGAAGATATCTCAATATTTACTCAAGTTATCGTGTTAACGGACAGACGAACGGACGGTCATACCGATGATTTTGATATATGGAAGTCTATATCTATCTCAATTCCTTTATACCTATACAACCTACCGTTATCCAATCAAAGTTATAATATCTTGAGTACAAGTAGAGCTGGGTATAAAAATTATATACATTTTCTTGTGCGTCATAACTAATTTTTGACAAGACAGTTTGAAGTTGACAGATGTACTATTTCACAGAACATCGTTGGAGCAATTCGAAAATTAAGGAGGTGAGAGTGGGTGTGCTTCAATAGACAAATTTTGATAATTAGAGGTAGTAGATAATATACCAACAAATTTTCAATCTGGTGAAGTGAGAAGCGTGAAATATGTTTTTTTTTTAATATCCAGATAGCTGATAAGGAGCTAATAAACCGCAAGTAAAAAAAATCGCACGTTTCCTGGTTAATTTCGGTTAGAAGCTTTCTCCAATTGCGTTCTTTTCTACACGCGGCTCCACCTTCCCATAAATATCTCCTCCCTTGGCCAAAATCGTTTAAACAGTTAGACGCAAATTGAGTAAGTAAGAAGTAATAATGAAATCCCTGGGGTAAGTTTTCTATGTGCCGTCTCACAATAAATGATTCACATCAAAATGGTCAGAGCTGTTATTTAGTATGTGGCTCGAGCAACTCACTTCTTCCGAAGGCCTGTGGCTTAGTATAGTTTGAGTAGCAACTATATATTAAAGGTGCTTCATGTTCTTCTTCAGCTTGCTATACAAACGAGTTTATCAATACCATTCCCGTAGCGCAGAGCATTGCCCTGAAATGTCCGGTCCCTTAAGAGGGATGTTGAATTTACCTGAATAGTTCACGTCATTCATGAAAGCTACCATCGCAACTATCCCAGGTATGCTATGGCCGGGGCAGAGAATTAGATCATTAAAACTTGTTGAGTTGGCTGGAGTTGTTATTCAGATTCAGTATCAGATTCATGGTGGCAGGAAGACGTTGTGCAGCATACATCACATGTGTCACAACGCGGTCAGAGACTGTCTAAATGCACATGCGAAAGTCGCTGGGATCGATTGCAACGCGAACCATGTACAAACGCAACAATAAGTTTGGAATATTCTACCGCCGCAGGCTAAGAAGCTGGGACTCAATAGAAATAGAGGGGCTTTAACTATTCTTGCAGAAACGCGTGTATGGGAATATACAGTCCTGTTATAAGGATAAAGGCGACGTAGTAATCGACATGGAGAGAGTGCTTGAATATGGAGGGAACACTTTTTATATGTGTTGCAGCAATCAAGAAAGACGCTGAGCCTGAGTCAACATTCGGAGGTGACGAAATTGGGGTTCATCTGTAATATTATGACTAGCATCTAAAACCATTATCAAAAAATAAAATAAATAAAAAAACCATTATTACTCGTGGATTTTTCCGCTAATTTCCGCTGGCGGGTAGTTGGTAAGGCGCATTCATCAACTTCTATACAAAAAGTGTCCGGGGTGCATTCCTTGGAATCTAAGTATTTTCTGCCCGGTCCACAAACAAGGCAATTCAGCGAACTGCCAAAGTAATCACGAAATCATCGTTCACAGCAACGCACCTAGAACGTATTGTTAAGTATTTTGTGAGAAAGATTGAAATCTGCTGTCAACTTAATTAATGCATCTCATCACGACAGTTTGTGTTTTGCATACAGATTATATTAACTTCGGTAACATATCGGAGGATCGCAGCGGCAGAAACAAATCGAGATAAATATAGACTTAGCCATGCCCGTCCGTCCGTCTGTGCACATGGCAAATTGAGTAAATATTGAGATACCTTATTGCAATTTGGTCTATGGGTTCCCTGGCACTCATATTTCATCTCTATTAATAATGAGCGAAATCGGATGATAACCACGCCCACTTTTTACATATATAATATATATATATAAAATAACAAAAAACCTGATGATTTAGTAAACAATACATCAAGAATGTTTTTTAAGACTCACGAAAAAATATGGGAAACTTTTTGAAAATGGGAGTGGCACCGCTAACTTCTGATAAAATCAATTTTACAAATATTATTAACCATAAAACCGTTAAATCTATCGTAACCAAATTCGACAGAGAGGTTGCCTTAATTATGAAGAATGCTTCGAAGAAATAAATGAACGAAATCGGTGAAGGACCACGCCCACCTTTATATAAAAGATTTTTATAAGGGTCGTGGATATATAAAATAAGTTGCAAATATTTTTGCAAAAAAGAACTTTATATCAATTAAATTTCATTTCCCAAGTGAAATTAAAACAAGAAGAGGAAACAAATAAAATTTATGGAAATGGGCGTAGCAACGCCGCTTTTATGACTAAGAAATTTCTATATTGTGACCACCGTGGTGTGATGGTAGCGTGCTCCGCCTACCACACCGTATACCCTGGGTTCACACCCCGGGCAAAGCAACATCAAAATTTTAGAAATAAGGTTTTACAATTAGAAGAAGTGTTTGGGAAGCGCTCCGGGTGTATTTTTGCCATGAAAAGCTCTCAGTGAAAACTCATCTGCCTTGCAGATGCCGTTCAGAGTCGGCACAAAACATGTAGGCCCCGTCCGGCCAATTTGTAGGGAAAATCAAGAGGAGCATGACGCAAATTGGAAGAGAAGCTCGGCCTTAGATCTCTTCGGAGGTTATGGCGCCTTATGTTTATGTTATTTTAATTTCTATGTTTCGGGAGCCATAACTCGAAAATTAACAGATCTTTATAAGATTGGGTGCACATATTTTTCTTATAGCAGGAAATATTTCTAGTAAAAATGGATGGGATTGGTTAAAGGCCAAGCCCACTTTTATATAAAAGATGTTTAAAAGGGTCGTAGACTAGAATAATAAGCTATATTTTAGAGAAAAATAACTTTGTATCAATGATATTTACCACGTTTTATTGTAAGAGAAAATTGGGAGACATTTTTTTTTGATAGGCCGTGCCAAACTTCTATTCTGATCAAGCATTACACAATATTTCTAAAGCTTCAAAAAAAAAAAAAAAGTGGATCCCTCCAAATTCGAAAAAGTAATTTATCTGAAACGAACTGTACAATTGAAACTCACGCTGAGTATATAATGTTCGGGTACACCCGAACTTAGACACACTTTCTTGTTAAATTTATGCACAAAGTTTTCACTGTGCACAAAGTTTGACAGAAACCCATGAATTAAGTATGCATCTGTTTTTTATCGACTTTAAAGCCCTTGGTTAGAACAAAAGGGAAATGTCGAGTTTTCGCTGAATTTAATTTGCTTTCAAATCCAATTTTTTGGTTGCCTACTTATTTGTAAGATCGCGGGTTCGAATCTAGCTCAAGGCCTAACAAATAATTTTTTATCATTATTATTGTTACGATAATTTTTTTCTTAATTGAAGAAGAAATTTATCATAACAATAATAATGATAAAAAATTATTGTTAGGCCTTGAGCTCGATTCGAACCCGCGATCTTACAAATAAGTACGCCGATATAACAACAAAAATTGTTAATACATCCCAGAGCACGGGGAAAAAAGTGTCAATAAAATATGACACTATGGCAGCATTGCCATCAAACAAGTCCAATTTTCACATCCATTCTGCAACAGATGTCGCAGTGTTGTGAATATCAATTGGCACGAACCAGAATAGAAGTAGGATTAATGAAGACAAACAAAAAACCGCTGTGATGGCTGAATGGTTATAGCAGCGGCGCCTAAACGTTGCCGATGAAGGAATTTAGCAGTTCCCGAAATGGATCTATACAACGAGCTTTGGCAGTTGTCTAATTTTTTCTTTCTTCTATTCTAATTTAAAAATGTTTTCAATTAAGAAAAAATTTATCATAACAATAATAATGATAAAAAATTATTGTTAGGCCTTGAGCTCGATTCGAGCCCCCAATTTTTTTTTGTTTGTAATTAAGCATATCGTTAGCTTAATGTGAAAATGTGCTAAGTCAACTTTTACGAATTTTACAGGAGACGAAAAAAACTGAATAATTTTTGAAATAACCTTTTTTTTCAAAACTGTGAATGATGATGCCTTAATTGCAATGCTTTTGAGTGTAGAAGCTTTGAAAAAGACAAATAAAAATCATGTATGCCATCCCAGCAGCTATTTTATGACTTAGCACAATTTCCGTACTCAAAACAAATTTTTTCTCCTGACTTAGCACTTTTTACTCAATATGTTTTCTCAACACTCCTCCACTAAAACTATATATTTCACAAAAAATACTATTTATTTGTCAAACTATTTCTAAAGGTTCTGATCTGGACTCTTTTGCCGGATGATGCGCAGACAATAATTTATTTTTAAATTCAAACAAACCTGCTGGCGGATGATAGGTGTGATTTCTACAATGGTTGAATTGTGTCGGCCTGTATTATTTATCAATATATCTCATAAAACGAATTATGCCATGAATGAGCGTATAACTAGGACTATACATCTGCACAGAAAAAATTTAGTAAAGTTATTAATTTTAATAACAGCTTATATAAGTTTAAGCTTGAATTGTTTTCTATTTTTAACTCGTCTGTAAGAAAGCATGTAGTTATCGACATGTAAAAATTGAAGTAGATAAAAGTCAGCGCAAACATTTATCAAACACCAAATGTATATCTCAAATGGGTGAATCCAATTTCAATGGGTTGCGTTCGCAACCCTCTCAAGGGGTTGCCACCGCAATATATAGCTTCTCCAACCCAATTGTCAACCTCGCCTACCCGTGGCGTATCATGTTTCATTGACAGCCGAGGCTCTGGCGACCTCAAGTTCATCATGGAGATAAGGGTGGGCAGGATGGCCTGGAAGGTTTAATGTGGTCATATAAATCGGTTCCGAGATGGTCGGGATAGTATCGTAATAGTGCTTTGTTACCGGAACGTACCGGATCTATATACGGTAAAGGACCATCAACATCGGCCCAAAGCCTTCGGGGAGTGTCTTTATCGTTAATACAACAACAACAACAACGCATGTACTTTTAGACTGAATTAATTAAATAAGTAAATAAAATGCGCGCACAAAGAAATGACTAGTAATTCAGATTGATATTACTGACTGGTTGACTTAGCATCATTGCCCATAGCACGTAAAAATTAAAAATTAAAATTTTTTTTTGTGATCGTTGTATTTTGAATTCAGTTTTAACACTGCATTAAAATACAATTTTTTTAAAAAAAAGTGACTTAGCACATTTTCACATTAAGCTAACGATATGAATCTTTTTTTCAGTTATTGACTTCAGTTGGTAATTTACTTATTACTTTTAAAATAATGTGTGCTAAATATTTTCAGCCACTAGTGTACAAAGCAAAGCGCAACTCTCATGAATGAAAAGCTTTCAGTTTAATCACAAAAACAAAGCACATTACACAAATAAAAGCTTACGCTGCACCAACTCATTCCACTCGCAACGATTGGCGCCATCAAACATGTATGAGTAATGTTGAACATGTCGCTTGCAACCAAATCTAAACGAAGTGAAAAGCGCTTTAACTAAGTGCTAGCGCCACTATTTGCCAACGCGTAAAAAATTAGTTAAAGTTAACAAGGATTAAAGCTAAGCAAAATGACTTTAAGCACACACTCATACATTCACGCAAAATGAAAAAGGAACTGTGTTAAAGAAAATGTGAAAGTTAGTAACTCATACTTAATAACACAGTCGAAATTTCAAAAACAATTTAGTAGAGCGAGAATCTATTCGAGTGTTTCTAGATAAAAGCGTAAAATGGTATTTGTAGCAAATGGAGGATGGTGGTGGTTTATAGTAAATGAGTTAAATTTTATGTGTAATGAGTTCACGAATTATTTATGTGAGCATTTTAAAAAGTAAGAATGGAATATGTGAAATTGGAAAATAAAATAACAAGTAAGGGAGGCTATGTTCGGGTGTAACCGAACATTACATACCCAGCTGCCAAACTACAGCTTGCAAAACTTTTAAATTACCTTCTTTTAAAGTGGGCGACGCTACGCCCATTGTAAAAAATTTTACAAATTTTTTATTCTGCGCCTTGAGGTCAATCCACCTACCAAGTTTTATCGATTTATCCGTCTTTGGTGATGAATTATCGCACTTTTTCGGTTTTTCGAAATTTTCGATATGGAAAATGTGGGCGTGGTTATAGTCCGATTTCGTTCATTTTAAATACCGATCTGAGATGAGCGCCCAGGAACTTACATAACAAATTTCATTAAGATATCTCAAAATTTACTCTAGTTATCGTGTTTACGGATAGACGGACGGACGAACGGACATGGCTAAATGAATTTATTTTTTCGCCCAGATTATTTTGATATATAGAAGACTATATCTATCTCGATTAGTTTATGCCGTTACGGGGTATCGTTATGCGAACAAAATTAATATACTCTGTGCGCTCTGCTCAGCTGAGTATAAAAACATTAAGCTTAAACTGATTTTAAAATATCGGTCCAAGTGTGCATAGTATGCATTGGTTGGTTGGTTGCTGTGCCGCCCGGATATCACAGATCCGCACTCAAGTAGCGCTTGTGGCGCCATTTTAATGCACAGTTTTCTTGGAACCAATTGCTGCTGATATCGTATGGCTAGTCGGTACTCCTTTCGAACCATTTGGAGCGTACAACGAACCTGTTGATATCTTTTACAGGGAGTATATATATTTTTTTATTATTATTATTTTTTTTATATAATTGCCCATAGTTAGAAACCTAGTGTATGCTAGAGCTGAGCATTCATACAGGACGGGCGCGACTGTTTCATTGCTGCTCTAGCAGATTCGCCAAATGTTATTAACAGGGATCCTAAATATCTCAGCATGCAAGCCAAGCGGCCAGAGACCTGTGATTTTGGCAGTTATCATAAATATTTCTTTCTTTGACCTCTTCAGTACGTCCTCTCTTCACTTATTGTCGTAATGTGGTCATGTTTTATTGGTTATCTTGCAGGTGTCAGAGGAGTACCGGTTGGAGATTGCTAACTCCTTGTAACTGCTACGTATGTTTCTTTTTATTTATGTAAGTGGACAATGTTTCTCTAATGCCTTCGCAGCCTCCAGCATTGCCCCCGTCCTTGCAAGTTCGGCTGCCTTCTTGTGACCCTCGAGGTACCTGTGACCAGTTACCCATATGTCGGTTATATGCGAAGTTAGCTGCGGCTTGAAGCGACCTCTTGTATTATGCATAAAAAACAAAATTTATTTGATGCTAATTTTATGTCCAAATTGACCTTGCATTATAATCCATATAACTGCATATGTGCATGTGCGTATGTATAAATGATTGTCAATGGAAGTGTAGGTACATAGATGTACATATGTATAGGGTAACAGCGGTAATAATCGGGCCTTTAACTTTTACGATTTCAAATTTCATATATGTCAAAATATTTTTTTACTTCAGGCAAGGCGAATTCAGTACCAGGTGTTGATATCCCAACAGCTGATTGCTTCGTCTTCATTATTTTCCATACAGCGCCTTATACTTTAATATGCCAGTTAATCGAAATCTATTGAAATTTTCTTTTGACTTGACATTTTTCTGCACGGCGAATTGGTTGAATTCGCTTTGCCACAACCTGGTATGGATTCGCCTAGACTTCAGATAAGGCAAGTTGTTTTGTGAAGAATTTACTGCAATTCCTTTTATTTGCAACCTTCTGCTAACGTTCGAATCACTAAACTGTTGAATAAATAACTCCTATATTCGATAATGCAAAATGGTATTTATTAAACTACTTTCAAAATAACACTTCTATTGCTCGACGGATAGCGTGCTCAAATCAAACTGAATTCTCGTGCCTCAACTGCTGCTGCTTTTATAATGTCCGGTTTCCTCGCGAACATATTTCTAGGCGCTTCTATTTCCAGAATTTACTAGTGAGTTATCAGCTATAAATTTCTCAGCTATAACTACAGATGCACAATTTTATAGCTTCTCTCATACCCCATGCGTGTGTATATGTGAGTGATACTGGCACAATTATTGCATACTTTCGGGAGTATCTCAGATAAATGCATGTGGTTGTGCGTTGCTTCTCCGCTGCGTGTACGTACATATGTGTAGACATAATGATTGATTCGTGTATGTAGATACAAGTGACTGTCTGGTTTATTGCTGCTGTGGCTTCATTTACTTAGCATCAGACTAGTGATGTGAGTATCACTCTGTGTCACTTATATTCGTCACAGTGTTATCAATTTCCTGTTGATGAGTGATCGATGGGTTATGGGCACACTTTTCATTTAATATGGACGAGTTATCAATTTATTATTCATAGGTGTGTAATCGACGAAGTATAAACAATTTAAATCGAGCTGAATTTTTAAAAATTTTCTATAGATATCAAAGCTTATCAATGAGTTAACGACCTTTTATCGACGGGTTACCGGTTTGTTATCGAAAAGTCATTCATTTAATATAGAAAAATTATCGATTATTTTGTCAATATAGTATCTATACCTATACTATATCGATTGGTTCCACAATAGATCTGCACAAAGGTTGCAGTGCTTCCAGACCTATCAATAATAATATCGATTGTATATTAAAGTTTTACAAAATCGTTATCAAAAAGATATCGACATGTTGTTATAAAGTTATCGATTTGCTATACCAGTTTTTTGTTTTATTACCAGTTTTTTATTGGAGTATGAACCGTTTTTAATTGTAGTGTTATCAATTTGTTTTCGACGACTCATTGGTTTTTAATGTAACAATACCAAAAAACTACAAAATAAAAACGATGCCACATCTGAAACTCATATTTCAACAAGCCGATTCGAAAAAAATAAGTTGGCGATGACTCAGCGATTGAAAGCCGATAGCAAACCGATCACTAGCTGATAATAAAACATCATTATCAATTGTTATCGATAAAAAGCCGACGAAGGTCTTCTTAAATAGCCCGTTATTATTCATTTATGTTAAAGTTACATCTGCTCTGGTTAAACTTCGACCCCTGGAAGAGCTCTAGTTAATTTAAAAATATTAGTCTTCAATTTTCACCGGTCCATAAATCTCAAAGTTTCGATGCATGTATATCCATCCGTCACCCTTTCTTCTAGAGGGATGATAATCATCCTCTGCAATCATCTTCTTGAGACGCAGAGGAATACTGAATATGCCAATGGACATTTTCCTAGAATCTGGGTGTTTCATTTGCTCCATCTCTTTGTTAATTTCAAATGCTAATTATCCTCCACACCCTGAGTATGTAGAAAATATTGCACTCTTCAATTCCAATTTCACCATCCCTGGATTCCTTACCACGACCTTTTGTGTTGGGAGGATTAACTCTGCCTCCACTACTTTGCAACTGTGAGCTGACGTTTTGTTTTCCCAGTATAGGAGCTACTCTATTGGCGTTGCTAGGATCGCGTGGGCGTTACGCTGAAACAGCTGCGCTCTGTTATACCACACCACACACTTGAAATACAGATCTCCCTTTCCGAAGGACATCTGTCCAAGAGCACTGAAACAACAGAGCCGCTCCATGGTTAAAGGTTAACCAAAGCAAGCCGTGCAGACTCCCACTGCCTTCTGAATGACTTTATTAAACCTTATTCTTCTTTCTATTAGTGGGATTGGCGTGTTAATACTCTTTTCTTACTCTCTCTTTTTTAAAACTATCTATGTGCGGGATTCGCCACTATTGCTTAACTCGATGCCACTGCATCTACTACTACTCCAGCTTCTTTCCATCTCATGATCTCAGGGTCAATGTCTCGTCTATGCCGATGGGTGTCACATGCACTAATAGTATATAATATGTTACATAATTAATAAAAATCAGTTCACCCCAGCAGCCTCTCTACGTAGCAAGATCTGTCCTTTACTTTCCGAAGCAATCTAGTGCTGGAGAGGCGCGATCCGCACCACTACTTTGAAACGAAATGGCAGTGCTTAGTTACAGATCTACTGGCACTGTCCTCTGATATAGAGCTGCGCTGATGGAAAGAAACCATAAGCCGTTAAGCAACATAGTTGGGCGCCAGTTACTGCGTTAAGACGATATCATACCAAAACGATATCGAATCAAAGGAGACAAATTATTTGACTACTAGGATATGTCCGATGACTAGTGCTTCTACCCTATTTAGTAACAAAAAAAACTTATTCACAAAAACAAAACCAATTCTAGGACCTTCGACTTGGCTACTCTGATTTATAACTTGAATTGCAGTGAATCTAAAACAAAAATCCTTGTTGGCGTAAATTGATTTTATAACTTGTAATTGTCGCGCTACTTAAGCCAAGTGCAAATACATACTTATGTACATCCATACATATACAAAGTAAGCAAAAGCAAAATGATTCTGACCCTGTGTCAATATGTGCAACCCTTTTGTTGTTCATTCGAGCTAAGTAACTCGCCTCTAGCCGGCGGCACCACCCATAATTCAATTTCAGCAAACTATATGTGAATGTGCCATTATAAGATATTTGTTTTTTGTGAACCTTAATATGTTCATTTGTTTATGAAGCCTTATATACACACTTGAATTGTTTTTGCCCTGTTGTACAAAACACAGGATTGACTGAGCTAGTGACCTGCCAAAAATATTAGCAGCCAAGCGATAGACTGCTTAATGGACACAGAAAAAAATATATATACAAGGCACGATATACCGCCGAAAGGATTCAGGCCGAGCTTCTCTTCTAATTTGCGTCGTGCTCTTTTTTAATTTTTCCTACAAATTTGCCGGATGGGACCTTCATATTTTATACTAACTCCGAACGGCATCTGCAAGGCAGATGAGTTTTCACTGAGAAGCTTTTCATAGCAGAAACACACGCAGAGTGTTTACTAAATCACTGCCAAGGGGCGACCCCACATAGAAAAACTTCTTTCTAATTGAAAAATAAAATTAAAGAAAAAAAAACTTTTTTTAAAATAAGCTTTTATTATTGGTTAATAAAATTAACTAAAAAGTAAAAAAAATAAAAAAAAAACATTTTTAAAAATAAGCTTTTATTACTGGTTAATAACATTTACTAAAAAGTAAAAAATAAATTGACTGTAAAGAAATATAACAATTTATAAGTTCATTGTAACCTCTAACGATAGTTTGAATGGGAAATAAAAATAAGTGCCGCTTTTACTACTCTTCGTTTCTATTATCGCACATTCAGGGATATATGAATAAGTTTCGCTTTTATTTTTCCTAATATGAAATCCCCTTATACCGACGACCGTTCATTTATTAACGATAGCCCTAGATGTACTCCGATGTGCTGAGTCAAAATTTATCCACTGATTTCGGTAAAAAAATGTTTAATACATATCATATGTTTACAAACTTACTTATAGAGCTTATTTGTTTACAGAGATGTAGCATTTCAAAATCATCAGATACTTTTCTAGAACTACCGTCAACATGTAGGCGCGGCATCTTGACAGCAAAGTCTTATCGACATAAAATCTACGTGCTTCCAAAATTTATAAAACTCCTAACTTGCGTCATAGAACCGATCTATTATATATGTTTTATAGGTTTATAAGTATTAACAAGATAACCCATATTAACCATTTTCGAAAATTTCGATATCGAAAAAGTGAGCTTGAGTATAGTTTTGGTTTGCCCTTTTTCAATACCAACATATTCTGGCTCAATCAAAATCTCTTTCGCACTTATAATGTTGACTTAAGGAAGTATATATCTATCTCGATTCTTTTATACCATTAAAAAAATAAAAATAAATGTAAGGAGCGATAACCTCCGAAGAGATTTTAGGCCGAGCTTCTCTTTCACTTTGCGTCGTGCTCCTTTTTTTAATTTTTCCTACAAATTGGCGGGACGGGTCCTACTTGTTTTATGCCCACTTCGAACGGCATCTGCGAGGCAGATGAGTTTTCACTGAGAGCCCTTTTTGGCAGAAATACACTCGTAGTGCTTGCCAAACACTGCCGAGGGGCGACCCCGCATAGAAAAAATTTCTTCTAATTGAAAAACCTTATTTCTAAATTTTGATCGTGCTTTGCCCGGGGCTTGAACCCAGGGCATTCGGTGTGGTAGGCGGAGCACACTACCATCACACCACGGTGGCCGCCTTTTATACCATTAAAACCAAGAATTTGTGAGTAAGGAAGGCTAATTTCGGGTGTAACCGAACATTACATACTCAGTTGAGAGCTATGGAGACAAAATAAGGGAAAATCACCATGTAGGAAAATGAACCTAGGGTAACCCTGGAATGTGTTTGTATAACATGTGTATCAAATGGAAGGTATTAAAGGGTATTTTAAGAGGAAGTGTGCCATAGTTCTATAGGTGGACGCCATTTAGGGATATCGCCATAAAGGTGGACCAGGGCTTACTCTCGAATTTGTTTGTACGATATGGGTATCAAACGAAAGGTGGTAATGAGTATTTTAAAAGGGAGTGGGCCTTAGTTTTATAGGTGGACGCCTTTTCGAGATATCGCCATAAAGGTGGACCAGGGGTGACTCTAGAATTTGTTTGTACGATATGGGTATCAAATGAAAGGTGTTAATGAGTTTTTTAAAAGGGAGTGGGCCTTAGTTCTATAGGAGGACGACTTTTCGAGATATCGCCACAAAGGTGGACCAGGGGTGACTCTAGAATTTGTTTGTACGATATGGGTATCAAATGAAAGGTGTTAATGAGTACTTTAAAAGGGAGTGGGCCTTAGTTCTATAGGAGGACGTCTTTTCGAGATATCGCCATAAAGGCGGACCACGGGTGACTCTAGAATTTGTTTGTACGATATGGGTATCAAATGAAAGGTGGTAATGAGTATTTTAAAAGGGAGTGGGCCTTAGTTCTATAGGAGGACGCCTTTTCGAGATATTGCCATAAAGGTGGACCAGGGGTGACTCTAGAATTTGTTTGAACGATATGTGTATCAAATGAAAGGTGTTAATGAGTATTTTAAAAGCGAGTGGGCTTTAGTTCTATGAGTGGACGCCTTTTCGAGATATCGCCATAAAGGTGGACCATGGGTGACTCTATAATGTGTTTGTACGATATGGGTATCAAATTAAAGGTACTGATGAGGGTTTTAAAAGGGAGTGGTGGTATTTGTATATGTGAATGCGTTTTCGAAATATCCACCAAAATGTGGACCAGGGTGACCCAGAACATCATATGTTGGGTACCGCTAATATATTTATATTATATTTATATTTATATATGTAATGCCACGGACAGTATTCCCGCCAAGATTCCAAGGGCTTTTGATTTCGCCCTGCAAAACTTTTTCATTTTCTTCTACTTAATATGGTAGGTGTCACACCCATTTTACAAATGGTAATGAATTATCGCACTTTTTCGATTTTTCGAAATTTTCGATATCGAAAAAGTGGGCGTAGTTATAGTCCGATATCGCTCATTTTAAATAGAGATCTGAGATGAGTGCCCAGGAACCTAAATACCAAATTTAATCAAGATACCTCAAAATTTACTTAAGTTATCGTGTTAACGGACGGACGGATGGACGGACATGGCTCAATCAAATTTTTTTTCGATACTGATGATTTTGATATATGGAAGTCTATATCTATCTCGATTCCTTTATACCTGTACAACCAACCGTTATCCAATCAAAGTTAATACAACCTGTGAGCTCTGCTCAACTGAGTATAATTATAATACCCTGTGTCCAAACAAGCACAACTGAATAATAAGAACCTAAACATTAGTTAATATGTCAAACAAAAATATATGAAAAGTATTGCAATTATTGCCCCCATTGCATTTGATAATGACCTCAACTCATAATCCTTTCATCACCAATGGTGACAAAGCGTAGCAAAATAGTTGCATAAAAAAGTGTAATTGTGAAAATAATCATCCATAATTTCCTCAGGGAAATTAGCTTGGAATGGTTGCGATGACACTTTTCTTATTTAGTTTTTATACGGATAATTTAATTTTTACTTAAACTTCATTTGCAGCAGCATTAAATATTAAACTGAATTATTTGCCATCAAATGCAGTCCTTCTGCGGATGGTCGATTGTTGGATAGCCAATACGTTTTTTCGCTCTTTTTGCCATATCTTTCTTTATAGGAAAAAGAGAAATTGTTGCAATACGCATTCTGGATACTGCCTTCTGGCGTCACATGCCTTTAAATTAGGCTTTGTTAGTGATAGCAGATGTGGAAGTGCGGGTTGGAGGAGAAAATTATCGATCACCCTTTATGCTCGTGCCCTGTGCTTGCCAGGCGAAGACTCCAGCTATTAGGAGTGATACAGCTGTGAGATCTAGAACCAGCAAGTGGCTTAAGTCCTAGAAAACTTCTAGTATTTGCCAAGAGGACGGAGTTAGTTTATAACATAGGTCCTGGTGTTTGATAAGGTTTTTCACTTCTTCAACTTCTGGTAACACTACGGACTCATTCAGTTTATGTGAGGTCCTCATGGACCGGCCAATTCAACCTAACCTAACCTAACCTAACGCATAGATGCGATTAAAAAGAAGCAAGCTATATGAAAATACACTAACCCAATAAGAAACAAATAAGGGGAGTGAACTGTCTTCATGAATGAACCTGAACAATAATCGTATCCCATTCGTAATATCCGAGTTCGTGACAAACTTAATATACCATATACATTTTATTAAAGGTATTAAAATAGATCCGTTCTTTGTGTGAGGATACAAAGTTTCAGATAGCTTTAAACATGAGTCACTTATCCGAACAATATATGACGCCTGAGTAAGTATTTGATAAAATGGGAAGCTTCTAGCTGTTAAAATGGTACAGAAATCACGAAAAGCTTATTTGAACAATCGGTTTGCATGGGGCATATATTTTATATACGACCGATCTCTACGATTATTTCAAGCAAGAATATCTGCAACATACGAAAGCATTTGGTGAAATTTGAAGTCTTTATCTGATAAATTGGCGAAAATATTACAAAAAAAGTATTTTCTGAAAAATCTGTTGCATGGGGAATATGTGCTATGGTGGTCCCATGCGGTCGGTTCAGACAAATGTCTAATGCGACGCCAAAATTTATCCACTGACAAAGGTTTGAATCAAAGATTTATAAAATGAATTTTATGAACTGAATGATGCGCTTAATGCCTTCTTCCGCGATGGCACGTATATGTTCCGATGACTATCGCGGAAAGATATTGGCACATGTAAACGCAAGATGGACAAAGGGTTCATCGCAAATGCGTGAGTTGATTAGTATAAATTAGCAAACTTACGATACTGTTTGGAGATACTTCCTGGATGGATTTGATTGGTAATATGTTGAATGGATTGAATCTGCTTGAAGATGGTTTTTCTAGAAACGAATAAGAAGACATCGAAATTACGGATTGCACTTGTATATATAGAAGATCAGGTCATTGGAAGGCAGCTCCAATGAGTGTTGATTGGAAGTAATGGATGGCAACTCCAGTCTATTTCACCTGCAGGGTTGTATGAGCGCAAGTCATACAACTTGTTAAGTGACCGAAAGTCACTTATGAAACGGATAGTGACCTAAGGAACGGAAAACTATTTAAGCCTTCGCGATGTAACGCCTACAAAGCAAAGCCGGTTTTTTTTGGCCGCGCTGCAGCTCAATGATTATCCTACATGATATCAACAGAACAAAATCTTACAAACCTCACTACCTCCTGATCAAAAAATATAGCCCGTAAGTTAGTGCAACAGAAAATACACTACTGTACCGATAACATCATCCCATGTATGATATAGAATCAGTAGTTTACATAAAAAGTATGGTCCTCTTTAAACATTGTCTATCTATCTATTAACCATTATCAGAAACCAAAACATTGTAAGCAAAGATAAGATTTCTATTTAAACATAAACCAAATACAAACATAAACAAAACATAAACAAAACCAAATAAAATATTATCAGCGAACAAAAGATTCCTATTCAACCATTGTAAGCATAGATAAGATTTCTACTTAAACATTATCAGCAAGATCCTTTTTTGAACATTATCAGCAGCCACTAAACAAAAGAAACCAGAGCATATAAATAGACGATTAAGCATAGAAATAAGTTAGTCTTCTATTACACTGAAGCATATGAACTTCAGTTTAGAATTCATTAAAGTACATATAGATACAAATAAAGTATATTGTTTTATTTGAAATCGAAAGTACATACTTAACTCGTATGTTCTTAATGATTGCTACTCATATAAACAAAAATATGAGGAACTCTGCTGGTGAAATCTTGAGCGTGATAAGGAGCACCGCAACTTTTTAATTAAAATTATTTATAATTAAGGCTTATTAATCCTAAAACTTCAATTATCAAATAAAGTTCATTATTACAATTAATAACTTAACTTATTACTGTCGAAATGCTAATTGACTCCAATCAGCATATTGCCTAGCATAACAGCCGGACAGGTCTGGGAGACACCATTTTAAGGAAGGTTGGGAAGGACGCGTCTCCAATCCTCCATTGCTCCCAGCTCAAGGTTAGAAATGTTAAAATATATATTTTTGAATAATATTGGTATTGTGTGCTGACGGAATGTATGAGTCTCCGATCATTCCAGCTCAACGTATATTGGGATGTTGGAAAGAACGTGTTTCCAATAACTCTCTATTTAGTTTAGTAATAACGCTGTCGGAATCCACGATGATTCCGATCAGCACTGTTCAATATGTACCGAAAGATCGAAAAGAACGTGCTTCCGATTCTACCTTGTTCCAACGTTTGTTAAGCCTAATTTTCGATCTTACATCATATTATTTAACTGCTGGTGAAATGCAAGAGACTCCAATCAGCACAGCAAAAATGGACCGAAAATACTGATTTCTACCTAAATTAGTAGTTGGATCGCATTAGTTTATAATCCATTCCTATTAAAGACAGGTGGAGACAGACGACGAACGCAGAAAATATACGAAGAAACCACAAATTCGATTATTCACAGCATGCCCTTGATAGCAATAACCTTTGCTTCCTCAGTGGTATGATGGTAGCGTGCACCGCCTAACACACCGAAGCTCCTGGACTTCAAGCCCAGGCAGAGCAACTTTTTGGAAAAAGTTTTTTCTATTATAATTAAAACTTTTGATTTATCTCAAGACCGGATTTTTAAATAAAACCGTCGAACGTGTATTTTATTTGGATTTTTATACTCAGCTGAGTAGAGCTCACAGAGTATATTAACTTTATTCGCATAACGGTAATCCGTAACGGCATAAACTATCAAAATGGTGTGGGTGAAAAAAGAAATTCATTTAGCCATGTCCGTCCGTCCGTCCGCCAGTAAACACGATAACTTGAGTAAATTTTGAGGTATCTTGATGAAATTTGGTATGTAGATTCCTGGGCGCTCATCTCAGATCGCTATTTAAAATGAATGAAATCGGAATTCAACCACGCCCACTTTTTCGATATCGAAAATTTCGAAAACCGAAAAAGTGCGATAATTCATTACCCAAGACGGGTAAAGCGATGAAACTTGGTAGGTGCGTTGGCCTTATGACGCGAAATAGAAACTTTGAAAAAGTTTGGACAATGGGCGTGTCACCGCCCACTTTTAAAAGAAGGTAATTTAAAAGTTTTGCAAGCTGTAATTTGGCAGTCGTTGAAGATATCATGATTACATTTGGTAGGAACGTTACACCTATTACTATATGTGTGGTAAATAAAAATTAGCGAAATCGGATGACGAACACGCCCACTTTAAAAAAAAATTTTTTTTTAAGTCAAATTTTAACAAAAAATTTTGTATCTTTACATTATAAAAGTAAATTATGTCAACATTCGACTCCAGTAATAATATGGTGCAAAATACAAACATAAAAGAAAATTTCAAAATGGGCGTAACTCCGCCCTTTTTCATTTAATTCGTCTAGAATACTTTTAATGCCATAAGTCGAACAAAAATTTACCAATCCTTGCGAAATTTGGTGGGGACATAGATTCTATGATGATAACTGTTTTCTGTGAAAATGGGTCAAATCGGTTGAAGCCGCGCCCATTTTTTATACACAGTCGACCGTCTGTCCTTCCGCTCGGCCGTTAATACGATAACTTGGGCAAAAAACGATATATCTTAACTAAACGTAGTTCACGTACTTATCTGAAGTCACTTTATCTTGGTATAAAATATGGCCGAAATCCGACTATGACCACGCCCACTTTTCCGATATCGAAAATTACGAAAAATGAAAAAAATGCAATAATTCTGTACCATATATGAAAAAAGAGATGAACAATGGTAATTGGATTGGTTTATTGACGCAAAATATAACTTTAGAAACAACTTTGTAAAATGGGTGTGACACCTACCATAATTAAGTAGAAAAAATGAAAAAGTTCTGCAGGGCGAAATGAAAAGCCCTTGGAATCTTGACAGGAATACTTTTCGTGGTATTAAATATATAAATAAATTAGCGGTACCCGGCAGAAGATGTTCTGGGTCACCGTGGTCCACATTTTGGTCGATGTCTCGTAAACGCCTTAGCATATAAAACTAAGGGCTACTCCCTTTTAAAACCCTCATTAAAACTTTTAATTTGATACCCATATCGTACAAACACATTCTAGAGTCACCCCTGGTCCACCCTTATTGCGATATCTCGAAAAGGCGTCCACCTATAGAACTAAGGCCCACTCCCTTTTAAAATACCCATTAACACCTTTCGTTTGATACCCATATCGTAGAAACAAATTTTAACGTCACCCCTTGTCCACCTTTATGGCGATATCTCCAAAAGACGTCCACCTATAGAACTAAGGCCCACTCCCTTTTAAAATACTCATTAACACCTTTCATTTGATACCCATATCGTACAAACACATTCTAGAGTCACCCCTGGTCCACCCTTATTGCGATATCTTGAAAAGGCGTCCACCTATAGAACTAAGGCCCACTCCCTTTTAAAATACCCATTAACACCTTTCGTTTGATACCCATATCGTAGAAACAAATTTTAACGTCACCCCTTGTCCACCTTTATGGCGATATCTCCAAAAGACGTCCACCTATAGAACTAAGGCCCACTCCCTTTTAAAATACTCATTAACACCTTTCATTTGATACCCATATCGTACAAACAAATTCTAGAGTCAGCCCTGGTCCACCTTTATGGCGATATCCTTAAATGGCGTCCACCTATAGAATTATGGCCCACTCCCTCTTAAAATCTATATATTAATGCGCTAAGAAAATTTCCATACAATCAATTGACAGGCTGTTTCTCATACTTAGCATACGTAAAATCATATAAAAGTTATATGAATCGATTCGTATTGATCAGCCGCAGTGCATAGGCCTATTTTTTGTTAACAAATATTACTCTATTTGTTTATAATTAATAGAAAAAGTTTTTTTTTAAATTCGAAAATCTGTGCAACAATCGAAATTGCCATCTGTAGGACGCATTATGTTCACAAACCCCCCTGAGTACAAAGCTCCAAATGCTGCATTATCGCGTTGCTCAAATGTTTCATCTCTACATATGTATACATTTGTACCCACCAAACGGTGAGAGAACTAATGCTTCACTCATTTTCAGTTCAAATAATATATTGTTTCCCATTGTTGCCAATTACCTATATTGGTCTGTACCAAAATCCTTAAAAAATTGTTCTAAAATAATTGTTAGCGCACAAAAAAAACTTTAAAGAGAAGTAATAACTTAACCGGCCTATTTTTTTGGACAAATTTTACTTACACGTAAAAGCATAGGTCTTTATTTAACAGATTCTTTGTTTTTCATTTTAGTTGCTTTAAAAAATTTAATCAGAAATAATGAGTCAACTTTTGTTCAAACTCACTAAATTTATTTATTTATAACAATTAATTGCAAATTTGACCCAAATGTTTTTTGCATTTCCAGATTTTATGCTCGTTTTAGATATAGCACGTCTTATAGCGAACAAAAAATAAATAAATTTGCTACAAAGATATTACACTAAAATTTGTATATTGTCTTTTATGCTAATTTATTTTGATATTTCTTATTTTCTTTTATTATATTATATTTTATTTCAACTTAGTTTATTATTATTTAAATGCAACTTGATTGAATCGGAAAATTTCACGTTGTATATTAAACGAAATCAAGAGGAAAAACAAGAGGAGCACGACGCAAATTGGAAGAGAAGCTCGGCCTTAGATCTCTTCGGAGGTTATCGCGCCTTACATTTATTTTTTTTTTTTTTTATATTAAACGAAAAAAAAACGACCCAAAAACGTTTTCGATTTTGGGTCGAAATATTGCATAGGCAGTATATTACCCACTATATTTATTATTAGGCTAACTTTGTTTGATTATATGCCCATTATCGGATGCTTAGATCTCATAATCCTAATTTGTTTATGTCGCTTAAAATTATGAAATCAATTTTATTTTAGTAAATATGTTTGCGTGAATAATTTCAATGTTTTTGTTTTGTCAAGTAATTTTACCTCAATTCTATGTCAATTTCTTTTGATTTTTCATATTTTTTATATTTTTGTTTAAGGAGCTCCATAACAAAATGTTATAATTACATTTGAAAATTTTGTAGAAAATTTAAGAAAATACAATAAAAATTACAACGTCTTAATGAAAAATGTAAGTAATTTAGACCAGTTTGCTATATTTCCACTCACTGCTTAACTATTAACGCAATATTGCATTACCCCCAACACTGGGTGCATAGACTGAGTTCAAAAAAATATAAGTTGGTCGAATTTCGGCCACAGGCGATACTAGTACTCTTTAGTACCTTCCATTTGATACACATGTCATACAAACACATTCCAGGGGTTTACATTGTGATTTTCCCTATTGTCTCCATAGGTCTCAACTGAGTATGTAATGTTCGGTTACACCCGAACTTAGCCTTCCTTACTTGTTTTTATTTTACTAATATGTTAAGGCAGTTCAGAGTTTTTTGCATTATGTTTTGGAAACGCTGCAATAGCATATATAATTATTATTTATATATCAAGTTAAGTTCTATCACTGGTCTTTTGCACAATCTTGCAATCTCATCCAAGAAAAATTTTAATCAAATGTTACTGAAATGGAATTACCACGTTTGTTTCAATACAATCGACATTTTCATACTAGCAATAACCACCCTTGTACAAAATGGACATTTCAAATTATCGCTAAAACATAACGAAAATATTTGTTGCAACCATAACTTTGACAGCCCCACCTCCTAAGCCAAACTAAAAAGCCTTTCAGCGCCTAAGTGCGCTTTAAACATACATATAGATATCTATGTTTGCTACATAAGCAGTACTTATTAAGCACACAAGATGTACATATATATAGAATACCAATAGAAAGTACAACATAACAAATTACCACAATAGCAGCAACATTTAAATCTAGTAACCACTCCCCTCAATTGGGCATTAGATCTGTTTGTATCATGGCATTTAACAAATACAAGTTCGTGCGGAACAACAGCTAATCTTTTAAGAAGCATAGCCTCGAGTTTGGGTGTTTTCCTTATTTTGGCATACCTATGTATGAACTTCTTCGCAATACTACATACTTTCTGTTAGCTATATTAAATATAGCTAAAAGTAATTTGGGATCATAAATTTACTCTAAAAAGCTACAGATTCACATTTTGCTGCTGTCGAATGAGACTGTTACTGCTTAAAGCTACAAGTATTTTGTTATACCCGCTGCACTTGTACACAGGGTATTATAACTTTGATTGGATAACGGTTGGTTGTACAAGTATAAAGGAATCGAGATAGATATAGACTTACATATATCAAAATCATTAGTATCGAAAAAAATTTGATTGAGCCATGTTCGTCCGTCCGTCTGTCCGCCCGTCCGTTAACTCGTTAAATTGAGTAAATATTGAGATATATTCACCAAATTTGGTACACCAGCTTATCTGGACCCAGAATAGGTTGGTATTGAAAATGAGTGAAATCGGATGATAACCGCGCCCACTTTTTATATATATGTATAACATTTTGGAAAACACAAAAAACCTGATTATTTAGTAAATAATACACCTAGAATGTTGAGATTTGATATGTGGACTGATATTGAGACTCTTGATAAAAATATGAAAAAAAAATTTAAATGGGCGTGGCACCGCCCACTTGTGTTAAAATCAATTTTACAAATATTATTAATCATAGCTCAAAAATCGTTAAATCTATCGTAACAAAATTCGGCGGAGAGTTTGCGTTACTATAAGGAATGCTTTGAAGAAAAATTAACGAAATCGGTTAAAGAGCACGCCCACGCCCCAGTAGAATTTTACTTTCTAAATTGAATTTTAACATTAAATTGGAAAACACTAAAATTTTTGAAAATGGGTGTGGCACCGCCCCTTTTTTGTCTAAGCAATTTTCAATATTTCGGGAACTCGAAGCAAAATTTACATATTGTAAAAAAATTGGGTGTACATATTTTCCTTATAGCAGGAAGTATTTCTAGTAAAAATCGATAAGATTGGTTAAGAACCACGCCCACTTTTATATAAATGACTTTGAAAATGGTCGTAGGCAAAAATAATAAGTAAAATCTTGGCGAAAAATAGTTTTGTACCAATCGTATTTTCATTGTTCTGTTATATCTTTATTTTAAAATAAACAATAGGGAAATCCCCATATCTGAAGCGAAACTGAATTATTACCCGCTCAAGGTCATTGGTGTTATCCTCTGTATCCTTGTTGCTCCTTTTAAACGATAAATTATTAAATTATTATTTCTTCTCAGAATACGTTACCAACTTAAAATGCTAACCAATAATATAGAAGATAGATGAATCTACATATCTGTGGTCTCATGCAATAACCGCTTAAGTGGACTTAAGAAGAATTTGAGTTATGAGTGGTATGGTGTTCGCGAATTAAAGCTACACATTTGTGTCCAACCAGTATCCTTCTAGGTAAAATAATAGAGAAGTTATTAGCAGTTGCATAATCGCCAAACTCGAAACTGTACCAATTTACATTTGCATAAGTAGCTTATGTGTACTTAAGAAGAATTGTAAACATTTGTTTTTGTTGCATAATACGTCTATCTCGAGATAAGCGGCTATTGCAAACATATTTTCTTAACACAGCGGCACATTTTAGTATAAAGTTGAAATAGCTTAAGTCGTAGTAAGCAATTATTGCAAAATGAAAAACATGCAAAGTGGAGCGATTACTAGAATTAGGGTTTTATTGTAAATTTATTATGTTCCGAATAACGGACCTTTAACGAGATAAGTTTGAGTTCTTAAGCCTACTTCAATTTTTTTTATTACAATCAAATAGCTCACATCCAATGTACTTATCACTAGTTTGCATACCAGACATTTCGTTAAAACAAATAAAAATGAATTAAAAAAAAAACGTCTTCTTTCCTTGGATTTGATCTCACAACCCCCCGATTGCAAGCAAGTCACTATACTCGTCCACCAAAGACTGTTCTTGGGCTACGACGACACATTGCATAATATATGGCGCAGCTTAAAACATGATTAGGAGCTTTAACTGCGTTGGCTACAGTTGACGTTATTCACCAGTTAATGAGTTTTTTAATGCTAAGCATGAACGCGTTAGCAAATAACATTTAAAAGTGTTCCATTAGATTGAAAATTGCAGTGTCAAATCAGTACCATTGTGTGAGAATTAGACCACCAAGAATAAATCGATGGAACTATTTCAAGCACTTAAGTCCCAAGAAAAAAGTCCCAAGTTAAACGGAATATGGTAAAAGTTACGTAAACTCTAAAGGAAACGAAGCAGCAGAAAGAGTTTTCCAGCCTATATTTTATGAATGAAAGCAGAACAAATTTTCAGGTAAATCAAAGTGCTTTCGGAAATGTTTTGGAGAATTGAAAGATCTTTAAAAAGCGTTGTGAAAAAGAAAATCGATAGTCCATACTCAATTTTTTTTGATAGCCATGGCTCCGCAACTGGATGGAAAAACCTCCCTGAGGATACAGTAAGCAAAATACTGATAATCTTATAGACTTATTTTCTAAGAAATCAGAGTGTAATTTTTGTATTTTAGGTGATTTCAATATAGGAGATGTGAGCTGGGCGCCAGTGGGCGAGAGTTTAACTTTATACCCCAACAATGTAACTAGCTTTTCCGAAACGTATGTTGTTGACAACTTATTAAGCGTTAATCTTACCCAAATTAATGCAATTTTAAATAAACTGTTTAAAACATTAGATCTAATTTTTTTAAGTGAAGAGATGAGTTTTTCTTTGGAAGAATGTCTCGACCCTCTGTCATGCCCCGGCTTGCATCATGTTCCTCTTGTCCTGCAACTGGAGTTTTACGAATTTAGAAATGTCGACTTAGATTTGCTACCGGATAATTACTGTTTCAAAAATTGCAACTTTAATGACATTAGCGATAGAATCAATTTGCATGATTGGGATACTATATTTTCTGGGAATAGTGTAAATGAACGCTTTGATCTTTTCAAAGTTAAAGTCAATGAAATTTGATCCACTTTAATTCTTCGAGGGAAAAGGAAATGTTACAAAATACCTTGGTATACAAGAAAGTTGAAAAGACTTAAAAATTTAAGGAATACATTTTTTAAAAGGTATAAATTATCTAAAATGCGTCCTCATAAGGATAAATATTTATTATAATCAAGTAAGTAAGAAACTTCATAAAGAGTATGTTGCTAAATTTGAAAGGGATTTTAAGTTAAACCCTAAATCTTTTTGGCGTTACGTTAAGGCTAAAAAGTCGTGTGCAAGTATCCCATCGCGAGTTTCTTATAATGGAAACTCTGCTCATTCCCTCGTCGAAGCTGTCAACCTATTTGCTGATTTTTTCGGGGCGACTTTTGAGACTGAGACGATTCTCACCGAGGATTTAGATTCGGAAAATGCCACCCCTATTAATTTTGTTCAATTGTCCCTGACTCTTGAATATATCATTTGTGGCATTTCGGTGAAAAAGTGGTCAGTGCAAATGGATGCTGATGGGTTCTGTTCTTTTTTGTTTAAAAATATTGCAGCAGTTGCGTATCCAATCTTATTAATTTTTAATAAATCCCTCAGGAATGGAGATTTCATAAACGCTTGGAAAGTAGCGTCTATTACCCTGATATTCAAGAGTGGTAATAGCAATGTTGCCAACTACCGTCCTCTTTCTAAACTTTCCACTGTTTCGAAATTGTTTGAAATTGTAGTTAAGAATAAAATATTCTTCGCAGTAAAGACTTTGATTTTACCTAATTAGCATGGTTTCATGCCAGGCAGATCAACTGTAACTAATCTAGCAGTATTTTCTGAATTTTGTATTTCTTCATTTAATAGGAGGGCACAAGTTGATATTATCTATACCGATTTTTCGAAGGCTTTTGACAAAGTCAACCATTCATTACTAGTATCTAAACTTGCTGGCTTGGGTTTCCATTCTAGTATGCTATCCTGGGTGAGGTCTTACTTTGCAGATCGTAGCTGCGTTTTTGTGGTGGATGGTATTTGTTCGCGGTCGTTTACTGCCACTTCTGGTGTACCCCAAGGGAGTGTGTAGGGTCCCTTATTATTTGTTATCTTTATTAATGATATACGTCATTGTTTCAGTTATGCTGAATTCTTATCGTATGCTGGTGACTTGAAGATTTTTGCATCAATCACGACTAAATCTGAGTCCACTATGCTCCAAGCTGATCTTGATAACGTAATGGACTGGTGTAGACGGAATCGTCTGCTTTTAAATATAAGTAAATGTTTTAGTATTATCTTTGCTAAAACTCGAAATTTTCTTCCTGGTTCTTATCATATTGTGGACTCTACGCTGAGGGTTGCTGATGAAATATCAGATCTTGGTGTAGTCTTTGATACGAAGTTTCTATTTCACAGCCAGATTAATTATGTCATTGCGAAGTTTTATTCCACACTCGCGTTCATTCGCCGTTTCAGTATGGATTTTAGTGATCCTTATACTTTAAAACTTTTATTTACAATCCTAGTACGGTCTAAACTAGAATATGCTATTTTCATTTGGAGGCCGTACCATGCCTGCCATGTAGACCGACTTGAGCGTATTCGAAAAATATTTTTGCGATTTGCCCTCCGGTCTTTGCGTTTTCACGATCCTGTTCCAACATACAGTTCTAGGTGTCTTTTAATTAACCTGAAATTTTTAGTGAGTAGAAGATCAATGCTTTCATTGACATTTTTATATGATATCATCAATAAACTTCGCTCACTATATTAAATATAAGACGGCCTCGAATTTTTTCTTTTTCGAATTTAAAAATTGTATTTATGGAAAAATAAAATTAATAAATGAAAAATTCTTCTCGACTGTATATTTTGTTTTGAGTTACGTCGTTAGGATCGATGTAAGATGTAAGTATACATATTTCAAAATTTGCAATAACCCACTAAGTTATTTTATTGTTAACATTTCTTTTAATACACATTTGGTTTTAAAGACGAGTTAGTGGCCTTTATTAACCTTACTTGAACCTATATGATTCACGAACTCTTGATTGAGTACCCGTTTTAAATTTTTTCAAATATGCACTTTAACCTTAAATATCGATTTGCGGCGAACTAAAATATAAGACTTAAGCGGTTATTGCAAAAAAGTGCAGATATATCAGCACTCTGATGTTTGCGAGTGTACCCTCTCTTTACTATTAATTTAGAAGTATTATATACATTTATGACAGCATTTGATTTATAACAACACTTATGAACATCCCGTAACTCGTTTTATATTGTAACGAATTTACTGAAATTCCGCTTATTCCAAATTTTCTACTAACGTTCGTATCGCTAAACTGTTGAATAAATAACTCCACTGCAAAATGGCCTTTATTAAAGTATTTCACAATAAACACTTATACTTCGCAACTGATTGATAGCTTGCTTAAATCATACTGGTTCTCGCGCCTCTACTGTTGCTGCTTTTATACTGTGTGATTTCCTCGTTGCATCTTCTAGGCGATTCTAGAATTTACTTAGTTACTGGTATATAATTATAACTGCAGATGCACGTGTGTAGCTCTCGTATATGTGTATTTGTGAGCAACACTTCCCCAATTATAATTGCATACTTTAGCGAGCTTCTCAGATAAGATATCTGCATGTGTTTGTGCGTTGCTTCTCCGCTGCGTGTACATATGTGTAAACATAATGATTTAATTATTGATGTGCATCCAAGCCACTGCTTAGCATGGCTTAGAGATGGTAGTATCCCTTAGTGCTGCTAATTTTCGTTACAATATCATATTGAGCATAACTTGTAGCAGATAAATCTGTATTAAAAATTTTACCATAAATTGATCCCACCACAGCACGAAGAGTTTCGTCCACAACGCCCGTGCTCCATGATCTCCATTCTCAACTCATGTTCATGGAAAAAACGATCAAAAGAGCTCCAACTTATTATTATAGCTATAACCACGAATTCCATAGTGACCAATGAACCAATGCAAGCATATTTTTATACCTTTCATGAAAATGAAATGGTATATTATTATTATTTATTATTACTAAGCCTGGAAGCACTGCGACGTTTGTGAAGATCTATTGTGCATAAAAAAATGGTATAATAACTTTGTCACGAATCTCAAAATTACAAGTCCTTAAAGGAAAATAGATAAACCCACCAAAAAGTATACCGAAATGATCAGGATTAAGAGCTGTTTTCATTTAGCCATGTCCGTCTGTCTGTTTGTATGCAAACTAGTTCCTCAATTTTTGAGATATCGTGATAAAATTTGCTGAGCGGGTACCGGCCGGATTTTTCAGAAAAGAGGATTTTTGACATACCTTCCTCAATTTACCAGATTGAAGCTTCAAACTTCACCATATGCTTTCATCTGTTACACATATTGTTGTCTGAAAAATGGATGAGATCGGTCGTATATATAGCATATGTCCCCCACAACCGATTATTCAGATAAGAAGCTTTTCGTTATTACTGCCACATTTTAATAGCTAGAGGCATCAAATTCCACTGAATGCCCACAAATAGAGCATTCATTGTTATCTGAAAAAGTCATAGAGATCGGTGGTATATATATTGTATACCTCATATAAACTCTCATTTCTAACCCCTCTTTAACGGCTAGAAGCTTAAAGTTTCATCAAATAACTACGTTTACGTCATATATTGGTGAAATAAGTGATTTATTGTCATAGCTATGTCATGAAGACACAAAAAACGTGAAACTTTGCATCCTCACAAAAACTACCTACCTTTTCTTTATATTTATCTTAAAAATCGCTTAGGTATGTACATTTGTTCAATATATATTCCATATCTTATACAGCCGATTATTTGGATACGAATTGGATAAGATTATTGTTCAGCCCCATTCATGAAAGGTGCGAAGTCTTCGGCCCAGCCGAAAACAGTTCCGTCCTTACTTGTTCTTTATAGGTTGGCCTCTGGTCCACTTCACTGAAAAAAGTTCTAAATTTCAAGCAAATCGCTCAAGAAACCTTCGCCATTTATACTAAAATTCTTGCCCTGATTGCTTGCGTAGTGAAACAAAAACTCCTTCGTAGTGTGCACGATCAGTGCGTGCATTCCTGCATGCACACTACGTTGCCAGTCTTGTGTATTTCAATACACACTAAGAGTTCTGTGTGCAGCTATTAGGCTGAGGAAACTGACCACATGGTCTCACTGCAACCATACTGAAATTCTGCATACCAGAATGGACACATTTCTGCAAACCACATACCAAATTTAACAAGGGATACGAAATATTAATCCCTGAGAGATAACAAGGGGTGAATGGCCCAGATTGCCCACTGACAGCATTCAGATCTACAAAGATGGATCTACACTGGATAACAGGGTCGGAGGGGGTATCTATTCGGAACGATTGGACATAAAGAAGATCGTTTCACCTTCCGTATCACTGTAGCGTATTTCAGGCCGAGCTTGCGGTCATACAGGACGCTGTGGACTGCCTTAGGCAGAAGGCACATTTATATTTTCTTACACAGTCATGCAGCATTGAAAGCCTTTGACACTGTCACAACTAATTCTGAAACTGTAGTGGGCTGTCGCAGATCACTTAACGTAAGGGTGAACAGTTTACTCTGCATCTGGTATGGGTTCCGGGACATAAGGGCATGAGATGGCGGATGAGCTTGCAAGAAAGGAACCTCCCTTCCACTTTCACCATCCTGGAAGAGGTTGGGTATGCCGCTCTCCACCTGCAACCTCAAGGTAAAGGAGGTTCTACTGATGGAAGCCGGGGCCAGGGGGAAGCATCATGATGGATGCCATACGGCGAAAATCACGTGGCCGAAATGGAATGAGAAGAGATTGAGAGAGCTTCTCACACTCCGTAAGGGGGATTTTCCTTAGTTGTAGGTCTTCTACCTGGTTTATTGGACCGCATGCGGAAAGGACTGGCGCTCCTATTAATGATTATTGTAGAAGCTGCGGCAACGAAGAAGAGCCTGAAACTATTAGTCATCTACTTTGCGAATGTCCAGCGCTCGGTAGAAAAAGGCAACGTTTTATGGGCAAGATGTTTCTGTAGATCTGACTGATATAGCTGAGGTCAGTACACGACGCTTAGTTTGATTCACAAACTCAACGAAGTGGTTTGATTAGGAGAGTCGGGACAAATCGGTGTGGTTTCAAAATGGGCCTATAAAGGCCTAAGTGTGCCGCTCAGATATGGACGGCAGCTACTTGAACGTAACTTAGAGTACTGCGTAATATCGTGACAAACACAATACACAAAAACAATTCGAGTTTCTCCAATTCTTCTTATTATTTTCTGTTTGATAGTGTGCATCGTTAAGTCGAATACTACACAATGGAATTGTGCTGATTAACACTCTTGCTGTAGGTGGGTTAACGGGCCAATCATCAACCTCACTATCTCTATAAAAACGCTAATACAGTTTTTCAATGAGTCTTTTAATTCTTAAATCGAGTTTGTTGATCATTCATTACATTTTAGATTTAGAAGTTTGTAATTGTGACAGTTATTTTTTTGACACAATAATTATTATTTGCTTGCTTTTTTATAGTCAGCGTGCTTTGCACACAGAGTACATTTACTTTGATTGGATAACGGTTGGTTGTACAGGTATAACGGAATCGAGGTAGATATAGTCTTCCATATATCAAAATCATCAGTATCGAAAAAAAATTTGATTGAGCCATTTCCGTCCGTCCGTCTGTCCATCTGTCCGTTAGCACGATAACTTGAGTAAATTTTGAGGTATCTTGATGAAATTTTAAAACCCTCATTAGTATCTTTAGTTTGATACCCGTAACGTACAAACTCATTCTAGAGCCACCACTGGTCCACCTATAGAACTAAGGCGCACTCACTTTTAAAACCCTCATTAGTATCTTTAGTTTGATACCCATATCGTACAAACAAATTCTAGAGTCACCCCTGGTCCGCCTTTATGGCGATATGTCGAAAAGGCGTCGACCTATAGAACTAAGGCCCACTCCCTTTTAAAATACTCGTTAAAACCTTCCATTTGATACCCATGTCATACAAAAACATTCCAGGGCTACCCTAGATTCATTTTCCCTACATGGTGATTTTCCCTTATTTGTCTCCAAAGCTCTAAGCTGTGTATGTAATGTTCGGTTACACCCGAACTTAGCCTTCCTGATTTGTTTATATCTCGTTTACTAATTTAGGTGGGAGAGGTAGAACGCATGTAAGTACGAGTGAAAGTAATTAGTTGAAAGAGTATCCAATATTTGATGTATAGAGTCCATATATGTATATATGAGGTAATTAAGTTCGGAGGGATAGATGGAGTGGAAGAGAGAGTAAGCAAGGGAATGAAAGCGGGAGTGGAAATTAGAGTGGTAGTGAGATTGGTATTGGGTTTGTTAGTAGGGGGATTTCAATGAGAAGGGAATGTAGATGAAGAGTAAAAGCAAAAAAAGGAACAAGAACGGGAAATGGATGAAAAAGTAGTAAAGTTTTAGTCTGTTCGATGATATAGAGAGTGATAAAAGGAAAGGGAAGTCCAGTTTTAAAACACGAGCTCAAGACGACGTCTGCCGGGTACGCTAGTACACGGTTAACAGTTCTAGCCTAAATATCAAACTTTTTTGTTTTATATATGTATATGGACAAACCAAATTGGTTTGACGTTTAGAGTACGTCTACAACTGCATTTAAAACGTGAAAAAAATATAGTGGACCGACTGAGCTATCACATCTGTGAAACAGAACATGTAATAACACCTTAAACTTATAACAAAATGTTTCGAAAAAAATATTTGCATTGCAGCACTTTTTACAAATGAAATTTTTGATTTGTTACCATTAGAGTTCGACCGAACGCAGGTTTTTGAGCCGAAGCCGAACCGAACATTCGGCTTTGATTTACTAATCGGTCGATTACCGAAGCCGAAGCCGAATAACTCCATATTTTTCAAATAAAAAAGACTTTTCATAATTTCTTATTAATTTTAATTTTTTTTTTTTTTTTAAGGAAACAAAAAACATCAAAGACCATTCACATTTTCTCATCTGGCTCATCTGGCAAGTATTTAATTTCATTACACATTATCGGCAACGTCAACTGTTTTACACCTTTTTCCGGGCTGCTAGTATCATATTTTGCTTTCGAGTTTTCCTTTTTCTTTTCAACACATTCCTGGAACTCTTTCCATTTTCTCTAAGTGATTTTTTATATTTCCCTTTTTTTTTTGTCGGCGCTCCCTAACGAAAATTTCTTACCACATTCACTACATAATGCAGTTGCTTCCTCACGTTTGAAATATTCCCAAATCTGAGACATTTAGTTAACGGCATGAAAATTGTAAATATAAATGTGTCAGAAATTATTTTAATTCAAAGTTAATAATATAATATTTTATTCAGTCAGGATTTCAATTACAGTTTTATTATTAAGAACATTACAAAAAGACAACGTTGTTACTCTGCGACTGCTCGTTTCTCACTCTCTTTTATGACTGTCCAAAATGAAGAAGTACGTGTCAACATGGTGGGCATTACGGCATTGCCACCTTAATAAAATTATGTGACAGCTCGGCTTCTCCTGATAATGGCATCGCCCCGATGTCAGCAACTTCGCTATCTTCTTCGTCGGATGAATTATCGTCGATAGATGTATCAAGTTCGGCTGGCATAGAACACCACGGTTTCATTTTGTCTGCCGAATAAACGGATGCAAACTTTTTCTGACTGATTTGCATACCGTCGATATCGGTAAGTAGGTAACGATCTTTACCAAGTATTTTAGCCACCACAAATGGACCACGATACTTTGGTTCTAATTTACGGGATTCACCTGTTGCGGAAGGTTCATTTTGAATTACAACTAAATCATGTTCCTTATAACCAGTGGGCGTTTTATGTTTTTTATCAAAACGCTCTTTCCACAAATTACGTTGTTCTTGAATTGAAGACCAGGCGATGTTACGTTTATCTTGTATAGTCGTTTGTTCATTCTCTTCGTTGACAACTGCAGCAAGTAGTTGATTTCGTATGATATCGTTTAATTTAAAATCGAATATAAGTTCATTGGGAGTATACCCAGTTGTAGAATTTGTTTGGGAATTTACTGACCATTGTAATTTACGCAAATGGTCGTCCCATTCTTTTGGATTTGAAGACGTAGTACGGAGATATGTTAAAATTAGCTGGTTGGCACGTTCAACCTGTCCATTAGCGCGTGGAGTTCGGACAGCAGTTTTAATATGTACTAAATTGTTGTCAGTGCAATACTTCACGAACTGTTTTGAAGTAAATGCTGAGCCACGGTCGGTGACTATGCGAGCAGGTAACCCAAAATAGCTAGATACCTCGTTCAACGATTGTATAACCGGTAAAGTTTTAGTACTACGTACCGGTTTCACCACTATGTATTTTGTAAAAGCGTCACTAATTGCAATAATATGTGTATTGCCTCGTTTACTTTTAACAAATGGCCCTAAATGATCAATATGTAAAAGTCGAAATGGAATTGTCTCCATGGGTTCGGTGTATAACACACCTTCTGGTTTTCCACCTTTCGATTTGGAGTAGCAGCATTCCACACAAGATGCCACGTTGTCTTTTACATACTTTCTCAGTTTTGGAAACCAAAAATGTTGAAGAATTCGTCTTATGGTTTTCTCGATACCAAAATGACCAAAATCGTCGTGACAATAACGAGCTACACGCCATCGTACTGCCTTAGGAACAACAAACAATAAATTACCATCTATGCGCCGATATAGGCGATTTCGCTGAAGACAGTAATCCTTTCGAATCTGTTTTGATTGAGGTGATTCGTTCTCGCCTTTCAACACTGCTATTACATCTCGTATGGATTGGTCTTTTAGTTGCATTGTCAACAACCAATCATCATCAGCATCATCAATACGAAGAATTTTGTTCGAAGGTGCAGGAGCACGACTCATTGCGTCGACGTGAGCCATTCTAGTCCCAGATCTATGAATTATTTCAGCGTCGTATTCCATTAGACGGACTAACCATCTCGAAATACGTGGTATGGGTGGAGTTTTAGCTTTTAGAGACGAAATCGCAGAACAATCAGTGAAAATTTTAAACGACTTACCTAGTAAGTATATACGGAATCGCTGTAATGCTTCAACAACTGCCAATACTTCGAGTTCATAGCTATGATAACTCGATTCTGCAGGTGTACAGTGACGACTAAAATACATAACCGCTTGCCACTTGTCACCTTCACCTTTCGCTTGCAACAAAACTGCTGCGATACCTACACTGCTTGCATCAGTGTGTACTTGATGCTGCGCATTAAAATCGTACAAAACTAGCACTGGTGAGTTACAGAGTCTGTCAATTAAAGTGGCAAATGCTTTCTGTTGACACTCGCCCCATTCAAATTTTTCACTACAAGCTTTCGTTGTTAATTTCGTTAACGGTCGTGCAATTAAAGAATAGTTTTCCACGAATTTTCTAAAAAACCCGGTTAACCCGAGGAATCTTCTAATTTCAGGTTGTGTATCTTATGTCCAAGAAAATCAATTTCATCTTTCAAAAATTCGCATTTGTCTAAACGTAAAGTTAGACCGTTTTCTTTAACAACACACAAAAAATTGTCTAGTTTTCGTATACCCTCTTCTACCGATTGACTTGGAATAATTACATCATCCAAATACGCAATAATGTCCTTCGATTCACACGATTTAATAAGTTTGTTCATAGTTTCTTGAAACACGGCAGGGGCATTCACTAACCCAAACGGCATGCGATTGTATTCGTAGTGACCTTCGGTGGTCACAAATGCAGTGTATTTCTTCGAACACTCACTTACTTCAATTTGGTGATAACCCATTTTAAAATCTAATGTAGTAAAGAAGTTATTACCCGACAACTGTGCAAAAAGCTCATCAATAATCGGCATCGGATACGGCTGTTTTACAGTAATCTTATTCAATTGGCGATAATCAACACACATTCGGAAGTTGTTATCCTTTTTTTCCACGAGCACGATTGGAGACGCGTACGGAGAACTCGATGGGCGGATTATTTCGCATTTCAATAAGTCTTCGATAATGTTCTTTACAATAGACCGGCGCGCGAACGGAAGTCGATAGGGTTTCACATTAACAGGTATATCTGACGTTAATAATATATTCATTTTTACTATATTTGTTTTACCTACTGTACCCATTTCATTGCTAAAACACTGTTTATATTTTTGCAACATCTTGCTCAAGTTACCAAATTCACCATCTTTAAGTTTCAATATTTCGTTATTCGGTTTTTCAATAACCCACATTTGATTGCCTTTGAACACGAAATGTTTATCGTTACCATGTATTACGTTGATACCCAGTAGCACCGGATAATCAATCATATTATCGTCTACCACTAACATTTCCGTGTTACACATATTACCGTCTATATTCAACGCAACATTAAGTTTCGAAGTACACTCATATGATGCTCCTCCGAAACCCTTCAATGTTATACAACAATTATCCAATTGTTCAGATTTACACGCCAAAGATTTTCTAATCAACGTACGACAACTACCAGTATCTACGAATGCATTAGTTTTCAAACCATTTACTTCGATTTCTTTAATAGTAAAATCATTCTCAATTTTATTCACATAATTACAATTTGTTTTTGCTACCGTCGTCTTGCAATTATTCGTGGAATGACCCACCTTCAAACATTTTGTACATCGTTCACGTTTTTGCGGCTCTGAACAATCTCGCGAAAGATGTCCGGGCTTATTACAATTATAACAAATAATCAGGGATGCACCTTAACGTTAAGCTAATCGTTTATCAAAAAATTTCCACCGTTTCCGTTGAAACACTTCGAAATATTATCGATAAAGAAATTATCAAAATAAATTGTATCTCGTTTTTAACTGAAACGAAAAGCTTTCGTTAACGTTAAAAACGTTAACAAAAACGTGATACTTTATGTTTGAATTGTGCTGGCAATGCTATAGCAATGGTGAAGCCGTAAGGTGGCAACAACGAGCGCACATACACACACAAACTCTATGTAATTTGTTTGTGTAATTCGTTGGTGGTAATGTCAAAAATACTTTGAGAAATGTTCGTACTGTCAAAATTCATGAGAAAAGTTGCAATCAGCTTGGCTAATGCTTTCACCTTTAATGACTCCGCCATCAATCAGCTTTGCCAGCATAGTTTGAAATTAATAATCAACATAAACGATTTGATTTCGTTTTGATATGGCAGAAAACGAAACGAAATCATTTCGTTAATTTGACGATCTTAACGTTAATAAACGAAACGAAATGACTTCGTTTCGTTTATTAACGTTGATTATCGCAACGAAATGATATCGTTTCGTTGGTTAAGCATGCCTGCAAATAATTTTCTTCGTTTGATTATCTTTCTTTGCACTGGCCTGAATTGATTCTTCAACGCGCTTTACCGCATTTGATGTTTTCACCGTATTATATTTGCAATAATTAATTATCGCCCGTAAAAGTTCATTACACGTATTGTAGTTATTAACTGATACACTTCTCTTTAAATCAACGTCATTCATTCCGTTTAAAATGTATCTTATTATAGATGCATCGTCAATATTACCACGTCGACCCGTCGCTAAAACTCTATAGTAAAAAGATTCGGCACTTTCACTACAATTTCGCTTCATATTTATTAGTTCCATATGAACATCAGCAGCATTTACAAAACATGGAAATTCATTCAAAAATTCATTAGCAAAATGTGACCAATTTAGAAATATTTCTGCCCTGGCATCTATCCACATTTTTGCTACACCCTCAAGTTTTGTTTGCACTGCATACAACAATATTTTATCGTTCCAATTATACACATTTCGTAGTTGTTCGACACGCTTTACAAATTGTTCAGAAGTTAAATTCTTTTTACTTGGGTCGTATTTAGGCAAAATTGCAATAATATCGCGAACATCACCAAAAATCACTGATTTATTTGTATTCGTTTCATTGTTTACATTTCTATACACTTCGTGTGGCAACATTCGTTCTTCTAATGTTGTCATTCCATTATTTCTTATTTCGTTGCTTCTCGCATTCGTTTGTTGTATTGGATAATCACTCGGTGCTTGATTTCCCCAACAAAAATGTTGACCGTTGTCATTTAAAATTTCGTTTCGACCGAATATGTTAGGCATTCCAACATGTTGCTGCCTGTTCGCGTTGTAGCTATACTGAAGCTCGTTTCTTACCACGTCGTTTCGCTTTCGATCCGCGATGACTGCGCTGTCAGCAGAGAACGTCGGCTGCGACATTATCGTTTGCGTACCCCAATGAACATGCCTGTGATTTTCGCTAGCAGCTGAAAATTGAATCGTAGGCTGGCTTTGAACACCAGCCATAGCGTTGTTTGTGTATGTATGTGCCACGGTTGGTACATTATATACGTTTGTACTTACATTTACTCGACCATTAGCGTCGGCCGATGACATATATATTTTCGCTTGCCCGTGAACGTTGGGCAAAGTGACTGGGCAAACCGGCGTAGCGCCGCCATAATACGTCGGCAGCGAGATGCCATCGTTGGTTCCCCAACTACTTTTATATATATGCGTTTGCAAAGGCGCCATAAACGTTGCACCATTTGCCGTTGTGGTAACACACCTATTCGAACTTGAAGGCAACGTCACTGGAACTGGAGACGAGCTACTCAGTGGCCTACCTTCATCATGCGTCTGCTGAAAGGAATTTTCTAACTCCTTACTTTCATTAAATACCGCACTATTATTCATAGCACTTGTAAAACGCTCTTCATTAAAATGTTCACACAGCTTTTCTACCAATTGCGCTTTATTACCGGCGGCAGATAAACCTAATTCTCGCAATTTCTGACGCAATTGCTCCACTTTTAATTCGCTGAATTTCGGCATATTGTATGTATGTATTAAAATAATTTTTTCACGACGTTACAAATGTATTTTTGTATGCACGAGTGTATGCACAATCTACCGCTCGACCTATTGTCGTTCATGCGCACGTATTAACAAGAACTTTTCTTTTTTTATTTTCGCGTAGGCGCAAGCACATCTCACTTATGAAAATTGTCAGAAATTATTTTAATTCAAAGTTAATAATATAATATTTTATTCAGTCAGGATTTCAATTACAGTTTTATTATTAAGAACATTACAAAAAGACAACGTTGTTACTCTGCGACTGCTCGTTTCTCACTCTCTTTTATGACTGTCCAAAATGAAGAAGTACGTGTCAACATGGTGGGCATTACGGCATTGCCACCTTAATAAAATTATGTGACAAATGTACTTAAATAAACACATTGTAAAAAATGTGCAGTGATGTGCACTGACAGTCAGCTGATCTCATGAAAATTTTGTCAACGGTGTGTTCTTTTGCTATCCTCGAAGTAATTCGCGGTAGCCCAAAATGGTGTTTATTTTCATGTTTCGATTGCTTTTCATTTTCAACATAAAATCAGGGCGTAATGTCCGGCTTCCGCCAAAATTTCGGTCGCTTTTTTGGCCGAAGTCGATTAGTTAGCCGAACATGAAAATACAGCAGACTAATCGGCAAACCGAAGCCGAAGCCGAACATTCGGTCGGACTCTAGTTACCATATTTGCTCACGGTATTGGGGAATCCTGAATATAAGATGTAAGAGGAAGCGTAATATTTTAAAGAGGTATGCTATATTCCAACTACCATTTATATTAGAGGACGATTAGAAAACGAATCGAATAATATATTCGAAGACAATTTGCGAAACTGTCGAGGATTATAGCATATTTGATAAAAAGAGGACTTTGTTCTCGATATAGAGAAAAGGGTTAAAATTCTAACCGAATTGTAACGTCAATTCCAGATTGGTTTCTAATGTGAATTTTTAATTGAAGCGCAATTAAATGCACTTACTTTAAAATCATTTCGATTTTCATTGCTTTCGTTTATCAAAATCTTTAATGGGTTGTACGCTTATATACTTGATATGAATATATTTCAAATGATTTTTATAATATTTCAAAGCCTAACCTAAACTAAATTTTCGCTATCACTTATTCCTTCAGTATTAGCCCTGCGTTGATATGAAACACGGTTAGGGCATGTTTTTCTCAAATGCCAGACAAATAGCAAAATTTTGATCACTTTTCCTCTTAAGAGCCAAGGCAGATGAGTACAAGCATAAACCAGACCACAGGCAAAGCACACCGGTCACCGAACGAGGAAGCATACCAGGAAATAAAAGACAGCCAGCGGTAGCTGGCCGGTATACATTCTATAACTATACATGCTATACTTCCGAGCAGGGTCCCTCCTGGCAGACTGCAAGGACTAGAAAACTGCAAAGTGGCTCATAGACATAATACCAACAATTGGGGGTGGACAGGGCCACCATTATGTATGAGACAGGGGGATGACATACCGCCAACACATAATGTGAACATGTTCCTCCCCAGAAGTGCGGAACGCCCCAGAGAATTTGAGATCCGGCTACTCGCGAAACAAAACAAGGCACTCAAAACGCAGAGATGGGTCGTGATTAACTGTAGCGCGGAAGAAACGGGCCTACGTCTCGACGTGGGCATTGCTGAGGAATCCTACCAGTTCACGCGTAGGGGAACGTATTCAAGAGACACGAGATATCAGACGAAGACATATCGGACGCAGCACCTGCACCATTAGAGCTTGCGAGACCACAAACCCTCCCACCGCAGCAAGTAGGAGCAGCGAATCACATGCGCAGCCCAGGGATGAAATCGAAATCCTTATCACACAAGAGCTCATCGAGGGCCTCGATCTCCAGGAGCTGTCACGGGACAGAGCGTGCGAAAGTGAGAGCGGTTTGACCGGCATAAGCATTAAAATCGCCCAGATCAACCTCCACCACGCCATTGTAGCTTCGGCTGTACTGGCGAGGAGGTTCGACTCGAATGATCTGGGCATCGCCCTCATTCGGGAACCTTGGGCTTACAAGGGGCAGGTGAGAGGCCTTAATGTGAGTAACAACAGAGTAATTTGGGATCGCTCTCAGCAGAGACCTAGAGCGTGTGTAATGCTTAAAACAGATATTAACTATTTTTGCATTACAGAGTTTCTAAGGCGAACTTTGGTGGCGGTATAAATTAATGTGAAGGTGAAAGGAGGCGACTCCATTATTGGGCTATCCTCAGCCTGCTTTCGGGGGGACGACAAGACGGCGTTTCCAGATAACGTGAAGAATCCGGTGGCGCACTGCAAAAGAGCCAAACTTCCGCTAATTATAGGAAGCGATGCAAACTCCTACAATACGAAGTGAGAATATGGTCTCGAAATGAATGGTCTCAGCAGAACCCTCCCTTACGGATCACAGGATCATAAGGTTTGAGCTGGGGGCTGTATAAAGCAAGCCAACCCTAAAAGAAATCCCAGGAAAACAGACTGGGGCAGCTACAGGAGTATTATAGAGGCAAACCTAGATAGCCTCAAGAATAAGTATAGAAGCACTAATTGTACCGAGTTAGAGAGCTGAGTGGATAGGGCCAATCAAATAATGATAGATGCCTTCAACTTCAGCTGCCGAGTCTCCTTAGTGAGATGTAAGAAGACAACCACTTAGTGGTCGCATGACCTAACATTACTAAGGAGGAAAGTCCGAAAACTCTTTAACGTGGCAAGGAGAACCGGCAGCTGGAAGGAATACACACAAAAACGAACAAAGTACAATAAGGAGATAAGGAAAGCGAAATGGGAAAGTTTTAGGAATTTCTGTGAGGGAATTTCCAGCACACCTGCAGAGGCAAGGATCCACAAGGCCCTAGCCAAAGAGCAGAGAGAGATTAACCTAGCAATCAAGCTCCCAGATGGTACATATACCGGAACGGTGGAGGAGCGAGCAAAAACCCTGCTGCATGCACATTTTCCTGATGCCTCTCCACAAGTACCGGAACATGAATTCCCCAGAGTGATACCAACCCCACTTAGCCAATTCCCTCTTCTGTGAGGTCAGAGTCAGATGAGCAGTGGAATCCTTTGAAAATATAGGATCATGAGAGATAGCCTTGCACTGGGATATATATCCATGGTTTGGAGGAAAGCAAAAGTGGTTTTCATACCAAAATTAGGTAAAAAGGACTACTAACAAGCTAAGGCCTTCCGACCACTAAGTCTAAACTCCTTTATCTCGAGGGCAAAAGATAATAGACCAAGAAATCAGGTCGAAATCTCTCTGGAATTGGCCTCCACGTCATAGCCAGCACGCCTACATAGTCGGTAGGTCCACGAACACAGCTCTGTACCAGTTATCCACTGAAATCCAGGGGCGTTCGAAGCAGAGGAAATAGTGCTCTGCACTTTCCTAGACATCGAGGGTGCCTTTGACAACACGTCTCACGAAAGCGTAAATATAGCACTGCAGAGAAGAGGAATTCAGATGCCTATGCAGAGATGGATTGACAACCTACTCCGTACGAGAATCGTTGAAGCCCATGTTGGTAACAGCACAGTTAAGCTCAACTCCACGGCGGGGTCACCAGTTCTGTGGAGCCTTCTAGTGGATGATCTGCTCGAAAAGCTATCAAAGAGTGGCTTAAGATGTTACGGATATGCTGATGACATCGTCATAATTGCAAGGGGAAAATTTCAGAGAAAGCTCTGTGACATAATAAAGAGAGCATTGAACATTACAATGGCATGGTAAGCCAGTGTGTGGCCTAACATCAACCCATCTAAGACGACCATCATCCCTTTCACCAGGAGAAAGGTGCTACCAGCCCTAAGAGCAATAACAAACAATAGACGGCGTATCACTAGAATACGGAACCGCAGTGAAATGTCTCCAAGGAGGGCTCGGTCGAAGGTAAAGTTATATCGTCCCTTAGTATGTAGGAACTGAGAGAGAAGATCCTAATCTCTCAACTCCCGAGGGATGCTTATCCTCAGACAGATAGTTTTTGAGAAAAGGTATAAAGTAGAATGGGGAGACAAGGGTACATGGAACGAAAGTAGCCTGCAGAGCATTCAGCAATTACATAAAATAGTATGGTACACCGATAGCTCGAAGACGCCAGAGGGGATTGGAGCAGGAGTCCTGGCACCCAAAGCCAAGATATCAGCCCCTCTGGGACCATACTCGAGCATTTTTCAAGCGGAAGTATTCGCCATAAGCCAGTGCAATGCCTGACCTCCAGCGTGAATACTCCAATGAAACAATCGCCATACTCAGTCACAGTCAAGATGCCCCAAAGGCAATCTCGGCGTTCGAAATAAATTCAGCACTTGTCCTTGAGTGCGTTTAAAGCTAAATCAACTAGGAGCACACAACGTACTATTGTTTGCCTGGGTTCCAGGCCACAGGAGAGTTGAGGGTAATAAGCAGGCGGACAGCCTAGCCAGAGAGGCAGCAACGACACCACCCATCGGTCCCGAGCCGTTCCTGCCAGTAGGCCCACAGGAATAGCGACATGATTGTTGAGGGTTTTCAAAACAGTTTAATCAGTGCGACATCCAGCGACACCTTTTGCCAAAGTAAAATCACATTTTGTTAAAATATCAGCTCCTTAAGGCCCTGGAAAACTTTCCATATTCATAATGCCCAATTCGTAAACATATTTTCCCTTAACCATAGATACATATATGTATACTGGCATCGGTTATTGGGGTTTCAACCTAAAATATGTGATAACTTCATGAAATAGCAAATGTAAAAATTTCGAAATGAAAAATATAATATCCAACATGTGAATAAATTCGCCAGCGCAAACATTTATAGATTATGGGTATGGGTGAAAACCAACAACTAATTGGCTGGCTATGGTATCGTTATGACTAAAGCGTTATTCTATGAATTCAATAACCGATTACGTTGACTTCCATAGAGTTGGCTGGATCAGCTGTTTTACACGGAGTTTGCCAGGGCCTGAAAGTACTTGTTCCGCAATTTTCTTTTTATCTCATGATCTATTCATACACGAGGGAACTTCACAGTAGTCAGTAGATCAAATTTTGGTCTCACAATTTATGACACTTACATACGTACCACTTTCATTGCATACAATCAAAAATATTTATTTATTTGCAATCATAACAATTTATTTGTATATGATATATAAAATGATACATGATACATATAACAAATATCGACTGTTGAGTGGAATGTCACCATATCTCAATTCGAAAACGACCTATCATAAAATGCTTCGAAATTCGGTGTTCTGTCGAGTTAGGGTGATATTCAACTCAACAGTGAACTTATAACAACACCCTTTGAGCTGTATGGGCACTTAAAAAGTCTCTAACTCTTTGATTTGTAAAATCTGTAAATAAATACGGAATATTGGGCCCATCACTAACAGAGTGTGCCACCGCACAAAGTTGCCCATTCACAAATGCCCCTGCTCCAACATCTCCATAACCCAGCCTACTTTCACCACATCCAGCACAAATGGTTGTGTCTGGTACAACGAAACCTGACGATACAGTTTTATAAAGGTCCTTGCATGCATCCTTTTCTACTATAGGCATCATAGCAACTGTGAGAGAACGATAAGAATATTCAGATTCCGTACCCCATCCAATAACTTGCAGATCATTGCCCGGTCCTAATGCGGCACTCATATCACAAATCGTTGCACACTTTACAAAATTCCCATTCCATCGAAAATTTGATCTCAATTTAACCACAGCTATATATTCATTTAAATATCTATATGCATCATCAAAAATTATTTCGCTCACGTGGAGTTTTTGACGATTTAATAAGCTTTCTATATGGTTTACACCAGCTATAACGTTCAAACCGTTACAATCTTCATGGTATGGGTATACGCAATCCGCATCTGTAACCACCGAATTTATGGAGATTATGGACCCACCGCAAAGATACCTGGAAAAGTGAAGTATTGCTACCGTATGGGGGCTGTTCCCTATATCGACATTTTGTCCATGTACAACACGAAATTCCGCGTTCGTATTGGAAAAGCAGCGTAGAACGACAAAAAAGATCGCGAAAATATGGCGTGAATTCATTTCAAATTAAAAACTTTTGTATCAATTTTTTAATATAAACTACATCGACATAAATTTTATGGCGCTATTTATACCGAATTGAGCAATGTGAATAAAAAGTAAGCAAAAACCTTTCAGTAAAAATTCCAGGAATTTTAAATAACAACAATACATTTTAATTAAAGTCAAGGCTACACAATAAAAAATCTTGTTTGTTTTCACTCGGTTCATTATAAATAAAATAAATAAATAAATGCAAGGCGCGATAACCTCCGAAGAGATTTTAGGCCGAGCTTATCTTCCAATTTGCGTCGTGCTTCTTTTAATTTTTTCTACAAATTGGCCTGGACCTACGTTCTTTTACGACGACACCGAACGGCATCTGCAAGGCATATTAGTTTTTACTAAGGAGCTTTTAATGGCAGAGATACATTCGGAGTGTATTCTAAACACTTCCTTCTAATAAAACAATTTTTTTCTTCTTTTTTTTGTGTTATGATAGGCTTGACCATAATGTTGCTTTTAGTGCAAGTAAAACTCCACTATTACGTCCCAACGTTTCGCTAAGCACCTTAGCTTCCTCAGGGGCGAAACTGCATTTATTTAAATATTTTTTCAATTTACCAACGTAATTTGACATGAAATTATAAAAATAGTTGTTTAAAATTTCAACAATGTCCAAAATTAAAACCAACCAAAAAACAATAAACGAAAATAGACTTACATACATATACATATATGTTAAATTTTCTATTATAAAAACATATCGCTGATACCATCTATATGTGGTACAATCAAAGATTATCGAAAATAAAGATGTTACAGGGACGAAAAATCGTGTGAAGCAAGCTTCACAAAACTTCTAGTAGGTCACATTCACCACTTACCACAGCAGAATTTGTTAACTACCACTGTATTTGTTATTTAATAATTATTTGAACACTTTTTATTCAGGTAATGTGTTCAGATTTTTAACTTTTACTCTCTAAGACTCCAATGAGTTTATTTCTGTGTTTAATTATGTTAAAAATGGTGTTAAAGTTTTTGGTGTGGTGAAAGTGGCCTACTAGAATTTTGTGAAGCTCCGCTGCTTTCCACCGAAGTTTCCACCTGCAACAGCTTTGTTTTCGATAATCTTTGGTACAATTGTCAAACTAAACAACAGAATTTAAAGGCATAACAAATAAGCTGCGGAAATGCAATCCGTGTCTTCTTTTATGTTTACTGTTTTGTTCCTTTTCTCCATTAAGCGGGGGTCATTGGTGTCGTATGTCGTATCGCTGTATTCGTATCCCTAACGTAATCAGCTGCTTATCGTTACGACGGTAAACCAAAAACCAATTGGTTGGCTACGATACGGTTACGACCTTAGCGGCACCAATAATCGATTGCATTGATTCCCATAAGGTTGGTCGAATCAGCTGTTATAAGGTTACCGATACGGTTACCGATAAAGCACCAATGTCTGCAGCTTTATTCGTATGCTCTCTATGCCTAATATTTTGACACTTTTCATATCAGCTGAGTGACCGTTTGATGTGGTGTGTTGCGATAGCGCTGTGTTGATTTTCTTTTTCCTTATGTCTGCTTCATGCTCATTTAGGCGGACTCCTGGACTTAGCTTGGTCGTGCGTATGCATATTTTATCGCAGCTTTCGTTTTCTTTACCTTTGTTATTTTGTTGTGAAGTTTTGAGAGGGGTTTTGGTTTTTTTGAAGATACTAGATAATGTATTATTCGAATTGTATGCTAAACATATTTTATTGTTGTTAGACGTAATGTGTTTGTAGAAGTATTCGGTTAATCTAGGTATGTACTTAACGCTGTAATACTGTTTGGGTTGATCAGTTGGGTTCTTGTTGTATTTGTATTAATATTATTTTAAACATTTGACATTTTCTCTCGAATTAGGCTGTCTATGAGTGTTTTTGGAAAGTTATTGATTGTGAGAATTTGTTTAATTTTTCTTATGTTTGCTTCCCAGAAGTTTTGATGGCTAATAGTTAAGACTTTGTTGATAAGATTTTTTGCGGTATTTATTTTGTATTTGAAGGGTTGGGCTGATAAGAAGTTTATCAGGCGGCCAGACGAGGTAGGTTTTGTGTGCCAATCTAATGCAAGAATGTTATTTTATCTATGAACCCGTGTATCTAAAAAGGGTACGCTAAAATTCGTTCGGTTTCAAGAGTGAACTTTAATTTATTGTGGTACTTGTTTAGTGTATCTAGGATATTATCCACATCCTCTCTTTTCACTATCGCGTAGATATCGTCTACATATTTAACCAATAATTTTATCACGATGTTGTTTAGTGTTTTTAGTTTAGATATGAAGTCGTTGAGTAAGTCGTCCATAACTATATCTGCGATGGTTGGTGACAGGGAGTTGCCCATGGGCATCCCAAATGTTTGGGCATACAGTTTTTCACCCCAAACGAAGTAGTTGTTTTCTTTAAGACAGAATTTTAGCATTTGTTGGAAATTTCTCTTTTGTATGTTTGTTGTTTTTTCTATTTCCCCCCACTTTTTTTTTTAATTATTTTTGTAGCAAGAATAGTTGGAATTTTTATTGACCGGCTACAACTAATTTTTTTCTTCATTTTTTATGTTCTGCGTGGGAGATGAACCCAGGACCGTCAGGGTGGTAGGCAGAGCATGCTACCATAATACCACGGCGGCCACCTCTATCAATTAAAGCTTGTGGAAATTTTTAATTAGCTAAACAAACGGAATAAATTTACGCATATACCAGTGAACTGAAATGCACGTGGCTTTGACAAAACATTTTGCTATACTTTTTCAAAAGAAAATTTCCTAGTAATTGTTTGTTTATATATACATATGTATGTATGTATATTTGCACAGTTGTATCGTGTTATCAAATTGAGATCTGTACAATGGCTGTATGTTTAGTGAATAAGCACAGAAAAGTATAAAGGGCTCACTTAATTAGATTTATCTGTTTGCAAACTGCTAATAAGTTCTATTGTATACTGCCAAAAAACCAGAGTTGGTATAAGTGCACGAAATTCTGAGCAACAATACCGCTCGAACTTAAATTGGCTGACATAATCAATATATTTCGTTAAGTGTTAATAAGGCGTTAATTTGGCACATATTCGTAAAACTAGCCTAAAACCGCGCCCCAGTCCGCACGATATGCCAAGATATGATCTTAAAAGAAAATAATCTTTAAATCGCCAAATACTCGCAGTCGCGGAGATAAGCACACGGTGATAAAAAGAAGCAAGAATATAGTGGAGTTCTTAAAAAAGATTAGAAAAAGCCCCAATAAGATCTCGAACACAGTCTCTAAACGGTAACGAAATAGTCTTAGAAACATTTGAAATAGTCCAGAAAATGTTCCTCAAATAATCCCGAAAGGGACCTTTAATAGTCTCAATGTATCTAATCTATAAAAATTCTGAAACAATTTCGAGCACAATCCCGAAATAATCCTGATGCATTCTAAAAGTAGTCCCGAAAAGATTCCATACACGGTTTCAAACTGGCTCAAATAGTTCCGCAATTATGCCGAAATTGTCCTGTAAGTAACCAGAAGACACAATATTTTCGACTAAGATCGATATAAACCTTGAACAGTGCATACATCTAATATCTAATCTAATATATTTAATATCTAATATATATTATAATATATATATTATAATTATAAATGGGAAAGTTTGGATGTTTGTATGTTTGACTGTTTGTCCAGACGTTTGTCTTTGTGACTCAATTACGCAAGAACGGCTGGACGGATTTGGACGAAATTTGGCACACATATAGCCAATAGTCTAAAAGGATCTACTAGCATTATTTTTTTTGAAAAGGGGAGGTCCCCGCCCCCTAGCAACAGTTATAATATAATTATTGTATTTTTTCGTCTTTGTGACTGAATCACGCCAGAACGGCTTCACGGATTTTGATGAAATTTGAGACACAGACAATAGTCTACTGGCGAAATTTTTTTCGAACATGGAAAGGGGTGAGGGGGTCCACGACCCCTTCGAATAATTACTTTTTAGCAATTTTTACACATTATAACTTTACGTATATTGACCTTCACCAATATAACAAACTCAATGGGTCAAATAAGTCGAGGGCTTACAAAGTGAGCAGTGATAATTTCGGGATAGTTTTCGGGATCCGTCTGGGATCCCGTTGGTTCGGTAACCTTCCGGGATCAATTCTAGATCCCGTCAGGGTCATTTCGTGACTATTTCGTGATCATTTTAGGACCCTTCCGGCATCTTTTTCCGGACTGTTCCGGGATCAATTGGGGATCCTTCCGGGATAATTTCTGGATTGTTTTCGGGATCCCGTCAGGGTAATCTCGGGACTTTTTCGGGCCTATTTCGGGGTCAATTGCGGACCCTTCAGAGAGCAATTCTGGATGGTTTTCTGGATCCGTCCGGGATCCCGTCGGGGTCATTTCGTGACTCTTTCGGAACTTTTTCGGGATCACTTTGGGACTCTTCCGGGATAATTTCTGTATGGTTTTCGGGATCCATTCGGGATCCCGTCGGGGTAATTTCGGGACTTTTTCGGGACAATTTCGGGATCATTTTGTGAATCTTCCGGGATCATTTCAGTGTAGTTTTCGGGATCCGTCCGGCATCCCGTCGGGGTTATTTTTTTAATTTTTCGGGACAATATCATGGTCATTTCGAGACTTTTCCGGGATCATATGGGGATCCTTTCGTTATAATTTCTGGATGGTTTTCGGGATCCCGTCAGGGTAATTTCGGGACTTTTTCAGGACTATTTCGGGGTCAGTTGCGGACCCTTCATAGATCATTTCTCTATGATTTTCAGGATCTGTCCGGGATTCCTTCGGAGTTTTTTTGCGACTTTTTCTGGGATAATTTAAGGACCCCTTAGAGATCAATTCTAGAAAGGTTTTCGGGATCCGTACGGGATCCCGTCAGAGTCATTTCGGGACATTTTCGGGACTATTTCGGAATCATTTTGGGACCCCTCCGGGATAATTTGTGGGTGATTTTCAAAAGTCTGTCCGGAATCCCGTCGCAGTTATTTCGAGGTCATTTTGGGACCCTTCCGGCATAATTTCTGTATGATATTCGAGATCTGTCCAGGACCCTTCAGAGATCAATTCTGGATGGTTTTCAGGATCCGTCCGGGATCCCGTCAGGGTCATTTCGGGACTTTTTCGGGAGTATTTCGGGATCATTTTGGGACCCATCCGGTATAATTTCTGGATGATTTTCGGGATCTGTCCGGGACCCCTTGGAGTTATTTCGGGACTATTTCGGGATCATTTTGGTACTATTTCGGGATGATTTCTGAATGATTTTCGAGATTCGTCCTGGATCCCGTCGGAGTTATTTGGGGATTTTTCCAGGATCATTCGGGGATCCCTCCAGAGTCATTTCTGGATGGTTTTCGGGATCCCGTCAGAGTCATTTCGGGACTTTTTCTGAATCATTTTGGGATCCCTCCGCGATGATTTCTGGATGATTTTCGGGATCTGTCCAGAATCCCGTCGGAGTTTTTTCGGGACTTTTTCTGTTCTATTTTGGGATAATTTGCGGACCCTTTAGAGATCAATTCTGGATAGTTTTCGGGATCCGTCCGGCATTCCAGCAAGGTCATTTCGGGACTTTTTCTGGACTATTTCGGAATCATTTTGGGACTCATCAGGTATAATTTCTGGATGATTTTCGGGATCTGTCCGGGATCCCGTCGGAGTTATTTTGGGATCATTTTGGGACCATTTCGGGATAATTTCTGAAAAATTTTCGGGATTCGTCCGGGATCTCGTCGGAGTTATTTTGGAACTTATTCGGGATCATTGGGGGATCATTCCAGCTTCATTTCAGGGCTATATCGGGTTCCGTCAAATCATTTCGGGACTTTTTTGGAGTATTTCGAGATCAATTCTGAATGGTTTTCGGGATCCGTCCGCGATCCCGTCGGGGTCATTTCGGGACTTTTTGGGGACTATTTCGGAATCATTTTCGGACCCCTCCTGGCTACTTCTGAATGATTTTTTTGGATTTCAACATTTCGTTACTATTTTGGTATCATTTATTTATTATTTTATTTATTAACATATAAATGTTTATCCTGACACAACAATTTAAAAAAAATTATCTTAAAGTGCCACTCACGGGGGACCCTTCCGGTATCATTTTAGGTCGCTTCGCAACCGGTAGTTCAGCACATATGCCTTTTTATTTTTGAGCTTTTATGGTAATGGATTTGCTGCAAATTATTCGTAATTAAAATTCTGTTCGTTTTATCTTTAATATCGAACACAGCTTTTTCGTTCTATTTTTGAGTTTTTTAAATGAATCCTGTAACGAACTGCTATAACTATAGTTACACGTTTTGTAACATTTTAACCAACTAAATAACCGAAAAAGAACACTATTTTCATCTAAAAATTCTCTTTGGTTTTAGATAATTGTAGTTTCACTCCTTTGTTCTATGAGTAGTAATTCTTTCAACCCTGTCATATCAATTAATTTAACTTAAAAACAAAATGTATTTTTTAATTCGAAAAAAACTGTTTTGTACTATTCATGTAAACGTGCCTTTCAGCTTATCAGCTCTTTTAGTTCTTTTTTTTCCTCTATTACAAAAATAAAATACATTAGACAAAAATTATTTTTAAACAGATAACTTGATAAGCAGGCAAACGTGAATAGCACATATATTTTATTTTCTCCTTGCGGACGGGGCCACGGGTAATGGCTAGTCTAATCTAATCTAATCTAATCTAATCTAATATATATTATAAATGGGAAAGTTTGGATGTTAAGATGTTTGGATGTTTGGATGTTTAGATGTTTGGATGTTTGGATGTTTGGATGTTTGGATGTTTGGATGTTTGTCCAGACGTTTGTCTTTGTGACTCAATAACGCAAGAACGGCTGGACCGATTTGGATGAAATTTTGCACACATATAGCCAATAGTCTAGAAGGATCTACTAGCTATATATTTTTCAAAAGGGGCGTGGTCCCCGCCCCCTAGGAACAGTTATAATTTAATTATTATATTTTTTCGTCTTTGCGACTGAATCACGCCAGAATGGCTACACGGATTTTGATGAAATTTGGGACACAGACAGTAGTCTACTAGCGAAATTTTTTTCGAACATGGAAAGAGGGGTGGGGGTCCCACGACCCTTCGAGAAATTGTTTTTCATAATTTTTACACATTATAACTTTACGTATACTGGCCTTCACCAATATCACAGACTCAAGGGGTCAAATAAGTCGAGGGCTTACAAAGTAAGCAGTGTCACCCTCCGCCCGCCCCCTTTATCTCCCCCTCTGGTGTAAAATACATAAATTGTTATAACTCAATCTAAATTTTCTCCTAAATCAATAGTTTTTGGTATCTGGTACATACAGAACGAGATCTAGACAATTTTGGAGGAACGATCAGTGGTCCTCTCCTCTACTCCCGCCATCCGCCCTCCATCAATTGTTTTTATTAGCACGCTTTTATTAGCTTTACCTGTATATTTCTATCTAACTTTTTATTCGCTCCAATGCGCCTGCTGCCTTATTAACATGGTTTTATAATTAGCTTCACCTTATTTGTAATCCCGTAAGAGTCATATCGAGACCCTTCCGGGATCATTTCTGGATGGTTTTCGGGATCGGTCCGGGATTACGCCGGGGTAATTTCGGGACTTTTTCGGGATCATTTTGGGACCCTTCCGGGATCATTTCTGTATAGTTTACGGGATCCGTCCGGGATCCTGTCGGGGTTATTTTGGAACATTTTCGGGACTATTCCGGAATCATTTCGGGAATATTTCGCGATCATTTGGGGACCCTTCCGGCATCATTTCTGGATGGTTTTCGGGATCCGTGCGGGATCTCGTCGGGGTCATATGGGGACTTTTTCGGGATCATTTGAGGGCTCTTCCGGCATCATTTCTGGATGGTTTTCGGGATCCGTCCGGGATATCGTCGGAGTCATTTGGGGACTTTTTCGGGATCATTTGGGAACCCTTTCGGCATCATTTCTGGATGGTTTTCGGGATCCGTCCGGGATCCCGTCGAGGTCATTTCGGGACTTTTTCGCGACTAATACGGGATCATTTGGGAACCCTTTCGGCATCATTTCTGGATGGTTTTCGGGATCCGTCCGGGATCCCATTAGGGTAATTTCGGGACTATTAGGGGATCATTTGGGAACCTTTCCGGCATCATTTCTGGATAATTTTCGGGATCCGTCCGGGATGCCGACGAGGTCATTTCGGGACTATTTCGGGATCATTTGGGATACCTACCGGCATCATTTCTGGATGGTTTTTGGGATTCGTCCGGGATCCCGTCGTGGTCCTTTCGGGACTTTTTTTCGACTAATACGGGATCATTTGCGGACCCTTTCGGCATCATTTCTGGATAGTTATCGGGATCCCGTCACGGTCATTTCGGGACTATTAGGGGATCATTTGAGAACCTTTCCAGCATCATTTCTGTATTGTTTTCGGAATCCTTTCGGGATCCCGTCAGGGTCATTTTGGGACTTTTTTGGGGCTAATACGGGATCATTTGGGGATCCTCTAGGGGTCGTTTCGTGACTTTTTCTGTTTTATTTCGGGATCATTTGGGGACCCTTCCGGCATAATTTCTTGATGGTTTGCCGGATCCATCAGGGTCATTTCGGGACCATTTTGGGATCATTTGGGGACCCTTCCGAGATCATTTCTGGATCCGTCCGGGATGCCGTAGGAGCCATTTCGGGATTTTTTGTTACTTTTCCGGGATAGTTTTTGGACCCTTCCGGGATCATTTCTGGATCTGTGCGGGATCCCATCTGGGTCATTTCCGGACTATTTCGGGATCATTTTGGGATCCTTCCGGAATCATTTCTGTATGGTTTTCGCGATCCGTCGTCGATTCCCTCGGAGCCATTTCGGAACCTTTTCTGGAGTATGTCGGGGTCATTTGGGGACTTTTTCGGGATCATTTGGGGCTCTTCCGGCATCATTTCTGGATGGTTTTCGGGATCCGTGCGGGATCTCGTCGGGGTAAGTTGGGGACTTTTTCGGGATCATTTGGGGGCTCTTCCGGCATCATTTCTGGATGGTTTTCGGGATCCGTCCGGGATATCGTCGGGGTCATTTGGGGACTTTTTCGGGATCATTTGGGGGCTCTTCCGGCATCATTTCTGGATGGTTTTCGGGATCCGTCCGGGATCCCATCAGGGTAATTTCGGGACTATTAAAGGATCATTTGTGGACCTTTCCGGCATCATTTCTGGATAATTTTCGGTATCCGTCCGGGATGCCGACGAGGTCATTTCGGGATTATTTCGGGATCATTTGGGATACCTACCGGCATCATTTCTGGATGGTTTTTGGGATTCGTCCGGGATCCCGTCGGGGTCATTTCGGGACTTTTTCTCGACTAATACGGGATCATTTGCGGACCCTTTCGGCATCATTTCAGGATAGTTGTCGGGATCCTGTGACGGTCATTTCGGGACTATTAGGGGATCATTTGAGGACCTTTCCGGCATCATTTCTGGATTGTTTTCGGAATCCTTTCGGGATCCCGTCAGGGTCATTTTGGGACTATTTCGGGGCTAATACGGGATCATTTGGGGATCCGCTAGGGGTCGTTTCGTGACTTTTTCTGTTTTATTTCGGGATCATTTGGGGACCCTTCCGGCATAATTTCTTGATGGTTTGCCGGATCCATCAAGGTCATTTCGGAACCATTTTGGGATCATTTGGGGATCCTTCCGGGATCATTTCTGGATCTGTGCGGGATCCCATCTGGGTCATTTCCCGACTATTTCAGGATCATTTTGGGATCCTTCCGGAATAATTTCTGTATGGTTTCCGCGATCCGTCATTGATTCCCTCGGAGCCATTTCGGAACTTTTTCTGGAGTATGTCGGGGTCATTTGGGGACTTTTTCGGGATCATTTGGGGGCTCTTCCGGCATCATTTCTGGATGGTTTTCGGGATCCGTCCGGGATTCCGTCGGGGTCATTTCGGGACTTTTTCGCGACTAATACGGGATCATTTGGGAACCCCTTCGGCATCATTTCTGGATGGTTTTCGGGGTCTGTCCGGGATCCCATCAGGGTAATTTCGGATATATTAGGGCTCATTTGTGGACCTTTCCGGCATCATTTCTGGATAATTTTCGGTATCCGTCCGGGATGCCGACGAGGTCGTTTCGGGATTATTTCGGGATCATTTGGGATACCTACCTGCATCATTTCTGGATGGTTTTTGGGATTCGTCCGGGATCCCGTCGGGGTTATTTCGGAACTTTTTCTCGACTAATACGGGATCATTTGCGGACCCTTTCGGCATCATTTCTGGATAGTTGCCGGGATCCGTTCGGGATCCCGTCACGGTCATTTCGGGACTATTAGGGGGTCATTTGAGAACCTTTCCGGCATCATTTCTATATAGTTTTCGGAATCCTTTCGGGATCCCGTCAGGGTCATTTCGGGGTTTTTCGGGATCATTTAAGGATGTCTTTCAGGATTCGTCCGGGAACCCGTCAGGGTAATTTCTGGACTTTTCCGAGACTATTTCGGGATCATTTTGGGACCTTCCCAAGATCATTTCTGGATGGATTTCGGGATTTGTCCGGGATGCCGTCAGGGTAATTTTGGGGCTATTAGGTTTGCATTTGAGGACCTTTCCGGCATCACTTCTGGATGGTTTTCGGTATCCGTTCAGGATCCCGTCGGAATAATTGCGGGACTTTTTCGGGATCATTGGGGTCCCTTCCGACATCATTTCTGGATGGTTTTTGGGATTCGTCCGGCATCCCGTCGGGGTCATTTCGGGACTTTTTCTCGACTAATACGGGATCAGTTGCGGGCCCTTTCGGTATAATTTCTGGATAGTTGTCGGGATCTGTTCGGGATCCCGTCAGGGTCTTTTCGGAACTATTGGGAGATCATTTGAGGACCTTTCCGGCATCATTTCTGGTTAGTTTTCGGGATCCTTTCCGTGTCCTATCAGGGTCATTTCGGGACTTTTTCGGCATCATTTAAGATTGGTTTTCCGGGATGCCGTCAGGGTCATTTTGGGACTATTAGGTGATCATTTGAGGACCTTTCCGGCATCACTTCTGGATGGTTTTCGGTATCCGTTCAGGATCCCGTCGGAGTAATTGCGGAACTTTTTCGGGATCATTTGGTGTCCCTTCCGGCATCATTTCTGGATGGTTTTTGGGATTAGTTCGGCATCCCGTCGGGGTCATTTCGGGACTTTTTCTCGACTAATACGGGATCATTTGCGGGCCCTTTCGACATCATTTCTAGATAGTTGTCGGGATCCGTTCGGGATCCCGTCAGGGTCTTTTCGGAACTATTAGGAGATCATTTGAGGACCTTTCCGGCATCATTTCTGAAAAGTTTTCGGGATCCTTTCGGGGTCCAGTCAGGGTCATTTCGGGATAATTTAGAGATGGCTTTCAGGATCCGGTCGGGGTCATTTAGGGGTGCGTTCGAGATCCCGTCAGGGTCATTTCGGGACTATATCGGGATCATTTCTGGATGGTTTATGGGATCCGTCCATGACCCCTTAAGGGTAATTTCGGGACTATTAGGTGATCATTTGAGGACCTTTCTGGCATCACTTCTGGATGATTTTCGGTATCCGTTCGGGATCCCGTCGAAATCAATGCCGGACTTTTTCGGAATCATTTGGGATTTCTTCCGGCATCATTTCTGGATGGTTTTCGGGATGTGTCCGGGATCCCGTCGGGGTTATTTCGGGACCTTTTCGGGGCTAATACGGGATCATTTGGGGATCCTGTAGGGGTCGTTTCGTGACTCTTTCTGTATTATTTCGGGATCATTTTGGGATCCTTTCGGCATAATTTCTTGATGGTTTGACGGATCCATCAGGGTCATTTCGGGACCATTTTGGGAACATTTGGGGAACTTTCCAGATCATTTCTGGATCCGTCCGGGATGCCGTAGGAGCCATTTCCGGATTTTTTGTTACTTTTCCGGGATAGTTTTTGCACCCTTCCGGGATCATTTCTGGATCTGTGCGGGATCCCATCTGGGTCATTTCCGGACTATTTCGGGACCATTTTGGGATCCTTCCGGAATCATTTCTGTATGGTTTTCGCGATCCGTGGTGGATCCCCTGGGAGCCATTTCGGAACTTTTTCTGGAGTATGTCGGGATAATTTAGGAACCCTTCCTGGATATTTTCTGGATGGTTTTTGAGATCCGCCCGGGAGCCCGTCAGGGTCATTTCGGAACCTTTTCGGGATCATTTTGGAACACCTTCAGGGATCATTTCTGTGTGGTTCTCTGGATACGTCTAGAATCGTGTCGCTGTATTTCGGGTTTTTTTGGGACTATTCGGGGAACTTTTGGATACCCTTTCGGGGCATTTCTGGATGGTTTTCGGGATCCGTCCGCGATAGCGTGGGGGTAATTTCATAGCTTTTTCTGGATAATTTCGGGATCATTTGGGATCCTATCAGGTTATCAGCTCATTTAGTTCTTTTTTTTACTCAATTACAAAAATAAAATGCATTAGACAGAAAACAAAATTTTAAACAGATAATAAGTAGGCTAACGCGAATAGCCCATATATTTAAATTTCTCCTTGCGGACGGGGCCGCGGGTAAAGGCTAGTATATATTATAAATGGGAAAGTTTGGATGTTAAGATGTTTGGATGTTTGGATGTTTGGATGTTTGGATGTTTGTCCAGACGTTTGTCTTTGTGACTCAATAACGCAAGAACGGCTGGACCGATTTGGATGAAATTTTGCACACATATAGCCAATAGTCTAGAAGGATCTACTAGCTATATATTTTTCAAAAGGGGCGTGGTCCCCGGCCCCTAGGAACAGTTATAATTTAATTATTATATTTTTTCATCTTTGCGAATGAATCACGCCAGAATGGCTACACGGATTTTGATGAAATTTGGGACACAGACAGTAGTCTACTAGCGACATTTTTTTCGAACATGGAAAGAGGGGTGGGGTCCCACGACCCTTCGAGAAATTATTTTTCATAATTTTTACACATTATAACTTTACGTATACTGGCCTTCACCAATATCACAGACTCAAGGGGTCAAATAAGTCGAGGGCTTACAAAGTAAGCAGTGACACCCTCCGCCCGCCCCCCCTTTATCTCCCCCTCTGGTGTAAAATCCATAAATTGTTATAACTCAATCTAAATTTTCTCCTAAATCAATAGTTTTTGGTATCTGGTACATACAGAACGAGATCTAGACAATTTTGGAGGAACGATCAGTGGTCCTCTCCTCTACTCCCGCCATCCGCCCTCCATCAATTGTTTTTATTAGCACGCTTTTATTAGCTTTACCTGTATGTTTCTATCTAACTTTTTATTCGCTCCAATGCGCCTGCTGCCTTATTAACATGGTTTTATAATTAGCTTCACCTTATTTGTAATCCCGTAAGAGTCATATCGAGACCCTTCCGGGATCATTTCTGGATGGTTTTCGGGATCGGTCCGGGATTACGCCGGGGTAATTTCGGGACTTTTTCGGGACTATTTCGGGATCATTTTGGGACCCTTCCGGGATCATTTCTGTATAGTTTACGGGATCCGTCCGGGATCCCGTCGGGGTTATTTTGGAATATTTTCGGGACTATTCCGGAATCATTTCGGGACTATTTCGCGATCATTTGGGAACCCTTCCGGCATCATTTCTGGATGGTTTTCGGGATCCGTGCGGGATCTCGTCGGGGTCATATGGGGACTTTTTCGGGATCATTTGAGGGCTCTTCCGGCATCATTTCTGGATGGTTTTCGGGATCCGTCCAGGATCTCGTCGGGGTCATTTGGGGACTTTTTCGGGATCATTTTGGGGCTCATCCGGCATCATTTCTGGATGGTTTTCGGGATCCGACCGGGATCCCGTCGGGGTCATTTCGGGACTTTTTCGCGACTAATACGGGATCATTTGGGAACCCTTTCGGCATCATTTCTGGACGGTTTTCGGGATCCGTCCGGGATCCCGTCGGGGTCATTTCGGGACTTTTTCGCGACTAATACGGGATCATTTGGGAACCCTTTCGGCATCATTTCTGGATGGTTTTCGGGATCCGTCCGGGATCCCATTAGGGTAATTTCGGGACTATTAGGGGATCATTTGGGAACCTTTCCGGCATCATTTCTGGATAATTTTCGGGATCCGTCCGGGATCCCGTCGGGGTCATTTCGGGACTTTTTCGCGACTAATACGGGATCATTTGGGAACCCTTTCGGCATCATTTCTGGACGGTTTTCGGGATCCGTCCGGGATCCCGTCGGGGTCATTTCGGGACTTTTTCGCGACTAATACGGGATCATTTGGGAACCCTTTCGGCATCATTTCTGGATGGTTTTCGGGATCCGTGCGGGATCTCGTCGGGGTCATATGGGGACTTTTTCGGGATCATTTGAGGGCTCTTCCGGCATCATTTCTGGATGGTTTTCGGGATCCGTCCAGGATCTCGTCGGGGTCATTTGGGGACTTTTTCGGGATCATTTTGGGGCTCATCCGGCATCATTTCTGGATGGTTTTCGGGATCCGTCCGGGATCCCGTCGGGGTCATTTCGGGACTTTTTCGCGACTAATACGGGATCATTTGGGAACCCTTTCGGCATCATTTCTGGACGGTTTTCGGGATCCGTCCGGGATCCCGTCGGGGTCATTTCGGGACTTTTTCGCGACTAATACGGGATCATTTGGGAACCCTTTCGGCATCATTTCTGGATGGTTTTCGGGATCCGTCCGGGATCCCATTAGGGTAATTTCGGGACTATTAGGGGATCACTTGGGAACCTTTCCGGCATCATTTCTGGATGATTTTCGGAATCCTTTCGGGATCCCGTCAGGGTCATTTTGGGACTTTTTTGGGGCTAATACGGGATCATTTGGGGATCCTCTAGGGGTCGTTTCGTGACTTTTTCTGTTTTATTTCGGGATCATTTGGGGACCCTTCCGGCATAATTTCTTGATGGTTTGCCGGATCCATCAGGGTCATTTCGGGACCATTTTGGGATCATTTGGGGACCCTTCCGAGATCATTTCTGGATCCGTCCGGGATGCCGTAGGAGCCATTTCGGGATTTTTTGTTACTTTTCCGGGATAGTTTTTGGACCCTTCCGGGATCATTTCTGGATCTGTGCGGGATCCCATCTGGGTTATTTCCGGACTATTTCGGGATCATTTTGGGATCCTTCCGGAATCATTTCTGTATGGTTTTCGCGATCCGTCGTTGATTCCCTCGGAGCCATTTCGGAACCTTTTCTGGAGTATGTCGGGGTCATTTGGGGACTTTTTCGGGATCATTTGGGGCTCTTCCGGCATCATTTCTGGATGGTTTTCGGGATCCGTGCGGGATCTCGTCGGAGATTTGGGGACTTTTTCGGGATCATTTGGGGACTTTTTCGGGATCATTTGGGGGCTCTTCCAGCATCATTTCTGGATGGTTTTCGGGATCCGTCCGGGATATCGTCGGGGTCATTTGGGGACTTTTTCGGGATCATTTGGGGGCTCTTCCGGCATAATTTCTGGATGGTTTTCGGGATCCGTCCGGGATCCCATCAGGGTAATTTCGGGACTATTAGGGGATCATTTGTGGACCTTTCCGGCATCATTTCTGGATAATTTTCGGTATCCGTCCGGGATGCCGACGAGGTCATTTCGGGATTATTTCGGGATCATTTGGGATACCTACCGGCATCATTTCTGGATGGTTTTGGGATTCGTCCGGGATCCCGTCGGGGTCATTTCGGGACTTTTTCTCGACTAATACGGGATCATTTGCGGACCCTTTCGGCATAATTTCTGGATAGTTGTCGGGATCCGTTCGGGATCCCGTCACGGTCATTTCGGAACTATTAGGGGATCATTTGAGGACCTTTCCGGCATCATTTCTGGATAGTTTTTGGAATCCTTTCGGGATCCCGTCAGGGTCATTTCGGGGCTTTTTCGGGATCATTTAAGGATGGCTTTGAGGATTCGTCCGGGAACCCGTCAGGGTAATTTCTGGACTTTTCCGAGACTATTTCGGGATCATTTTGGGACCTTCCCAAGATCATTTCTGGATGGATTTCGGGATTTGTCCGGGATGCCCTCAGGGTCATTTTGGGACTATTAGGTGAGCATTTGAGGACCGTTCCGGCATCACTCTGTATGGTTTTCGGTATACGTTCAGATTCCCGTCGGAATAATTGCGGGACTTTTTCGGGATCATCGGGGTCCCTTCCAAAATCATTTCTGGATGGTTTTTGGGATTCGTCCGGCATCCCGTCGGGGTCATTTCGGGACTTTTTCTCGACTAATACGGGATCATTTGCGGGCCCTTTCGGTATCATTTCTGGATAGTTGTCGGGATCCGTTCGGGATCCCGTCAGGGTCTTTTCGGAACTATTGGGAGATCATTTGAGGACCTTTCCGGCATCATTTCTGGTTAGTTTTCGGGTTCCTTTCCGGGTCCATCAGGGTCATTTCGGGACTTTTTCGGCATCATTTAAGATTGGTTTTCAGGATTCGTCCGGTATCCGTCAGGGTAATTTCTGGACTTTTCCCAGACTATTTCGGGATAATTTTGGGACCCTCCCAAGATCATTTCTGGATGGATTTCGGGATCTGTCCGGGATGCCGTCAGGGTCATTTTGGGACTATTAGGTGATCATTTGAGGACCTTTTCGGCATCACTTCTGGATGGTTTTCGGTATCCGCTAAGGATCCCGTCGGAATTATTGCGGGACTTTTTCGGGATCATTTGGTGTCAGTTCCGGCATCATTTCTGGCTGGTTTTTGGGATTCGTCCGGCATCCCGTCGGGTTCATTTCGGTACTTTTTCTCGACTAATACGGGATCATTTGCGGGCCCTTTCGGCATCATTTCTAGATAGTTGTCGGGATCCGTTCGGGATCCCGTCAGGGTCTTTTCGGAACTATTAGGTGGTCATTTGAGGACATTTCCGGCATCATTTCTGGATAGTTTTCGGGATCCTATCGGGGTCCAGTCAGGGTCATTGCGGGACTTTTTCGGGATCATTTAGAGATGGCTTTCAGGATTCGTCCGGGAACCCGTCAGGGTAATTTCTGAACTTTTCCGAGGCTATTTCGGGACAATTTTGGGACCTTCCCAAGATCATTTCTGGATGGATTTTGGGATCAGTCCGGGATGCCGTCAGGGTCATTTTGGTATTAGGTGATCATTTGAGGACCTTTCCGGCATCACTTCTGGATGGTTATCGGTATCCGATCAGGATCCCCTCGGAATCATTGCGGGACTTTTTCGGGATCATTTGAGGTCCCTCCCAAGATCATTTCTGGATGGATTTCGGGATCTGTCCGGGATACCGTCAGGGTCATTTAGGGGTGCGTTCGAGATCCCGTCAGGGTCATTTCGGGACTTCTTCGGGAATATATCGGGATCATTTCTGGATGGTTTATGGGATCCATCCATGACCCCTTAAGGGTCATTTCGGGACTATTAGGTGATCATTTGAGGACCTTTCCGGCATCACTTCTGGATGATTTTCGGTATCCGTTCGGGATCCCGTCGGAATCAATGCGGGACTTTTACGGAATCATTTGGGATTCCTTCCGGCATCATTTCTGGATGGTTTTCGGGATTTGTCCCGGATCACGTCGGGGTTATTTCGGGACCTTTTCGGGGCTAATACGGGATCATTTGGGGATCCTCTAGGGGTCGTTTCGTGACTTTTTCTGTATTATTTCGGGATCATTTTGGGACCCTTTCGGCATAATTTCTTGATGGTTTGCCGGATCCATCAGGGTCATTTCGGGACCATTTTGGGATCATTTGGGGACCCTTCCGAGATCATTTCTGGATCCGTCCGGGATGCCGTAGGAGCCATTTCGGGATTTTTTGTTACTTTTCCGGGATAGTTTTTGCACCCTTCCGGGATCATTTCTGGATCTGTGCGGGATCCCATCTGGGTCAATTCCGGACTATTTCGGGATCATTTTGGAATCCTTCCGGAATCATTTCTGTATGGTTTTCGCGATCCATCGTGGATCCCCTCGGAGCCATTTCGGAACTTTTTCTGGAGTTAGTCGATATAATTTAGGGACCCTTCCTGGATATTTTCTGGATGGTTTCTGAGACCCGTCCGGGAGCCCGTCAGGGTAATTTCGGAACTTTTTCGGGACTATTTCGGGATCAATTTGGTACCCTTCAGGCATCATTTCTGTGTGGTTATCTGGATAAGTCTAGAATCGTGTCGTTGTCATTTCGGGTTTTTTTGGGACTACTTCGGGAACTTTTGGAAACACTTCCGGGGCGTTTCTGGATGGTTTTCGGGATCCGTCCGCGATAGCGTCGGGGTCATTTCGTGGCTTTTTCTGGATAATTTCGTTATCATTTTGGGATCCTATCAGGTTATCAGCTCATAAAGTTCTTTTTTTTACTCAATTACAAAAATAAAATGCATTAGACGGAAAAAAAATTTTAAACAGATAACTTTATAAGCAGGCTAACGTGAATAGCCCACATATTTCATTTTCTCCTTGCGGACGGGGCCGCGGGTAAAGGCTAGTCTAATATATATTATAAATGGGAAAGTTTGGATGTTTGGATGTTTAGATGTTTGAATGTTTGGATGTTTGGATGTTTGGATGTTTGTCCAGACGTTTGTCTTTGTGACTCAATCACGCAAGAACGGCTGGACGGATTTGTATGAAATTTGGCATGCATATTGACAATAGTCTAGAAGGATCTACTAGCTATATATTTTTCAAAAGGGGTGTGGTCTCCGCCCCCTAAGAACAGTTATAATTTGATTATTATTTTTTTTTGTCTTTGCGACTGAATCACGCCAGAACGGCTTCACGGATTTTGATGAAATTTGGGACAGAGATAATAGGCTACTGGCGAAATTTTTTTCGAACATGGAAAGGGGGAAGGGGGTCCCACGACCCCTTCGAATAATTACTTTTTAACAATTTTGACACATTATAACTTTACGTATACTGACCTTCACCAATATTACAAACTCAATGGGTGAAATAAGTCGAGGGCTTACAAAGTGAGCAGTGATACACCCACCCCCCCTCCTTTCCCCTCTCGTGCAAAATCTATAAATTGTTATAACTCAATGTAAATTTTGTCCTAAAATCACAAATTTTTGGTATCTGGCTCATACAGATCGAGATCTAAACAATTTTGGAAAAACGATGAGTGGTACTCTCCTCCTCCCGCCATCCCCCCTCCTTCAATTGTTTTTATTAGCACGCTTTTATTAGCTTTACCTGTATGTTTCTTTGTAACTTTTCATTCGCTCCAACGCGCCTGTTGCCTTATTAACATGGTTTTATAATTATCTTCACCCTATTTGTAATCCCGTTTGGGTCATATCGAGACCCTTCCGTCCGGGATTCCGTCGGGATTATGTTGGGACATTTTCGGGACTATTCCGGGATCATTTCGCGACTATTTCGCGATCATTTGGGGACCCTTCCGGCATCATTTCTGGACGGTTTTCGGGATCCGTCCGGGATCCCGTCGGGGTCATTTCGGAACTTTTTCTCGACTAAGACGGGATCATTTGGGGACCCTTTCGGCATCATTTCTGGATGGTTTTCGGGATCCGTCCGGGATTACGTCGGGGTCATTTCGGGACTTTTCCTCGACTAATACGGGATCATTTGGGGACGCTTTCGGCATCATTTCTGGATGGTTTTCGGGATCCGTCCGGGATCCCGTCTTGGTCATTTCGGGACTTTTTCGCGACTTATACGGGATCATTTGGGGACCTTTTCGGCATCATTTCTGTATGGTTTTCGCGATCCGTCGTGGATCCCCTAAGGACCCTTCCTGGATATTTTGTGGATGGTTTTTGAGAACCGTCCGGGAGCCCGTCAGGGTCATTTCGGAACGTTTTCGGGACTATTTCGGGATCATTTTGTTACCCTTCAGGCATCATTTCTTTGTGGTTCTCTGGATAAGTCTAGAATCGTGTCGTTATCATTTCGGGTTTTTGGGACTATTCCGGGAACTTTTGGAGACCCTTCCGTGGCATTTCTAGATGGTTTTCGGGATCTGTCCGCGATAGCGTCGGGGTCATTTCGTGGATTTTTTTGGATAATTTCGGGATCATTTGGGGATCCTATCAGGTTATCAGCTCATTTAGTTCTTTTTTTACTCAATTACAAAAATAAAATGTATTAGATAGAAACATCTTTTTAAACAGATAACTTGATAAGCAGGCTAACGTGAATATCCCATATATTTAATTTTCTCCTTGCGGACAGGGCCGCGGGTAAAGGCTAGTATATTATAAATGGCAAAGCTTGGATGTTTAGATGTTTGGATGTTTGGATGTTTGGATGTTTGTCCAGACGTTTGTCTTTGTGACTCAATCACGCAAGAACGGCTGGACCGATTTGGATGAAATTTTGCACACATTTAGCCGCCAATAGTCTAGAAGGATCTACTAGCTATATATTTTTGAAACGGGGCGTGGTCCCCGCCCCCTAGGAACAGTTATAATTTAATTATTATATTTTTTCGTCTTTGCGACTGAATCACGCCAGAATGGCCACACGGATTTCGATGAAATTTGGGACACAGACAGTAGTCTACTAGCGAAATTTTTTCCGAACATGGAAAGAGGGGTGGGGGTCCCGCGACCTCTTCGAGCAATTACTTTTTAATAATTTTTACACATTATAACTTTACGTATACTGGCCTTCACCAATATCACATACTCAAGTGGTCAAATAAGTCGAGGGCTTACAAAGTAAGCAGTGACACCCTCCGCCCCCCCCCCTTTATATACCACTCTGGTGTAAAATCTATAAATTGTTATAACTCAATATAAATTTTCTCCTAAATCAATAGTTTTTGGTATCTGACACATACAGATCGAGATCTAGACAATTTTGGAGGAACGATCAGTGGTCCTCTCCTTTTACTCCCGCCATCCGCCCTCCGTCAATTGTTTTTATTAGCACGCTTTTATTAGCTTTACCTGTATGTTTCTATGTAACTTTTCATTCGCTCCAATGCGGCTGCTGCCTTATTAACATGGTTTCATAATTAGCTTCACCTCATATGGAGACCCTTCCGGGATCATTTCTGGATGGTTTTCGGGATCGGTGCGGGATCCCGCCGGGGTAATTTCGGGACTTTTTCGAGACTATTTCGGGATCATTTTGGGACCCTTCGGGGATCATTTCTGTATAGTTTTCGGGATCCGTCCGGGATCCCGTCGGGGTTATTTTGGGACATTTTCGGGACTATTCCGGAATCATTTCGGGATTATTTCGCGATCATTTGGGGACCCTTCCGGCATCATTTCTGAATTGTTTTCGGGATCAGTCCGGGATCCCGTCGGGGTACTTTCGTTATCATTTGCGTACCTTCGAGAGATAAGGCCTTGATGGTTGCCGGGATGGTTGAATTGAGAAATGTTAATATTTGTACAGTAAGTAGAAACTTCTAGATTTCTGGAAATGGGAACAAAGAAAATATTATGAAACATTTGGCTTTTTCAACAGTAAATTTCAATGTGATATGTTTATATATTTGCACAGTTAATTTGTGCTATTGAATTGAGAAAGGTTAATATTTGTAAAATAAGTAGATACTTCTTGATTTCTGGAAATGGGAACAACGAAAATATTACGAAACATTTAGCATTTTCAACAGTAAATTTCCATGTGGTTTGTTTATATATTTGCACAGTTAATTTGTGCTATTGAATTGAGAAAGGTTAATATTTGTACAGTAAGTAGAAACTTCTAGATTTCAGGAAATGCGCACAACGAAAATATTATGAAACATTTGGCTTTTTCAACAGTAAATTTCCATGTGATATGTTTATATATTTGCACAGTTAATTTGTGCTATTGAATTGAGAAAGGTTAATATTTGTAAAATAAGTAGATACTTCTTGATTTCTGGAAATGGGAACAACGAAAATATTACGAAACATTTAGCATTTTCAACAGTAAATTTCCATGTGGTTTGTTTATATATTTGCACAGTTAATTTGTGCTATTGAATTGAGAAAGGTTAATATTTGTAAAATAAGTAGATACTTCTTGATTTCTGGAAATGGGAACAACGAAAATATTACGAAACATATAGCATTTTCAACAGTAAATTTCCATGTGGTTTGTTTATATATTTGCACAGTTAATTTGTGCTATTGAATTGAGAAAGGTTAATATTTGTAAAATAAGTAGATACTTCTTGATTTCTGGAAATGGGAACAACGAAAATATTACGAAACATTTAGCATTTTCAACAGTAAATTTCCATGTGGTTTGTTTATATATTTGCACAGTTAATTTGTGCTACTGAATTGAGAAACGTTAATATTTGTACAATAAGTAGAAACTTCTAGATTTCAGGAAATGCGCACAACGAAAATATTATGAAACATTTGGCTTTTTCAACAGTAAATTTCCATGTGATATGTTTATATATTTGCACAGTTAATTTGTGCTATTGAATTGAGAAAGGTTAATATTTGTAAAATAAGTAGATACTTCTTGATTTCTGGAAATGGGAACAACGAAAATATTACGAAACATTTAGCATTTTCAACAGTAAATTTCCATGTGGTTTGTTTATATATTTGCACAGTTAATTTGTGCTATTGAATTGAGAAAGGTTAATATTTGTAAAATAAGTAGATACTTCTTGATTTCTGGAAATGGGAACAACGAAAATATTACGAAACATTTAGCATTTTCAACAGTAAATTTCCATGTGGTTTGTTTATATATTTGCACAGTTAATTTGTGCTACTGAATTGAGAAAGGTTAATATTTGTAAAATAAGTAGAAACTTCTTGATTTCTGGAAATCGGAACAACGAAAATATTATGAAATATTTGGCTTTTTCAACAGTAAATTTCTATGTGATATGTTTATATATTTGCACAGTTAATTTGTGCTACTGAATTGAGAAAGGTTAATATTTGTAAAATAAGTAGAAACATCTTGATTTCTGGAAATCGGAACAACGAAAATATTATGAAACATTTGGCTTTTTCAACAGTAAATTTCCACGTGATTTGTTTATATATTTGCACAGTTAATTCGCGCTATTGAATTGAGAAAGGTTCATATTTGTACAATAAGTAGAAACTTCTTGATTTCTGGAAATGGGAACAACGAAAATATTACGAAACATTTAGCATTTTCAACAGTAAATTTCCATGTGGTTTGTTTATATATTTGCACAGTTAATTTGTGCTACTGAATTGAGAAAGGTTAATATTTGTAAAATAAGTAGAAACTTCTTGATTTCTGGAAATCGGAACAACGAAAATATTATGAAATATTTGGCTTTTTCAACAGTAAATTTCTATGTGATATGTTTATATATTTGCACAGTTAATTTGTGCTACTGAATTGAGAAAGGTTAATATTTGTAAAATAAGTAGAAACATCTTGATTTCTGGAAATCGGAACAACGAAAATATTATGAAACATTTGGCTTTTTCAACAGTAAATTTCCACGTGATTTGTTTATATATTTGCACAGTTAATTCGCGCTATTGAATTGAGAAAGGTTAATATTTGTAAAATAAGTAGATACTTCTTGATTTCTGGAAATGGGAACAACGAAAATATTACGAAACATTTAGCATTTTCAACAGTAAATTTCCATGTGGTTTGTTTATATATTTGCACAGTTAATTTGTGCTACTGAATTGAGAAAGGTTAATATTTGTAAAATAAGTAGAAACTTCTTGATTTCTGGAAATCGGAACAACGAAAATATTATGAAATATTTGGCTTTTTCAACAGTAAATTTCTATGTGATATGTTTATATATTTGCACAGTTAATTTGTGCTACTGAATTGAGAAAGGTTAATATTTGTAAAATAAGTAGAAACATCTTGATTTCTGGAAATCGGAACAACGAAAATATTATGAAACATTTGGCTTTTTCAACAGTAAATTTCCACGTGATTTGTTTATATATTTGCACAGTTAATTCGCGCTATTGAATTGAGAAAGGTTCATATTTGTACAATAAGTAGAAACTTCTAGATTTCTGGAAATGGGAACAAAGAAAATATTATGAAACATTTGGCTTTTTCAACAGTAAATTTCCATGTGATATGTTTATATATTTGCACAGTTAATTTGTGCTATTGAATTGAGAAAGGTTAATATTTGTAAAATAAGTAGAAACTTCTTGATTCCTGGAAATGGGAACAACGAAAATATTATGAAACATTTTGCTTTTTCAACAGTAAATTTCCACGTGATTTGTTTATATATTTGCACAGTTAATTCGCGCTATTGAATTGAGAAAGGTTAATATTTGTACAATAAGTAGAAACTTCTAGATTTCAGGAAATGCGCACAACGAAAATATTATGAAACATTTGGCTTTTTCAACAGTAAATTTCCACGTGATTTGTTTATATATTTGCACAGTTAATTCGCGCTATTGAATTGAGAAAGGTTAATATTTGTACAATAAGTAGAAACTTCTAGATTTCAGGAAATGCGCACAACGAAAATATTATGAAACATTTGGCTTTTTCAACAGTAAATTTCCATGTGATATGTTTATATATTTGCACAGTTAATTTGTGCTATTGAATTGAGAAAGGTTAATATTTGTAAAATAAGTAGATACTTCTTGATTTCTGGAAATGGGAACAACGAAAATATTACGAAACATTTAGCATTTTCAACAGTAAATTTCCATGTGGTTTGTTTATATATTTGCACAGTTAATTTGTGCTATTGAATTGGGAAAGGTTAATATTTGTAAAATAAGTAGATACTTCTTGATTTCTGGAAATGGGAACAACGAAAATATTATGAAACATTTGGCATTTTCAACAGTAAATTTCCATGTGGTTTGTTTATATATTTGCACAGTTAATTTGTGCTATTGAATTGAGAAAGGTTAATATTTGTACAGTAAGTAGAAACTTCTAGATTTCAGGAAATGCGCACAACGAAAATATTATGAAACATTTGGCTTTTTCAACAGTAAATTTCCATGTGATATGTTTATATATTTGCACAGTTAATTTGTGCTATTGAATTGAGAAAGGTTAATATTTGTACAGAAAGTAGAAACTTCTAGGTTTCAGGAAATGCGCACAACGAAAATATTATGAAACATTTGGCATTTTCAACAGTAAATTTCCATGTGGTTTGTTTATATATTTGCACAGTTAATTTGTGCTATTGAATTGAGAAAGGTTAATATTTGTACAGTAAGTAGAAACTTCTAGATTTCAGGAAATGCGCACAACGAAAATATTATGAAACATTTGGCTTTTTCAACAGTAAATTTCCATGTGATATGTTTATATATTTGCACAGTTAATTTGTGCTATTGAATTGAGAAAGGTTAATATTTGTACAGAAAGTAGAAACTTCTAGGTTTCAGGAAATGCGCACAACGAAAATATTATGAAACATTTGGCATTTTCAACAGTAAATTTCCATGTGGTTTGTTTATATATTTGCACAGTTAATTTGTGCTATTGAATTGAGAAAGGTTAATATTTGTACAGTAAGTAGAAACTTCTAGATTTCAGGAAATGCGCACAACGAAAATATTATGAAACATTTGGCTTTTTCAACAGTAAATTTCCATGTGATATGTTTATATATTTGCACAGTTAATTTGTGCTATTGAATTGAGAAAGGTTAATATTTGTACAGAAAGTAGAAACTTCTAGGTTTCAGGAAATGCGCACAACGAAAATATTATGAAACATTTGGCATTTTCAACAGTAAATTTCCATGTGGTTTGTTTATATATTTGCACAGTTAATTTGTGCTATTGAATTGAGAAAGGTTAATATTTGTACAGTAAGTAGAAACTTCTAGATTTCAGGAAATGCGCACAACGAAAATATTATGAAACATTTGGCTTTTTCAACAGTAAATTTCCATGTGATATGTTTATATATTTGCACAGTTAATTTGTGCTATTGAATTGAGAAAGGTTAATATTTGTACAGAAAGTAGAAACTTCTAGGTTTCAGGAAATGCGCACAACGAAAATATTATGAAACATTTGGCATTTTCAACAGTAAATTTCCATGTGGTTTGTTTATATATTTGCACAGTTAATTTGTGCTATTGAATTGAGAAAGGTTAATATTTGTACAGTAAGTAGAAACTTCTAGGTTTCAGGAAATGCGCACAACGAAAATATTATGAAACATTTGGCATTTTCAACAGTAAATTTCCATGTGGTTTGTTTATATATTTGCACAGTTAATTTGTGCTATTGAATTGAGAAAGGTTAATATTTGTACAGTAAGTAGAAACTTCTAGATTTCAGGAAATGCGCACAACGAAAATATTATGAAACATTTGGCTTTTTCAACAGTAAATTTCCATGTGATATGTTTATATATTTGCACAGTTAATTTGTGCTATTGAATTGGGAAAGGTTAATATTTGTAAAATAAGTAGATACTTCTTGATTTCTGGAAATGGGAACAACGAAAATATTATGAAACATTTGGCATTTTCAACAGTAAATTTCCATGTGGTTTGTTTATATATTTGCACAGTTAATTTGTGCTATGGAATTGAGAAAGGTTAATATTTGTACAGTAAGTAGAAACTTCTAGGTTTCAGGAAATGCGCACAACGAAAATATTATGAAACATTTGGCATTTTCAACAGTAAATTTCCATGTGGTTTGTTTATATATTTGCACAGTTAATTTGTGCTATTGAATTGAGAAAGGTTAATATTTGTACAGTAAGTAGAAACTTCTAGATTTCAGGAAATGCGCACAACGAAAATATTATGAAACATTTGGCTTTTTCAACAGTAAATTTCCATGTGATATGTTTATATATTTGCACAGTTAATTTGTGCTATTGAATTGAGAAAGGTTAATATTTGTAAAATAAGTAGATACTTCTTGATTTCTGGAAATGGGAACAACGAAAATATTACGAAACATTTAGCATTTTCAACAGTAAATTTCCATGTGGTTTGTTTATATATTTGCACAGTTAATTTGTGCTACTGAATTGAGAAACGTTAATATTTGTACAATAAGTAGAAACTTCTAGATTTCAGGAAATGCGCACAACGAAAATATTATGAAACATTTGGCTTTTTCAACAGTAAATTTCCATGTGATATGTTTATATATTTGCACAGTTAATTTGTGCTATTGAATTGAGAAAGGTTAATATTTGTAAAATAAGTAGATACTTCTTGATTTCTGGAAATGGGAACAACGAAAATATTACGAAACATTTAGCATTTTCAACAGTAAATTTCCATGTGGTTTGTTTATATATTTGCACAGTTAATTTGTGCTATTGAATTGAGAAAGGTTAATATTTGTAAAATAAGTAGATACTTCTTGATTTCTGGAAATGGGAACAACGAAAATATTACGAAACATTTAGCAATTTCAACAGTAAATTTCCATGTGGTTTGTTTATATATTTGCACAGTTAATTTGTGCTATTGAATTGAGAAAGGTTAATATTTGTAAAATAAGTAGATACTTCTTGATTTCTGGAAATGGGAACAACGAAAATATTACGAAACATTTAGCATTTTCAACAGTAAATTTCCATGTGGTTTGTTTATATATTTGCACAGTTAATTTGTGCTACTGAATTGAGAAAGGTTAATATTTGTAAAATAAGTAGAAACTTCTTGATTTCTGGAAATCGGAACAACGAAAATATTATGAAACATTTGGCTTTTTCAACAGTAAATTTCTATGTGATATGTTTATATATTTGCACAGTTAATTTGTGCTACTGAATTGAGAAAGGTTAATATTTGTAAAATAAGTAGAAACATCTTGATTTCTGGAAATCGGAACAACGAAAATATTATGAAACATTTGGCTTTTTCAACAGTAAATTTCCACGTGATTTGTTTATATATTTGCACAGTTAATTCGCGCTATTGAATTGAGAAAGGTTCATATTTGTACAATAAGTAGAAACTTCTAGATTTCTGGAAATGGGAACAAAGAAAATATTATGAAACATTTGGCTTTTTCAACAGTAAATTTCCATGTGATATGTTTATATATTTGCACAGTTAATTTGTGCTATTGAATTGAGAAAGGTTAATATTTGTAAAATAAGTAGAAACTTCTTGATTCCTGGAAATGGGAACAACGAAAATATTATGAAACATTTGGCTTTTTCAACAGTAAATTTCCACGTGATTTGTTTATATATTTGCACAGTTAATTCGCGCTATTGAATTGAGAAAGGTTAATATTTGTACAATAAGTAGAAACTTCTAGATTTCAGGAAATGCGCACAACGAAAATATTATGAAACATTTGGCTTTTTCAACAGTAAATTTCCATGTGATATGTTTATATATTTGCACAGTTAATTTGTGCTATTGAATTGAGAAAGGTTAATATTTGTAAAATAAGTAGATACTTCTTGATTTCTGGAAATGGGAACAACGAAAATATTACGAAACATTTAGCATTTTCAACAGTAAATTTCCATGTGGTTTGTTTATATATTTGCACAGTTAATTTGTGCTATTGAATTGGGAAAGGTTAATATTTGTAAAATAAGTAGATACTTCTTGATTTCTGGAAATGGGAACAACGAAAATATTATGAAACATTTGGCATTTTCAACAGTAAATTTCCATGTGGTTTGTTTATATATTTGCACAGTTAATTTGTGCTATTGAATTGAGAAAGGTTAATATTTGTAAAATAAGTAGATACTTCTTGATTTCTGGAAATGGGAACAACGAAAATATTACGAAACATTTAGCTTTTTCAACAGTAAATTTCCATGTGATATGTTTATATATTTGCACAGTTAATTTGTGCTATTGAATTGAGAAAGGTTAATATTTGTAAAATAAGTAGATACTTCTTGATTTCTGGAAATGGGAACAACGAAAATATTACGAAACATTTAGCATTTTCAACAGTAAATTTCCATGTGGTTTGTTTATATATTTGCACAGTTAATTTGTGCTATTGAATTGGGAAAGGTTAATATTTGTAAAATAAGTAGATACTTCTTGATTTCTGGAAATGGGAACAACGAAAATATTATGAAACATTTGGCTTTTTCAACAGTAAATTTCCATGTGATATGTTTATATATTTGCACAGTTAATTTGTGCTATACGGGACTTTTTCGGGGTTTTTTTTGGGTCCCTTTAGGCATCATTTCTGGATGGTCTTCGGGATTCGTCCGGGATCTTGTCGGGGTAATTTGGGGACTTTTTCGGGATCATTTGGGGGCTCTTCCTGCATCATTTCTGGATGGTTTTCGGGATCCGTCCGGGATCTCGTCGGGGTCATTTGGGGACTTTTTCGGGATCATTTGGGGGCTCTTCCGGCATCATTTCTGGATGGTTTTCGGGATCCGTCCGGGATCCCGTCGGGGTCATTTCGGGACTTTTTCGCCACTAATACGGGATCAGTTGGGAACCCTTTCGGCATCATTTTTGGATGGTTTTCGGGATCCGTCCAGGATCCCATCAGGATAATTTCGGGACTTTTTCGCGACTAATACGGGATCATTTGGGATACCTACCGGCATCATTTCTGGATGGTTTTTGGGATTCGTCCGAGATTCCGTCGGGGTCATTTCGGGACTTTTTCTCGACTAATACGGGATCATTTGCGGACCGTTTCGGCACCATTTCTGGATAGTTTTCGGGATCCTTTCGGCGTCCCATCAGGGTCATTTCGGGACTTTTTCGGCATCATTTAAGATTGGTTTTCAGGATTCATCCGGGATCCCGTCAGGGTAATTTCTGGACTTTTCTGAGACTATTTCGGGATCATTTTGGGACCCTCCCAAGATCATTTCTGGATGGATTTCGGGATCTGTCCGGGATGCCGTCAGGGTCATTTTGGGACTATGAGGTGATCATTTGAGGACCTTTCCGGCATCACTTCTGGATGGTTTTCATTGCGGGACTTTTTCGGGATCATTTGGGGTATCTCCCAAGATCATTCCTGGATGGATTTCGGGATCTGTCCGGCATCCCCTCAGGGTCATTTAGGAATGCGTTCGAGATTCCGTCAGGGTCCTTTCTGGACTTCTTCGGGACTATATCGGGATCATTTCTGGATGGTTTACGGGATCCGTCCAGGAACCCTTAAGGGTCATTTCGGGACTATTAGGTGATCATTTGAGGACCTTTCCGGTATCACTTCTGGATGATTTTCGGTATCCGTTCGGGATCCCTTCCGAATCATTGCGGGATTTTTTCGGAATCATTTGGGATCCCTTCCGGCATCATTTCTGGATGGTTTTCGGGATTTGTCCGGGATCACATCGGCGTTATTTTGGGACCTTTTCGGGGCTAATACGGGATCATTTGGGGACCCTTCCGGCATAATTTCTTGATGGTTTGCCGGATCCATCAGGGTCATTTCGGGACCATTTTGGGATCATTTGGGGACCCTTCCGAGATCATTTCTGGATCCGTCCGGGATGCCGTAGCAGCCATTTCGGGATTTTTTGTTACTTTTCCGGGATAGTTTTTGGACCCTTCCGGGATCATTTCTGGATCTGTGCGGGATCCCATTTGGGTCATTTCCGGACTATTTCGGGATCATTTTGGGACCCTTCTGGAATCATTTCTGTATGGTTTTCGCGATCCGTCGTGGATCCCCTCGGAGCCATTTCGGAACTTTTTCTGGAGTATGTCGGGATAATTTAGGGACGCTTCTTGGATATTTTCTGGATGGTTTTTGAGATCCGCCCGGGAGCCCGTCAGGGTCATTTCGAAACCTTTTCGGGATCATTTTGGAACACCTTCAGGGATCATTTCTGTGTGGTTCTCTGGATACGTCTAGAATCGTGTCGTTGTCATTTAGAGACCCTTCCGGGGCATTTCTGGATGGGATGCGTCCGCGATAGCGTGGGGGTCATTTCGTAGCTTTTTCTGGATAATTTCGGGATCATTTGGGATCCTATCAGGTTATCAGCTCATTTAGTTCTTTTTTTTTACTAAGTTACAAAAATAAAATGCATTAGACAGAAAACAAAATTTTAAACAGATAACTTGATAAGCAGGCTAACGCGAATAGGCCATATATTTAAATTTCTCCTTGCGGACGGGGCCGCGGGTAAAGGCTAGTATATTATAAATGGGAAAGTTCGTATGTTTGGATGTCCAGACGTTTGTCTTTGTGACCCAATCACACAAGAACGGCTGGACGGATTAGAACTAAATTTGGCAAACATATAGCCAATAGTCTAGAAGGATGTATTAGCTATATTGTATTGAAAAGGGGGAAGTCCCCGCGCCCTATGAATAGTTAAAATTTAATTATTGAATTTTTTGGTCTTTCTGACTGAATCACCCGATAACGGCTACACGGATTTTGATGAAATTTGGGACACAGATAAACAATAGTCTACTGGCAATTTTTTTTTTTTTTTTCGAAAATGGAAAGGGGTGAGGGGATCCACGACCCATCAAACAATTACTTTTTAATAATTTTTTCACATTATAACTTTGCATTTACTGACCTTCACCAATATTACAAACTCAATAGGTCAAATAAGTCGTGGGCTTACAAAGTGAGCAGTGACAACCTCCGTCTCCTCATCCCCTCTGGTGCAAAATCTATAAATTGTTATAACTCAATATAAATTTTCTCCTAAATCAATAATTTTTGGTATCTGACACATACAAATCGAGATCTAAACAATTTTGGAAAAACGATCGGTGGTGCTATCCGTCTGTTCCCGCCATCCGCCCTCCTTCAATTGTTTTTATTAGCACGACTATAACGTGATCATTTGAGGACCTTTCCGGTATAATTTCTAGATGGTTTTCGGTATCCGCTCAGGATCCCGTCCGGGTCATTTCGGGACTTTTTCGGGATCATTTGGGGTCCCTTCGGGCATCATTTCTTTAAAAGACTTCGTTTAGGACTTCGTTTATTTGGAAACCAGCATCAACACTAGCAACAACATCAGCACCGAAATCCAGCGAAGAATCAATCTTGCCAATTAATGCTTCTTTGGGCTAGGTAGGCAATTGAAAAGTAAAGTCCTCTCTTGGCGAACGAAAATCGTACTCTACAAGTCACTTATCGTACACGTCATGCTATATGGGCAGAAGCATGGACCACGACAATAGCAGATGAAGCGGCTTTGGCGAGTACCGAAGAAGATGTAATGATGAGCTGTACGGGCTATACGCAGACATCCACATAGTCCAGTGAATAAAAACGCTGCGGCTGCGCTGGCTAGGCCATGTTATGCGAATGAAAGATGATGCTACGGCCAAGAAAGTTTTTCTACCGGAACCCGCCTATGGAAGCAGAGGTAGAGGGCGGCCCCCACTCCGTTGGAAGGACAAGGTGGAAAACGATATAAACTCCCTTGGTGTGACCAATTGGCGCCGGTTGGTGGAGCGAAGGAGCGAATGGCGCCCCTTGTTGACGGCCATAACCGTTTAGACGGTTAAGCGCCAATTAAGTAAGTAAAAGTATGCCTCACGGAAGGCTTATTTCCCTTCCCTCAAGCCGCTCCTGATTTTTGGCTCTGCTTACATCTTCTCTAAGTCATTATCCTAACATTTTTTTAATTTGTCATTATAATCCACACCATTATCAACCATTTCATTTTTCTCCTTCTACCTTTTCTTCTTTACATCTTATTTTGTTTACCTTTAACATACCCAGTCGTACTTGTACACAGCGTATTATAACTTTGATTGGATAGCGGTTGGTTGTACAGTTGTAAAGGAATCGAGATAGATATAAAAGTAGTAAGTATCGATAAAAAGAAAATTTGATTAAGCTAATGAAATTTGATAACGCAAAACATATTTTCCAAAGGATTTTGAAACATGGACGTGGCACCACCCACATTTAGTAAAAGAAATTTGGTAGTTTAACAAGCCGTAAAACAAAAGCCGTTAAAGATATTACATTGAAATATGGCAGGCACATGGCCTTGTTTACAAAGAGGTACAAGGTTCCAAATTGGACCAGGCCTAAGTTAGAAGGGGTGACCTTACAGGAAAAACCTTGCACAAAATATTTAGAAATCATCCTAAATAGTAAGCTGTCATGGAAGCTCAACGTGGAGTAGAGGGTCAAGAAGGCCTCAACGGCACTCTATGCATGTAAAAGAATGCTGGGGTGTACGTGGGGCCTATCGCCCTCTCTTTCTCATTGGGTTTTTACAGCGATTGTAAGCCCTATTCTATACTATGGAGTTCTTGTTTGGTAGAAAGCCACACAAAAAACAACATACCTCAAAAAATTATAGGGGGTATGCAGACTATCGATGCTTAGCATTACGGGAGCCCTGAAAACAACCCCGACGGCTGCACTGTATGCCATTTTGCACATCCCACCTGTAGACCTGGTAGCAAAGAACAAAGCGTTAACGACCGCAACCAGGCTCGGTGCTTCGAGGCAGCTTGAGCGCCGACCATATGGCCATAGTAGTATAGCGTCATCAATCACAAGACGAACAGACTACACTTAAGGCCACAATAGAGGTGGACGGTTGGCGCAAGGGTGCACAAATGGCGGACGAGGCGATACATGTGTACACCGATGGTTCCAAAGTAGTGGAAGGAGTAGGGTCTGCGGTATACTGCGCTGATCCGGAAATAAGCAGATCCTACAGGCTGCCGGATTACTGTAGCGTTTTCCAAGCGGAAATATTAGCCGTAACCAAATCAGTAGAAACCCTGGAAGAGAATAGCTTAAGCTGCAACCGTGTTAACTTTTATATTGACAGTCAAGCAGCAATTAATGCAATAATCTCGCATAGCACAGCATCTAAATGCGTGTTAGAGTGTAAGCAGTCCCTGGCGAGAATCGGCATAGGGAGAAGCATACATCTATATTGGGTCCCAGGGCATATGGGAATAGATGGGAATGAAAAAGCGGAAGAACTAGCTAAAAAGGGCGCATCCCTTAAAGCTTGCTCCGTAGATGTCCCAATTAGATTGGGCGAGATTAAGCGAAGGCGAGAGGTGCACATGATCGACCAAGCGGGAAAGCGGGGGTCCAAGCGCGGGGCTGTAAAGTGTCGAAGATTATATGTAGGTCTTACAACCTTAGAATAACACAGTTGCTCCTATCATTAAAAAGAGAGGGCTGTAGACTCATGACGGATATTCTGACTGGACACTGCCTTCTGGCGTCACATGCCTTTAAACTAGGCTTGGTCAGTGATAGCAGATGTAGGAAGTGTGGGTTGGAGGAGGAAACGATCGAGCACGTTCTGTGCTCGTGCCCTGCGCTTGCCAGGCTAAGACTCCAGCTATTAGAAGTTATACAGCTGTCAGATCTAGAAGCAGCAAGTGGCTTAAGTCCTAGGAAGCTTCTAGTATTTGCCAAGAGGACGGAGTTATTTTATAACATAGGTCCTGGTTTTTGATAGGGTTTTTCAGTTTGGTCGTTAAAACAAACTTCTGGTAACACTACGGACTCAATCAGTCTATGTGAGGTCCTCATGGACCGGCCAGTTCAACCTACCTACCTATGGCAGGCACACTTTCCGTGCCAAATTATATAGACTTAGTGAAGATAATCAATATCGGTTAAAGACCACGACCACAACAGGGTTTCAAGTGCACAGCTGGGTATGTAATATTCGGCTTCACACGAACTTATACTTTCTTACTTGTTTTTCTTTAAACTCCCCTTTCCATTGGAGTTTCTTCCTTTCCAATTCCCTTTTCTGGTTTCCTGTTAATAAGTCTGGGATTTCGGATTAGGTTTTGTAAACTCCCTTAGTTTTTCTCTGTATTATGCCTATTCATCAAATATGAAACTTTTCCATGGGATCCACTGTGAGTGAAGCGCCTTGGAATAAAACCGCAGAGGGCATGTTTAAAAGTTAAGTGGTAAAAATATCATACTCGTGGCCAGAGCCGCAGAGAGAAAATCCGGGCCCGGGACTAAGCAATTTACGGGCCCCCTATAAAAAACCCACTAACACATTTGATTAATTTGAATTAATGACGTATTACATCAAAAACAAATTTTGCCACATCACCTAATGATTTTTGGACTAAGAGCTGAAAATAAAATTAACACATAATATTTACTATTTAAACAATTTTTTTGTAGCGTAGAATTAAAATTCTCTTTCAACAGCCACATATTGTTTCAAATAATCTTTTCTAGTTATTTGGTAACATTTTAATACATTTCTGATAAATTTAATGATGATTATAAATTTTAATTATTCAATATAAAAAGTTCGGATATCAAAGTGTGGCTTTTCTTGCTTTTTTCGCTGCAAATTTTTTTATAAAAATATCAAAATTTAACTGTCTTGCCCAAACGGATTCAACACAAAGCGTGGCAAGTCCTGAAACTCGCTTTTGAGATGATCGCGATCTATGAAAGTTTTCGATTCTTGAAAGGACGCTGAAGGAACTTTTTGCACTAGCTGCAGTGACAGGTACACTCAGAGAAAAAACACGTTCAAAATTAAGAACATTCGTTGACAAAATTCTGTTAAGTACGTTTTCTCTTAACTCGTGTCCGATGGGCTTGTTTTAAGAACAGTTTTTCCAAGCACACCGTTCGTATTTTATGTCCACTTTGGTATTGATGTGTGAACCTTCTGTGCTCATTTCAAGCACTACATGGGCTTAATTTAAGATATTGCGTTCGCACGCTTCGAGAACAATTTGTGCTCGATTTAACATTATTCGGTGTCAGTTAAAGAACGGTTTGTGCTTGATATTTGGGGGGAGTGGGGAGATAATTTTTCTAAGTAGGTACCCATTCATTTATTGTTTTTATTAATAAATAATTTTTTTTGTCATCAATAAAAAATATTATTAACAAAACAAATTATTATTAAAATTCCAAAAAGGTTTGAAAAAACGCATGATATGCATTTTTTCATATATTTCTCCTATCGAGAAATTTTTCTTATTTGATAATGCAATTTGAATATATATTTAAAACATTTCATAACAAGTTTGAGAATTACCTGTGCATATGTGAGTGGAGCTGAACGAAAAATAAGAGCTAAAAAAATAGAATAAAAAAAAATTATTTTAAACAAGTAAGGAAGGTTAAGTTCGGGTGTAACCGAACATTACATACTCAGTTGAGAGCTATGGTGACAACATAAGGGAAAATAACCATGTAGAAAAATGAACCGAGGGAAACCTTGGAATGTGTTTGTATGACATGTGTATCAAATGAAAGGCATTCAAGAGTATTTTATGAGGGAGTGGGCCATAGTTCTATAGGTGGACGCCATTTAGGGATATAGCCATAAAGGTGGATCAGGGTTGACTCTAGAATGCGTTTGTACGATATGGGTATCAAATGAAAGGTATTAATGAGTATTTTAAAAGGGCGTGGACCTAAGTTCTATAGATGGACGCCTTTCGAGAAATCGCCGTAAAGATGGCCCAGGGGTGACTCTAGAATGCGTTTGTACGATATGGATATCAAATGAAAGGTGTTAATGAGCATTTTAAAAGGGAGTGGACCTTCGTTTTATAGGTGTTCGCCTTTTCGAGATATCGCCATAAAGGTGGGCCAGGGGTGACTTTAGATTTTGTTTGTATGATATGGGTATCAAATGAAAGGTGTTAGTGATTATTTTAAAAGGGCGTAGGGCTTAGTTCTATAGGTGGACCCCTTTTCGAGATATAGCCATAAAGGTGGACCAGGTGTGACTCTAGAATGCGTTTGTACGATATGGGTATCAAATGAAAGGTGTTAATGAGTATTTTAAAAGGGAGTAATCCTTAGTTCCATAGGTGGACGCCGTTTCGAGATATCGCCATAAAGGTGGGCCAGGGGTGACTATAGAATTCGTTTGTGCAATATCGGTATCAAACGAAAGGAGTTAATGAGTATTTTAAGAGGGAGTGGGCCTTTCTGGACCAGGGGTGACTCTAGACTTTGTTTGTACGATATGGGTATCAAATGAAAGGTGTTAATGAGTATTTTTAAAAGGGAGTGGGACTTCGTTCTATAGGTGTTCGCCTTTTCGAAATATCGGCATAAAGGTGGACCAGGGGTGACTCTAGAATGAGTTTGTACGATATGGGTATCAAATTAAAGGTATTAATGAGAGTTTTAAAAGGGAGTGGTGGTAGTTGTATATGTGAAGGCGTTTTACAGATATCGACCAAAATGTGGACCAGGGTGACCCAGAACATCATCTGTTGGATACCGCTAATTTATTTATATATGTAATACCTGCCAAGATTTTAAGGGTTTTTTATTTCGCCCTGCAGAACGTTTTCATTTTCTTCTACTTACTATGGTAGGTGTCACAACCATTTTATAAAGTTGTTTCTAAAGTTATATTTCGCGTCAATAAACCAATCCAATTACCATGTTTCATCCCTTTTTTCGTATTTGGTATAGAATTATGGCATTTTTTTCATTTTTCGTAATTTTCGATATCGAAAAAGTGGGCGTGGTCATAGTCGGATTTCGTTCATTTTTCATGCCAAGATAAAGTGAGTTCAGATAAGTACGTGAACTGAGTTTAGTAAAGATATATCGATTTTTGCTCAAGTTATCGTGTTAACGGCCATGCGGAAGGACAGACGGACGACTGTGTATAAAAACTGGGCGTGACATCAACCGATTTCGCCCATTTTCACAGAAAACAGTTACCGCCATAAAATCTATGCCCCTACCAAATTTCAAAAGGATTAGTTAATTTTTGTTCGACTTATGGCGTTAAAAGTATCCTAGACAAATTAAATGAAAAAGGGCGGAGCCACGCCCATTTTTAAATTTTCTTTTATTTTTGTATTTTGTTGCACCATATCATTACTGGAGTTGAATCTTGACATAATTTACTTATATACTGTAAAGATATTAAATTTTTTGTTAAAATTTTACTTTAAAAAAAATTTTTTTTAAAAGTGGGCGTGGTCCTTCTCCGATTTTGCTAATTTTTATTAAGCGTACATATAGTAATAAGAATAACGTTTCTGCCAAATTTCATTATGATATCTTCAACGACTGCCAAATTACAGCTTGCAAAAATTTTAAATTTCCTTCTTTTAAAAGTGGGCGGTGCCACGCCCATTGTCCAAGATTTTACTAATTTTCTATTTTGCGTCATAAGTTCAACTCATCTACCAAGTTTCGTCGCTTTATCGGTCTTTTGTAATGAATTATCGCACTTTTTCGGTTTTTCGAAATTTTTGATATCGAAAAAGTGGGCGTGGTTATAGTCCGATATCGTTCATTTTAAATAGCGATCTGAGATGAGTGCTCAGGAACCTACATACCAAATTTCATCAAGATACCTCAAAATTTACTCAAGTTATCGTGTTAACGGACGGACGGACGGACGGACGGACATGGCTCAATCAAATTTTTTTTCGATCCTGATTATTTTGATATATGGAAGTCTATATCTATCTCGATTCCTTTATATATGTACAACCAACCGTTATCCAATCAAACTTAATATACTCTGTGAGCTCTGCTCAACTGAGTATAAAAACTTCAGAGTTTGACGGCGATCGAACTCGCGCCACACGATCGCAACCGCAACATCATAGCCGCTGGGCCAGTACAACTGCTTGGTAGCTTGTAGTGCACACGAATTATACCGTTTCTTTTTTCTTGAACTTAATTTAAGAACATTGTTCTTAATTTAAGAACATTGTTCTCATTAATAGAACATTTGTTCATATTTTAAGACCAGCCATTCCCTTTTCAAGAAAATGGTTGTCAGTTCAAGAACAAAGTTGTTGTTTTGAGAACAGGTCGTTCGTTTTTCAAGACAAAAAATGTAAGAACATGAAAAGCTTGAATTGAGTGCGGTGGTGCTGGATTTTAGAACGGCGCTTTTCTCTGAGTGTATAGTGCAAAAGATACGTAAAGCAACACAAATGTTGGGGAAAATTGTATACAGATATGTAGATGGCATTTAGCAATTCCAATGGTGACAGACCTTTATTAAAATTTGCTTCGTAAATGTGTTTCAAGTGAATTATTTCACATTCCAAACTTTCAGAAATGTCCGACTTGTATTTTTCGACAAATTTTGCTACGCTCGCTCGAAGCGTAGTTTCATCCATGTCTTCAAATTGCCACAAAACGCCTCGTTCAAATTTCTCATAGCTACAAATCGTTCAGTAATGCCAGTGATTACCAAATCAACGATTACCAGGAATGTATTGTTAAAGTCAGACTCTGAATCATCCGTAATCATCTCATTTAAATTATCATCAGAACGTCTTTTGGCTTTTCTCTTTCGAATGTTTTTCATTCGTTTAAAATTGTTTCCCATTGGTTCCTGATCAACTTCAAATCAGCTAATAAGGCATCTAGATGTCGGACCTCAATATCTATGGTGGCGTCTCTAGCTTGGAGGACTACGTTTCTTTCATTAATGGTAGTCAGTATTTTGAACCAAATTGAGGACAGCAAGATACATTCGAACTTGTTGATGTACTTGAGAATGCCGTTAATATCTCCGTATGCTTGGCCAGTCAAATTTAGCTTAAGTAATGCGTTTAGTTCTTGTGTTAATCCTGGAACATGGTTTGCGAATGGCCTGATTGCCTCAATCTAGTCGACCACCTAGTGTCTGAAAGACTGTGTGGACTGCTGCTGAAAATAGTAAAACATTTTTGTACAACTCCGCAGAAAGTAATTGCAGCCGTACAACATTCTGCAGCATCAACACCACATAAATTCAGACTGTGGGTTGCACAAGGCGAGTAATCAGCATTCGAGTTTTTGTCGACAATGTGACCTAGTGCTCCGTTGTAAGCTGCTTTCATATTGGCGCCGTTATCGTACCCTTGTGCTCGATAATCTTTTAATGGGATTTCATGTTTACCTAGATAATTAGATCAGCGATTTTCTGACCATTTTTATACTCAGTTGAGCAGAGCTCACAGAGTATATTAAGTTTGATTGGATAACGGTTGGTTGTACATATATAAAGGAATCGAGATAGATATAGACTTCCATATATCAAAATAATCAGGATCGAAAAAAAATTTGATTGAGCCATGTCCGTCCGTCCGTCCGTTAACACGATAATTTGAGTAAATTTAAAGGTATCTTGATGACATTTGGTATGTAGGTTCCTGAGCACTCATCACAGATCACTATTTAAAATGACCGATATCGGACTATAACCACGCCCACTTTTTCGATATCGAAAATTTCGAAAAACCGAAAAAGTGCGATAATTCATTACAAAAGACAGATAAAGCGACGAAACTTGGTAGATGAGTTGAACTTATGACGCAGAATAGAAAATTAGTAAAATTTTGGACAATGGGCGTGGCACCGCCCACTTTTAAAGAAGGTAATTTAAAATTTGTACAAGCTGTAATTTGGCAGTCGTTGAAGTTATCATGATGAAATTTGGCAGGAACGTTACTCCTATTACTATATGTACGCTTAATAAAAATTAGCGAAATCGGAGAAGGACCACGCCCACTTTTAAAAAAAAATTTTTTTAAGTAAAATTTTAACAAAAAATTTAATATCTTTACAGTATATAAGTAAATTATGTCAATATTCAACTCCAGTAATGATGTGATGCAACAAAATACAAAAATAAAAGAAATTTTCAAAATGGGCGTGGCTCCGCCCTTTTTCATTTAATTTGTCTAGGATACTTTTAATGCCATAAGTCGAACAAAAATTAACCAATCCTTTTGAAATTTGGTAGGGGCATAGATTTTATGACGTTAACTGTTTTCTGTGAAAATGGGAGGAATCGATTGATGCCACGCCCAGTTTTTATACACAGTCGTCCGTCTGTCCTTCCGCAAGGCCGTTAACACGATAACTTGAGCAAAAATCGACATATCTTTAATGAACTTAGTTCACGTGCTTACTTCAAGTCACTTTATCTTGGTATAAAAAATGAACGAAATCCGACTATGACCACGCCCACTTTTTCGATATCGAAAATTACGAAAAATGAAAAAAATGCCATAATTCTATACCAAATACGAAAAAAGGGATGAAACATGGTAAGGTAATTGGATTGTTTTATTGACGCGAAATATAACTTTAGAAAAAACTTTATAAAATGGTTGTGACACCTACCATATTATGTAGAAGAAAATGAAAAAGTTCTGCAGGGCGAAATAAAAAACCATTAAAATCTTGGCAGGTATTACATATATAAATAAATTAGCGGAATCCAACAGATGATGTTCTGGGTCACCCTGGTCCACATTTTGGTCGATATCTGGAAAACGCCTTCACATATACAACTACCACCACTCCCTTTTAAAACTCTCATTAATGCCTTTAATTTGATACCCATATCGTACAAACTCATTCTGGAGTCCCCCCTGGTCCACCTTTATGGCGATATCTCGAAACGGCGTCCACCTATGGAACTAAGGATTACTCCCTTTTAAAATACTCATTAACACCTTTCATTTGATACCCATATCGTACAAACGCATTCTAAAGTCACCCCTGGTCCACCTTTATGGCGATATCTCGAAAAGGCGACCACCTATACAAGAACCACCACTTCCTTTTAAAACCCTCATTAATACCTTTAATTTGATACCCATATCTTACAAACACATTCTAGAGTCACCCCTGGTCCACTTTTATGGCGATATTTCGAAACGGCATCCACCTATAGAGCTAAGGCCCACTCCCTTTTAAAATACTCATTAACACCATTCGTTTGATGCCCATATTGTACAAACAAATTCTAGGGTCACCCCTGGTCCACCTTTATGGCGATATCTCGAAACGGCGTCCACCTATGGAACTAAGGATTACTCCCTTTTAAAATACTCATTAACACCTTTCATTTGATACCCATATCGTACAAACGCATTCTAGAGTCAACCCTGGTCCACTTTTATGGCGATATTTCGAAACGGCATCCACCTATAGAGCTAAGGCCCACTCCCTTTTAAAATACTCATTAACACCATTCGTTTGATGCCCATATTGTACAAACAAATTCTAGGGTCACCCCTGGTCCACCTTTATGGCGATATCTCGAAACGGCGTCCACCTATGGAACTAAGGATTACTCCCTTTTAAAATACTCATTAACACCTTTCATTTGATACCCATATCGTACAAACGCATTCTAGAGTCAACCCTGGTCCACTTTTATGGCGATATTTCGAAACGGCATCCACCTATAGAGCTAAGGCCCACTCCCTTTTAAAATACTCATTAACACCTTTCATTTGATACCCATATCGTACAAACGCATTCTAAAGTCACCCCTGGTCCACCTTTATGGCGATATCTCGAAAAGGCGACCACCTATACAAGAACCACCACTTCCTTTTAAAACCCTCATTAATACCTTTAATTTGATACCCATATCTTACAAACACATTCTAGAGTCACCCCTGGTCCACTTTTATGGCGATATTTCGAAACGGCATCCACCTATAGAGCTAAGGCCCACTCCCTTTTAAAATACTCATTAACACCATTCGTTTGATGCCCATATTGTACAAACAAATTCTAGGGTCACCCCTGGTCCACCTTTATGGCGATATCTCGAAACGGCGTCCACCTATGGAACTAAGGATTACTCCCTTTTAAAATACTCATTAACACCTTTCATTTGATACCCATATCGTACAAACGCATTCTAAAGTCACCCCTGGTCCACCTTTATGGCGATATCCCTAAATGGCGTCCACCTATAGAACTATGGCCCACTCCCTCTTAAAATACTCTTTAATACCTTCCATTTGATACACATGTCATACAAACACATTCCAGGGTTTCCCTCGGTTCATTTTCCTACATGGTTATTTTCCCTTATGTTGTCACCATAGCTCTCAACTGAGTATGTAATGTTTGGTTACACCCGAACTTAACCTTCCTTACTTGTGTTTTGGTTACAATTCACGAAAGCCAAAAACCGTTCTTGAATTGTAAAATTTATTGCTTTCGAATTGAAACGGAGTTAGCGCAAAATGAACGTAGTCAACGTTATTAGCATCAGGCATAGCCTCAAAGATATTAGCAAAATTCTTGGCTTTTTTGCGTTGATCTAATATAGTTTCCCTCACGTGATTTGCATAAATTTCTATAAACTCGTTCTGAATGTCTGGGGAAAGATAGTGAACTTGTAAACGTTTGTGGTGCTGTTGTGAAATCCTAACTTTCTCTCTAAGTATCGGATCATAATGGCTTATGAGATCTTAGATGCCCAAAAAATGTCGATTGTTTCGTTCACCAAGATATATACTTCGCCTGTTAAACCTAGGCCTCTTTCACCCAAAAATAAAATAGTGTCCAAAATTCTTTATAAAATTTGTTTCCACTTTTGAGTTTCAGTGATTAGCTGTTCATTGATCCTCCTCCTTTTGAATTAGATTTTGTAAAGATCGCCATTGAATATAACATTTAATGTGATCTTGAGTATTTTTGTGTGCTGGCAGTTTATCGTACAGCTGCTTCCACACCTGAAATTTCGAATATCCGCCAGGACAACAAATTTTAGGTCGATTTAAAGTATTGGTGCTTAACAGACGACATAGTAGGCAATAAAAAGCATTGCTACTGGCACTCCACACCAACCAGTCACGCTCCACTTTCACTCCATTTGGTAAGATTCTGTTTAACAAATGAGGTAGGAAATTCGTCGTCATGACGATTACGTGGAAAAATAACAGGACACTTTTGATGACCTCGACGAATTATTTCGTTGACTTGCTCAGATCGCAAAAACTCATTATTTACGGTACCGATATCGAAGTCATTTAAATAATCTGGACTTTGATACAGAGTTGGTGGTATTGTTGGAAGACTTTTTGAAGATGAACCTTCATCATCATCATCACTGTTACCACGAAAACTTTACGATTTCAGATTCATGTAAACATACATTTTTGTTTCATGTTTTTATTGTCTCCTCACTGCTCGAAGTGCATAGATTTTATCGCGGGCTTGGCGACGAAATCAAAAAAAACCGTAACGGATATTTGTCAAAAAAGGTTCGAAAAGGTTCGGTGTTAGCAACATGCCAAATACATAAAATTGGATCTCTATCATAAAGTTAAAGTTAAAGTTAAAGTTAAAGTTGAAGCTAAAGTTAAAGTTAAAGTTAAAGTTAAAGTTCAAGTTAAAGTTAAAGTTAAAGTTAAAGTTGAAGTTAAAGTTAAAGTTAAAGTTAAAGTTAAAGTTAAAGTTAAAGTTAAAGTTGAAGTTAAAGTTAAAGTTAAAGTTAAAGTTAAAGTTAAAGTTAAATTTAAAGTTAAAGTTAAAGTTAAAGTTAAAGTTAAAGTTAAAGTAAAAGTTAAAGTTAAAGTTAAAGTTAAAGTAAAAGTAAAAGTAAAAGTTAAAGTTAAAGTTAAAGTTAAAGTTAAACTTAAAGTTAAAGTGAAAAGAAATATAATTTCAATTATAAATATTCCTGAATAACCTATGTATGTACATATCTTGTAAGATAATAATAAAAATTGTTTAACCAATATTAACTTCTCATTTATTCAATAAAAGTAAAAAATTTGTTTTCTTGTCGGTCACCACGCTTAAAAAGTGTAACTTGAATTAATATCAAAGACAAAACTTGAATTAATATCAAAGAAAACAAACTTTTGCATAAATATTATAATTGCATAAGTTGATAATATGCAATAGCTTTACCGTGGCAGTCCCCGAGGGCCACACGTCCTTTCTTCATATATCATAAACAGCTCCAGCCTCTTTGCATTCACCGGCTGCCATACATTGTGAGGGCTTTAGAGTATAATTATGTTATTATTTGGCAAAAGATCGCCTTGAGTTAATGCCAAGCTTACGCTCAAAGTCATCGCAATTATAGCTGATCAAGCACTTAAGTCAGCAATCGGTCGTAAGTATTTTGCTACTCCACTTTGGCATTTGGTAAAAAGTATTTAGGACACCTTGAGGATGACTTCTGTTCCAACTTATATGAGCAATAAATTTTAACAACATTATTTCCTTTTTATTATTTCAGCTTGAGGCAATCACATGAGAGTGCTTATTTAACGCTACTTTGATTTTTACTTTCATATTCGCTTTTGGTTATATTTTTCGTTGCCCCGCCAGCGGTTATTCAGTTTTTCGTAATTTGCAGTTTATTGCTAATTTATTGTGAGAAATTTTTTTCAAATGAATTATATCGACCACGTGAAGTGAAAAAGTAAGAAATTTCCATGACTCCCTCCCACAAAAGACGTATGCAAATTCAGTGTATTTTCTATTCTTCATTCTTTACCCTCCCGACTGTGACTAATTGCCCCTTCCCTAATTAATAATTTTTCCTGCAAAAGCAATGAATTATGTACTTCGCTTAACTGACGATAAGGGTCAGCCACGGAAGTGATAAATTGTAAGGAACGTGTGTAAAAATTGTTTATTGCTTTTGTTAATGAAAGTTACCAACAAATCCTTTATTTTGTATGTCGGAGATTTGAGTGTTGGGGTCAAACAATTTTGCATTTCATTTTTGTTCTTTGAATATATAAATTGGTACTGAAACCACTGAAGTGTATGTCGAGCACAAGAGAGGAGATATGTGATAGAAAAAGCGGTCCGAACAACGTTCTCAAAAACTACAGCAGAGGACGGCGTAGTGCTGTTGAGAACTACGAAGGAATTCCCGCAAGGAGGAGTGCAATTACCACTACTGGAGAGTCTTTTAATTGGATCAATTTTTGCAATAAATTTCGGATAGTGGATTCCGTTGACAGGGCTTTGCGGATGACATTATCGTGCTTACCTTTCTCAAATACGCTCTCATTGCATACGCCAAAGGGAAATCACTTAAAATTTTTCATATACACACCCCATGATGGTATGGCTTCTGCTGGTGTATGGAACAGCGGTCTGGGCATGTTGTTGTTGTTGTTGTAGCAGTGCTTCGCCCCACCGGCCTGGGCATTAAAAGTAGCTCTGGTAACAGTGAGACTGACACTGCACTACAAACCACAATGATTGACATGTGTGTGTTTTACGAGAGCAGTTGCGATGGCTGTACTGCCAGAACTAACTCAGCTAAACATATTCCAAAGGCAGACCACTAAGTGTGTCGTGATAAAAGTAGCAAAGGAGGAGCTTCAAAAAAATTTTTTATTTAGAAGGTGACCACACGTTCCTCACGGAAGGAAGATGTTAAATTACCAAGAAGGTTTAACGTGGCCATAACAAAACGCTCCCGTGATGGTTGGCCTAGTACATTAAGGGTGTTATTTTCCGAAAAGTACCGGATCTATATTCAGCAGAGGACCATCAATATTGACAACATTTTTTAAAATCCTCGAGCAATACGTTACTAGGCGAAGAAGAAGACGACAAGTGAAGTCGTTAACAATATTTTTAAAATGTTATTGCATAGGTGCAAAGGTCTGCGAACAATATTAAGCGACAGTCAGGCTGTACTCAGCCTTTATATGAGATAAAGTCCTTACTATATCTAGAATGTGTGGAAAAGATGAACCGACTGTCTGCTTGCTAGCCTGTTATACTTGCTTGGTACCACGCCATAAAGAATATAGGGAGCTCAAAAAGGCATATTGGCAGAGCAGACTCAAAACTCTGGTTTGCTATCACTAGTCTATCCAGAAGTGCTTCAGTAATGATAATAACAATACAGACACATTTTAAATATGACTTCTGTGCACATTCTTTTCGAGCTAAGCATCTTGGCGCGGGTTATCTTTCCATTACCTAGGATGCTGGCCATAGCCTATTAATACCCCCGTTACCCGGCTAAGTGAGAAGGAAAGGCTGTCTCTATGACCCGATGACCCACTTTATCGCGTGAAATAAATATTTAGATATATTTTTATATTTTTGTTTATTAAAACTATTCTTTTCAAGAATATTTCTTACAATGAAAATTTTTGATAGTTAAAATGAAAATCTAAAATCACTTTTTCTATGAATATAAGAAAACATTTCTCATACAAAGTTATTTAAAGTTTATAGTAATAATTAACTTAAAAATTACAATTAAAATTAATCATAATATAACTTCTCCCTCATTTATATTAAAATACACCTGTATTTTATTAACTTTTAAATATGTTTATAATACAACAATTAATAATAATAAATTTGAAATTCATAAATTTAATAATTAATTAACCTTTATCTATTTCTTTGGTATTAAGAATGCCTTCAAATTTCAATTTCCTTTTTATATTCGAAGGGTGAATGTTATCTAATTTGTGAAATTTATATTTGGGTTCTTGTTTATGTCTAATTGATTTATAATTTTTAATAAATCCTTGTTTCCTACTTTCAACGTAATTTTCTCTTTTTTTATTTATTTTATCAATATAATTTTTTTTTGTTTTAAATATATTTTCATGTATTGTTATTTTATTACATTTTCCAATTTCAACATTTATTGGCTTTTCTTTTATTATAGAATGAAAACTATTGTTATAAAATTCAATTGATTTACTTATTTTATCTTTAATATTAAGAGAATTATGTTCAATGGACATCATTCTTATTTTCTCCGAAATCGTATTATGTAACCTCTCTATATCGGCATTACCCGTATGGTTATTTGATGTAACTAAATGTAACTCAATATTTTCATTCATCAAATAATTTTTTATATTTATACTTTTGAATTCATTATCACAAATTAATTTCTGAAAATGTCCACGTTGAGATTTATAAAGTCTTAATTTTTCAATTATAGTTTGATTATTCCTATCTTCTAAATAATAAGCTGTTGCAAATTTAGAAAATCTATCAATAAAAGTTAAAAAATTTGATTTAGAATTTGTATAAATATCCATATGTACAATTTGTTTAATATCAGTTGGTGTTTCCGTTAATTTAAATTTGTTCTTAATTGGATTTCGATCGTATTTCGTCCTACTACAAACAGAACAGTTATTAATATATTTATGGACTAAAACTTTCAAATTCGGTATATAAATTAGTCTTTTAAGTCCCTCATAATTTTCAACTACTCCTGTATGTCCTGTCTCATTTTTATGATAATTATGTATATATTTGTAAACATCCTTTTCTGTTTCAATGTCTTTAGCATGATATGAACATCGGAAAAATTTTATATTTTTATTATGTTTGTACATTTCAATAATCTCATTTTTCAAAACATTATATTTACTATTATCTAATTCACAAAATATTCCAATTTTACCTTTATCAATATTTCTTCGTAATATATTTTCAAAATTATTTTCTAAGTCCAAAGAATTTAGAAAAATCTTTGTTTTATTATGTTTAATTTCTTTTTCTTTTCGTTTATAATCTGTCAATATTATTTGTACTTGAAATCTATTTACTACAGTATCTAATATTTTTATAAAAATGTTACTATTATCTTGTTTAGAATTAATTGTTTCTAAATCGTCATTTACATTATTAAATAATGACTCTCTAGAAATCGATAACACATTGATTTCATTTGTATTTGCATCTATTCTACTAAGAAAATCAGCTACTTGATTTTCTTTACCTTGAATATAATTAAGTGTTATATTAAATTCACTTAACTTTATTAGCCATCTAAAAAGTCTTGGATTCATAGCTTTGCCTTGATATTTTAAGAAAAGCCATCGTAAAGGTTGATGATCTGATAAAATTTCAAATTTTGTACTATAAAGATATGGTCTAAAATAAGTCGTTGCCCAAACAATTGCTAAAAGTTCTTTTTCTGTAACTGAATAATTTTTTTCATGATCATTTAATGTTCTACTGGCATAACATATAGGATGTTGATCTTGTTGTAAAACAGCACCTATTGCGTTAGCACTTGCATCAGTAATAAGTTGAAAAGGTTTATTAAAATTTGGATACTTAAGTACTGGTTCTTCCGTTAGTAATTTTTTCAACTTTTCAAAAGCATTAATATAATTCGAATCGTTCAAATCTAACTTCATGTCCTTTTTTAAATACTTTATTAGCGGATAAGCTACCTTTGAATAATCTTTAATAAATTTTCGATAATATCCTGTTATACTTAAAAATTATTTAATTTGTTTAACTGATTTCGGCAATTCAAGTTTTAAAATTTGATCTATTTTAGCGGGATTTGGCTTAACTCCTTCTGATGTTAAGACATGTCCTAAATACAATGTTTCTTTTGCAAAGAATTTACATTTATTGATTTGAATTCGAAGATTTGCTTCCTTTAATTTTTGGAAAACCTTTTTTATATCATTTACATGCTCTAGGAAACTAGTTGAAAAAATAAGTATATCATCTAAATATACAACACAAATTTTATTTATCAAATCCTTCAGAACAAAATTAATAAGCCTTTGAAATGTTGCAGGAGCATTCTTTAAACCGAATGGCATACGGACAAATTCATAATGTCCATATGGAGTAGAAAAAGCTGTTTTGTTTGATCTTTTTTTTTAACTAAAATTTGGTGAAACCCTTTTGCTAAATCAATAGTTGTAAAATATTGTGAACGTCCTAATTTGTCTAAAAGATTTTCGATATTTGGGATTGGAAATTTATCATCTATTGTTATATTATTTAAAGCCCTATAATCTATAACAATTCGCCACTGTTGTTCCCCACTATTATCTACTTTTTAGGTACAATCCATAAAGGACTATTGTAAGGAGAATTACTCTCTTTTAATATTCCTTGACTCATCATCCAATCAATTTGTTTGCAAATTTCCTTCTCATGTACTTGTGGATATCTGTATAATTTTGAATTTATAGGTTTATCTACTGTTGTTCGAATTTCATGTTCAATTAAATTTGTATTAGTTAAAGGTTGTCCTTCTATATAAATTAATTCTTTAAATAATGTCAAAATATTTTTTAAAGCTTTTTGATCTTCATTATTTAAGTCTTTAAATATACAATCAAGAACTTTTTTATCTACATTACAAACTTCTAATTGGTGAATTTCGTTATACAAATATGGACAGGATTGTAAAAAATTTATTATGTTACCATTTATAATAACCGTCTCATTTTTCATATCTATTATTGCTTTCATTGGTTTTAAAATATTTTGTCCTATTATTGCATCAAATTTTTTTTCTTTAAAATCGGTTAATTTCCACGACATTGTTCCTTTTTCATTAAACTCTTTTGGTAACTCAGTAATAATTTCATATCTAATAATAGTTGAACTATTAATAGAAGAAAAACAAATACTTTTATTAAGTAGAACTCTCTTGTATTCAGGTAATCTTTCTTTATTTAAAAATGATGTTGTTGAACCTGTATCTATTAATACTCTTAATTTATTATTGTTTATTGTTAATTCTATTATTGGTAATGATTTTCTGAGGCTGTTAGAAAAAAAATTTTCATCTGAATGTTTTGGTAATATTTGTTTTGAATGATTAATTTGCAGATGATCTATTTCCATATCGTTATTATTATCATTATTCAAATTAGTATTATTATATCTGTTTCTAAATTGGTTAGCATTTTGATATTTATTAAAATTAGAATTATTATTTGAATTATAATTAGGATAATTATTATTATGCAAATTATAATTGGAATTATTATTTCTAAAATTATTTCTATTATTATAATTTTGTCTATTTCTATTTTCTAAATAATTGGGAGGATTTTGTCTTAAATATCCCTGGAATGGTTTATTCGAATTATTTACGTCACTTAAAGTTGCAGTTGGATAATGATTAGAATTATTAAAATTATAATTTGATCTTTTATTAAAGGATACGGGATTATTTTTAAATGTATAACTCATTTTATTTTCATAATTTCTAATTAAACCCTCGGTTTCAAGAAAGTTAAAGGCATCTCTTAAATTATTAAACTTATTGTTTATAATTATAGATGCTAAGCTTAAATCTATATTATTTAAAAATGTTTTTAATATAATTTTTTCTACGTTCTGAGGACTAAATTCAACCGGTTTTTTCTCGTCAAATTCGTATTTCTCATTAATTTTACACAAAATTCCACACATGTTATTAAAATAATTTTGTATTCCGCAATTTTTAATAGAAAATGCTTCTTGATAAAGAGTATGATAAGACTCTTTAATTCCGAAGTTTTTAATTAACACCTTTTTAGTGGCTTCCCAAATTGGGTTAGGCCCTAAAATCCGAATTGTGTTGAGAGCTAAGCCTTGAATTTTATTTAGAATTACTCTATAATAAATATAATCTTTCATTTGCTGTTCCGTATTACATATAGATAGCACTGATTCAACTTCCCTAATAAATGAAGTTAATGCATAATTACCGTCACCTCTGAATTCTTTAATGTGCTGGGCATCCTTGAGGATATCTTGAAAAGTTAATTGTAAGGCCATTTTTAAATTTTTGACTATGATTTGATTGTAGATCGATTTCTTTTGCAATGGCTTTTGTTTGATGGGTGTGGTATATTGAATTTCTTTTCTTTTCGGTTCTCCTAATCTGCGTTTAGGTTTTCAAATTATGCTATAAAATTTTCATTTTGATTGTAGATACAATTTGCTATAAAATGTTCTTTTTGATTGGAGATATAATTTGCTATAAAATGTTCTTTTTGATTGTAGCTTTAAAATTTATAATCTGCTTTTAGGCGTTTTTATATCGCTTGTATCATCGTTTTTTAAAAAACGGCTTGAGTTTAGGTTGACCCGTAGACTGCGCCAAATAAATATTTAGATATATTTTTATATTTTTGTTTATTAAAACTATTCTTTTCAAGAATATTTCTTACAATGAAAATTTTTGATAGATAAAATGAAAATCTAAAATCATTTTTTCTATGAATATAAGAAAACATTTCTCATACAAAGTTATTTAAAGTTTATAGTAATAATTAACTTAAAAATTACAATTAAAATTAATCATAATATAACTCGTGCGTGTTTGTATTGGTGAAGTTTGATCTACGAAATTTTGGGCAGAGCGCTACTAAGAAGAGTTGAAATCATGCAAACGTTGGTGCCTAGGAAGGGGGCTTAAGTCGAGTTCCTATAGGGGATATAAATATCACAAGTAGGGTTATCTTACAATTTTGTTATCCTGGGTCACGTAAACATTTCTGGTGGTAACCTTCGCTATTGCTAAGCGTATGTTTGCTTCGAGTCTGGTCATACAATTATATCCCTCCGCTGAGCCCATCGGCCTTCTTCTGCAGATAACAATCTTGTTAGGGCGGAGCTGTGTACATGTTGATTATTTTTCCAGCAAAAATCATACTTGGTTCTCAGTACAAATTATTATTTAAATATTAATATTAATTTAAGTTCAATTTCGTACATAGTACATATTGTTAATTAATGCAATAATGCTTTTAAATAAATAAATAAAATAATATAAATAATAAAAAATAAATTATGCTGACTTACCTATAGATTATATATAAAACACTCGGAAGGTGACTTAGGACGAGGTGTTCCCGCATGATTAACTATCAACAGGTGATATTGTAGTTCTCTGGAAGAGCATCCCATCAGGCGGTTCAGGGAGATGTGTAAATCCTTTCCTGATAGCTCTTAAGAAGTATTTTATGATCAAAATTATGTTGTTACCAGGTCATAGCGTTATATCTTGAAGTTATCTCTGTAGTCCGAATTGAAGCGTAGACAATCGTGTAATACTTTTAGTTATGTGCCGTCCGAGAAAGAATCTTGCAAGATATCGAGATATTTATGGTTGCAACTGATAAGAAGCATTTGATGGAGCTACTAGGATTCATCAGCGGCTGTATATCGACTTCATTTCGAAAATTAATGACGTATTGACCTAACGGAGTGCTGATTGAGTGTTGATTGAGCAGAGGATTCCGGGGTAGAATCATTTCGCCACTTAATGCTAAGCTACCGTTTTCTTGAAAGGACAAGTTTTAAGTATCCCCGTTAAATAGATTCCAACAATATAGCTAAAATAGCTACCACCTAAACCGACATAAGGTAGTTCTCGATAGTTGGTATTAGAAAATAAGGGTGTGGATGCACGTTAAGTCCTGCGACATCTAGAGTAGATTGTTTACATCTTCGAGCGTAATAATAAGTTCGAATTTACCGGACCTTCCGGGAAGACCACAATACTGTGCCTACTTATTAAGCTTAATGGTACTCTTTTCATGATTCCATGATTGCTTTTGTTGTTTTAATATTACTCTGTGAAAGCTTACACTACTAGAAATTCGATTTATATTCTCACGTTGCTTACTTAGCTTCAATATTGAGTCACTTACTCTTGAGTGAAAGCTCTTATGCGCTCAAATTAATATAACTGGCTCTCTGTTTACATTGAAAGAGAACAACGAACCAAACTACTCACATGCAGCCTTGGCATTGAAGCAAAGAAGACCGCATATGATAAACAACAACAAAAAAAGCTCAGCTTATCAAGCATTACCGGCATTGACATTGGCTTCTTAGTTGTTTCTTGGACTGGTTGTTGTGCATGTGTTTGCGGCAACTGCGCAAGATCAGTTGTTTACGGCACTGGTAGAAGAACGGTTGTGTTGACGGCTGCACAAAAGCTAAGGAATGGTGAATGGAAAAACAGTGATAAAAAAGATACAACAAGTGTAAAAAAGTAATTTAAATTAACTACTTTGCTGTACGCATAGGCATCGGAAAAGCGTTTGTTGTATACATATATATTTTCCTAAAATATAAAAATAGCTAATAAAACTTAATAATAATTGTAATCTAGATCCGTAGAAATAAAGTGATAGTGAGCTTGAGCGTATTTTAGTGTATTCTTGTGAATGCTGTGCGAATCTTTAACTCTAAGCAAAGGAAGTGAGCAGTTAATTATATGCTGTTCCACAGTGTGACGCCCGCCTTTGAAAAAAATATAATTAATAAATTAAAGTGTAAAGTGATTCCCCAACAAATTTGATTCATAATTCAACTAAACAAATCTAAGCCCTCAAGCAAACAAAAAATCAACAAAACCACAATGCCCTTTCGTTCCACCACTAACCTTTTACCACGGCACAGCAGTTGCAACTTGGTTAAATATTTTGGACGCTGCCGTGCTGCTGCCTATGGTTACAAAATTTTATTTGTAACGCTTTTGTTGCAGTTGTTGTTAAGTATTGCAGCAGCTGGCACTATCACAGCTGCCAATGCTGGAACGAAAGGATTACCGCGCATGCGCGCAGCAAAAATAGCGCGCGTTCATGGTATGCAAGTTGTGCCGGAAAGTTTGAGTGACATTGACGGCAAGTCAAGCGCAACAACAGCAGCAGTGGAGTCAGCACCAAAGGATAAGCAGGGCAGAAAAAGTGGCATTGCGGCTAACAGTAATCATGCGGCTGGGAAATATGGTAAGTTGTGTTTGATGATTACGGTTGCCATGTGCATGTTTATCGAAAACATAGAAATTGTCGCTTAAGCACAGTTGAGGAAGGCGAGAAGAATTAAAAAAAAACTTTATGAGTCTGACTGTTGAAACTCGAAGCACTATGATTACAGTTGTATCCTTAGAAAGCTACTGCTAAATTTGCAAAGGTGGCATAAGGTCAAATTTCCTTTAAAGGGGGGCTGGAAGGGGTCCACAGGCATAGGAAGAAAGCGATTTCCCTCTGCAACGATGGGTCCAAACTGGACTGTGGCATGAGAGCTGGTGCATTCTCTGAAAAACTTAAGGTATTGCTGGCAGTCCGTCTTCCCGGCTCGGCTTGTATCTTCCAAATGGAAATTTTGGGTATAAAGAGGACCTTTATGCTCCTGTCGGAGGACTCGGTGTAAGAGGGCACGAGGTATTACATTTCCTCAGATAGCCAAACAGCAATCATGGCGCCTAGTTTCCACATACGTTTGTCTAAGGCCGTCAGCATCTGCAAGCGTTCCCTTCATTGTGACTTCTCAACTATTATGTGGGTTCCTGGTCACAGAAGCATTTGGGAAAACGAAAAGGCAGACGAACTTGCAAAGGACCGAACAAATGCAAATGATATCAACAGATTCATTGACCGAACAAAATGGTTTGAGCGGGGCAACGACAAGTTCTACTAAAAGCAGCATTTACTGCTTCCATACAGGGAAGTTTTCGAAGAGAGCCGTTTCACATTATCTTACATTAGGCAAGCTATGATGTCGATAGTAGGCATGAGGAGTTTTGTCACGTATGTAAAAAGCAATCAAGTGATGCAATACTTTGAAGAGAAACAACAAGTGACTGATTGATTTGAAGTCTTAAGAAGAGTCGCGAGAGCTCCCAATGTCCATTGAAATAAACATAACTTTGATTATGTTTCAACAATGGGATATATAGTCCAGTTTCGAGCAATAACTTAGTGTCATCCGGGCCCGGAGTACTAAATGAATTTAGTCGTTCCGTAGTATCCCCCTACGTGGCGTATTCTCTTAGAGCTAACAACCGCAAGCGTGTCAGATATATTTTCCTTCCTAACCGAGACATCAGGAAAATGATTGTTCAACAGCGTGTAAACTTCAGGGATTTCACGTTACTAATCGCCCAGTCAACATCCCAAAATTGGTCAACAATAAGAACATGTAGTTTCCTTTTGGAGGGGGAGTTTGAATTGTAGGAATTTCAGATACTATCTGCTTGGAATAAGTCCTGAAAATTCTATCGAACAATCCGGCGAATGGGGAAAGGCTTCAAGACCAGCTTCATTACAAGCAGCGAGGTGATCGCGAACCTGCTTCCCCAAGCGTCGATGACGGAAAAAGTGTTCTGGCAACCGACCATGACGAAGTGGGAATTGCAATATCCCGGCTAAAGAATAACAAGGTGACGCGTAACAAGGGATTAATCGTCTAACTGTATATACATAGAGACGAAGTGTTACTAATCCATATTGAGATTTAAGTTTGATCTGCCCAATTCAAAAGAAATGCGATCCCTCAAAACGTGCTTATTACCGCGGAATTAGCCTGCTTATTGTCGCATGTGAGGTTCAGTTTAGTATGCTGTTTGAAAGGCTGAACCATATAAGTAACTTCAGATATGGTAAATCTACCATCGCTGCGATTTTTACGATGCGTCAGATTCTTTAGGACACTCACCGTCGATAAAGTAAACAAAGCTTTGCCAAATGAAAAAGAGGTAAACCAGCAGTCCTGAAAGGTTTAGGAAGGACTTTTCCGGCCCTCTCAACGAGGCCTCAGAAAAGGCGACTCCCTTCACCACCATTTCTTTAACCATATGCTGAAAAAGATAATTCTAGCAGTGACTCTAAACCGCGATGGCACAGCCTATTTTAAGAGCGACAATTGCTGGCGTCCGTTGGTGATATTGATAACATTTGCCTTAACAAAACTTCACAAGTTCAGCTTTCTCTGGACTAGATAAAAACTCAAATAACATTTGTCTTGCGGCAAATAAGGACATAATAAAGTATTTATTCTCGGGTAATTCGAAAAAAAAATGCTCTGGCCCAGAAAGTATTCCAATTCCTTGGTGTAATCGCGAAACAGTGAAAGATGGTGAGACTTATTACGAAACCTTCTAAATCGCCAATGTGGTTAAGCAGGAAATAATCAACAACTATCCCTGTATCCCCTGGTTTAACCTGGCGGGTCCCAAGCGCGTTGCACACCCCGCTTAGCAGAGATGAAAGTATTACTTGCACGTTTATATAGTCGCTTGATCCGAGATAGTCACTCGTTTGCAGCCGCACCGTGTGATGAGCATACGCTACCTATGAAAATCACTTCGCTAGTCCTTAAACCGAGTATGGCATAGCCAGGTTGTCACCTTCTCACATTAGTGCACCATTTAGTGAATGTTCAGTGGCTGCTCAGAGGATACTTGGCCGCAAGCGACTTAAACTGCATGCAAAAGAGTCGCTCTGGCCAATTCTCTGATAAATAGAGATCAGAAGTTTTCCCAACTTGTGCGCACTTCTACACGCGGCTTCACCATCCATTGTGCAGACAACATAAGACGAAAAGTCTATGGAAGTGTTGAAGAAAAAAATACTTCGAAAGATTCGCGGACCACTACATATTGGCGATGTTGAGTACCGAAAAAGATATAATGATGAGTTGTACGAGCTTTACGCAGCCATCAACATAGTCTAGCGAATTTAGACGCAGCGGCTACGCTGGCTAGACCATGTTATGCTGATATTGCTTCAGCAGAAATAATTTTTATCGGAACCTGCCTATGGAAGCAGAGGAAGAGAGCGGCCCCACTCAGATGAAAGGACCTGGTTGAACCCGATTTAAATTCCCTTGGTGTGACCAATTGGCACCTGTTAACTCAAAGAAGAAGTGAATGGTGTGCCTTGTTGGACGTCCATTACACTTTAAAAGGTTAAGCGGGAATTAAGGAAGTAAGCAAGTCATTCGATCTCATCTCCTTATATCACGCGAACGCCAACTCTTGCACCGCCAAGATCTCGAGTTAGTGTTGTGTTGTAGTGTTGTTAGTATTAAATAATCACTTTACGTTGTCAACTACAACTTTCAACAAGCTGTAGGATTACTTTATCTACTCAAACTTTACGTTTTCGTACCAGACATTTGTAAAGTATTTTTTTCTTGCAATTAAATAAATTAATTTAAATATTTCACAGCCATTAAGCTCTGTTAGCTAACTCTGTGCATAAACTCTTGAAGTTAAGTGAATATGGTTTCCTGTTTTTCTTATTTAGCAAGCCAGATGTTGAGTGCTTAAGGATGCTAAGTAAATGCACTAAACAATTATATAAAAACATTCCAAAAATTAATTGCTACTTACCTTTTAACATTGAGTGTATTTAAACTCTAATTAAGCAAGAATCACACGAGAATCTTTGCACACGTAAACCAATAAAACAGAGAAAAATTTGCTATAAAAAGCACTGAAATTTTTTTTACCGAAAGCCAACAAATTTCGTCATAGAAAGCTTGCTTGATTTGCTTAACAGAATGCGATGTCTAATATAAGCGGCGATTAAAAAACACTTCAAACAAAAGACTTAAGAAACGAACCAGCTTCACGATTTGCAAATTTGTGTTTAGTTGGATAAGAAATAAAATAATGAAAAGAATATAAAAAACATTTTAATACTTCCTTTATATAAATGTACCTAGGAAACGAAAAATAAACCTTTGAACAAAGCCATAATCTTTCTGCGTCCGTATCGTGTCTTCCGTGACCAAGATACTCGTTCCGTAATATTTCTTATTTGGTATCGTGCTATACGTGAGCGCATAAGTTAAATCGTAATTTGGTATTGTAAAATCAGTGAACGTACTAAACAAGTTGTCAAAGTAGTGTGAAATTTTTTTTGGAAATATTATAGTTTTAAAAAATGTATGCAGAAAATCAAAACGAGGACCACTACCTCCAATCCTTCATTAACATACGGTGAGATATATATCTATCATGAGCCGTAGGTCACATAGGCATGGCTCATGTCACCGATTTATTGTCCACACTACCGGAATATTGATATATCGTAATATATAAAAATCACGTGTCACTATGTTTGGCGCAAATGGACTCCTAAATTACTGAACCGTTTTTGAACTTGTTTTGCACCCCGTGTGTAGTTTGATCTAACTTGAAAGAAAGGATAGGTTATATCTCAGTTTATAGTCGAAATATTATTTTATTGAAATTTTTGTATATGTTTATACGTAATAATAAAATGTTACGTATACGCACTGGCACTCACATTTTCAGGGGTGCATATATGCTTCCGTGTAATTGGTTAGTGTTTAATTAAACAACGTGCTTATCAATAAAGAATATTAAAGTGAATGATATCAATTATGGCACATCACCAAACCCGCCGAGAGGGTGGGGGGGGGGGGGGGGGGGTCCTCTGAGGGGGGCCCGCAATTTAGAGGTACTATGAAATTTTTTTTAATTCAGGAGAGTCTTTAGTTGTTCCATGTGCATTTTTTAAGCCGAATTTCAAAAGCAAAGAAAATCTGTATTTCGTTTTAATATTATAGTGAAGTGTGAAAAATAAAAATTTATATATATAAAAAGAAAGGCTAAAATGTGTATTAGTTGGTCGCCAGTGTTTGAAGAGATGCGTCGGTCGATTTTGTTCAAACTTTCACACAAGTTGCGTATACCTCACTAGGTTGTTATTACATAGGGTTGGTTGCGATCGACGTACAGGGTCTCGCGATATAGGCCGATACGTGGACCCGGCTACTCTTAGAATGTGTTTATAGAATATGGATATTAGATGAAAGCTGTTGATGAGTGCTTTAGTAGAGAGTAATTATCATACACCTGGGTGACTAGGATCTTGAGATATAGGCCAAAACGTGGGCCCGTGAACGCCTAGACAGTGTTTATACAATATGGATATCAAATGAAAGCTGTTGATGAGTGCTTTAGTACAGAGTAATATATTATCCAGAGACGGCCTGTGACTGGGATTAGGACTAGCACGGGAATAAAATACATACAACCCTCTGGGACAGGAAATAAGGGATGCAGAAGAATGAGAAAGAATTGAGAGAAGAGAAAAGAGAGAAGGAGATTGAGAAAGAGATAGAATGAGACGAAGATGGAGATAGATGAAGCGAAAAAGGCAGAGTCAGACGGAAAAAGCTTATTAAAATGTATGCAGATAGGCCAAATTTAGGGCAGGTCAACGTCTGCCGGGTCTTCTAGTATATGTATATAAACCTCAGCAAAATCTCTGCTATTGGAAGTCTGTATCCATTACAAAAGTATTAGCAGATTTTCTTTTAATTAAGTAATGTCTCCATCGTGAGAATTCTTATACGTGCAGCGTGTTTGCACGTCTCCCGTGACAGAGCAAAAACATTCAACTACTTTTTTGAACATTGCGGGAAATTAAGGATTTGCGTAGAAGTCCATATTTCCTCAAATATCAAGCGCAAATACGTTCATACTTTTCGATAACTTAACTGTAAAGTTTTTTATGTATAAGGGGCTAATATTTTTGTTTCCTAGCTTTGGATGAATTAACTAAAATGTAAAGTTACGCGCCTGGAAAATTACACGTTTTTAGCATTTCATATAAAATAATTTTTCATTTCACAACAAAACCACGTAACCTCGACTGAAGTACTATGAAATTTGTTTTTCATACATTTAAATTGTTTGTGGTTTAGCAAAAGCACGTAACTTCAGATATTTTCAAAATTACGAAATTTCCGCGACCATCACCAATAGGGCAATGAAACTTTTGATGAAGCTTCTAAGGATATTGGAGAATTGGACTTTGGTAATTTTTTCGCCAAAAAGGCAATATGTGCAACAATAACGGGGATTCTTTAAAAGTTGCTCGCTTTTGTCGTGCACCCATTTCAATGTTTTCATACATTTTAAGTTATGTTGTTTTATTTTGGTTTCAGTTTAAAGTACTTAGAAATGAGGTAGAAAAAAACGGGTTGAATTCCCTAAAAGTTTTTTTCTCAGGAATTCCGAAATATATAGCAAGACAAAAGCGCATAATTACGAGTTATGTGTTTCTGTTCTACCACGGGAAAAATAGTGGGCCCTTCTTGCCGATTAGAGGCAATATGTGGCAGCTTACTTCCCACTTCGTCATATTTGTGAATCCTTACCACCGACACTGCATGACACTGCCCCAACACGGCCAGGAACAGCACCATGTAACCAACCAACTTAAGTAAAAATATCTTTTCGGCACACATTTCGCACCTCACTAGCAAACTTAAAACAAAAAGTGAATATACATCACATTTTTCCCAAAACTTAACATGCTATGCAATATCAAAAGGCCTCTTATATTCCCGACATCTTAGTTTTAAGCAAAACGGTTGATATTCATCTGAAATCGCCATCACCAGTGGCCCATTTTTTACATCCTAAAATTTCTATTAATTTAAAAAAAAATTTTCTCAATATTTTTAATATTTATTTATTATATTGAAAAATATAAAGCTGGAGTGCAATAAACAGAGTTTCTATATAATTTTTACCTAAGACGGCAATGTGAGCTCCACCTATCTATTTTTGTTCCTTGAAAAATTCGTATAGTGGTTTTGTTAAAATTTTAATATCAATGTTCAACAGGATGATGTCTTTGTTTAAAGAGACATTTTTGGTTTCTTCTGGTACTTTTATACAAAAGAGGTACTAGAACATTTTTTAACTTATTTTTATTTTTTCCTTTTATTGCATTGCCTAAGTGACCTCAACTATGTGTAAGGTTTCGCGATTCTAGCTCAATGAGTATTTACTCAGAAATCGATCACAAGACTTTTCTTCTGTACTTCTTAATACCTCGAATTATCTTAATTCCTGTCCCACCTATAATACTTTTTTTGTTCTAAACATTACAACCTAATAGAGCCCAAAGCTTCGTTCAAATTTTCGATCTCAGAGTTATCGGGAAGTTTCTGAAAGCTCGAAAGAAAGTTCGGGCGAGTTTTTGAATTTTCACAGTTCTGGACCACCTAGCGAAACATTTTTTTCTCTCATGTTGCTTTGTCATGGGGTTCCGAAGTATGTTCTTAGTTTCAAGAATCTAGCTCTACTCGAAATTACTAAAAAAAAGTGGTCGGAAGATTCCACATCTTTTAAATAGACTTTCCATACCTCTTAATATCTCGATCCCTGTCCCATCGAGCCAAGTTTTTTAACGTAAATATTGCAACCAAATAGAATTTAAATCTTCGTCCAAAGTTTTAGATCTCTGAGTTATCTGGAAGTTTCTTAAAAATCGAAAACAACATTTCCAAGTTCGAATGATTGTTTGAGTTTTCACAATCCCTGGAACATGCGTTATCATTGTCATCGGATTTCAACGTGTGCTCTTAGCTTCAAAACTCTAACTCTCCGGGGAGTTACTAAAAATGGATTGCATTAGTATCCAATATTGATTGGAAAGTGGTTTAAAACATCAGCCGAAAGATGTATAAAAGAAGTAAGGAAAAGCAAACAAAACAGTACGTAAATATACTAAAAGCAAGTGCTAACAGTTTTTATAAGAATATTTGTTTTTCGTAACCATTGTCTTCAATGGAAAATAAAAAAAAATTAAAGACACTTCAACAATAGCAAAAGACTGAAACTTCATATCAATAGCATTCAACTTTAAACTTCAAACTTTCAAATGGGATATTCAATACTTATTAGTTTAGAAAAAATGTTACAACGAGAAAAAATCAAATAAATAAAGATTGAGTTGAAAACAAGGAAAGAAAACCAATGAAATTTGCGTGGTTTGATAGCCAGTCGCAAAAAGGTATTTTCATTTCAAAGATCTTCTCTTGCCTAAAAATATTCATTCGTGAGTGCACTGGGCCATGCCTCATCATTCTGACCCCTCCTCCAATGGTCATTTTGATTGTATGAAACTCCAATTGGTTATTGATGGTAGTAAATGTAAAAAAAAAACTCAGCGCAGGATGGCGTATGTTATGAGTTTTACAAGTTTGCTTCAAAATCTTTTCACAATGAACTGCTGCCGCTTCTTAATTTTATATATTTGAGAAAGCAGATCCCTTCCTCTTTCAATTCCTCTATCTTGATTGCAATTTTTAAGTTTACCTTAATATTGCTCCAAATTACAGAGGTCTGTCTCTATTAGATACTATATATTAAATTTCCAGGTTTTAAGTTGATCGCATAAATGCTTATATCGATTGTGCAGTTGAGTATCAGTCCGTGTTTCACAAAAGCAACAGACAATTTCTTTGTGCTTTCAAGTATTGTTCACCTGAATTTTTCACGCAATAAAAGAACTTTTGCCTTTTTTGTAGATTTCTGGTGTGCTTTCGATACGATTCCCCGTGATATGCTCTTTTATAAACTAGCCTCCTATGGTCTTTCAACTCTAGCCTACACAAATACGTCTTGCAAAGTTTTTTAAGATGGCAATCTGTTGGAGTCTTTTTTGTTCACCACGGACCGGACTTAAAACACAGCGATGATGTATTTTAAGTCCGTTTCTATATTCGTTGTACTTAAATGACCTAAATAATTATTTGTGCGGAGTTTTTAGGGTTAATAACATTAATGTGAAGTTGCTTGTGTATGCAGATGATCCGTTTTTGTTGGCTAAATTAGTTTAGCAGCTATAAAAATAAAAAATAAATGTAAGGCGCGATAACCTCCGAAGAGATCTAAGGCCGAGCTTCTCTTCCAATTTGCGTCGTGCTCCTCTTGATTTTCCCTACAAATTGGCCGGACGGGACCTACATGTTTTATGCCGACTCCGAACGGCATCTGCACGGCAGATGAGTTTTCACTGAGAGCTTTTCATGGCAGAAATACACCCGGAGCGCTTGCCAAACACTGCCGAGGGGCGACCCCGCTTAGAAAAATTTTCTTATAATTGAAAAACATTTTTTCTAAAATTTTGATGTTGCTTTGCCCGGGAGTTGAACCCAGGGCATACGGTGTGATAGGCGGAGCACGCTACCATCACACCACGGTGGCCGCCATTAGCAGCTATAGCAAATGATAAATTCCGTTCACAGCTTTTGTAATCATTGGGTACTAAAAAACTTGAACAAGTCAAAAATTATGACGTTTAGGAAGGGTAGAGTTCCTGGCTCATAGAAATATATCTAGGAAGCGAGCTTGTTAAAGTAGTTAAAAAATACAAATACTCACATGTGCTTCTCACGTATCTTATATCTTTTAATATATAAGTTATCTCCCGTCTCGTGGGAGATGTAAAAAAATTAAAGGTGCCGAGGAACTCACTGTCCTCCGATACTTGTGAAAAGAAAGAAAAAACGATTTCAGATTAACGTCACAACTTATTTATTCGTGCCACTTGCACGCTAATTAACTACTGCCCTCAACATACGTTGTAACTTACTTAAATAACTTCTTAGATTAACTAAAATGTTTACATTGCAGTTCCCATGCTTTACCCAGAACTGCTCGCTTGTGTAAACAGGAAATGCTTAGCGTGCGATTCCCATAACTAATGTAAGGTGACCTGATCGATGGTTGCGCGTGTGCCGCGTCAGCGACTTATTCTGTTGAACTAAATAAGTCACATGCTTATCAACGTGATCGTAGGGTGTGCCGTATTATGGTACCTATGCGTGTAACTCCTCCCCCTTTAAAGATCTGCGTCTCGTAGATCAAATGTCGAAAAGCGTGAGGGGGAGAAATTTTGTAAGGAGTGATTGCGGTCTTCTGGTGATGATTTAGTACTGACGCTTGTGACTGGCAGGCTAGGATCTGAGCGATAAAATTCAGGTGCAGATTTGCCTTTGGGGGTCCTATTTATGCTAATGTTTCCCGTCCAATGCGTTGGAATTTGAACCGGTGGAAGGTCTAGTTTCTTTGTGTAACATCTCCACAGTGTTCCGGCAATAAGGGCTATTGCGCAAATCGAGATAGCTTCTGTAACGATAGAAAAATTGATTTTTTCATTGACATAGCCTAGATACTTAACATTCTCCATTGTGATGTCGTGGATGTACTCCAAGTTGACTTTCATGGTATGTTTTTTTATGTGAAAGTACGGCTGGGAGGGCGTGTGCGGTAACAGCTTCATTGCTGGAAAATTCCTGATCGCCAATCTTGATTGACTCGTTGTTGAATTGAATTACGTATGTGCCATTAATAGTAATTGTGGCATTGTTGCTCCTTATTATGCCCTGGTAGTTTGAAATGAAAATGGTGTTTTCGTTTACCAGCTCTATACGGGATCCGTTTCGTCTAATAAATTGACAACTAGCAGCCCCACCTTTTAAGAGTCGTGGCAGGCAGCTGTTTTCTTCCAGCGCAATCAAGGACTCGGAGCTGCATACTGTGGATGAGCCGATAACCATGCAATCCTTCGTCAACCCGTATGTCTCCTCTTGATTGACCAGCATTCTGTCGAACGGTAAGTCCACTTGTTTACCAGCGTAGATTCCAGCGCGGGTAATCAGAAGATTGTATTTACTGGCCGTCACTTTCGGCATCGATAGGACGTAAAGTAGAAGTGTCCCGTTTGTGAGGACCGATGGTTGGCCATATTCGATTGCCTCAATTACATTCTGGTATGGGAGGGTTTCTGTTTCGGATAGGATTTGGTTCACTTCGTCTATGTCTAGCAAGTTGGTATTAACAATTCCTCGCTTTGCCAATTGACATGCTCGCACAAATTCATTGACCTCTTCACGAATGAGGACAATGTTGCGAAGTGCGCTTTGCTCGAATTCGATTCCTTCTGTTTCCTTTACTACGTAGTTGGTGCGGTTCACCACTTCTTCAATTCGTTTCAATACTACTTGGGTGGTTGTGAATAGCTTTCTATTGACCTTATATTGATGGTTGTTGTTCGCTATTATCTGGTTTTGGCTGTGGAGGATGTTATTCCAATCTGTTGCGTCAGGCGATCCTGCCAGCCATTTCCATGCTGACCCAATCCAGTCAATGGATCGGGTGACTCTAGTCTTTCTTGTGCTTCCCATCAACTCTTCGAGTCGTTCGAGTGTTTGGTTGATGTAGTGCTGGGCTAAGAGTTGCTCGTCGGTTCGTTTGATTAGATTACTTGCTAATTTATCCATTTGAGTCACCATCGTGGTGTACTTTTGTAGGTCGATGACGTGTATGAGTTTGAATGAGCCCCCTATGATCCACCCATCCCCGCTCTGGATGGTTATTATTGGGGCCTTGTAGTTGAATATGTGTAGTGCGCTGATGGCTGATGCCAGCAGTGGGAATCTGCAACGCAAGATGTTAATTCTAATTTAATGTAGTTAGTAGTTGTTATGTTCTAAGTACTAAGTTACGGTTATCTATTTAATAAAAAAGAAAAAAATGTTATTGATAGTAGGAAAGTATTATTAGTAAGCGGAATTCTTAAGATTAGAATGATTATCATTAAACTAGCGTTACTGTTTTAGTTTAGGATTTTCGCCTTTCTAGCGATGTTAATTTGTTAATGTGTCGGTGGGTTACAAATTATGATTAGTGGGGAAGATTAAAATAAAATTTAAAGTTTTGCTTTATACTGTTATTACAAAGGGTTGCAAAAATAAAAAGGGAACAAAAAATTAGGAAAATTAAAAGGTGAAAATTTTTGGTTGTCTTTTTTTTGTATCCTTTTTCATTGGATTAATATTTTAATTTTATTTTTATTTGGTTTTGTTAAAAAAAAAAAAAAAAAAATTTTGTTTTATTTCTGCTTAGCGGATTAGGCGCATAAGCTTAGGTTTTTTTTTTTGTTTTTTTTTTTTTTCTTTTTTCCTTCCCCCTTTCTTTTTTTTTTGAATTAAATATTCATTTGCTTAGCGGATTAGGCGCATAAGCTCACATTTTTCTTTTTCATCTACGGATTAGGCGCAGAGAATTAAATAAATATTTGCTTAGCGGATTAGGCGCATAAGCTCAAATTTTTTCCTGTTTCATCTACGGATTAGGCGCAGAGAATTAAATAAATATTTGCTTAGCGGATTAGGCGCATAAGCTCAAATTTTTTCTGTTTCATCTACGGATTAGGCGCAGAGAATTAAATAAATATTTGCTTAGCGGATTAGGCGCATAAGCTTAAATTTTTCTTTTTTCTCCTGGACCAGAGGTGTTAACATTTCTCGAACCAGCTATGGGGAGATCGCCAGAATCCCGTTTGGAAGTAGTGTAGCCATTTGTCAAATTCGATGGCACTACGAGCCTACTAAGGCACGATTTGTCCCACTTACAAGCCCGCTCTTGTTAGATAAACTCCCTCTTGGTGCCAGATCTTTTATGATTTCTTTTCATGTTTTTTGTATGTTTGTTTGTTTTATTGTGTGGGGGCAGTTTGTCCCCTTCTTTTTATATTTTTAATGTGGAGTTTATGAATTTTTTTCCCACTAAGTGTGGTGACTGAAACTTTATTGTCTTTTGAAACGATTTCTTTCTTGTATAGAGGTTTTTGCTTCCCCTTTATTTGCTTATCCTTCACGTATATGACGTCATTTTCGTCATAACGCTCCGGTAGCATCCTTTTTTTATTGTGTCTTTTTATCTGAGCCATTTGCTTTTCCCTCAATAGTGCTTTAATTTGGCTATTCATTTTTCTGCTCTGGTCAAGGAGTTCTTGGAAGTTGGAGGCTTGTGAGCGATTAAAAAATATGTCTGTTGGTCTTTTGTTCGTTACCGAGTGGACTGAATTATTATAGCGATCTACAGCTATGATAACAAGTTCCTTGGTCCTGAGGGCTTCAGTCTCCGCCTTTAGGCATCTAAAAATTTCAAGTAACGTAGAGTGAAATCTCTCGATTTGGCCGTTCACCTCGCTCCTCTGAGTTGGGGTGCGGTAAAGCTGAATTCCTAGAGATTCTAACAAGCTTTGTATAACAGGGCTAATCAATCCGCGTTCGTTATCAGCTACTAAAATTCTAGGGGTGGTGAAATAGTGCAGAAGTTTCACTATTTTTTGCCTAAGGTGCAGGGTTCCTTTGTTTCTGATGTGAAAAAGCTTTGCGAATTTAGAAAATTTATCGATGCAACTTAAAAATTTTTCCCCTTGAATTTCGAATATATCTAAGTGAAGGATCTCGCATGGTCGTGATGGGATTGGTGTAGCCTGTAATTCTGGCCTATGGGGGTGCCTGTCGTACTTACTGAGTCTACACGTCTCACAAGCCAGTACATATTTCCTAATTTGACTGCTCATCTTGGGAAAATAGCAACGCTCAAGAAGTTGTTTCCTATTCTCCGTGGCATTACGGTGAGCCCTCTTGTGCTCCTTTGCTATTGCTTCACACACACTATCTGGATTTCTTAAGTCCTCCACAAGGGTTTGCGCTATTCGTACCTTGTAGTTGGTAAAATGGTCTAAATAAACTCTCTGTAATAGACCTAACTGATCTTCCGGTATTTTGATACCATTGATGACATTTGGGCTCAGTTTTTCTTTCAAGATGCTAATTAGTTCGTTTTCACTAATGTTTTCTATCCCTACGTAGTGGCGTGAGTGTCCAGGGTGCGGTTCTTCGTAGATTTGAAGTCTGCCCCCGAACACAATTTGGTTTCTGAAAACATTTAGTGGTACTTCCACGAAGGGGATCAGGTCTGTGTTGTCCTGTTCTGCGCTATGGACTGTATCGGAATCTGATCCCATGGTTGCATTCTGACTACCGACCTCGAATGTGGGCGGCATTGAATCCGTCAATTGGTTTACTTGGGTTTTTAGACGAGAAAGGGCATCAGCCACGACGTTAGATTTTCCGGGTTTGTAGATAAGTTCATAATTGTACTCTTCGATCCGGGCTTTCCATCGCTTCAGCTTAGCATTGTAGTTGCGATTGCTGAGGGAGAAAGTTAGTGGTTGGTGGTCGGTGAATATACGTATTTTCCTGGCACCATACAAGTAATTTCGCAGATTGTCTAACGCCCAAACGATGGCGAGCATCTCTTTTTCATTTGTAGCGTACCCTTCCTCTGCGGTTGTTAAGCTTCTCGATATAAACGCAATTGGCTTGTCTCTACCATCATAGTCCTGCGACAATACCGCGCCAATAGCGTAGTCTGAGGCGTCTGTTGTTAAGTTAAAGGTTTTTTCGAAGTTGGGAAGTGTTAGGACTTCTGAGGTTGTCAACATTTCCTTAAGGTCATCGAATGCCCTAAGGGCGTCCCTGTCTAGTGATATTGGCACTTTTTTGGACTGCGTAGCCTTAACTTGTGCGTGTTCACCCCTTGTGAGGTTAGTGAGCGGTTTCGCGATTTTGGCGTAGTCCCGAATAAATTTCCTATAGTAAGAAGTTAAACCTAAAAAACTTTTGAGCTCTTTTAGATTTGAGGGTGGCAACAGATTTCTTATCGAATTTATTTTCTTAGGATCTGGCAGGATTCCTTCGGAGGTTATTATATAACCCAGAAATTTAACGCTTCTTTTTAAAAACTGTGTTTTTTTGAGGTTAACTTTGAGTCCCGCGTCTAGTAGTCTAAAAAGAATTGTTTCGATGTCCTCCAAATGGGTGGCCTCGTCCTTGCTGAAGATAATTATATCGTCGATATATACAAAACAAATTCGACCTATAAATTCTTTGAGGACATCGTCTATCATTCTTTGGAAGATAGAGGGCGCATTCTTTAGCCCGAAAGGAAGTCGCAGGAATTCATATTTTCCATTCATGGTGGAAAATGCCGTTTTAGGGATGTCACACTTTTTCATTGGGATTTGATGGAATCCTGACGTTAAATCCAGTGTGGTAAAATATTTGGCTTCGCCTAGGCTGGCAATAGTCCCGTTGATGTCCGGGATGGGATATGTATCGGGAATCGTTACGGCGTTTAACCTTTTAAAATCAATGACCATCCGGTATTTCTTTTCTTCATCCGAGCCGGATTTCTTTGGGACAATCCATAGGGGGGAGTTATAGGGACTCTTTGACGGACGGATGATGCCTTGTGAAAGCAGTTCTTGAATTTGTCTTTCGACCTCTCCACGCATATTGACGGGGTAGGGATAGCTTTTGGTGTAGATGGGGTTTTCGGTTACTGTTTTTATCTCAGCCTGGAGGTTGGTTTGAATTTCCGTGGATTGGTCGACTGGACCGAATAAAGTTTCGTACTTTTCTAGTATTCCATACAGCTTGCTTTTCGTATGTTCGGTGACATAGTTGTCAAGGGGGATGACTATGTTAATGGAGTTAACTTGTTGCGCAGTCTTTCGCTTAAGAGGCAGAAGGATGTCTGGTTTAAGGATGAGGGTATTGAGTTCCCTATCTAACACCGCTTTAATTTCTGAGAGAGTATCATCCCCTATTATCCCATCAAATGATTCTAGACCGGGAAGGACAAAGAATGTAGTCGGCAGATCCCTACCAACAAACTGAAAAAAGTTTCCGCAAACCTTCTTGTCGATTTTGATTCTACCCCCCGCCGAGATTACATGGAATGGTTTTTCCACTGGGGTAGTGTTTAAGGCTACGCGCTCGCTAATGTAGTTTTTATTTGCGCCGGTGTCAACTAAGAACTCTAATATACCTTGACCCTGAGTGACGTACTCTAAATATGGTACGCCGGACACGAGGCTCCCATTGTAAAATTTAGTTGGTCACTTGTCGAATCTTTTTGTTCATTGGAGGCATCTTCTCCCTCCTTTTCGTCTACGGCCACCAGATGAAACAATTTTTGTTTCTTGTTTGTTTCGTTGTTTGAAAATTTTGTTGGAAACTGACTTTTCCTTGGCCCGTCGTACCTAGAGAACCTGGAATTTCCTGTCTGGCGGGTTTGAGAGGATGCACCGGCATCCGCTCTTAAAGCCGTGGGGGGGGTCACTGTTATTGCGCCAGCTTTGCGCAGATTGGTGGCTATTCCTGGTTTGCCCTGACCTGGCGTATGGGGAGTTGAATCCCCTCTGATTTTGATGTCGGTCTATAAGGCTCCCATTGGAGTGGGTTGCATTATTGTACCTTGAATGGTTCGGGGCTGGATTCTGCGGTGTGCCAGAGTAGTCTGTGCTGCCGCGAGGAAAATAACGCTGTGATGGAATTTGGTACGAATCGCCGAACATTCGGCCACTTCTGTTTAATACCTGTGGGGGGCGGTAAATAGCGTTTCGCCGATCCACGTTCATGAACGTGAGGCATGACGAATATGCCTCAGGTAAGGATTTTGGCTTCTGCATAAGAAGCAAGGTCGGCAAGTCGCCGTTTAGCCCCCTGATGAAGACATCCAAGGCTCTTCGTCTATGTGCCTCGGCCAATGCCTTAACCGTTTCTGTGTGCACATATTTATCAGTGCTTATTGTATTTATCATGAGTGACAATTGTTTGTTTATTTGGGCATAGAATTCGGACAACTTTTGCCGCCCCTGGGTCATGAGGGTAAGTTGCTGATCAAGGGTTTCGATATCCCTAACGTCCGCATAATGCAAGGAGAGAATCTCCTTGATTTTCTTCCAATCCGAATCTAAAATATTGTGAGACACCAAGGCGGCATCTGCCGCTCCCCTAATCTTGCATCTTATGTGCCTTAAAATTGCCCTATATATTGGCTTTTGCCGAACGGGCTTATAATCACTTAAAACCTGCTCTACACTATAGATCCAGGAGGTATAGTGCTCCCGAGATCCATCAAACACTTGAAGTTCTTTCACACAATCTGGTAACCTTGCTATTTCTTTGAGGTCCTCCTCCGTCTGAGGAGTCACAAGAGGCTCTTCTACTGGTGTTGCCTCACTATCGACAGATTGCCGATGAACCTCTTCTACCCTACTTTCTAGTCTCTCTAGGGTTTGGCTAAGTCCTTGTATGGACTCGTCAGCGTTCGTCGATTCTACGCTTTTGAGGCGTTCCTCGAATCTCCTCAGCTGGGAGAGGATGGCGTTCACGGCGCCATTCATTTCAGTCAGCGACTTCTTCATTTCGTCGGCGTTCATGATTAGGTATGCTGAAAAGATAAGAACTGTAAGAAAATATACGTGTGACCTACACAATCCAATGTCTCATTTGAGGATTCTTGTCGCGTTTAGATTGGAGAATTTTCAATTTTCTCTCTTCCTCTTTCACTTTTCCCTGTTAGATTGGGGAATTTTCAATTTTCTCTATTTTTCTTGCGCTTTTCACTATTAGATTGGAGAATTTTCAATTTTCTCTCTTACTCTTTCACTTTTCCCTGTTAGATTGGGGAATTTCCAATTTTTTCTTGCACTTTTCACTGTTAGATTGGAGAATTTTCAAATTTTTTTTTTTTTTTTTTTATCTTTCACTTTTCCCTGTTAGATTGGGGAATTTTCAATTTTCTCTATTTTTCTTGCACTTTTCACTTAACACACGCGACGCGAACCCTGTATTCCGAAGCTCGGGCGCCAGTTATCTCCCGTCTCGTGGGAGATGTAAAAAAATTAAAGGTGCGGAGGAACTCACTGTCCTCCGATACTTGTGAAAAGAAAGAAAAAACGATTTCAGATTAACGTCACAACTTATTTATTCGTGCCACTTGCACGCTAATTAACTACTGCCCTCAACATACGTTGTAACTTACTTAAATAACTTCTTAGATTAACTAAAATGTTTACATTGCAGTTCCCATGCTTTACCCAGAACTGCTCGCTTGTGTAAACAGGAAATGCTTAGCGTGCGATTCCCATAACTAATGTAAGGTGACCTGATCGATGGTTGCGCGTGTGCCGCGTCAGCGACTTATTCTGTTGAACTAAATAAGTCACATGCTTATCAACGTGATCGTAGGGTGTGCCGTGTTATGGTACCTATGCGTGTAACTTATATGTGGACATAAAATTTCTGGAAGCTTGAAATGCTATTAGTGCAACATGGTTGAGCTATATTTATAACCCTAGCATCTACTTGTCGCAGAAAATAAAAATCTTTGTGGCAGTTCGACGAACTTGAGAAACTCCTTAGATTTTTAATACAAAAATTGACTATCCTCCCTTCTATATGCCAAAGTACATGTTGCATCTAGAAACAAGCTCACAACTCCTGTAATAACATACGCATTGGCTACACATGCTCTATGTATACTGCTCGTTGCATTAAGCTATCACAGGACAGACTTTATTCTGATTTGACTCCAATGGAAATCGAGTTAAAAAGTTATTACAAATTAACCTAAAATTGATCCTGTACACTTTGTTGGCTTTTATAATCGTCTCACTTTAGTAAAAGTACAGTTATGATCAAAGGAAAATTTCCTAAATGGTCGCTACCTGCTCTTATAGTGACTTTAAATGGGCAATTAATCTAGTGACCAATTCAAAGGGGTCATAAGCCTGACTGAGCTTATGACGAAATTAAAGGTGCCGTAATCCTAAATGACATTATGTCCCTTGGCCTGGTTAGCTGACCTTATGTCACCCAACTATTAAATTCTTGCGTTTTCATCGGTCTTTGATAGTTACTTGTGCAAAATTACAATGAAAAATATGGCCATTTGAAGTGGCCATAAGTTCAATTGGCTTGATTTCCTTTGAGCTGATATCAACCTTCCATTAAATTATTGCATTTTCCTGCGAAAAGTTTCAATTAACGTTATGACCATTTGAAGTGGTCGCAAGATAAATTGCCTTTATGTCCCTTGAGCTTATGTGAACCCACCATGAAATTTTGCATTGTATTCAAACATTCAAATTAATCAAACTTCTGAAAGCTGATGAAAATTATGCTCAAACATTAACCTTATGGCCTTTCTAAATAAAGTTATTGACCTTATGTCCCCAGATCTTATGTCATCCTATCATCAAATTATAGAATGTTTATCGGTCCTTGGTACGTGCGCAAGCTTTCAATTAAACTTATTGCCATTTGAAGTGGTCCCAAGGTCAATTGACTTTATGCCCATTGAGCTTAAGTCACCACACAATGAAATCAAAACCTTAAAATTAATCAAACTTCTTTAAGGTATTGAAAATTATACTCAAAGATTCCGTTGCATACATACATACATATAACCAAACCTTATAAATACTGGGGAAAAAAAAAAATTACAAAAAAAAAAAATTTTGTTGAAAAATGACAACTCTTTACATGCCACTTAAACCAATTGTCCCATAACCACAGACCGTTTGTCAGGCAATACAAAAATCGCTAAAGTAATTAGTGGAGTAACATTAAAACTTGGCATTTCAACACAAACGTAAGCCTGTAACAAATATTGTACCTTTTGTTTGTGTAACCCCTTTTTACAACACATTTATTTTAACCTTTGTTTACTCTGCTTTTGTGATTTTTGTACTTTTATTTTATTTTTTTGTTACATTACTTATACATACATATGTATGTAAATGTGTTGATCGTTGTTGGGTTGTGTTGCATATGCGTTTAAATGTGATTTTTTCATGGTAAAAAATATGTAAGCTCTTAAATGCATATAAGCTTACATGAAGCCAGATAAAGGGAACAAACGGAAGCATTATTTAGATCATGCAGACAGCTGTCATTACTGACATTGAGCCATTTTGTGTAAGAGAAGTATGTTAGCGCGATATGTAAGTACTTAAGAAATTACAAACCTGTGCATATATTTGTTGTAGCTTGTATCTCATTCCTTTGATCTAAATTGGATTGTATGTTTTACAAATGGCCTTAAACTATATAGCAAAAGCAAAGCACCCTTTCAGGTGTTTGATATACCTCCACCGAACCTTCATCGAAGGCAATTCCCTTAAATTTTTATAATGCACAATCTTTCACGCAAATTAAAAAAAAAATTACTTATGGACTTTAAGTCATATGAATACTTCTTACACAGATTGATATTTGATTGGTATTGTAAGAGTTTGTTACACTGAGGCAGTACAATAAGCTTGGGGGACTGTATGATCTGTATTTAACATTCAAATCGATGTGCGATATCAAAGGGACTTTTATGTCAAGGTTCTTCATACTATCGAGGTAGTTGGTGGAAGCTTAGATATATTTTCAAGTGAAAAGGTGTAGTTAATTTATTTGATGAATTTGCATTTATACAGGTTATTTATTGTTGCTTTTGTTTTAGCAGTCGGTGCGACCACTCACAAATAATCATCAACAGGGATAGGATTTTAAGGCATTTGCCTATTTTGTCTGCTTCGTCGTATGTATAAATAAATTAAAGAATCCCGCGTTTTATTTCTTTCTACACTAAAACTATGATTTTTAAATTGCCCTTTTCTGCCTTTTTGTAATAGTTTGCCTTTTTTTGCTTATTTATATCTACATATGAGAAGTTTTACATTGTTTAAGTATTGAAAGTAAATCTGCTACGTGTAAAAGGTACTATCATTCATTACCACAAGTTTATGTTGTACAACACTGGAATTCATCTTATCAGCTGATTGTAAATTCCTTGTCGCAGTGAACACCGACATGAAAAGTCGGTTGTTGTTTGCAATTTCAAATTTGTGTGTGTATATCAAAGTCGAGTGTGTATTTTACGAACATTTAAAATGCCTAAAGCAATTTGTTAGAATTCCGTAAAAATCAACGGTTATATATACTTACGACTGATGGAAAAATATTAATTTGCGTTTACTGTGGAATTAAAGTAAATCACGACAAGAAACACCACATTCAACAACAACTACACACGGAAAAGCAAAAAACAGCTGTATCATTGAAACTTTCTACGAAGGTGCAACCTGTTACCTCATTTTTAAATACACCGGATGCAAATGAATTTTTCCGAGATATCACCAAAATGATGGTAGCCTGCGATATACCATTATTCAAAGCTAACCATACGGAATTCAAATCGTTTATGGCAAAATATGCCCAGAAGAAGGTTCCTGATCAATCAACTATGCCAAAACATTATTTAAAGGAAGTTTACGAAAATGTCTTGGAAGAAATTCGGCCGAATGTTGGACATAGCAATATTTTTGTATCAATAGATGAGTCTGCTGACAAAGCCGGCAGATATGTCTGCCATGTTGTTGTTGGTCCTTTGCGCCAAGGTGGTCGAGGTTATCTCCTAACCTCCGAAGTAATTCCAAAAGTAAATGCCTCAGAAATTGCTAAGCTTTTTGATAATTCCTTGAAGCTTCTATTGCCAAAAGAAGTTCAACGAGACAAAGTGCTGATATTTGTAACAGATGCCGCACCGTATATGAAAAAAGCGTAGTAGGGATTCAGTTATTTTACCCACGAATAATCATATTATATGTATTGCTCACGGAGTGCACAGAATATGCGAAAAACTTCGAAGCCAATACGCAAACGTTGACTCCTTAATCGCTAATATAAAAAAGCATTTTCAAAAAGCCCCTCAAGAATTCGTTTTTTTAAAGTAAAGCAACCGGATCTCCCTCTACCTCCTCAACCTGTAAGTTGTAAATATTTAAAATATATATGCATATATTGTGATTAAAAAAATTTTGTTTTCAAAGGTTTTAACGCGCTGGGGAACTTGGCTTGAGGCAGCATCTTATTTTGCAAAAAACTACAACGAGATTAAAGAAATAGTTGAAGGTCCTGATGACTATGCGGCCTGCATTATTTTTGCGAAAAAATTGTTTGCAAATAAGGGCATCCGAGAGGAGTTGGCTTATATCCACGCAATTTTTTGTTTCGTATTAAGCGAGGGAAATGCTTTCGAAATGCTTCAGAAAATAGGTATTGTGTTATTCTTATACCTGTGTTTACTCGTATATATAAAGTTTCTAGTTTATTGGTTTGTATTTACATAGGTGAACCCATTAGCAATCCATTGGCAATTCTCAACAACATAGAAAACAATTTAAAACAGCTGGTCCCTTGGCCTGTAGCTAAAATTATATTGGAATAATTTTATAAAGTATTCCAATCGAATCAAGGCCTGCGAGTTATAAAAAAAAGTTGCCGCAATTGTGAATGGTGAAAAGTTTGTGGAATTACCAGAAAATATAGTTATAAATGAAGTTTAGGTTTTGAATTGGGCACCATTCGTATCTGTAGATGTTGAGAGGACATTTAGTTCCTTCAAAGCTATGCTTAGGGATAATCGCATGAGATTTCTGCCCGAAAATTTCAAAATGCCTTTAGTAGCATTCTGCTACTATGAAAGCACCAGCGCCTAAAGAAATCAACCAGTTTAAATATGTAAATATTTTTGAATATATATGCATACATGTATTTACAATGTACATTGTACATATCGAGTATTATCGGATTGTACACCCATACTTAAATATATACCAAACAAGACTAAAAAATAAATGCCTTTTTTTTGCCTCTTTTTAAAACTAAATTTTCCTATTTCTCAGGTTTTAATGCCTATAAATCCTATCCCTGGTCATCAATATCCCCTAAGAGGGGTCCAAAGAAAAATCACAGTTCCAACAGGGGTGTACCCGAGAGCCAGAGAGAGAAAGAGGTGTTAGAGGCGTTGGTTCCACATTACGATGGTTAGTGTCATGTGGGGAAACGTCGCAAACAGCACATACATTATATGTGTCGGGGTTGATTCTAGATAGGTAAGAGTTTAACTCCCTACAGTATTCAGATCGAAGTTGAGCTAGAGTGATGCGCGTCTCCCTAGGAAGACCACTTTTCTCTTCTGCGAGTTCAGGTTATTTAATTTTAATATCGGAGCTCGCCGGGCGATTTCTGGCATAGAAGTCTGCCGCCTTTTTGTGGTTATATGAATTTGCTATGTCATGGAAAAAATATAGAGGTATTCTCTCTGACTACTTACTTAATTGGCGCTTAACAGTTTAAACGGTTATGGTCGGACTAGACTCTATAGAAAACTTAGACATTTTACTCTCAAACGTTTTCTACACGCAACAATCAAACACATTTGTGAAAAAAATTTTCTACGGTTACTACATTTTCTATATTCAAACCCATGTATATTTGAATAGGAAATTTATAAATGGGACAAGAGTGTTGAAATTGATTTTTATCTTGCTTTTATTAGCTTGAGTTGTATCTATGTAACGGAATCTTTGAGCATAATTTTCACCAATTTTCAGAAGTTTGATTCATTTTACATTTTTCAGCACATATCAAGGAGTAATAATTTGATGGTGTGGTAACCTAAGGTTAAGGTACATAAGGTCAATTTACCTTATGACCACATCAAATGACCACAAGGTCACTTTAAACTTTGCGCACGTATCAAGTATTAATGACAATGCGATAATTTGTTGATGAAGTGACATAAAGTAAATGGACATAATGTCAATTAACCTTATTCAGAATGGCCATAAGGTCAATTGAGACTTGTCGTACGTATCAAGGACCGATGTCAGTGCAATAATTTGATTGTTGGGTGACATGAGGTCAAGAGACATAAAGTCAATTTACCTCATGACCACCTCAAATAGTGATAAGTATAATTTAAACCTAGAACACGTATAAAAAGCCGACGGCAATGCAAAAATTTAAAGTCAACAGGCAAAAAGTCACTTCAAAGTGGTCATAAGGCCAGCTTACCTTATAGCTATTCGAATTGGTCATCAGGTCAATTGGTCATATAAACTGGCCAGAGGGCAAATTGACTTAATAGCCCTGCAAACATCGGTGTATTGACTATTTAGGTAATTTCCGTTTTACCATGTAACCATTTCGATAAAAATGTCATAACCATATGTTTACTGAAATGAGGCCAATACAAAAGCAAAGGAGTTCCGCAGGATTAATTTTACGTTAATTTGTTTTAGTTTTTTTACACGATTTCCCATTGGAGTCAAATGAGAATATAGGAAAATTAGCGCCGCGGAATTTTATAATTCCAAGTTTTCTTTAGGCGAAAACATCAATCAGTCAAGCAGTCAAGGTCCTTCACGTACAAACATAGAAAACATGGTAATCTACAAACAAAATACATCAAACTAAAAAATTACAAATAAATTATAGTTGGAATAACTAAAAAACTATACTTTTATAGCTAACCGAAATAAAAAGTTGAAAATAATCTTTAATTACAAAGCGTTTATGTCACATTAGTAGAAGGTTGAATAGTTTACCATAAATAATTTACTCAAAACAAACATTTGTGACTTAAAAATTATATTCGAATTTTAAGTTCGGTAAGGTAAAAAAGCGTAGTTTTAGTTTCTAACAATGTATCATTTATTTCATTACAGAAACAACAATTTGCATAAAATATAAATCTAATAACACAAGTATACACGGTTTTGGATCTGGGCAACTAAAAGTGGTTTTTAAGTCAATTTATGACGCTGAATCCGAATCTGCATTCCGTTTTTTAATATTGATTCTAGTTTTTAATATAGTCAATAAATTCATTTTTTAAGATTTTTGCCAAATAATATTCATTTTATTAACTTAAAAGTAACAAATCAGAAATGAAGATTGGTGGAACTTTGCCTTTTGTATTGTTTAGTATCTGTTTCGCGTATTAGAGTCCAACAATAGTCGCTCATCATGCCTTCATCCCAAAATCCTTGGTATCGTCTTTCAATGTTGGCTAGATCTTGGTGTAACCGCTCTCCCTGTTCGTCGCTCGTATCACCCAAGTTTTCGGGAAAAAAATCGAGATGGGAATGCAGAAAATGCATCTTTAGAGACATCCGAGCTCCAATCTTGGGATAATTTTCCAACATATCGCCAATAATTTCCTCAAAATTAGGGGATTTGTGATTACCAAGAAAGTGGTGAACGATATTTTGAAAAGATGCCCACGCGGCTGCTTCATCGGGCGTTAAACATTTTGTAAATTCTTTATCAGCCATTAGTTTTCTAATATCAGGCCCGACAAATATTCCTTCTTTGATTTTTGCATATGACAATTTAGGAAACAACTTGACTAAGTACTGAAAAGCCGGTCCTTCACGGTTTAATGCTTTGACGAAGTTATTTATAAGACCAAGTTTAATGTGAAGAGGTGGCAGGAAAATGTCTTGTGGATTTACAAGTGGTTCAGCGGAGACGTTTTGCTGAACAGGCTCATATTGAGTACGACTTTGCCATTCTTTCCTCACATAATGATGTTCAGTTGCGCGGCTATCCCATACCTACGAGATATTTTTCACTACCCTAGTACTCGTCCATACATAAGATCAGCATATGCCTCACCCAAATCCTTTGCATGGACGAAAGACTTTTAACAAAATCTTACTTTTCACAATCGCCCCATGATATATGGTTTAAGTTTATTTAGATACAATTATAAAAAATATTTTACTTGGTGAGCTCTCCGTTGGAGCAGACAGCAGAAAATTTCTGGGTACTCGCTCGTAACTTTGATTCGATTACTTTATAGTGGTGTGAAAAGAGTGCTGAATATCACAGGGTGCACACTGAAGATAATTCATGCATACAAGTGCCAAATAAATCAATAAAAAGTGCAACGCGATATCGTTCCATGTGGATAGGTACATTATCACAATTCACCCACATAAGATTGTGCATTCACGAGTTCAAAATTGCTTCGTTCTGCGCATGTACGTCACACTTGACTTCTTCAGCGAATGAAAGAAATAGAGAAAAAAACAAGAGCTAAAGGAAAATGACGTAAAAAGTGGCTTTAACATAATGTTTACATGCCCAATGCGCCACCTTCTATAACTCCATCATGGTACATTATGCATCGATCTTGCAGAAATGTCCGCATAATAATAATCGTGTGTTTTTTTTACACGCGTATATGTTTACGCTTAAACTTTATATGGACTGCTACTTCTCTGAAATTGCTGCGCATGAAATTTGTACTACTAATTTCAATACGCATTATACTCAGATTTAACTGAATATGTGTCTATGTTTCACCTCACTTACACACTTACACTTATTAGGGGGACTCATGATAGCATATAAACTTATAAGGTGTAAAATTATATCCATTTACACACGCGGTTATATGAACGCACCTAGTAATACTCTTGATAAACTTGATTGTTTTTCAGCTGTGTTATTTCCAAAATATTTTTTTGATTGTTATACAAATTAAAAAATACCAAGATTAAGTGAAAAATCAAAACTAAAACGCCTTTACTTGTTGATGTTGGAGATTTTTGATGAAAATGCCGTCTGTAATGTCTGCAAGGTAGCATTCCTTTGAGTTTACCGCGTTTACACAATGAAATGTGTGCGTAAATTTATACATATTGTGTAAATGATTTTTCATACAAAATTTGACAGCTCGTGCGTAAACTAGATAAATTTATACGTTTACACACTTTATAAGGCATTTATACGGTTACATGAGTCCCTCTATTGAAAACTCATTTGCACACAAAATGTACACTTTAAATTTTCATGCGATTTTGTGAAATATTGTGCACATTGTTTTGCTGAATCGGCGCTGAATGTAAAAGTCATATGTCAGTGAGAAAATGTTTATCAAACGACATGAAAAGAAAAAAGTTATTCTGAAACAGTGAGTGTGAGTTTTGGATGTCAGAATAGTGTACACTGGTTGTCAAGGAAACTCATGAAGTTTTTATCAGTGAGTTTTCTTGTTCACAGTTTTGCTTTACAGAATCACAATTTAAAAGTTTACACGGCTTCTTGTGTATACTTTAATCCCATAGATAGTGAATAGGCCCCCCGAGGTTTGTGTTTCCGCTTTTCGGTACACCCTGTGCTGTAGCTAGTTGTTTAGCCACTGCCGCTAGATGGGTCTCCTGAGCATTATCTAAATGAGGATAAGCGTTTTTTTTTAAGCGAAAACGTAAACGTATACGCGTGTAAAAAACACCGCTAACATTTACATATTCTTTTAAATGTAGGACAAACACACCACCCACAAGCATAAGAAACAACAAAATTTGGTGAATCCAGATTGCATCCCAGTTAAGATGCCAATAACCTGTTGAAATAATATAAAAAATAAATGTTTTCGATTTAATTGGAATTAATGTTTATACCTTTAGATCACCACATATTTTCCATTTATGATCATTGTATTTGATGAAGCACAGGATCTTCCGCATTGTTTCGTAGCATTCCTTCGTTTGTAATGCATGAGCAATCGGAATAGATGGTTTGTTATTCCCGTTGTGGATAAGAGCAGCTTTTAGGCTGTACTTGGAACCATCAATGAATAAACGCTATTCGTTTCGATCGTAGGGTGCATTCATTTCATTAAATAAACCATTAATATCGTTACAGAAACTTATGTTGTCTTCTTTTTTGAAGAACGGTCGAGGTGCCTCATTTCTGTTTCTGTATACAGTAACTTTTGTTCGAGAGTCTAAATTTTTCCATTGCTGCAGCCGTGATCCTAGCAACTCTGCATTTTGTTTGGACAAATTAAAATCACGAATCAAATCGCTTAGTTCTTCTTGCAAAATTAAATGTGGCCCTTCCATGACAAAGTCGCTTTCACTGCTCGGGGGTGATGGAGTTAAAGTTTCCAGGACGTTTGCACTTATACTTCGATAAACTGGCAATGGATCATTAGGAGTACGTGGAACTGGCTTGGATACTGATGATACATCAGGATAATTATATTTTCCTAATTTTTTTACATTTATACCCGTAACTTTCATCAAACAAAAGTAGCAATCATCTTTATGGTTTTTAGGTTCTCCCCAGAGCGCTGGCATTGAAAAGGAAAAGTACTCACGTTCTCCCGATGACCACTTATACAGCTTTGTTTTGCATGCATTACAAATAAATTTCGGTATCCATGACTTATGACTGTCTGCTACTCTGAAACCAAAGTAGTGCAGATACGCATCTTTGAGCGCATTTGATATTATTTTGCCACTTTTTTTAATCATATAACCACCACAAACGTAACAAAAACACTTTGGAACAACTTTGCAACACTGTCTCTGCATTTTTATTTTTATATAATGGTGTTGATGGTTTAGAATATATTTTAATTCTGAGTCTTAAACTATTTTACATTTGCTTATATACTAAATCTTAAAACTATGTTCCTAAACGTAACTATACTTGTAAGTGCGTTTGTGTATCTAATGTCAGACAAAGGACTAATTTTAATGTCTTCTTAGTTTATTCTATTGTTTGCTTCTATTGTTCTATTGATTCTATTGTTTGTTTGTTCGAGGGCATTGCTTGAATATTAAGAAACCATCTGTTTTGTATGAGGCTTGTTTACACTTATCTTTCCTCAAGTGGACTGTATGTGTGTACATATGTGTGTGTATGTGTGATAAGTTTAGGTACCTTATCCTGTTTGTTTTGTAAGTATGTATGTATGACAATATTATCTTAAATTCTAGTGGACTGTATAAATTTATTTATTTTAGAGCGGCGTAGTTATATGTTCATACTTTTATGAACATTCTGCCATTTTTACTTACTTATCAAGCAGTGCCACAATTTAAAAGCTGCTACAACAGCACAATGGTGCTATCATGCGAGATCTCGGAAACTAGAATCAATCTTGAAAAACTGAATGCAGGTTCGAATTCAGCATATCAAATATAGTTAAGAATCGCTCTTATCTGCTCAGATCCAAAAGTTGACCTGAATTTGTAAACTTGTGTAATTAACTTTTGGCGCTAAGGGGAGGATCAAGTCGAAAGATATTTTTTGTGTAAATGTCTCTGTGTACTGTATATTTGGTCTAGAAAACGCGGAATATTTCCTACGTTTACTATGCTTCCTAGACTGAGAGAATTGCCCTATTATTTACGAAATACATATTTCTTTCATTTGATATAGAAACATTTGAAAGCGGAAATAAGCGCATTATCAAACCGAATATTGAATTTGTTGTGCCAAAGCAGGATAATGCAATTAAATAAATTTTTAATAAGAATAAACAATCAAAAATGCATCTCGCATAGTTTTGTCTTCTTTTTGTCTTAATAAATAATGGTGTAAGTTAATGCTTTAAGTTGATAGCTTATAACTGTAAATTGCCAAACAATGAATATAACGGCATTGATAAACCTAAAAGCAACAACTTAAAACGCTTGTGCAACAAACAATCAAGCGCATCAAATATCTCTCTTTTTATTTATCTTTTTTATATCACCTTAATTAACATATTAATTCACTTTTGTTAAGATACTGTTAATTTGTTAATATTAGTTGCTTTATTCATACACCACACAGCAATAGAAAGTGAAAGTTGATTTTTTTTTAATTTATTTATTATTTGTGGTATTTAAAGTGTAACGCACTGATTAACAACAGCACAAACAAATGATGATGCGCTAAGCCAAATTTGAATTTGAGACGGCATAAATAAGATTAGTCTGTAATGGCAAACTTGCATGGGAAGCAAAACAAAGCTGAACAAGTAAGGAAGGTTATGTTCGGCTGTAACCGAACATTACATACTCAGTTGAGAGCTATGGTGGCAACATAAGGGAAAATAACCATGTAGGAAAACGAACAGAGGGTAACCCTGGAATGTGTTTGTATGACATGTGTATCAAATGAAAGGTATCAAAGAGTATTTTATGAGGGAGTGGGCCATAGTTCTATAGGTGGACGCCATTTAAGAATATCGCTATAAAGGTGGACCAGGGCTGACTCTAGAATTTGTTTGTACGATATGGGTATCAAATTAAAGGTATTAATGAGGGTTTTAAAAGGGAGTGGTGGTAGTTGTATATGTGAAGGCGTTTTCCAGATATCGACCAAAATGTGGACCAGGGTAACCCAGAACATCATCTGTTGGATACCGCTAATTTATTTATATATATAATAACACGAAAAGTACAGAAAAAATGTGCAGAACTTTTTCTTCTACCATATGGTAGGTGTCACACTTATTTTACAAAGTTTTTTTCTAAAGTTATATTTTGCGTCAATAAACCAATACAATTACCATGTTTCATCCTTTTTTTCGTATTTGGTATTAATTATGGCATTTTTTTTTATTTTTCGTAATTTTCGATATCGAAAAAATGGGCAAAGTGATTTCAGATAAGTACGTGAACTGAGTTTAGTAAAGACATATCGATTTTTGCTCAAGTTATCATGTTAAGGGCCGAGCGGAAGGACAGGCGGTCGACTGTGTATAAAAACTGGGCGTGGCTTCAGCCGATTTCGCCCCTTTTCACAGAAATAAATAATCGTCCTAGAATCTAAGCCCCTACCAAATTTCACAAGGATTGGTAAATTTTTGTTCGACTTATGGCATTAAAAGTATCCTAGACAAATTAAATGAAAAAGGGCGGAGCCACGCCCATTTTGAAATTTTGTTTTATTTTTGTATTTTGTTGCACCATATCATTACTGGAGTTGAATGTTGACATAAATTACTTATATACTGTAAAGATATTAAATTTTTTGTTGAAATTTGACTTTAGAAAAAATTCTTTTTAAGTGGGCGTGGTCGTTCTCCGATTTTGCTTATTTTTATTAAGCATACATATAGTAATAGGAGTAACGTTTCTGCCCAATTTCATCATGATATCTTCAACGACTGCCAAATTACAGCTTGCAAAATTTTAAATTGCCTTCTTTTAAAAGTGGGCGGTGCCACTCCCATTGTCCAAAATTTTACTAGTTTTCTATTCTGCGTCATAAGATCAACTCACCTTCGGTCCTGATGATTTTGATATATGGAAGTCTTTATCTGTCTCGATTCCGTTATACCTGTACAACCAACCGATATCCAATCAAAGTTAATATACTCTGTGAGCTCTGCTCAACTGAGTATAAAAAGATGAGTTGGTATTTTTCCTTCAAAAACTTAGCATTTAGTTTAAATACTACAGCATATGGCTGAGAGGATAAATAGCGGACACAAATTTCGAATTTAATTAAAAAAAAAAAATTAAAAAAAAACCCAATTCATTGTGAGATAAACAAAAAAACCTCAAAGCTGCATAAAACAATAGAATTTATGCTTTCCGGTTCGTTGCTTAAGTCTTTTGTTTGTTTTTGTAGGTTTTGCAAGCTAGCTGGTAGTCTTTTTAGGTGATCATTGCTTATGTAAAAGAAACAAAGTAAATATAAAGCAAGAGCAGCTGTGGTTTTGGTCACTGTTAAGAATGAAAGTCTATAAAAGTTAGTAAAGCATGGCTGCATGATATAATTTTTGATTGATGGTGGTTAAGCGGTGGCGTTTCTATTTCTTTCCTTGCTGGCGTATGCGGTTGAAAAAAAAAAACAAATAGTTTCCATACTAACATTGATTTCTTGAGATGTGTGACGTAGTAGTATTTTCGATCATTTCAAATGTAATTTATTTATACTTTTACCAGCGACCTCTACTGTTTTCCGTTCAGAAAATTGTTTGGACTGGTTTTTGGCTCTCGTTTGAAAGTAGGTACTTTTTGTATTAGGTTAAATTGTTGGTAACAATTAATTTTTTGTAACCGGTTTCTATTTTGGAACCTGATACTTTTTTTACACCTACCTAATTTTGGAACCTACTACTTTTTTGGAATACTACCTTTTTGGAACCTATGACTTTTTGGAAATCTACTACTTTTTTCGATCTGACTATATTTTCAGAACCTAGTACTTTTTTGGAACCTACTACTATTTTTAGCACCTCCTACTATATTTTTGGAACTTTTTTATTGCTACTTTTTTCGAACCTACTGCTTTTTTTCAAACGGTTACCTGTTCGGAACTTACAACTATTTTGGAGCCTACTATTGTTTTTAGAACCTACTACATCTTGGAAATCTACTTTTTTTTTTGAGCTTGCTAGTTTTTTGGAACTCGTTGTCTTTCTGGAAACAACCACCTTTCTAGAACCTATTTTTTTCAATCGAACATTTGTTTGAAATCTACATTTTCTGAAACGGTTTTTACTTTGCAACTGCTACTTGTTTGGCACCTACTACCATTTTGGAACCTAACCCTCTTTTGGAACCTCCCCCTTTATTGAAACCTACCACTTTTTTGGAACCTAGAACTTTTTTGGAACCTAATGTATTTTTGACCGGGTTACATTTTCGGAATATACTCCTTTTTTTCGAACCTACTACTATATTGTAGAGTCTACTAATTTTTCTAAACCCTTTAGCTTCTTTTTGCAAACGGTCGCATTTCCAGGTCCAATATTTTTTAAAACCGGTTATATGTTTAGTAGGTTTTTGAACTTACTCCTCTTTGGAAGCGGTTATTTTTTTGGAACCGGTTATATTTTTGGAATCATTTATTTGGTATGTTCTTTTTTAGAATCAACTTCTTTTTTAAAACAGATTACTCTTTTGGAACCTACAATTTACTACTTTTAGGTACCCACTGCTTTTTTGGAACTTTAAATTTTGCGGAACTTTTTGCCATTTTGGAAATGCTTATATTTACAGAACCTTTTTTGGAACCGGTTATTTTTTTGAAATCGGTTCTTGTGTCAAACTTGCTACTCATTTGGTTATTACTTATTGGAAACGGATACTCTTTGAGAACCGGTTATTATTTTGCAACCGGCTACTTTTGGGAACCGGATACTTTTTGGAACCGGCTACTCTTTCGGCACTGGTTATTATTTTGCAACCGGCTACTCTTTGCAACCGGTTATTTTTTTGGAAACCGGTTATTTTCTCAGAACTATGAAGTTACATATTTGCGAAGTCGGCTCCTATTTAGGAAAGGATTACTTTAGTGGTACCGGTTTTATTAACCGATTTGTTTTTGGGAATCGGTAACTTTCTTGGAATTTATGACTACATTTTTTCGGTAGCTGATTTTCAAATTAATTTTTTATAAATTTCATTATTAACTTTTTTTATTTCTCAAACGCACACCTTAATTCCAGTTTAAAACAACTTTTGCAGTTAATTGCAAGTTTAAATTTTATGCGTAAAAACTGATTTGGCACATAACCCGTACATGTGTTTGATTTTATATTCGCCACGCTTTCGCTTCGCCAACGTAAAGCGTAAGCGCCGTCAACAACGCCTCCAATGAGTATCTTCTACCAAAAGACAACTTGTTCTGGCTTAACAGCAAAAATTCTAGTCACGTTTTCCAATGCAACGTCCTGCATGCAGTTGGCGGTGACTTTCTTTTTTTATAAATTTTTTTTTTTTTAATTTTTATTTGGTTCTTGCTTTTGCTCAGTTTGGCTTGCTTTATTTGGTATTTGATTTTTGTTGTTCAATTCTAAAGCTGCATAGTGGGCCTTAGCGAAATGATGAGAGAAATGGAATAACTTGACTCCACTGAAATATTAAAACTAATCTTAGCTAAATTTTTGATATATATATTGATTTCCAGGAAACATATGTAGATATGCCGTATGAGCTCTAAGCGCTTCCTTCGATGATTTGCAGCTTCATAATGTGTTCTTTTTTTCCTGGTTTTCGTCTCTTTCCCAAGTGCTCATAAAGGAAATTCGCGAAGTTTTTTAAAAAATTGTGTCGGTAGTCTGTAAGGAAGTACTTTCAGCAGACCAACTGTTCAAAAAATACGAGATTACTTTTCTTGATAAGTTAAGAATGGCATCATAAGCATAAGGAAACTTAAAAAAGTTATGAATATTGTCTGCAGAAATGCCTTTTCTTATTTGGATGGTTTGTTTAGCTTCAACAGATCATGATTATTTGCTCATATTACGAACAACTAATTTGATTAAAGACAAGCTGAGTTTGTCGAATTTCCTAAAGGTTTAATTAGGTTAGCTTTAGAGGTCATGCATGGCAGCTTTCCATACGTTTACTGGGAGATATTTTAGCACTCATTAAACTACTTGCTTTCCCATTTGAACTTTAGTTGTGGGTATAATAGCGCAGTTACTTGCGATTATGCCTACAAGCACTTCCACTACCGTTCCAAAAATGGGTATAAGAATCTTGACATGCGTTTAGATGTTCGGTGCTCTGTTTGTATTGGCAATCTTACAATTCATTCCCCTGAGAATTGTTTTCCAAGCAATGGGAGATTTAAGTTTTCATATCTCCATAGAATATTCGATTTTTATTAATTTGAATTTTAATGCATTAAGACAACCAACCTAGCAACAAAGAACATAAATTTTGTCACTAAAACTGTAATGTTCTGGAGCAACCTGAATAATATCGACCTCCTGGAGGATACCGAACTAGTCAGGAAGTCGATAAGACTGATTGACAATAAGATGCTTCGAATAGAGCTTACCCCAGTTCGCTCCTCCATTTTCGGTCTTTTTTGTAGTTAGAATAATTTACATCTTAACTTGGAGTCATCAAGAATTGTTCCAAGATATTTGGCACTTTATCACTTCCACAGATCTCACTAATATTACAAGTTCAAACACCCGTTGGTATCAGAGCTTACCAGTAATAATAGTTAATCTTATCTTATGAGCATAATCAGACACAACGTTTCTCTTTCCAAGCAGTTTGGGACTCCACTCCACAGCCAAAGAAAGAGAGGGTTCGATGCTGCCTAGTCTCCGAACCTACCATTTACCGCCTATACTGTGCTTCCGACCTTCTGCACATTAAGTTTCTTTGGAGTTACTTTCTACCACTTCTTTCAAAAAACTTGGGCTTGTTCGACCTTTACATAGGAAAAACAGTATGAAAAAAATAGCTTCTCGAAGTTGCTTCTTGAAGCTGTCTAGGCAATGCAGTTCTTGGTTACCACTCGTAAGAAGCATAGAGCATGCAGTTGGAGAAAAGCACATCATATCCTCTGAACAGTAAGTGCCTTATGCAGGCGGCTTTAGTCCGGGAACAGCGTCAAGTTTCTTGCTAAAGCGAAGACCTCATGATTTTGGACAACAATAAATGCAGATTAAAAACCCGACCAAAAAAGCTTACTCTAAGAGTGCGACGAAGTATTGACGCCGTGGTGCGTCTCATCTTGTCATAGTATTTCATTTGTCTGGATAACTTTTAAAGAAAATAACAAAAGCTATACAAAGTGTTGGGCATTGCGAGTACACCAGACGTTGCGCACTGTGCACCATATACCAATCTTCTGCCTTCATAACCACTCATTTTGTGCAACTGCAAGCTCTGAAAACAACAAAAACTATACAAAAGTTAAAAAGAAGAAAAAAATAAATAAAAAACAAAAACGCTTTGCCACCCACTGCCAGCACATAGAACAAATACCTGTTGTCATATAAATTGTCAACTTAACTGTTTACGGTTCATCGGCTGTTTTCTGACTGGTCGGAGCCTCATAAAACGTTGCATAGACTCAATAACAACAAAACATAAACAAAAAAAATAAAAATCCCCATCGCCTCATTTGTAAAGGCGACAACTTTATATTTAGTCAATATGTTTCTGTCAAGTACTTGTCGGCAAACAACTAAATGCACTCACACACACACAGACCGACGTACAAATTGCCATTAGCCTGCTTGACACCCGGTTGGTCCGTTACTCTTCGTTCTATTTTATAAATTTTTATTATTTTTTTTTTTGCTTCTATCGCATTACTTGTTGACATTTATGCCCCTCTTTAGTTGTTACTGCGTACATAAATATTTAGTATAACTGGAAATGCGAAGTGCTTACTAAATTCAATTTTTTTTGGTGGGCGCGAACATAAAAATTTGCATAAAAACTTAAAATAACAGTCGTATGTTGTTTTAAGTATTTTTATTGGGCTATTTCGAAGCAGGTTACTGAAGAAGTAGAATTAACTAAATTTATGTACGCAAAAAAATTAAACGAATTATAAAAATTTTGTAGGTTAGGTTAAGCGAAATTGGTTGGCCACCCCGTGATTATTTGCACGAAAGTTCTGATCGAGATCGTGATCTTTACGAAATTATCTTGGGATCATTTAGGAGCTATTACTTAATAATTTCGAAATTATACCAGCGTCTAAGGGCTCTAAAGTGATATCGACACAGTCTAAAAGTGAGAGTACAGCCTAGCTCCAGTTCTCTTTTTCATTTTTAATCGTCTGTGTGCAATACCTCTACCGCTGTTACTTTTGGAACATTTCTGGATTATTTGCGCGAGTATGTCGGATTATTCCGGGTCAATTTTGATTCCATTATAGAACACTTGAGTTCGCTCCAAAACTATTTCAAGATAATTTCGGGATTATAATAGCTACTATTTTCGGACTATTTCTTTCGAACTGTTCGCCATATAAATTTGTCGTGGCATATTACACGATTTGTTATCGAAAAGTTATCGGTTTGTTTTCTAAAAATATCGTTTTCTTATCAAACAGTATCGTTCTTTTTTCAATTCATTATCGCAAATTTATCGATTTGTTATTGAAAGGTTTTCGGTTTGTTGTCGAAGAGTTGTTATCGAAAAGCAATCGATTTGTCATTGAAAATTTATCCATTTGTTGTTGCAAAAGTATAGATTTTTATCGTTAAGCTATCGATTTTTTATCTCAAAAGTGTAGATTTCTTATCGAAAATGTTCCGATTTATTATCGGAAAATTATCGATGTTTTACCGAAAGGTGTAAATTTTTTATGGAAATTTGTAGATTTGTTAGCCACAAGTTATACATTTTTTACCGCAAAAATATAATTTTTTTTATCGAAAAGCTATCTACTTCTTTTCGGAAATATATCTAATTGTTAAAGAAACGTGATCGATTTGTATTCGGCAAACTATCGGTATGTTATCGAAATATTCTTGCATCGATAATATTCGCCCATCGAAAGTGACTAGCAGATATGTATTCAAAGAATACTTGCAAGCGAATTGGATATGATATTTTAATATATAAACCAGGCAAACAAAAAGGGGTTCGAAATTTCTCTCTAACACTTCGCATTAAAGGAATTATCTTTAAAGGTGATTCTTTTTGCTGTTTTTTTAAGCACCTATGCTCAAAACACTGATGACATCAGTGGCTCATACAAAAACCAAACGATAAAACAATCTATTAGTAGGCATTTATTGCTTGTAGTCAAATAGTTGTCCATACGTTATTGTAGAAACACAATTACATATTTAAGTAATTGTAATGTTGTAAAGTTTTTAACGTTGTTTAATTTTGAACTAAAAAAGTCCCTACGCATAAATTTGTGTAGATTTGTGAGGAGTTTACTTTTGTTCCGAAGTATTCTTCTTGTTTCGTAAAGCATCGTTAGCCAAATTTCTTTAGCGCTCTTACTCTAAAGATGTTTCTACCGAAAAAATTCATTTCTTATTTTACCTTCCTGAAATAACTTAAGATGGTGGGTATGCATCTAATTCTAACGCAGCATTAATATTCATTTTACAATAATAAGAGTTGAAGTTAGCACTATTCGCAAGCACACGGCAGCCAGCGTGGTGTGATCGTAGCGTGCTCCGCCTACCACACCGTATGCCCCGGGTTCGCACCCCGGGAAAGGCAACACCAAAGTTTTAGAAATAAGGTTTTACAATTAAAAGACAATTTTTCTAAGCGGGGTCGCCCCTCGGCAGTGTTTGGCAACCGCTCCGAATGTATTTCTGTCATGAAAAGCTCTCAGTGAAAACTCATCTGCCTTTCAGATGCCGTTCGGAGTCGGCATAAAACATGTAGGTCCCGTACGGCCAATTTGTAGGGAAAATCATAAGGAGCACGACGCAAATTGGAAGAGAAGCTCGGCCTTAGATCTCTTCGGAGGTTATCGCGCCTTACATTTATTTTTACACTCAGTGGAGCAGAGCTCACAGAGTATATTAACTTTGATTGGATAACGGTTGGTTGGACAGGTATAAAGGAATCAAGATAGATATAGGCTTCCATATATCAAAATCATCAGGATCGAAAAAAATTTGATTGAGCCATGTCCGTCCGTCCGTCCATTAACACGATAACTTGAGTAAATTTTGAGGTAACTTGATGAAATTTGGTATGTAGGTTACTGAGCACTCATCTCAGATCGCTATTTAAAACGAACGATATCGGACTATATCCACGCCCACTTTTTCGATATCGAAAATTTCGAAAAACCGAAAAAGTGCGATAATTCATTAGCAAAGATGGATAAAGCGATGAAACTTGGTAGGTGAGTTGAACCTATGACGCAGAATAGAAAACTAGTAAAATATTGGCATGGCACCGCCCACTTTTAAAAGAAGGTAATTTAAAAGTTTTGCAAGCTGTAATTTGGCAGTCGTTGAAGATATCATGATGAAATTTGGTAGGAACGTTACTCCTATTACTATATGTATGCTTAATAAAAATTTGCAAATTCGGAGAACTACCACGCCCACTTTAAAAAAAAATTTTTTAAAGTAAAATTTTAACAAAAAATTTTATATCTTTACAGTATATAAGTAAAGTATGTCAACATTCAACTCCAGTAATGCTATGATGCAACAAAATACAAAAATAAAAGAAAATTTCAAAATGGGCGTGGCTCCGCCCTTTTTCATTTAATTTGTCTAGAATACTTTTAATGCCATAAGTCTAACAAAAATTTACCAATCCTTCTGAAATTTGGTAGGGGCTGAGATTCTAGGACGATAACTTATTTTTGTGAAAAAGGGCGAAATCGGTTGAAGCCACGCACAGTTTTTATACACAGTCGACCGTCTGTCCTTCCTCTCGGCCGCTAACACGATAACTTTAGCAAAAATCGACATATCTTTACTGAACTTAGTTCACGAACTTATCCGAACTCGCTTTGAGTTGGTATAAAAAATGGCCGAAATCCGACTATGAGCACGCCCACTTTTTCGATATCGAAAATTTGGAAAAATGAAAAAAATGCCATAATACTATACCAAATACGAAAAAAGGGATGAAACGTGGTAATTGGATTGGTTTATTGACGCAAAATATAACCTTAGAAAAAACTTTGTAAAATGGGTGTGACACCTACCACACTAAGTAGAAGAAAATTAAAAACTTCTGCAGGGCGAAATAAAAAAACCCTTGAAATCTTGACAGGAATACTGTTCGTGGTATCACATATATAAATAAATTAGCGGTATCCAACAGATAATGTTCTGGGTCACCCTGGTCCACATTTTGGTCGATATCTGGAAAAGGCCTTCACATATACAACTACCACCACTCTCTTTTAAATCCCTCATTAATACCTTTAGTTTGATACCCATATCGTACAAACAAAGCCTAGAGTCACCCCTGGTCCACCTCCATGGCGATATCTCGAAAAGGCGACCACCTATACAACTACCACCACTCCCTTATAAAACCCTCATTAATACCTTTAATTTGATACCCATATCGTACAAGCACATTCTAGAGTCACCCCTGGTCCACCTTTATCGCGATGTCTCAAAAATGCGTCCTCCTATAGAACTAAGCCCCACGCCCTTTTAAAATACTCATCAGCAACTTTCATTTGATACCCATATCGTACAAACAAAGTCTAGAGTAACCTCTGGTCCACCTTCATGGCGATATCTCGAAAAGGCATCCACCTATAGAACTAAGGCCCACTCCCTTTTAAAATACTCATTAACACCTTTCGTTTGATACCCATATCGTACAAACAAATTCTAGGTCACCCCTGGTCAACCTATATGGCGATATCTCGAAACGGCGTCCACCTATGGAACTAAGGATCACTCCCTTTTAAAATACTCATTAAAACCTTTCGTTTGATACCCATATCGTACAAACAAATTCTAGAGTCAACCCTGATCCACCTTTATGGCGATATCCCTAAATGGCGTCCACCTATAGAACTATGGCCCACTCCCTCATAAAATACTCTTTAATGCCTTTCATTTGATACACATGCCATACAAACACATTCCAGGGTTACCCTCGATTCATTTTCCCACATGGTTATTTTCCCTTATGTTGTCACCATAGCTCTCAACTGAGTATGTAATGTTCGGTTACACCCGAACTTAACCTTCCTTACTTGTTTTTTTTTTTTTTTTTTTTTTGAGTTCTAGCAACATAAACAGATATTTATCGGTAAGAGAGGATATGATGAATGCGATACATTTTCCCACCAATTTTGACATCCGTTCACAAGAGTTTGATACAACAATAATAATATTTAAACGCTTTATAAGCACGCACAATAATATCTGCAAACAACTGGTACATATGTAACAAAAGACTTAAGCAACGAACTTGCTGGCTAAAAGTTACCATATACATTAGGGTGGCCCTTCGTTGGAAAAAAATAAAGTGTTTGGATTCTCAATCTCACCACCCTAGAAAAATGCGAATAACGCAAATACGAGTATATCCAAAGCCTTATGCCAATCTTTAAAGAGATAAAGGTTGCACAAGGAACTGGCAGTGCTGAAAAGGACGAATTTTATACATTTCAGGTGTTCATATCCCTTTAAATTTTTTAATTTAATTTATTTAACAAAGGTTTATTTAGAAAGCTTTACTCCTTTTCCTTTAATTGGTTGCTTTTTCAATATTAGAAAACGGTCCATTAAAACAGAGCCACAGACTAAAATATAACATAAATGAAAACAGTTTTTCTTCGTTCATTATATACACAGTTAAACGTTTGAATCTAAATTCAAAAGCTTTTAGTACGGCATACTTGGTACTTGTCAGATAATTAGGAAAACGATAGCGCAGAACTTGGATTGGATTTAAATCCTCATAGCTTCATACATATGTATAAACTAGTTTAGTTTGCATTCAAAACTATACTGTTTGAAATTCAAACAAGGGTAATTATAAATACTGGCGGCCACCGTGGTGTGATGGTAGTGTGCTCTGCCTGCCACACCGTATGCCCTGGGTTCACACCCCGGGCAAAGCAACATCAAAATTTTACAAATAAAGTTTTTCAAAGTTTTTCTAAGCGGGGTCGCCCCTCGGCAGTGTTTGGCAAGCGCTCCGGGTGTATTTCTGCCATGAAAAGCTCTCTGTATAAACCCCCTTGACAACAATAGTATAACTATCAAATATATACTTGTTCAAATGTGTACGTATGTATGCGTCTACATACATTTATATATGTACATATGTATGTACACCCAAATATCTCAAGAAATGCATACAATGTAACTACATAAATAGCGATCACGAATGCTCCTAACAAAATGAATTCTGCATTGTGGGATCAAAATGTTGCTTATGATGAGTTTATTGGTTGGCTGCTAACCACCTTCAGAGCGCCACACTCGCATCATAACGACTGACAAAATAACAAATCGCTTGAGTGAAAAAAGAAGCAAATTTGTAAAAGGGAATACATATAAGGGAATTAAATACAAACTAAAATTTCATACATATTCCCGTTTTTCCAAAAACGACGCTGTCTTCAAACAAATAAACTAATTTCTTGAGGTTTTTTTATGGACGTTTTCTGAGTTCTTATGAAAAATACATTTTTCGAATATTTTAGGCTGAAAACAATTTTTATTTAGATTTTCTTGACATTTTTACAAAGAATTAAGCAGGGCGGAACGATACAATGTGGCAGCATGGTGATATACCTACAAACATAAATAAAAATGCCGTGTACTTTGTTTTTGTAAATTCGATGGACAAATGTCAAAATCGTACGGCGCCGGAAGTTGATGTATTAAATGAAATAAAAAAGTTTATAATCAGCTGTCCCATTCTGCTACCTTGTATCTTTCCGCCATGGAATTAAGTTTCAAATCCTGTCCCGAGTACTTTAAACAATATTTGTTTATTTTTTGGATTGGTTTTAAAACTGTTTTAAATTCGACTCGTATTTTTTTATGAAATGACCACCAAATTTTATTCAAGAACTTTATAGTACTTTTAAAGAGTTTAAGTATTCCAAACACGAGATTAAAAACTGGAGTAGGCCCATCAATGGTTAAAGATTTACGACGAAATTTCTAAACGTGTGGAAGTGATAGAAAGATTGAAGCCCACCGTGAACCGGCTGATTGGACCTTATCAGTGCGGCTTTGGACCTGGTAAATCTACCATCGACCAGATTTTCACAATGCGCCAAATCTTGGAAAAACCCGTGAAAAGAGAATCGACACACATCACCTCTTCGTCGATTTTAAAGCCGCCTTCAACAGCACGAAAACGAGCTGCCTATATGCCCCTATGTCTGAATATGGTTTCCCCGCAAAACTTATACGGCTGTGCAAAATGACGTTCAGCAAGACCATCAGCTCAGTCAGAATTGGGAAGGACCTCTGCGAGCCGTTCGAAACTAAACGAGGTTTCATACAGGGTGACTCCCTATCGTGCGATTTCTTTAACTTGATGCTGGAGAAAATTTTACTAGCTGCAGAAATTAACCGCACTGGAACCATATTCTACAAAAGCGTGCAATTACTGGCATATGCTGATGACATTGATATAATCGGCCTAAACACCCGCCCGTTAGTTCTGCTTACTCCAAACTGGAAAAAGAAGCGGTAAAGATGGGTTTGAAGGTGAATGAGGATAAAACGAAGTACCTGCTGTCATCTAGCAAAGAGTTAGCGCATACGCGCCTTGGCAACCACGCTACTGTTGGCAGCCATAATTTCTTAATAGTAAAAGACTTCGTTTATTTGGGAACCACCATCAACACTAGCAACAACATCAGCACTGAAATCCAGCGAAGAATCAATCATGCCAATAAATGCTGCTTTGGACTATGTAGGCAATTGAAAAGTAAAGTCCTCTCTTGGCGAACGAAAATCATATTCTACAAGTCATTTATCGTACCCGTCCTGCTATATGGGGTAGAAGCATGGACCATGACAACAGCAGATGAAGCGGCTTTGGGAGTGTTCGAGAGAAAAGTTCTTCGAAAGATTTATGGACCTCTACGCGTTGGCGATGGCGAGTACCAAAGAAGATTTAATGATGAGCTCTACGAGCTCTACGCAGACATCCACATAGTCCAGCGAATTAATACGCAGCGGCTGCGCTGGCTAGGCCATTTATGCGAATGAAAGATGATGCTCCGGCCAATAAAGTGTTTCTATCGGAACCCGCCTATGGAAGGAGAGGTAGAGGGCGGCCGCCACTCCGTTGGAAGGCCAGGTGGAAAACGATTTAAACTCCCTTGATGTGACCAATTGGCACCGGTTGGCGGAGCGAAGGAGCGACTGGCGCACCTTGTTGGCCGGCCATAACTGTTTAGACGGTTAAGCGCCAATTAAAAACACAACAAACAAAAAAATCCAAAATTAAGCAGAAGTTGATGGAGTTTTGAATTTTGCACGTCCTTAAAGTCAAATTGAATGAGCTACAAGCTCGTGTACTTCAAAGATTTCCAAAAATTCATAATAAAAAGTTGTAAATTTGGTACGCAATTGAAAGCTCGGCACTTCTTCTATTTTATAACTTTTTTGTTATCTGACCAATTTTTGTAATTTTAAATGCGTTTGAGATCAAAATTTGTAGAGATTTTTGAAAATAAATATGACGCAAAGATATGTGAAAATTCGCCTTTTTTACGGTTACAAGCTTCTTTCGCAAGGTACACTCTAATATACAAGTTTATGTGTGTGTGTGGACTATTTCCTGTAATCAATTACGCCCAAGTAAACATACATTTTCACTCTTACTTATGCAGATAGTTCATTTTTTTTATAAATGTGTGCATGTGTGTGTGTATAATAATTTTATGGTTATGCATTTATTATAGCTCAGAAGTGCAACAAAAATCTCATAAAAAGAACACAGGCACACTAATGACAAAAGAGGACGTTGGAGAAAACTGTTGAGAAAAGCAATAAATTTGCAATTATGTTAATTTCTGTGTTTAATATGGGACTGGAACTTTGTATTTACAAAACGCACTGAAGTAAAGAGCTCAAATAAAACTTATACTAGTATATATGGGGTATTCCATCCCATTTCGACCAATTTTGAACCAGCCCCTTTAGAATTGGCTGAAAGTTTTTCTTCTTTTTCTAGCTTACGAAAGACGTTTTTCAGAAGTTTTTCAAATTTTTTCATCCAAAAAAGTTATAAATTTAAAAAAAACACCGTTTTGGTTTTCAAAATGCTATAACTTTTTCAAAAATTGACCGTTTGGGATCTTTTTTTTTTTAATTTGTTTTTAAATGTACTTTTCGGAAAAAATTCAAAAAAATTTTTAAATTTTTTTTTTGTAGTTTTTCGAGATTTTTCGAATTTCGCCCTTTTTTTCTCATAAAAAAACTTCAATCAATTCTGCAATCATCTCCAATAATCCCGGAGTGGGCCGAGAATTTTTTTTTTTTATTTAATTGAAAATAAAAACTTTAAATTTTTTTTTGTATTTTTTCCGAAAAGTATATTTAAAAACATATTTTAAAAAAAAAAAAAAATGATCCCAAACGGTAAATTTTTGAAAAAGTTATAGCATTTTGAAAAAAAAACACCGTTTTTTTCAAAATATTTAAATCTTATTATATATATATAACATATGGAAAGTGATATTAACCATTAGGTGTTCATAAAAATTGCATTAGTGTATATTTATATTGTACTAAGGGATGTAATGTAGGTTCATTTTACTAAGGCGGCACTTAATATTCAGAACATATATTTCTGGGTTAAAAAAGTTTTTTTTTCTAAATTGCGGCATTAAGTTGTCATTTTGTTGTGGCAGGAAATGGTCAACAATTACCGGTTGCTGAATGCGCAAAAAACCACAAACGCATACACTGAAAAAAAAGACTAGTAAAATCAACTGAAATACGGGTAAATTCAACCAAAATTTCTGTAAATTTTTATCCATCGCAACAAGATGTTGAATCAACTGCGCACAAATCGTTAATTCGTAGTTGACCGTTTTAGTAGAAATAAACAAAAAAAGTTGTTGCGACAACTTTGTACGAAAGTACCTATGTTGCCACATAAATAAATAAATGTAAGGCGCGATAAACTCCCAAGAGATTTTAGGCCGAGCTTCTCTTCCAATTTGCGTCGTGCTCCTTTTTAATTTTTCTTACAAATTGGCGGGACGGGACCTACTTGTTTTATGCCGACTCCGAACGGCATCTGCAAGGTAGATGAGTTTTCATGGCAGAAATACACTCGGAGTGCTTGCCAAACACTGCCGAGGGGCAACTCCGCTTAGAAAAATTGTCTTCTGTGTGAACCCAGGGCATTCGGTGTGGTAGGCGGATCACGCTACCATCACACCACGGTGGCACTTACTAACCGAACTTCAATTGGGCGCACATCAAATATGCTGGCAGACATTAAACATTATACACTTTATTATTTTGTTTTATTAAACGCACTTTCACCAAATTTTATATTTTATAATTTATTTAATTTATAATTTTGAACTTCGCTTTGCAAACAGAAATGAAAATAGTAGTCACACAACTGTTTCTCAATTCTTTCAGTTGCAGCTCAGCTCATTCTCAATTTCTTCTCTCGCATGTAGTTGCCACACTTGATTGTTTCGAATAAAACTTTTAGTATAAATGTTTGACATAACATTTTAAACAGAGAACTTTTAAGTTATAGAAAAGTAAAGAATCAAATCGCAGGAAGGTAATTCACCACAGGTGTAACTTTACATGTAATTCGGTAAGATTAATTTTCGTAACACTTTAAGAAACGATTCCAAAACAACTCAAAGTTTTATGTTGTCGGAAACATCAACATTAAAAAAGGATGTTTTTACTATCTTATTGGATACATTCGCATGAGTGAAAATTCTTAAAAACTTGAACAAAATGTTACTAACTTTGGAAAAATCATGTTCGTTCAAACAAAACTTTTGCAACAAGGGGCGCAATTTTGCATTTCGCTTGGAGGAGAAGTTGGAAAATTGTACCCAATAAATATGTGTCCCGGTATCTCATAATTTTTTGCACAGTAAATTCAAAAAGGGTTTTTCGTTTTGTATTGATAACTGAAAAACTAGTATTTTGTTCTTTTCCCATTTTGTGTGTTTTTTCGATTTGGTGGTTTTCTTATTTTGGTGTTTTTTTTAAACAAGTGGCACCATCGTCATAAGTACAAAGTAGAGAGCGTAGTGAGCGTAGAGTTCTCTTTGAAATTTGCTCATGTATTGACTGTTGATCGCTGTTGAAATGACCAGTGAGATCAGTTGTGTTACCCAAAAATCAGTTAGATTGATTAGGAATCTGTCAATTTTACAGAATTTTGTTAACTTAAGAGCGACAATTCCTCTTCTGTTGAAATGATTAAACTAATTTGTTCGCTTGACAAAGAACTCGGTCGAATTAACCGTAATTCGATCAATTTTACCTTGCTTGCTAATAAGCGAATCAACAACACAAAACGATGCATCATGTGATTTGCGCAACTCTCGTAGGTCCGACACATAAGCAGTTTTTCATATAGATGAGTTTAACACATGCTTATGCATTATGAATAGATTGCACATATTTTTAATGAGAACGGTAGAATGAGCGACCCTGGCGCCATCCGATATTGAAAAGTAGCCAACTCCCCAATTTTGTTCCAGGCAAATCATAAGAAGAAGAATTTGACATTTGCTTTGGCTAAGAGTGTTGGCACACTTTGCAAGTGAAATTATTTTTCCCACCCTTTGGTAACTTTTTTAACATTTTTCACAATTAAAAACTGCAATATTACAATCGAATACGACACAAAATATTTTAGCAAGTATTTTTTTTTGTATAGGGAGAATGTTTACAACAGTGTTTCGCGAAATTTTGTATGTGAGTGGACAAGGCGTAATAAACTTCAATTGCCAAGTCTGAAGTTCCTTCATATTTACAAAGGCAACATCTTGGTTGATTGTGACGATGTTATTGGAATGCATAAACTTGTGTTAAACGCATCTATATGAAAAATGTCATTATACCGCGGCCTTCACTAACAAATGCATTTTCATTTTGCCGACGTCTGGTCTATACCAGTGGTCGGCGCGTCATAGCGCAATTGAGCCACTTTGCTTCACACGTATGTATTCTTATTCTCTATCGTTCAGTCGTTAGCGAGACAGCAAAGAATAACACAGGCCGGCAAAAAATTTGATCATAAACCAGACCTAAAGATTTTCGATGCACTGAATTCAAATCTGGACGCAGAATTGCTCTATCACGTCAGGATATTGAGATATCCTAACCTAAATGTGCAAAAAACACCGTTTTTGCCTATTTTTGAGGTTATATATAAACGACAGATTTTGTTTTTTTTTTTTTTTTGTTTAAGCACACATAGCATCCTAAAGAAGAAGTCTTTCTCTTACGAATGGCGTTGAGTTTGCTCAAATTTCTTTCTTTTTTTTTTCGCTAAGATAGAGCAATTTAAAATTTATAAATTTGCTAATTTTCCTATAGCTGAAAACCACTGAATTAACGTAGGTATGATGCAGTAGAACACATACCTCTTACGATAAGTCTTACGATAATTGCTCTATCTTAGCGAAAAAAAAGATATTTAAGCAAACTCAACGCCATTCGTAAGAGAAAGACTTCTTCTTTAAGATGCTATGTCTGCTTTAAAAAAAAAAATCTGTCGTTTATATATAACCTCAAAAATAGGCAAAAGTGGTGTTTTTTGCACATTTAGGTTAGGATATCTCAAAATCCTGACGTGATAGAGCAATTCGGCGTCCAGGGGCATCGAAAACCTTTAGGAAAGTATGGTCTGGTTTATGGTCAAAAAAATCGGTCTCATTTTGTCGGCCTGTGTAATCATTGCACACGGCTATCGTACAAATGTTAAGATTCCCAGTGAGAAATATTGTGATGGCGAAACGCAACTTTCAAGATGGTCCTTCCGCAATTAAGTCATTGTCTTAACATTTTCGTGGTGGATTGTTACCTTTTCAGATTTGTTATAGATAATCAGTAAGAGTTTTTTTTTATTATTTTAACAAAAGTCGAAGCAGCTTCATTCTGACCTCACTTTTTTACGCGCCAAAAAAGAACTCAATTTTTGCTCGGCAAATAATTACTGTAGACTATTTGAAGTAACTTAACAAAATAATTAAAAAATTAACATGAATAAATCTTTATATATTTTGTTTTTTTTTGCAAGTCAGCCACATATTTGACAAGCCAAGTTTCGTATGCATTTACATACACGCTAAAATATCAGTTACCCTCCGAAGCGACTACAACTTGATGAATAAAGAGATTTGGGAATATTTCAAACTATTTCTGAAACAAAAATCAAGTTTTCCAAAGAGTGTTTTTAATAAATATACGTTGCCACTTCAACTTTACACTTACATTTAAATTTGTGCCTAGCACTGGTTCAGATTTTGCGCGAACAGCCGTCTCGAATAGTTGCTAACTTATTCTCGTGTCGGCATCTCAAATTGGATTTGGCTGGTCGGCCCGCCATAGCTCAATTCAGCCAGATTTGCTTCACACATATTCTTACTCTCCATCGTTCAGTGGTTAGTGAGACTGCAACGAATAAACACTGCGCATAGCTGTCGCAGGAATGTAAAGATTCCCTGTGAGAAATAATATAGTGGGGAAACGCAACTGTTAAGACGGCCTTTAACGGTAATTAACTCATGGTATAAACATTTTTAGGGTGGATTTTTATATTAACAAAAGTTGTAGAGCTTTCATTCCTGACTAACTTTCTTTCTGAGTAAAAAAAAATTTAACTTTTGCTGTGCAAAAAATTACTATAGAATGTTTAAATTAGCTTGGCAAAATTTTCAAAAAATTAATGTGAATGAATCTTTATGTTTTTTTTAAGACAGCCACATATTTTTAAAACTGCTTTTAATAAATGCATGTTGCCATTTCAACTTTAATTTCCTTCTAGGATACTCATGCTCTCGCAGTCACTTAAACACTTCCATTTAAATATTTGGCGACCACTGCTGTATACATGTTTATCTGTAGTTTATGTAAGGTCATATGCGCTATTTGTTTCAAAGCACATCTGTGTGAAATATTCTCTTCGGGCTTAGAAACTGCTTATGTGTGTGTGAAATATATTTCGTTGCCTTCCAAGTATGTGTGTGTATATGGCTTGCTGCTGTTGTGTAGCATTTATTTACTAGCGGCATTGTGACATATCGAGACTTCTAATATTCGCCATAATATTAATAAATGTGCCGCACTTTTACACCTCGCGTAATGCAATTGTATGTTGCACGCTGTCATAATTGCGGAAATATGTAGCAACGTGCATCTCTTGAACGGAAAATAACATTAAACTTGCCTCGCATGTATTGCCCTGTTGCACTCTAACAGCTACTGATGAAGGCCTTTTACACAGGGTTACCGCTATATTAACGTTAGAATTGTATTGCATGCAGTGTGCCGTTGGTTGTATCAATATTTATTTACAACACTTTCATACACACTAATATATGTTATTGACAATATGTACACCTGTGCGTCTTTATGAAACATGCGGAAGCTCTGCTTTAGTTTTTCTACCTCACACTTTTTATTAGTTGGCCAGTGATATTGATCATTTATATTTGTAAGCAAATGAAGATATTTCCAATTCGGATCTGTTATTTATGTAACAAAGAAAATCAAAAGAATGAAAGATGTATATTGGAACGATTTTGCGTCATCCTTTGTCAAATTTGGTTTCGAGACAAACCGGCTTCGTCGTTGTGCCATCACCGTGTCGATTTTCTTTCCACCGAACGAAAATCAACACTGATGATGGTACAACGCCGAAACCGGTTTGTCTCGAAACCAAATTTGACAAGGAAAATCGTTCCAATATGCATCATTTATCCACCCTGTCGGAAAATCATCAAAACATTCATTGTTGCTTTCTTACACCTGTGCCACTTGCTGCTTCCAGCTCCGACAGCTGTATCACTCCTAATTGTTGAAGTCTGTCAAGCGCAAGACACGAGCACAAGATGTGTTCGATCGTTTCCTCCTCCAATCCGCACTTCATACATCTGCTTTCATTCAACAAGCCTCATTTGAAGGCATGCGACACCAGAAGGGAGTATGTAGTCCAGAATATCCTGCATGAGTCTACAATCCTCTCCTTTTAATGATAGCACTAACTTTGTTAGTCTAAGGTTCTAAGACCTATTCAGCCTACAGCTGACTCTAGAAAGACCAGGTGGCTTATCGAATAGTCAATATGGATTTCGCAAATCAAGATCCACCGTAGATGCAATACAAACAGTCGTCAATATAGCTAGAGAAGCTATCTCTGGAGGCCAAAATAAAAGGAAGTTCTGTGCACTGATTATGTTGGACATCAAGAATGCTTTTAACACTGCGAACTGGATGCAGATAATGGCAGCGCTGCAAAGCTTCGGCACTCCAGCTTACTTACGCAGAATTATAGGTAGCTATCTTAAAGACAGAGTACTTCTTTTTGACACGGATCAAGGAGCTAAAGAGTACAAAATCACAGGAGGCGTCCCACAGGGATCTGTTCTCGGTCCAACGCTTTGGAATGTAATGTATGACGGGGTGCTAAAGATTGATCTACCAGAAAACACGCAAATTGTGGGATATGCTGATGATATTGCAGTGGTAGTAGTGGCCAAGAAACTGGACCTGCTTCAAGCATTATGTAATGACGCCGTAGCAAGAATAAAGGAATGGCTGACCAATACAGGACTGGAGTTGGCTAGCCAAAAGACGGAAGTGGTATTAGTAAGCTCCAAACGGTCGGCGAACGAGTTAGTCTTAACTGTCGGGGATCATCAAATCACCTCAAAGGATTCCTTAAAATACTTAGGAGTGCACATTGACTCTAAGTTAACTTTCAAAGAGCACTTCAGAGCGGTGGGGGAGAAAATTACCAAAGTTAATGGATCACTTATGCGAATAATGCCTAACATTGGTGGTCCGCGCGAAGCTATACGTCAGCTATTGTCCACAGTAACCAGCTCAATAATACTATACGCAGCACCAGTGTGGTATGGATCTAAACAGACCCATCAAAAATATATATTAGCAGCGTACCGACTTGCTTCTTTAAGAATAGCAAGTGCTTATCGGACGGTGTCCGACGACGCGATCCTGGTTCTAACCCGGAAAATCCCAGTGGACTTACTGGCAAGCGAAATGGCCGATCTGTATAACACTAATATCGAGCGACCATCTGAAGAAGACAAGAAAAGAGCAAGGACACAAACAATAGCTAAGTGGCAAGAACGGTGGGAGGCCTCGAGTAAAGGGCGTTGGACTTTCACACTAGTTTGGAACGTAGCTCAATGGAATGAGCGGAAGCACGGCGAACTGAACTACCATCTCACGCAAATAATGAGTGGACATGGCGGTTTCAAAGAGTATTTATGGAAGCGTAGGATAGAGGAAGATCCTCATTGCCCAATGTGTACCACAGAGTTAGAAAACGCAGAACACGTCATGTTCTACTGCCCCCGTTTCCACGAAGAAAGACTCACCTTGCATGGAGTCTTTGGGGAGGAACCTACCACGAGAAATTTAGTTTCACATATGTGCAGCAGGAAAGAATGCTGGACTGCAGTGAGCAAAATGGCATTTATAGTAATGACACGCCTGATGGATGCTGAGAGGGAGCGCAGAGAAATGCGCATGCGAAGCAGTGGTGATTAAATGGACACTCAGAGCAAATAGCGGGAACCTGGACGCAGGGACAACAGTAGGCTCTTAAAAAATGAGAAATATGGAACGCCACCCTGAAGTAATGCGAAAGTGGTGCCGGGGTGGGCGACGGTTCCAGAACGGGGCTGTTTTTTAGTCTACGGACACACGGTTGCTGCGACGGCAGCAATTATGGTGCATTAGGCATTTTTCAGCCAAAAAAAAAAAAAAAAAAAAAAAAAAAAAAAAAAAAAAAAAAAAGATCTTCGACACTTTACAGCCTTGCGGTTAGGCACGCTTTTCTCGATTTGTCGATCATGTGCAAATCTCGCTTTCACTTAATTTCGCTCAATTTTATTGTGACATTTACGAAGCAAGCTTCGAGGAATGCGACCTTTTTAACTAGTTCATTTGCCTTTTTATTTCCATCTATTCCATATGCCCTGGGACGCAAGATAGATGTATGCATCTCCCTATGTCGATTCTTGCTAAATTGCGTACAGTCTAACGCACTTTTTGATGCTGTGCTATACGAGATTATTGCTTAATTTGCTGCTTGGCTGTCAATATAAAAGTTGACGCGGCTGCAATTTAAACTATTTTCTTCCAGTGTTTCTACTCCTTTGGTTTCGACTACTACTTCCACCTGAAAAACGTTACAGTGACCTGGCAGCTTATGAGAACTTTTTAATTCCGGATCAGCACAGTTCACTGCAGACTCTACGCCTTCCGTTATTTTGGAACCATCTGTGTAAATGTATATCGTCCGCCATTTGACCACAATTGTGTCAACCATCCACCTTTATTGTGGCTCTAAGAGCCCATTCGAAGCGCATATACGGAATAAGGTAGTATGTTCGTCCTGTAATTGATAACGCTATACTAATATGGCAGTATGGTCTGCTTTCAAGCTCCCCGAAGCACTGAGCCTCGTTGCAGCTGTTAACGCTATGTTCTTAGCCACCAGATCTACAGGTGGAATGTGCAGAATGGCGTACAGTGCAGCCGTCCGGGTTGTTTTCTGGGCTCCTCTAATTGCAAGCATTGCTAGCTTGCATACTCTCCCTGATTTTTTGAGGTAAGTGCTTTTTTGTGTGGCTATCAGCCATAATAGGATAGGCTTAACAATCGCTGTAAACATTCAATGAGAGAGCAAGGACGATAGACCCCACTTACACCCCATCATTCTTTTACAAGTATAAAGTGCCTTCGAGGCCTTCTACATTCTTTTCTCCACGTTGAGATTCCATGACAACTTACGTTCTAGGATGATTCCTAGACACTTTGTGTCTGGTTCATTTAGGGACCTTGTACGTCATAGTAAACAAGACCATCTACAGTTATGTATATATGTATATCTTGAAGTGCCGATCCATCAAAGGGCTAATTGTTCCCAATCTTCACTTACGCTGACATTTATAGGTAGGTAGGAAAAAGTTTCACCTTCCAGAAACTGATCTGAACCGTCACAAAAATTATCGTTAAGTCAAACCAATTTATTCAACTCTATGAAGAGAATAAGCAAGTTGTTGAACCAACAGCAAGCCAACCTTGAAATTGTGCAACGCTTAAGGGGCGTAGTTACATTTACAATTTTACTACCCATAATTTTATTGATATAACAATTCCCTACATAAACATTTGCTTGTGTATTTGTATAAGTATTTAAATATATGAATGGTTCTGGCTAGCGGTAGACTTTTGCAAATATTAAAGCTACAAAACGTTTCGTTCAACCACGAACGCCCTTTCTGACTGTGATTTTCTTGACTGTAAAGTTGCGCATGGGCTAATGGCACAGTTTATTGCTTTGATTTTGTAATTTAATTTTAATAGTTTGCGCAACTCTTCTCTTCCGCTTTGCAGCTAAGTTGACTTTTGCATGCAACATAAAATTTATTCAGAGTACATTGGAAGCATTTGTTATTCTTTCAATGCAGTTATAATTTGAAATTAGATTGGAAAATAATACTTGAACTTGTGAGTGCTAAAATTTTATTATTAGGTCTTATGATACTGCAATTCTTATAAAGTTTTGATTACCCTTTTTATGAAGCTCTTTTTATATATGTAGCATTTCAAAAGCGTGTCTGAAGTCAATTTCAGATGCAGCATTGAAAGTTAATGAATCTGCTATAAGAAATAAATTGGTTTAAATGTAATCTGTGATTTCCAAGCTAGTTCTAGTCACAGCTGGTTAAGTTTATTTCAAGGGTAGACAAGCTTTTATTTTGATAAATATCTATTTTATTGTAACGAATTTTGGGAAATTCCTGATTATTATGCACCTTCTCTTAACGTTCTAATCGCTGAACTGTCGAATAAATAACTACACTATTCAGTATAGCAAAATCGCCTTTATTTACAAATCTACTTCACAATTACAATTATCGCGTACTTCACTTATAGTTAGTTTAAATCAAATTGATTCATTATTGCTTGCACCGTGCTGCCTTTATACTCTCAGTAAACCTCATTCACCTATATCTCCTAAGGCCTAAACTTTTCACGAACATACCTTCTGGAACAGTTGTATCTCATAATGTGTTATTTAGCTTGATACATGTATATCTGTAGTTTATGTTTCTCTTTTAGCTATATACACGTGAATGTGTGAGTAACAGCTTCTGCTCTTAACTAATGATAACGTGATGTGTCATTGTTTCTCTTTCTTCCTCGCTTTTATCTGCTGATTACATATGCGGTTGTGAAATAATCTCTTCGCTTCAAGCTGCTAGTTATCTGTGTGAAGTATTCTTCGTTGCCTTCCATGTATGTGTGTAAATGGCTTACTGTCGTTGCGTTTATTTACTAACAGCATAGACAAGTTAGAAATGCTAATATTCGCCACAGTATAGTTTGACCACCTCCTTAGCCTGTCATTGTGTGGTAAGAATATAAAGCCAGATAAATATTTTTCACTGATATGCAATAACAATACTTTGAGATCAATGAAGATATATGGATCGGATATGAAATGTAAGCAGTAACCGTACCGTAAACGGATTGCAAATAGGAATCGAAATCGGAAATGAAAGTAATCTTGGAACAGAAGTCGAAAAGAGAATTATAAGTAATCGATATTGAAACTTCTAGAAAAACTGAAAGTGGTTTCCGAAACCAAATTGAAACTGAAACAAGAAATACTTTTCGTATCGATAGCAGTTCAATTGCCAAGTTTATGTATGGCAACAAATGTGAAAAAACGACGTTTGTGATACAAAAACTGTCGCCATGTGGCTACAAATTTTTACAATCGCATTGAAATCGAAATACTACTGATTTCTCACACGACATCAATCTCGAAATTGTACTCGAAACTTAATCTATATATAAATCCAAATCTAAAACTAAACTCATGACCCAAGAACCGAATCCAAAAATCTGAACTTATACTCGACTATAAACCGAAATAAAATTGAACTGAACTAGAATTGAAATCTGAACCAGAACAAGTACCGTAACCGCAACAGAAATCTGAACTGGAAGAGAAACAAGTACGTGAAGAGGAATGGACCCCAAACATGATTCTGTGTTGGGACAATAACTAAATCAGTATTCTGAAACAGTTATAGATATCGGACTTAAACAGAAACCAGTTATGAAACGGAACAAGGAACAGGAGCAAAAATTGGCCAGAATAGACACAAAGCCGAAAAAGGTCCTGAGGAGGAACAGAAAGATAAAACGGAGCGACACATGAAGCAATCATCAGAATTTTTAAAATAAAAACCGGAACAGAATCCGGGATCGAGTTAGCAATAAAAATTGGACCTGGATAGGAACCAGTTCTAGCCCGATTTTTATTGCTCTTCCCGATTCTGGTTCAGTTTTCGTTTCCAATATTCTGATAAGAAACAGGAAAAGGAATATGCAGTAAAACAGAAAACCGAGATGGAGGCAGAACCCAGAATAGATCCAAAACAGGAACAGGAATGCACATTTTAGGTGCATAGGAAGTAATACTTTATCAGAATAAGACGGATGTTAAACCGAAACAAAACGCAGCTCTGTAACATAAATTTAAGACTGATGATAACTGCAATTGATATGGGAACGGGAACAGATGCTTGAACGAAAATTTGCGAAGATACCGTAATAAAAAAAGGAACAGATATCAGAATAAAAAAAGAGAAACAGTTCGGTACCTAGAAATCGGAATAGAAAATCGTACATGTTCCCGAATATAATTAAACCAAGTGTCCCCGAAATTCAAACTGTGGCTGTGTGATTAAAACTAAAATCACCTTATTGGTAGTGGTTTAGTTGTTAATGAAAAATCAATGAGGTAGGACGTGTGCATGCATGTTTGTTAGCACACAAAAAGTAATTCGTAAATATGACATATCAATACTACTTTATAGCTTGAGTATACGGAAAAATTTAGACAAAATAAATTGTTAACATGAAACTGTTAAAACATTCTACGCATGAGCGTTTGTTTAAAAAATATCTTTTCGCAAATGCGCAAATAAACAATAGCCAAAGAGAATAGATAATAAGAGACACCAGCTGACAATGTCGGGCAGAATTGCAATTTGCCAATATACCTACTTCGTGGGCTCGGCTATTCCGTCTCTTCCTATTTTTCGTAATTTCTTGTCTCATATTTTTTGTTTCGCCTGACGAAAATTAAGTAGAGAATAAGTCAAGATGAGTGACATTGAGTTATTTTCTGCATTTGAGCTTTTTGAAGTTTTGTTAACTTTTGTACAAATGCTTACAAAATGCGATTTCATGCAAAATAGCATGTTAATATTTTTGTACAAATGAGTAGAATATTTATGCACAATTTACGTTCAATATTTATACAATATTGAAAATTTTAATTTAAATAAATAAATTATACCATATTACAATTTAATTAATCAGGGGGAGGTGTTGCGTTTTGCCGACGGCAAATCTTAATAATGGCAACCAAAATTTACATGATTTCAAAATGTAATTTCATGCAACATAGCATGCACGATATTTATGCAACAAATATATAATAAATTATATAATTTGTATACAACAATATACACTTGTATATATATCAACTTTCAAATACCTAAATATGTTTATAATTTATGTCATATATTTTAATATACTTTTCTTTGATATTTAGTTTTGATAGATATAAAAATATTGTCAATTGAAAATAGTTCTGTTCTATCAAATTATAATACTTAAAATAAAAGAACATTTCAAAAATTTCAATCAATTTCATTAATCAGGCGGAGATCTATAAGATTTGCGTTTTGCCGACGGCAAACCATATTATTGGTCACTTAAATTTACATACATTGCATAAAATACATATGTATGTATGTACTTATAATAAATAATATTTACCTGCACTTTATTGCCTTTTGATATTGAAATCCTCATATACATACCCACCCACCATTTGAATAATTTAGTTTAAAATGCTTATACCTGTTGTTATTAAATTTCATCATAAAATTAGTGTGAAAAGTAATCACATTTTTTTCTGAAATGAGTAAAGTACAATTTTTAAAAAAATATCAGATATGATGAAAGATTAATAAAATGTGTTAAAAAATATGAATATATAATACATACATTCATAATTTCGAATAAAAGTATATTTTTAAATTATAACGTTTTTAATCATGTGATGATGATATTTTTTATCAAAATTAAAAAAAAAATCTCTCTGTGTATATTATTGGGTATGTGCAAAGATATGCAAGTATATTGATTGATTTCAAAACAACCAACTTCAACCAAAATTATAAATAATTTGGATCAACCTAATGTAATTTTGTGTAATTATGTGGTATGTGCTGCAAATACATATATCTGTGATCACAAGTCATAAGAGCCAAAGTGTAAAATAATGTAAAATGAATGTAGAAAACGCTTAAAATTTCGAATATAAAAGTCAAATACCATTTTCAAAATCATTAGTCCAAATATGGTTATAGAATGTTTATTTAATACCTATAAAATTTAATATTGTGAACTTAGGCGTTTATGACTTTTGCCCACATATATATGTGTACATTAGACTGGGTCGAAAAAAAGTAGGAAAAATCAGCCTCTAAATTTGAAGCTTATGCCAAGAGGTCTCGAAAAAATGTTATTCAGTTGTACCATATCTACATATTTATTACCGATTTTGTATTATTAAACTGTACGTGAAAGTTTTAAATAGCTACAGCTAAATAAAGAAGCTAATAATAATAATAATAATCTATTGCTTCAGCAAAATATTTTAATTCTTTCTTTAGCCGGCAGCAGATTTTTCAAATCCTTCACCCATCATTAATCTACGCGCGCGATGTGCTGTACCAAAAACATCATTAACCACTTTACTGAATTTACACAATCTAAAGTATCACAAATTTAAACAATCTAAAGTTTCACATAAAAATTCGAAAATAAAAAAAAATTAATACTTACCTAAGTTGGCAGTAGGAACTGCATTCTCCTTCAACCTTTTGTTTGACCATACGGCTTCAGGCCTGAAGTGAAGGGAACATAGAAAGTTCTCCTTCTTCTTCAGACTTGAAATTTTTAAATTATCCATCCATTTTTTTAATAGGTTGGGGTCGGCCGGAAACGAAAAGAAAGTTAATCGTGAATCTGACCTTGCATTTCTTCTTAATGAAGGAATTGTTCAATACTAAAATTTATTTTATTAATTTTTTTTTGATTTTCACAATTTTCACAATTTTGTCACAGTTTAATTTTTTCAATTATTTAAAATTTATTTTAAAAATTTTTTTGTGTATGTTTGTATAAATATAAGTAAACATTTTTTTGTTAATTTTTTTTGATTTTCACAATTTTCACAACTTTTTCACAGATTTTGATTTGCGCAGAAATATATGCATCTACTTAATTCGAAGTTTTCTGTATATTAAATGTTCATTGGAATTTTACCAATTTTGGCGCAATTTTCTTCCTATAATTTCCAGTAAATCAGAGGTTAATAACTTTATTGCTCGAATACAAATACATATACATGTATATAATATTGTATAGATTTTAAAAACACATATACAATATATATATAATACATATATAAATTTTGGAAAAACTTATACACCTGCATAATTCCTTTTAGTTTCTTTAATCATATACCACGATTTCAAACTTCACCTAACACTTTACAACATTTTCCACAATGTTTGTTTATATTTCCACTTTTTTGCACAATTTTGCGAAACAAATTTTTCTAAAATTTTTGTTTATATTTCCACTTATTTGCCTTTTGAGCATAAACAACACACACTTTTCACAACACAACACAATCTTCTTTTCACTCATTTAAGCTCAAATGAACAACTTCTTTTTTCAAGAAATCTTATTTTTATGACAATATTTCACTTCACTTAACTTTTTTATCTTTTTTTACACAATTTCATCAACTTTTTACACAATTTTAATCACTTTTTTACTAATTTGCACAGAATATTTACGTATTTTTATTCCTTCACTTTTTATCCTGTGTTTTTTTAACATTTTCATTTACACTGACATTTCACATTCTCACTCAATTTATGCTTTAGCTCAAACACAATACTTTTTGCACAATTTCTTGATTTTAAGCCAATATTTCACTTCACTTCACTTTTTTATATGTTTTTACACAATTATATTAAATTTTTACACTATTTATTTGCCTTTTTTATTCACTTTTTACACTATTTTAATACAGAAACACAATATTTACTTTACACTTACTGAGTTAATTCTTCACTGCACTTTACCAAATCTTCGCGGACAGGCACAAAGAGGAATGGCCGAGCCCATGAAATGGTACATTGGCAAATTTCATACAAAACGCAGTCGGTTTTCTGAAATGGCGATATGACGCCTCTTATTATCTATCCTCTTTGCAATAGCCTTACCCGATGTTGCTACTCTGCTTGTTCAGCGACAATGTGAATGGCGTCAATAATTATTCAACTAAATGATGACCGCTGACTTAAACTGACAAAGATATTGGAATAGAAACCAGAAAAGGTAACACAATAGGAGCCAAATCACATATCGGTTTATTAACCGGAACATATACTGAAACATAAACAGGAATAGATGATGGATTAGAAATTAGAACGATAATTGGAACAGAAACTGGAACTGATACTGGAATGAAAACCAGAACAGATGACGGAACAAAACCCGTTACAGGTACTTGAAAAGAAACGGGATAGGTATCGCAATAGGAACAAGAACAGATAACGGCATGAAAAGCCGCAACAAAACTAGAACAAATACCGGAAAAAACCTGGAATCCAGAGCAATTGTCGGAATCAGAAAATAGAGTTGGAGAATAAATTTCGAAACACCTTCAGAACATGTAGACAAAGCTTAAACTAGACACTCTTTCACAGATTCAAGATAGCACAAAAACATTCGTCATCTTCAACCTCCGCATATGTTTCTCAGGCCACTTAGCTCTAATTTTTCTTTCCTTACAAGACGACCGTTATAGAACGAATCAAAACATTACACTAAACAAAATCGAAGTTCAAATTAAAGCTAATACTGCAAATAGAACCAAAATTTAAGAAAGAATTGCTGGCAGTACTTGGGGAAAAAACAAAGAAACGCTTATTACCACTTACAAAGCAATTGGCCAGCCGAGTGCATGCTACGCGTCCCCTATATGGTCGCCAAGCCTAAAAACCACTCACTGGAAGAAGCTACAGGTCTGCCAAAATACTGCTTTCAGAACCGCCACGGGCTGCCTTCTTATGACCCCAGAACACCATCTATATAACGAGGTGAGAATACTCCCCATCAGGGAGAGAAAAGAGATGCTAACCAAACAGTTCCTGTTGAATACCCAGAAACTTGGGCATCCCAACAGACATCTTATTGATGAAACAACACCGCCCAGGGGATTATGGTGTCATCTCCGTAAGTATTGTAAGGAAATGCGGCGCTTGAGAACTCAGCCGTATGAAGCCAAAAAACACAAGCAGGTCCTCAGTGAACTCCACAAACAGGCGTCGGACCTTTATTCCAGGAATTGTCCGGTGAATCCAGTACTCAAAGAACAGTACCCAAAACTTGCGGAAGAGGAACGCACACTCCCCAGGGAAACGCGAGTCACTCTAGCTCAACTTAGATCTGGATACTGTAACAGGTTAAACTCTTACCTATCCAGAATCAACCCCGACATACAAAATGTGTGCCCTACTTGCAATGTGTGCACACATGACACCAACCATCTCTTTAATTGTAATGTGGAACCAACGCCTCCAACACTACTCTCATTATGGTCCACCCCTGTTGAAACAGCAAGATTCCTTGGACTGCCGTTAGAGGATATTGATGACAATTTGTGATCGGTCTTATTGGATGGGGCGAAGCACTGCTACAACAGCAACAACAAAAAGAATTTGGTACATTTATCGAAACCGAAACATAAGTGTAAATTGAGGCGAATTTACAAGCAGGAGACGAAATGGAATCCATGGTGTTAACTAGTTTGATATACTGAAGCGAAGCTATCCTGGACATGACGCAATCCAGATAGGGCGACATATAGATATAAGAAAATCTGACATCAGAACTATGATTGGTCTGGATTTGGTCGTGTATTGATTGTGTATTTTGGAACTGTGCAAATCGGGACTATGTGGCACACACGATGGTTCCTTGAAACGGCTTTTTATGTGCTAACGAGCTTTGTAGATGTCGAGTTAAACTTAATCATAGCCACTTGACAAGAACTAAGTATGCTGTTGTGAGGTAAGGCTCAGATGAAAAATAAAAATTGAAAATTGAAAAATGAAGATCCTTACCACCAGTTTTTAGAAGAACAAATCAAAGGTCACTTTCCCAAGCCCATCACCACTCCTCACGCATGTCAATTATTCGAAAAATTTGAACAACCATCATAAAATTATATTGATAAATTTCACTTCTGCTAACAAAATTGCATGACACATAAACAATTCGATAAAAAATTTTGCTTAGAAACGGCTTTGATCTCTCATCGCTGGCTGTAATCAGCAAACACGCCAAACATTCTTTCAATTTAATGGCAAATTTGTTATGTCTACATCAAAAAGAAACCCAACAGAAGCAAGGAAGTTTTTAATCTTTTGATTTCTCCTTCATTTTGTGCAAAAACAAAAAACGAAATTGTATCTTGATTAAACAAAAATAACAAATATTGAAGCGCAAGAAAACACGATCGGTAAGTAAGGCGGTAGCCGGCATTAATATCAGGCGGTTAATGGGTCAAATAAACTTTGGCGGCACAGTCGGAAGTTTGCACATTTCGGCAATAAAGCAGAGAGTGGATTTGTTATTGACTTCAATGTTGTGATGGGTTGGTTAATGTTTTTTCAAAAAAGTTTTGTAAAGCGCCCCTAAATTGATCGAGTTGACGAACCATTGTACTGTGACCTAGGCGTGTGATAATACAAAGAAAATTTGGTGTGGGCTAGAGATAACCGTAACTTCCGTACGCTATGTTCATCAAGCAAGTAACCGCGAGCCTGTTGATATATATAAAAATTTGAATATGTACCAAACTTACACCAAGGGATTAGGGGGCTTAGAATATACCCGCATTAGGTGTGTCTGCCGTAAAAAGCGACTAAAATACCCAAATTATACAAGGGGCTGTATGACGCAACCCCTGCAATTTATAGCTTCTCCGAACAAATATTCAAACCCGCCTATCCGTGGCGAATCCTGTTTCTTTAGCAGCCGAGACTCTGGCTACTTCAAGCTCCTCATGGTACTAGGAGGTGGGAGGCGGGATGGCCTAGAAGGTTTAATGTGGTCATACTAAATCGTCCCTGAAATGATCGGCCTTGTACCATAATGGTGCTTGTTACCGTGACGTACCGGATCTATATCTGTCAAAGGACCAATACCATCGGCGAGTCTCCTTATCGCTACAATAACAGAAACAGCTTGGCTTGAAAGCGGCAACTTAAAAATCACTTCCTTTAAAGGTCAGAACATGCCACGGCTGTTCTTCTTCTTTTTCTTGTAGAGATAAGGATACCCCCAGTTGCGGGGAACATTTCAGAAAATAGCAGCATTAAGGAACTATCCCGATCATTACAGAAACGGGTTTTTATGGCCACGTTCAACTTTCATAGAATCTGGCATAAGGGAGTTGGGATCGCCATAGATCCTACTACTAAATAAATAGCATTTGTCGGGAAAAGGTTGCGCTACACAACCCCTTGAATACAAGGCCTTGGTTGATAATTCTTTTCACTGATGATCATAATGGCAAATCTCTGAAGAACTTTGGTTTAGGAGCATGGATTGTTCGGAGTATTTTAAGAAAGTTATCGACGGTAACTGGTTAAGGATTTTATGAGTACAAAGTTAACAGCAATACCATAATGTATCTCCAAAACAACTAAACAATAACGAACTCATGGCGGGTTAAGGGACTTCAAATATTCCCGCGGTGGGGCATGACTGTAGGGAGAAGCTGCTAATACAAAAGCAGGCTGGATTCATATCCGGCAAAAAGACTGACCACATCTTTAGTGATCCCATAAACTTTCGGGGAAAGTTTTTGCGGTAACGCCAAGGCACGCCAGGAGACCTATCGGGCCTTGAGATATCCGCCACAGTGGGTAGGAAAGCGGGTCATGATGCATAGCATGATGTTGCTTTCTTGGTAAGGAAAAAAAACTAAAGTTCAGAAGAGTAAAGGAGCATATTAGCGCGATCGACATCATGGCGAGTTTCTTAAACGTAATGTTGATCAGCGCCTACGCATTAAAAGATTAGGCAACACATGCGAATTAAGTTAAGCTGAACCGGCCGGTCCGTGGGGACCTCTTATATACAGAATGAGTTCATGATATTACCAGATGTTGGCTCAACGACCAAACTGAAAAACCCTATCAGAAACCAGGAGCTCTGTTGTAAAGTAACCCCGTCTTCTTGGCAAATTCTAGAAGCTTCCAGCATCTGCTATCACCGACTAGGCCTAATTTTAAAGCACCTTATGGAATATCCAATCAGAACACCCATCATGAGCCTGCATTCTCCTCTTTTCTATGATTTAAATAACTTTGGTAGTCTAAGGCTGTAAAACCTGTAAATGATCTTCGAAACTTTACAACTCCGCGCTTGGTTTCACCTTATTTCTTCTTGGTTGATCATGCGCAACTCTGGCCTACTTTTAGTCTTGCCCAATCGGTTCAAAGGATGAGATCTTTTGATGCAACAGTCGGAAAATTCATCTCTTCTACTAAGCATCTTTCAACGGTCTGAAGTTTGCGAACCTTGAATAAAATATTTTCTTAAGGGGTAGTAGGCGCAAGCGTAAAAAAGCATACCAAATGACTTTTTACCTGACCAAAGAACACGGATACCAAACGAAGGCAGGCGTATCAATAGTATCCTAGATGCACTCTATGAGGTTCTAATATTTTCTTGAACCTTGCAGTAACCAAGACTCGCATGCATTACTATTTAGAAGAGAAACTACGCGTAGTAGGACAGAGAAAATCTGTCGTCAAAGAAAAGCAGCCGCTGAATTTACCACTCGGCTCTCACCCTCGCTCATTATCTATACGATCAGAGGGAGCACATTTTCACCCTCTACATTTCTACTACTAGAAACGCACTCAGCATCGCGAGATTTTAATCCGAATTTTTGTATATTCTGGTTATATCACAGTGATAATGCGGCCTAAAAATTGGGACACTTCGAATTCACCCTAGGGGGCTTGTTTTTAAACCCAGCTGTACTTGTACATAGGGTATTATAACTTTGATTAGATAACGGTTTGTTGTACAGGTATAAAGGAATAGAGATAGATATAGACTTCCATATATTAAAATCATCAGTATCGAAAACAAATTTGATTAGGCCATGTCCGTCCGTCCGCCCGTTAACACGTTAACTTGAGTAAATATTGAGATATCTTCACCAAATTTGGTATACGAGCTTATCTTGACCCAGAATAGATTGGTTTTGAAAATGAGCGAAATTAGATGGTAACCACGCCCACTTTTTATATATATAACATTTTGGAAAACACGAAAAACCTGATTATTTAGTAATTAATACACCTAGAATGTTGAAATTTGACATGTGGACTGATATTGAGACTCTTTTATTTTTTTAATTCAGGAGAGTCTTTAGTTGGTCCATGTGCAATTTTTAAGCCGCATTTCAAAAGCAACGAATATCTGAATTTCGTTTTAATATTATATTGAAGTATGAAAAATAAAAATCTATATATATAAAAGGAAAGGCTAAAATGTGTGTTAGTTGGTCGCCGGTGTTTGAAGAGATGCGTCGGTCGATTTTGTTCAAACGTGGACCCGGGTACCCCTAGAATGTGTTTATATAATATGGATATCAAATGAAAGCTGCTGATGAGTGCTTTAGTACAGAGTAATATATTATACCGCTTGGTGACTAGGGTCTCAAGATATAGGCCAAAACGTGGACCCGGATACCCCTTGAATGTGTGGGTAATATGGATATGAAATGAGAGCTGTTGCTGAGAGCTCTAAAGTAATTTTCATTGTGGTATTCGATTTAGTCGCATCAACCTGGAAAAACTGATAAATATGCATGCGAAGCCGAAATAGAGACATGAATTAATAATACCCACATACCTATTTACATACGTCCTATTCGATTTGCCTGAAATTTGGTCTATAAATTTGCCTATATTAGTATTTACGATCTTTGCTTCCGGGAAGTAGACCAGAGACGGACTGGGACTGGGATTAGGACTAGGACTGGGACTGAGACTCGGAGTGGGACTGGGACTGGAACAAAATACATACCACCCTCTGGGACAGGCAATAAGGGATGAAGAAGAATGAAAAGAACGTGAGAGAAATGAGAAGAGAGAAGGAGAAGGAGACTGAGAAAGAAATAGAATGAGACGAATATGGAGATAGATGGAGCGAAAAGGACGGAGGGAAGAGTGAATAAAGGAATCAGGAAACAGTGAAGAGAGGTTTGGGGGAGGGCAGAGTTAGACGGAAAACGATTATTCAAATGTATGCAGATAGGCCAAATTTAGGACAGAACAACGCCTGCCGGGTTTGCTAGAATATATATATATATATATATATTCTATATTCTGTAACACTATTAAGCACACAAAACAAACAACAACAGCATTTCAAGTGTGCAGCTGGGTATGTAGTATTCGGTTACACACGAACTTGGACTTCCTTACTTGTTTTTGTTCGGTTTGGAGCTTTTTCGGTCGATATTTTGTTCTCAATTAATTAAAAATATAGTTCAGGCCGAAATTGTCATAAGGGCAAAGCGAAGTTTCCTGAATAGTTATTTAGTCAAATTGTATAGTGACATAAAGTCAATTGACCTTATGCCCTTTGCTAGTAGTCACAAGTACAATTAAACTTAAGGCGATTTGTAGCGGTCATAAGTTCAATGGACATTATTGTCGTTGACCTTATGTCACCCGACCGAGAAATAGTAACAAGTTTTGGTTTAGTCTTATTTTAGAGCTCTAATCTTTAGGCAGTCATTGTGGCAAGTTGATAAAGATACTCCTTTTAGCGTATTATTATCACTCCACAGGCCAACAACACAAATCAGCTCTTTGAATCCCATCATAAAATTTTATATACTGTCTATCTGACAACAATAAAAATTCCAACACGCCTTTCGCTGTCTACAAATCCGTTAAGTGATAAATAGACCTGCCACATTTTACAGCTAATCGCTGTTAGCAGCTCTTTAAAATCTCTTAAATTTAGCAGTAAATTATCTAGTAAAAAATTCCAATCTTAAACGTAAACATAATTTTCCATTTCTATTATCTGTTCTTACTTCGCCTTCTAAGCTGCTTTCGCTTTAGCTGAGTTAAGAAGTAAAGAATTAATTAATGATTTTAACCCAAATCTAAAATAAGAAAAGAAGCAGCTGTTAATGTGGGCGCTTGGTTAGTAGTAATTTTTTTTTTTTTTTTTTTTTGATAATCTATTATTTACCAGCTGCCTTCAATTTCTAGCTGAATAAGAGTGTAGCTTCAGAACCGCCTTTTAAGATCTCAATTAAATAGCGCAAGCAGGGCAAGCTGTATTGAAAATTTACACTGTCCAATGAAGCGTAACAAACTTGCAATAGATTAGTAAGCGTGGTTGGTAGCCATGTACATACATGGAGTAGAACAGCTACCTCTAATTTGTTGTTGTTGTTGCCGCTAAATAGTGTTTGGTTCTCGTTGCACATTTATGCTTGATTGCGCAAACCTTTTTGCACATTCGACGATTGTTCAACTGCGATATGGTAAAGAAACCCACTGCTTGTGAGTTTATATATAAAAATGAGGAAATAAGATTTGACATTAGGACGGATCAACGAACTTCGTTCAATTTTAATATGTTTGTATTATAAAACAGAAGAGATGGAGAAAGACAAGTTAGATGCAAAGTTTAGGAAACGTTTAATTCTTTGGCATGTTGAGATTTTTTACTGAGCAGGCACTCTACTATCGTAAACATACAAACATATTGCTAGATGCACACACACAGAAAAGTATGTTTTTATAAAAAAATTTTATAAGTGCTATTTTGATCGTGAACTTCTTATTGCCCAAGCTGATGCTGCAAAAGAGCACCCATAGCTATTTTTATCTACACACTCGTGTTTATATATATATATATGGCATCTTAACCCATCTGTATATATAAACTAAGTTATAACATTATCCCACCAAAAAAATGTGCTAGCAGTTATAAGAAATAAGAAATACGCGAACAGTGCCATTGAGTGTACCCGGCAGACTTTGTGTTGCCCCAAAGTGACCATCTCTTCCCTTCCTCTCCCTCTATACCATTTTTGTCTAAATTACCCTCTTATTTTTTATTTTCTTCCATTGTCCATTCCTTATTCTTTTATCGACCTCCCACCCCAATCCCCACTCCCTCTAGAACTCTCACTGCCACTCCCACTAGCTCTCCCACTCACGACTTCACTCAAACTCTCTCTCCCGCTCTCACTCCACTCCCACTACCATTTCCACTCCCAATCTGTTTGATATCGAATAGATAACGTTGCGATAACATTAATTTTCTATAGTAAATCAATAAGTTTTTGATAACAGATCGATAAATAACCGATATATTTTCAATATTATGTTGATTGCTTTCGATAACAAATCGATAACTTCTAGATGGCAAATCGATAACTTTTCAATAGTAAATTGACAACTTTTTTAAAACAATCTATAACTTCCAGAAAATAAATTAATAACGCTTATAACAAAATAAAAGTACCCTGATAGCTTTTCGATAGCAAACTAATAAATTTCTGTTACCAAGAAATAATCGATAAATTTTCGAAAATAAATCGTTATCTTTTCGATAGCATACCGATGACATTACGATAGCAAATCGAAAATGTTTTGCTTACATGTCGATAAATATCCATCCCATAGTAAATCGAGAACCGTTTTTTAAAAAGTCAATGACTTTTTGATAATATATCGATAATTTTTTGATTGAGCTTTGAAAATATATTCATAAGTTTTCGATAATATTTTGATAACACATCGATAACCTATGTTGTCGATAAAAAAATGTAACACATCGATAACAAGTTGATAACTTGTCTATACCTCGTCGATAACGCATATAAAACAAACCTTTCCTTTCCTTTACCTGCCTTCTCTTGCCTTGCATTATTCCCACTTTATACTGCAGTGTATTGAATACACTTATGCTTACATTCTGGATTCCACCATATCGTGAGCAAAAAAAACTATCCTATGGAAAAGAAAAAATTTTAAAATAATTCCCGTCATATTGCTCAAAAAAATATCGTAGACCTTCCGGATACCGATAGAATTAATCCCGGTAATATTCCTAGACAATCGTTAATGATAACCCAAACAATTCTGAAATATTCTGGAAATCATCCCCAGATAGATTCGAAATGATCCGCAAATAATCATAATATTATCGAAGAAAATAATACCGACATAAAAATGAAAACAATCGCCAATTTCTTCGAAAGAATGTCGCCAAACGCTACTTAAACTATACTGAAAACCATCCATAAGTCATCCTGGAATGGTCCCGAAATTATACTTAGAACGATGCTGATTCCTAAAACACTTCCAAACTGTGCAGAAAGACTCCAAAATTATCCTAAAGTTATTCCAAAAAATTTTCAAAATGATCCCAAATAATCCTTAAATCAATCCCGAAACAGTTCTAAAATGACCTCGAACACAATCCTGAAATTCGTGCAACAAGCAGGCGACAATAATCCACTTTGGAACATGAAATAACGTGAACGTCTTTCTACGGAAGTAGAAGTAGCTGATGGAGCACCTGGCGTTTCTACTAAGACTTAATTAAGTCACAAGTTCAGTTAGGAATTCGCAATAGCTTTCTATGTTACCTATCAATTAGTTCAACAGCACGTAAAATACTTTTGTTTCTACTGAGTTTTGGAATCATACGGAGGTACTAATTCTTCTTGTTATAAATCGAGCTATCCTTTTCTAATTGTTTCTCTTTAACCTGCGAATATACGAGTATCTGAAGATTCTGTCCTTCCATCCAGAAAGTTGCATACTTCAAGTAGCAGTCTTCGGCATGCCTGTTTCCAATTCCGGTACGATATTTATAGCTTGAAGAAGGAGGTGTAAAGGCATGACTGCCGTCAATAATATCTTCAACCACAGCAAGCCATGCCGCAGCAGTCCTGCTTTCCAAAGTGTTCTGGGCGCATTGACAACTATCTCGGCTGTTTCTTGCTGGGTATGCGCATACATGCGCAAATCCACCTTTACCTGATTATAACATTTAATATTACAACGCGAATGTGCTGTGTTAAAGAAAAACGTGATGCATTCATTAATGCTGCCAGCAACATATTGTTTGGCTTAAAAATAAACATAAAGAATAGCAACAAAGTAATGTTAAGGATGTAGTTACAGTAGTAGGAAAACGGCAGTGATGGCACGCGAAAACGTGAAGGTCTTGACAGATTTCTGTTACGTTTTACTACAATGAATGTACCCATTAATTTGAGTTTGCATTGTTGAAAATGTGACTGGTTGCAAATTGATGTAACATGGTAGAATCATGCGTGCAAACTAGCACCGGTTCGCCGAAAGCAAAAGACGTTAAAGCGTGAGCTGGTTCGGTTAGTTTAAATTGGCCGGTCCATGATGACCTTTTTTTTAATTAAGTGGGGTTTGCGGGATCTCTGATTGGCCCAGAATTGACTGGGTGCTACCCGAGCCTTCAACAAAATCCACTTTGTAGCATCTACTACCAGTGTTGCCAGGTGATGAAAAAAAAAGAAGCTAGATTGGCAAAAAAAAAGGTTAGAAAAATCTAAATTTAGAAAAAAAAGAAGCTAAAAAAAGGCCAGAAATTTTTTTGGTTAATTCACAAAAATTTTTTTTTATATTTTAGTTTACACCTTTGTAAATAAAAACTTATAAACATAACTTAAACATAACTTCTTGTTTCAAAACATATCAGGCACATTTTCCTTGACAAGCACATGGAATTACTTTAAACACAAAAAAAAACAAACTAATTATTTATATAAAATATTCCCCGTCTGAAAAATCAGAAGAGCTTAAGTCTACGTATAAAGTTTGGCTATTTACCATAGATATGAGATCATCGGTAATTTCAAAATTATTACAACATTTAGATAAGCGTTTTAACGAGCATCTAATATTAAGCAGCGCATTAAGCATTTTAATTTTTAGTTTGTTCCTTAGTTAAGTTTTCAGAATTTTCATGCCACTAAAAATTCTTTCAACCTTACTGAGTGGTAATACTAAAAAACTAAATATGAATTCGACAAGTTCTAAATGCATTTTTATTTTCTCGGACTTCCGACCAAAATTCCATGGTGGAGTGTACATTTTTCCAATGTATAGTTATAAGTTTTCGTCACTGCGGCTCTATTAATGCTATTTGACTTGAAGAATAACTATACTTCTTTTTTCAGAGTAAGAAAATACATCTGGCTTTGAAACTTTCAACGAATTTTCAGCAGAAAAAAAATGTATCTTTTGTAGATAACTCATATTATTAGGTATTAGGTGTTCACAGGAACTATTGAAATTATTTTATTTTAGAAATTATTAAAAATACATTCGGATTAAAAAAGGCTAGAAAAAAGTCACGAAGCTAAACCCAAAATTTCGAGGCTAAAGGCAAAAACAAAAGGCTAAATCTAGCCTCGAAAAGGGTAACCTGGCAACACTGTCTACTACTTCGACACCTACAAGTTTGCTGAGAATAACCACGATTGCCGTCGCTTTTGAATGACAAAGTTGTAATTTTGTTGCACTGTGTAATTAAATGTATATACAGAAGTTTTATAATACAAAACGATTGCGTGCATCGCCTTTCCCTGTTGTTCCAGCAGTGGCAAAGGGTGTATAACATAATCCCGACTTAAAAAATCCCGAAATACAAAGTCTCGAAACAGATCATCCCGACACGACCAAACTCCGACACACAACATCCCGAAATATATAATCCCGACACGACCAAATCCCGATCACTATTTATCCCAACACGACCATATCCCGATGTGAAATCCCAAAAACAACTATTAAATTGGGAAACCACACGTGATGTCATAAAAAATACACATCTTCGGTACTGTTCTATTATTTTTGACATCTTTGCAAACCAACACTTGCCCGATCCACCACCGACTACGTGATCCACAGTATTTTTGCGCAGAACACCTATTTGCGTCGCACAGTCGCGCCTCTGCCGTTAAAGCATGGCAAAAATCAAAAAAATCATGAAAGCGTTCGCTAAATCTAATACATGTTTCTAATAGACAATTTTCCAGGGATCAAGAATATACAACAGTTTTTTCACAGAAAATTGTAGTTTACCAAGTAGAGCCGCTCAAAGTTGACATAATTTTCAAAATTGGGAAACATTTAAAATTATTTTCTTTTTCGTTGTATTTAAAATGGTTTTGTGAGTAAATAAGGCGGCCGGTTGTCGTTTTCTTGTATAGGAATTAAAGATAATTTAATTTAGGATTTAAACAAAACAAAAATGTTTTTTTTTAAGTTGGCGGATATACCTGTTTTTCGAAATGCATATTTTTAGGCCCTTTTTAAAATTTTGATGGAAAAAAAAAATGTTAAAATATGTGCTCCGCAAATTAACAGTAGTTATTTGTGAAATATTCAGTTACCTAAATTCATAAAGTCTACCAGCGTCCAGCTGCAACTTCACTTTTTACATCAAAGCATAAATACGCGCCTGAGCCGGTATATATAATTCAGTACGGCCGTAAGGTCGTTTTTGTTATTGGAACTTGTTAACAACATACATTTTTATACTCAGCTGAGCGGAGCTCACAGAGTATATTAACTTTGTTCGCATAACGGTAATCCGTAAAGGCATAAACTAATCGAGATAGATATAGACTTCTATATATCAAAATTATCAAACACGATAACTTGAGTAAATTTTGAGGTATCTTGATGAAATTTGGTATGTAGATTCCTGGGCACTCATCTCAGATCGCTATTTAAAATGAACGATATCGGACTGTAACCACGCCCACTTTTTCGATATCGAAAATTTCGAAAAACCGAAAAAATGCGATAATTCATTGCCAAAGGCGGTTAAAGCGATAAAACTTAGTAGATGGGTTGAAGTTATAACGTAGAATAGAAAATTAGTAAGATTTTGGACAATGGGCGTGGCACCGCCCACTTTTACAAGAAGGTAATTTAAAAGTTTTGCAAGCTGTAATTTGGCAGTCGTTGAAGATATCATGATGAAATTTGGCAGGAACGTTACTACTATTACTGTATATGTGTTAAATAAAAATTAGCAAAATTGGATGAAGAACACGCCCACTTTTTAAAAAAAAAATTTTTTTTAATTCAAATTTTAACAAAAAATTTAATATCTTTTCTGTATATAAGTAAATTAAGTCAAAATTCAACACCAATAATGATATGACGCAACAAAATACAAAAATAAAAGGAAATTTCAAAATGGGCGTGGCTCCGCCCATTTTCATTTAGTTTGTCTAGAATACTTTTAATGCCATAAGTCGAACAAAAATTAACCAATCCTTTTGAAATTTGGTAGGGGCATAGATTTTATGATGTTAATTGTTTTCTGTGAAAACGGGCGAAATCGGTTAATACCGCGCCCAGTTTTTATACACAGTCGTTCGTCTGTCCTTCCGCATGGCCGTTAACACGATAAATTGAGCAAAAATCGACATATCTTTAATGAACTTAGTTCACGTACTCACTTGAACTCACTTTATCTTGGTATGAAAAATGAACGAAATCCGACAATGACCACGCCCACTTTTTCGATATCGAAAATTACGAAAAATTAAAAAAAATGCCATAATTCTATACCAAATACATAAAAAGGGATGAAACATGGTGAGGTAATTGGATTGGTTTATTGACGCGAAATATAACTTTAGAAAAAACTTTATAAAATGGTTGTGACACCTACCATATTAAGTAGAAGAAAATGAAAAAGTTCTGCAGGGCGAAATAAAAAACCCTTAAAATCGTGGCAGGTATTACATATATAAATAAATTAGCGGTATCCAACAGATGATATTCTGGGTCACCCTGGTCCACATTTTGGTCGATATCTGGAAAACGCCTTCACATATACAACTACCACCACTCCCTTTTAAAACTCTCATTAATACCTTTAATTTGATACCCATATCGTACAAACACGTTCTAGAGTCACCCCTGGTCCACCTTTATGGCGATATCTCGAAAAGGCGAACACCTCTAGAACGAAGGCCCACTCCCTTTTAAAAATACACATTAACACCTTTCATTTGATACCCATATCGTACAAACAAATTCTAGAGTCACCCCTGGTCCACCTTTATGGCGATATCTCGAAAAGGCGAACACCTATAGACCGAAGGCCCACTCCCTTTTAAAAATACTCATTAACACCTTTCATTTGATACCTATATCGTACAAACAAAGTCTAGAGTCACCCCTGGTCCACCTTTATGGCGATATCTCGAAACGGCGTCCACCTATAGAACTAAGACCCACTCCCTTTTAAAATACTCATTAACACCTTTCATTTGATACCCATATCGTACAAACACATTCTAGAGTCACCCCTGGCCCACCCTAATGGCGATATCTCGAAAAGGCGTCCACCTATAGACCTAATGCCCACTCCCTCTTAAAATGCTCAGTAAAACCTTTCGTTTGATACCCATATCGTACAAACATTCTGAGTCACCCTTGGTCCACCTTTATAGCGATATCTCGAAAAGGCGTCCACCTATAGAACTAAGGATTACTCCCTTTTAAAATACTGATTACCACCTTTCATTTGATACCCATATCGTACAAACACATTCTAGAGTCACCCTGGCCCACCCTAATGGCGATATTTCGAAAAGGCGTCCACCTATAGACCTAATGCCCACTCCCTCTTAAAATGCTCAGTAACACCTTTCGTTTGATACCCATATCTTACAAACATTCTAGACTCACCCTTGGTCCCCCTTTATGGCGATATCTCGAAAAGGCGTCCACCTATAGAACTAAGGATTACTCCCTTTTAAAATACTCATTACCACCTTTCATTTGATACCCATATCGTACAAACACATTCTAGAGTCACCCCTGGCCCACCCTAATGGCGATATCTCGAAAAGGAGTCCACCTATAGACCTAATGCCCACTCCCTCTTAAAATGCTCAGTAACACCTTTCGTTTGATACCCATATCGTACAAACATTCTAGAGTCACCCCTGGCCCACCCTAATGGCGATATCTCGAAAAGGCGTCCACCTATAGACCTAATGCCCACTCCCTCTTAAAATGATCAGTAACACCTTTCGTTTGATACCCATATCGTACAAACACATTCTAGAGTCACCCCTGGCCCACCCTAATGACGATATCTCGAAAAGGCGTCCACCTATAGACTTCATGCCCACTCCCTCTTAAAATGCTCAGTAACACCTTTCGTTTGATACCCATATCGTACAAACATTCTAGAGTCACCCTTGGTCCACCTTTATGGCGATATCACGAAAAGGCGTCCACCTATAGAACTAAGGATTACTCCCTTTTAAAATACTCATTACCATCTTTCATTTGATACCCATATCATACAAACATATTCTAGAGTCACCCCTGGCCCACCCTAATGGCGACATTTCGAAAAGGCGTCCACCTATAGACTTAATTCCCACTCCCTCTTAAAATGCTCAGTAACACTTTTCGTTTGATACCCATATCGTACAAACATTCTGGAGTCACCCCTGGCCCACCCTAATGGCGATATCTCGAAAAGGCGTCCACCTATAGACCTAATGCCCACTCCCTCTTAAAATGCTCAGTAACACCTTTCATTTGATTCCCATATCGTACAAACACATTCTAAAGACACCCCTGGTCCACCTTTATGGCGATATCTCGAAACGGCGTCCACCTATGGAACTACGGATCACTCCTTTTCAAAATACTCATTAACAGCTTTCATTTGATACCCATATCGTACAAACATATTCTAGAGTCAGCCCTGGTCCACCTTAATGGCGATATCCCTAAATGGCGTCCATCCATAGAACTATGGCCTACTCTCTCTTAAAATACTCTTTAATACCTTCCATTTGATACACATGTCATACAACCACATTCCAGGGTTACCCTAGGTTCATTTTCCTACATGGTGATTTTCCTTATTTTGTCTCCATAGCTCTCAACTGAGTATGTAATGTTCGGTTACACCCGAAATTAGCCTTCCTTACTTGTTAAGTCAAATTTTAACAAAAAATTTAATATCTTTACAGTATAAAAGTAAATTATGTCAACATTCAACTTCAGTAATGATATGGTGCAAAAATATACAAAAATAAAAGGAAATTTAAAAATGGGCGTGGCTTGGCCCTTTTTCATTTCATTTGTCTAGGATATTTTTAATACCATAAGTCGAACAAAAATTTACCAATCCTTGTGAAATTTGGTAGGGACATAGATTCTATGACGATAACTGTTTTCTGTGAAAATGGGTAAAATCGGTTTAAGCCACGCCCACTTTTTATACACAGTCGACCGTCTGTCCTTAGGCTCTGCCATTAACACGATAACTTGAGCAAAAATCGATGTATCTTTACTAAACTTAGTTCGCGTACTTATCTGAATTCGCTTTATCTTGGTATAAAAACTGGCCAAAATCCGACTATGACCACGCCCAATTTTTCGATATCGAAAATTACGAAAAATGAAAAAAGTGCCATAATTCTATACCAAATATGAAAAAAGGGATGAAACGTGGTAATTGGATTGGTTTATTGATGCAAAATATATAATTTTAGAAAAAACTTTGTAAAATGGGTGTGACACCTACCATATTAAGTAGAAGAAAATGAAAAAGTTCTGCAGGGCGAAATCAAAAGCCCTTGAAATCTTAGCAGGAATGCTGTTCGTGGTATTGCATATATAAATAAATTAGCGGTACCCGACAGATGATTTTCTGGGTCACCCTAGTCCACATTTTGGTCGATATCTCGAAAACGCCTTCACATATACAACTAAGGGCTACTCCATTTTAAAACCCTCATTAATACCTTTCATTTGATACCCATATCGTACAAAAACATTCTGGAGTCACCTCTGGTCCACCTTTATGGCGATATCTCGAAACGGCGTCCACCTATAGAACTAAGGCCCACTCCCTTTTAAAATACCCATTAACACCTTTCATTTGATACCCATATCGTACAAACACATTCTAGAGTCACCCCTGGCCCACCCTAATGGCGATATCTCGAAAAGGCGTCCACCTATAGACCTAATGCCCACTCCCTCTTAAAATGCTCAGTAAAACCTTTCGTTTGATACCCATATCGTACAAACATTCTGAGTCACCCTTGGTCCACCTTTATAGCGATATCTCGAAAAGGCGTCCACCTATAGAACTAAGGATTACTCCCTTTTAAAATACTGATTACCACCTTTCATTTGATACCCATATCGTACAAACACATTCTAGAGTCACCCTGGCCCACCCTAATGGCGATATTTCGAAAAGGCGTCCACCTATAGACCTAATGCCCACTCCCTCTTAAAATGCTCAGTAACACCTTTCGTTTGATACCCATATCTTACAAACATTCTAGACTCACCCTTGGTCCCCCTTTATGGCGATATCTCGAAAAGGCGTCCACCTATAGAACTAAGGATTACTCCCTTTTAAAATACTCATTACCACCTTTCATTTGATACCCATATCGTACAAACACATTCTAGAGTCACCCCTGGCCCACCCTAATGGCGATATCTCGAAAAGGAGTCCACCTATAGACCTAATGCCCACTCCCTCTTAAAATGCTCAGTAACACCTTTCGTTTGATACCCATATCGTACAAACATTCTAGAGTCACCCCTGGCCCACCCTAATGGCGATATCTCGAAAAGGCGTCCACCTATAGACCTAATGCCCACTCCCTCTTAAAATGATCAGTAACACCTTTCGTTTGATACCCATATCGTACAAACACATTCTAGAGTCACCCCTGGCCCACCCTAATGACGATATCTCGAAAAGGCGTCCACCTATAGACTTCATGCCCACTCCCTCTTAAAATGCTCAGTAACACCTTTCGTTTGATACCCATATCGTACAAACATTCTAGAGTCACCCTTGGTCCACCTTTATGGCGATATCACGAAAAGGCGTCCACCTATAGAACTAAGGATTACTCCCTTTTAAAATACTCATTACCATCTTTCATTTGATACCCATATCATACAAACATATTCTAGAGTCACCCCTGGCCCACCCTAATGGCGACATTTCGAAAAGGCGTCCACCTATAGACTTAATTCCCACTCCCTCTTAAAATGCTCAGTAACACTTTTCGTTTGATACCCATATCGTACAAACATTCTGGAGTCACCCCTGGCCCACCCTAATGGCGATATCTCGAAAAGGCGTCCACCTATAGACCTAATGCCCACTCCCTCTTAAAATGCTCAGTAACACCTTTCATTTGATTCCCATATCGTACAAACACATTCTAAAGACACCCCTGGTCCACCTTTATGGCGATATCTCGAAACGGCGTCCACCTATGGAACTACGGATCACTCCTTTTCAAAATACTCATTAACAGCTTTCATTTGATACCCATATCGTACAAACATATTCTAGAGTCAGCCCTGGTCCACCTTAATGGCGATATCCCTAAATGGCGTCCATCCATAGAACTATGGCCTACTCTCTCTTAAAATACTCTTTAATACCTTCCATTTGATACACATGTCATACAACCACATTCCAGGGTTACCCTAGGTTCATTTTCCTACATGGTGATTTTCCTTATTTTGTCTCCATAGCTCTCAACTGAGTATGTAATGTTCGGTTACACCCGAAATTAGCCTTCCTTACTTGTTAAGTCAAATTTTAACAAAAAATTTAATATCTTTACAGTATAAAAGTAAATTATGTCAACATTCAACTTCAGTAATGATATGGTGCAAAAATATACAAAAATAAAAGGAAATTTAAAAATGGGCGTGGCTTGGCCCTTTTTCATTTCATTTGTCTAGGATATTTTTAATACCATAAGTCGAACAAAAATTTACCAATCCTTGTGAAATTTGGTAGGGACATAGATTCTATGACGATAACTGTTTTCTGTGAAAATGGGTAAAATCGGTTTAAGCCACGCCCACTTTTTATACACAGTCGACCGTCTGTCCTTAGGCTCTGCCATTAACACGATAACTTGAGCAAAAATCGATGTATCTTTACTAAACTTAGTTCGCGTACTTATCTGAATTCGCTTTATCTTGGTATAAAAACTGGCCAAAATCCGACTATGACCACGCCCAATTTTTCGATATCGAAAATTACGAAAAATGAAAAAAGTGCCATAATTCTATACCAAATATGAAAAAAGGGATGAAACGTGGTAATTGGATTGGTTTATTGATGCAAAATATATAATTTTAGAAAAAACTTTGTAAAATGGGTGTGACACCTACCATATTAAGTAGAAGAAAATGAAAAAGTTCTGCAGGGCGAAATCAAAAGCCCTTGAAATCTTGGCAGGAATACTGTTCGTGGTATTGCATATATAAATAAATTAGCGGTACCCGACAGATGATTTTCTGGGTCACCCTAGTCCACATTTTGGTCGATATCTCGAAAACGCCTTCACATATACAACTAAGGGCTACTCCCTTTTAAAACCCTCACTTCTTATCACAACAATGAAAAGGAGATTTACTAATCAATTTTGTTACTTTATTGAAAAATAAGATATCAATGTACAAGTTAATTTTTTATTTCAAATAAAAGAATTAATTAATTTAGTAATTTATACATATACTTTTCGTTATTGCATTTCTCTAAAGTTTATCAAATTTATTTTAAAGCTTAGGCATTTCGCCTTCAAACGAGTATTAAATTTTTATAGAAATCAATACGTCTATCGAGTTTGGTACAAATTGGTAAAGCGGTTACTAAGATCAAACTTTTTAGCATAAATGTGCAGTGACACTCCCGTTTTCCAAAATTCGTTGGCTGTTTAATTTTTAGCTCAAATAAAATTTCATTGAACCACTTTCTATAACTTTTAGTTATTAATAAAACACATATTTGGCTTGTAAGTTAAAAAAAAAAACAGTTAAGGAAGGCTAAGTTCGGGTGTAACCGAACATTACATACTCAGCTGAGAGCTTTGGAGACAAAAAAGGGAAAATCACCATGTAGGAAAGTGAACCGAGGGAAACCCTGGAATGTGTTTGTATGACATGGGTATCAAATGGAAGGTATTAATGAGTATTTTAAGAAGGAGTAGGTCATAGTCCTATGGGTGGACGCCATTTAGGGATATGGCCATAAAGGTGGACCAGGGCTGACTCTAGAATGCGTTTGAATGATATGGGTATCAAATGAAATGGGTTAATGATTATTTAAAAGGGTGTGGGCCTTAGTTTTAAAGGTGGACGCCTTTTCGAAATATTACAATAAAGGTGGACCAGGGGTGACTCTAGAATTTGTTTGTACGATATAGGTATCAAATTAAAGGTGGTAATGAGTATTTTGAAAGGGAGGGATCCTTAGTTTTATAGGTGGACGCCTTTTCGAGATATCGCCATAAAGGTGGGCTAGGGATGACTCTAGAATGCGTTTGAATGATATGGGTATCAAATGAAATGGGTTAATGATTATTTAAAAGGGTGTGGGCCTTAGTTTTAAAGGTGGACGCCTTTTCGAAATATTACAATAAAGGTGGACCAGGGGTGACTCTAGAATTTGTTTGTACGATATGGGTGTCAAATGAAAGGTGTTAATGTGTATTTCAACAGGGAGTAGGTCTTAGTTCTATAGGTGGACGCCTTTTCGAGATATCGCCATAAAGGTGGACCTGGGGTGACTCTAGAATGAGTTTGTACGATATGGGTATCAAACGAAAGGTGTTAATGAGTATTTTGAAAGGGAGTGGGCCTTAGTTCTATAGGTAGACGCCTTTTCGAGATATCGCCATAAAGGTGGACCAGAGGTGACTCCAGAATGTTTTTGTACGATATGGGTATCAAATGAAAGGTATTAATGAGGGTTTTAAAATGGAGTAGCCCTTAAGTTTATACGTGAAGGCGTTTTCGAGATATCGATCAAAATGTGGACCAGGGTGACCCAGAAAATCATCTGTCGGGTACCGCTAATTTTTTTATATATGTAATACCACGAACAGTATTCCTGCCAAGATTTCAAAGGTTTTTTATTTCGCTCTGCATAACTTTTTCATTTCATTCTACTTAATATGGTAGGTGTCACACCCATTTTACAAAGTTTTTTTCTAAAGTTAAATTTTGCGTCAATAAACCAATCCAAATACCATGCTTCATCCCTTTTTTCGTATTTGGTATAGAATTATGGCATTTTTTTCGTTTTTGGTAATTTTCGAATCGAAAAAGTGGGCGTGGTGATAGTCGGATTTCAGCCATTTTTTATACCAATACAAAGTGAGTTCAGATAAGTACGTGAACGGAGTTTAGTAAAGATATATCGATTTTTGCTCAAGTTATCGTTTTAATGGCCGAGCGGAAGGACAGACGGTCGACTGTGTATAAAAACTGGGCGTGACTTCAAACCGATTTCGCCCTTTTTCACAGAAATAAGTTATTGTCCCAGAATCTAATCCCCTACCAAATTTCACAAGGATTTGTAAGTTTTTGTTCAACTTATGGCATTAAAAGTATCCTAGACAAATTAAATTGAAAAGGGCGGAGCCACGCCCATTTTGAAATTTTCTTTTATTTTTGCATTTTGTTGCACCATATCATTACTGGAGTTGAATGTTGACATAATTTACTTATATACTGTAAAGATATTAAATTTTTTGTTAAAATTTGACTTTAAAACAATTTTTTTTTTTAAGTGGGCGTGGTCGTTCTCCGATTTTGCTAATTTTTATTATGCATACATATAGTAATAGGAGTAACGTTCCTGCCAAATTTCATCATGATATCTTCAACGAATGCCAAATTACAGCTTGCAAAATTTTAAATTACCTTCTTTTAAAAGTGGGCGGTGCCACGCCCATTGTCCAAAATTTTACTAATTTTCTATTTTGCGTCATAAGTTCAACTCATCTACCAAATTTCGTCGCTTTATCGGTCTTTTGTAATGAATTATCGCACTTTTTCGATTTTTCGAAATTTTCGATATCGAAAAAGTGGGCGTGGTTATAGTCCGATATTGTTCATTTTAAATAGCGATATAAGATGAGTGCTCAGGAACCTACATATCAAATTTCATCAAGATACCTCAAAATTTGCTCAAGTTATCGTGTTAACGGACAGACGGACGGGCGGACATGGCTCAATCAAATTTTTTTTCGATCCTGATGATTTTGATATATGGAAGTCTATATCTATCTCGATTCCTTTATACCTGTACAACCAACCGTTATCCAATCAAAGTTAATATACGCTGTGTGCTCTGCTCAACTGAGTATAAAAACATGTAAAATTTTACGATGAATTTTGAAGCACCTTGTTATTGTGACACCAAAACCGGACATTTGAGTTTTATAAGAGTATTGCCATTTAAAAGAAACAATACGTATATCGAGTTTGGTAGTTATTGATTACGTGATTACTCAGATACAGCCGTTTATCATAAGTGGGCAGTGCCACGCTATCTTATCAAAATCATTAGTTTATCTTATTTAATGCTTAAATACGTCATTATAAGACAAGTCTCATTTTATTTTTGTTATTTTTTACTAAAAACATTTTGTTTTTTCTAAAAATTTTCGATTTTGAAGCACCTTGTATCTGCAACACTCTGAGCTTTCACACAATAAAACCTAAAATAATTAGCTTTCATCTGCATTTTAAATTTTTAAAATATCTTCATTGGTTCCAAAGTTATGATTTTTGCAAAGACTAAACTCAAAAGGCGCCATGCGCTAAAAAAAATAGCCCTTAGCCGAACCAACACCAACGACGCGATCCACAGTAATTCCGCGCAGAACAGCTGTTTGTGTAGTTACGAAATTTTAGTAAATTTGTCAGGATTGTGTGTTGTCAAGATTTCGTTTTGCCATTATTGTGTATAGTTGGGTTTCTGAAAATTATCGAGATTATGTATTGTTGGAACTACATACGAATGTCGGGATTATGAAGTGCATCCATCGGCAGGATACCAAATTCGACAAGCCATTTCTCATGACCCTATCAGTATCAATATCAAGCGTCTTCGGTGGATATATCTCAAAGCATGTAGCGTATAAATTTCGGAATGTTAAGAAAAGTATACCACAAGGTGTACAAAAAGTTTTCTAGGACCTATGTCAATTGCTGATTCTAGATCTGACAGCTTTATCACACCTTATAGCTGGAGTCTTAGCCTGGCAAGTCCAGGGCATGAGTACAAAACGTGATCGATCGTTTCCTTCTCCAACCCGCACTTCCTATATCTGCTATCACTGACCAAGGCTAATTTAAAGGCATGTGACGTCAGAAAGCAGTGGCCAGTCAGAATACTCGTCTTGAGTCTACAGTCCGAATCTTTTTAATGATAAAAGCAACTTTGTTTGCCTTGGTTGTTGTAAGACATAAACATAATCTTCGACACTTTATATCCCTGCGCTTGCATCCACGCCTTTCCCGCTTGGTCGATCATGTGAACCTCTCGCCTTCTCTTAATCATGTCCAATCTAATTGGGACTTTTACGGAGTAAGCTTCAAGGGAGGCGCCCTTTTTAGCTACTCATCCGCTTTTTCATTCCCATCTACTCCCATATGCCCTGGAAGCCAATATAGATGTTTACTCTTCCCTGTTCCGTCTCTTTCAAGGGATTGCTTACACTATAACACACTTTTAGTTGCTGTGCTATGCGAGATTATTTCCTTAATTGCTGCTTGGCTATCAATATAAAATTTAACACGTCTGAAATTTAAGCCTTTTTCTTCCAGTGTTTCTACTGCTTTGGTTTCGACTACTACTTCCGCCTGAAAAACGTTACAGTGATCTGGCAGCTTGTAGCATCTCTTTATTTCCGGATCAGCAGACCCTACTCCTTCCACTACATTAGAACCATTTTGCTAAGAAAGTAAAAATTGTTTGTGAAATTCACGACCAAAGTACATTTTCATACGAGTTTGTGCTCCAGTTGACCTTCAACTGGTCAGTTGGTCAAATGAATTTTAAGATAGTAGAATAATTGCAACTGAAATGCACAAACAAACAAGAACACGCGAGCATATACTAAATGTAAATGAGCTTCATAAACTTGTTGGCTGTGGTCAGGGGTGAGCATGATTGACCTTTGTCTTGCATACGCGAACGACAGCATAGAAAATAGTGCAAGTACTAAAATGGAATTAAAAAAAAAAGAAGGTAGGAAACTTATCTTCGAAAAAGTTTAAAAACGCCAACCAAAAATATCTCGCCCACAGCAACCTCAAAAGAAGCATTTGCTTGATTCTTCTAAAATAATTGGCCACCAACAAGCAACAAGGCAAATGTCAAGCATTAGTCAGATGAGTTGGTGAGAGGGCAAGTGTCAAAAGCGTGCTTCGGCAACTACAACTCATTGCATGTGTCACTGCAATTAGGTGAATCTGTTTTTAGGCAGATGGAACTGCTCTTGCTTGCATAGCTACTCCTTCAACAAAAACAACAAAAAACAAGTAAGGAAGGCTAAGTTCGGGTATAACCGAACATTACATACTCAGCTGAGAGCTTTGGGGACAAAATAAGGGAAAATCACCATTTAGCAAAATGAACCTAGGGTAACCCTGGACTGTGTTTGTATGACGTGTGTATCAAATGAAAGGTGTTAATGATTATTTAAAACGTAGTGGGCCTTAGTTCTATAGGTGGACGCCTTTTCAAAATATCGCAATAAGGGTGGACCAGGGGTGACTCTAGAATGTGTTTGTACGATATGGGTATCAAATTAAAAGTATTAATGAGGGTTTTAAAAGGGAGTAGCCCTTTGTTGTATATGTGAAAGCGTTTTCGAGATATCGACCAAAATGTGGACCAGGGTAACACAGAACATCTTCTGTCGGGTACCGCTAATTTATTTATATATGTCATACAACGAACAATATTTCTGCCAAGATTCCAAGGGCTTTTGATTTCGCCCTGCAGAACTTTTTCATTTTCTTCTACTTAATATGGTAGGTGTCACACCCATTTTACAACGTTTTTTTCTAAAGTTATATTTTACGTCAATAAACCAATCTAATTACCATGTTTCATCTCTTTTTCATATTTGGTACAGAATTATGGCACTTTTTTCATTTTTCGAAATTTTCGATATCGGAAAATAGGCGTGGTCATAGTCGGATTTCGACCATATTTTATACCAAGATAAAGTGAGTTCAGATAAGTACGTGAACTATGTTTAGTTAAGATATATCGTTTTTTGCGCAAGTTATCGTGTTAGCGGCCGAGCGGAGGACAGACGGTCGACTGTGTATAAAAACTGGGCGTGGCTTCAACCGATTTCGCCCATTTTCACAGAAAACAGTTATCGTCATATAACATATGCCCTACCAAATTTTACAAGGAATGGTAAATTGTTGTTCGACTTATGGTATTAAAAGTATTCTAGACGAATTAAATGAAAAAGGGCGGATTTACGCCCATTTTGAAATTTTCTATTATCTTTGTATTTTGTTGCGCCATTTCATTACTGGAGTCGAATGTTGACATAATTCACTTTTATACTGTAAAGATATTAAATTTTTTGTTAAAACTTGACTTCGCTAATTTTTATTTAGCACACATATAGTAATAGAAGTAACTGCCAAAATACAGCTTGCAAAACTTTTAAATTACCTTCTTTTAAAAGTGGGTGGTGCTACGCCCATTGTCCAAAATTTTTCTAATTTTCAATTTTGCGTCATAAGGTCAACGCACCTACCAAATTTCATCGCTTTATCCGTCTTTGGTAATGAATTATCGCACTTTTTCCGTTTTTCGAAATTTTCGATATCGAAAAAATGGGGGTGGTTGTAGTCCGATTTCGTTCATTTGAAATAGCGATCTGAGATGAGCGCCCAGGAACCTACATACCAAATTTCATCAAGATACCTCAAAATTTACTCAAGTCATCGTGTTTACAGACGCACGGACAGACGGACGGACGGACGGACATGGCTAAATGAATTTCTTTTTTCACCCAGATCATTTTGATATATAGAAGTCTATATCTATCTCGATTAGTTTATGCCGTTACGGATTACCGTTATGCGAACAAAGTTAATATACTCTGTGAGCTCTTCTCAGCTGAGTATGAAAAAACACATTGTAATTTTCCTAATGCTCATTTCGCTGCCACTTGCATTTGTAGCTAATCAAACATACTCTGCTTTTTTTGTTGTTTTCGTTGTTAATAATTTCGTATACAGTCCAAAGAATTGGGTTAATACACTCCCGCTTGGTGGCTTTCGAGTAGCGAGAACAAGTTCGAAATTAGACGTGCTTAGAATGCTTATCGTGGTTATTGGAAATAACAGCTGTAACAGCTACAGTAATCACCATGAACAACAACAACAATATAAGTCAGATCCAATACCAGTGGCACCAATATAAAGCATTGGCAATAAATGTAGTTTGAGTTGTGAACAGACGGCATTAAAAGCTATGATTGTTATGCCGTTTTCACTTTTCTTATTGAATTTTTGCGCTTCGTCGCTTTTTGACTGACGTTTGGCTAATAGCTATTTTGAGTGGCGTGTTTGGGGGTTTGACTTTTACAGAAATAATGATTGTTAGATGGTTGGTTTATTGCTGTGTTAACGACATACTAACATATGTACATAGTTATGTTTATTAATGTGTGTTTAATATTGTGGTAACTACTACTCTATTCTAAACCGGAAAATCATACTATTGGAAATAGTTTTTTGAGAGGGAGGCCAAAAAGCAAACGGAGATGGAGGTGGAAAGGGAGGCCGTGAAGGAAATGGGCACAGAGATCGAGATCTAGGAGGAGACTGGGACGGAGATGGACAGGAAGACCGAGAAAGGAATGGGGACGGAGGTAGACAGGGAGACCGAGAAAGAAACGTGGCCGGAGAAGGAAAGGTAAACCGAGAGGGACATGGGGACGGATAAAAACACGGAGACCGAGACGGAAACGGGAACAGAAATGGAGAGGGACAAAGAGAAGGAACCGGGTCCGAAATGGAGGGGATAAAGAAAAGGAACCGGAACGGAGATGGAGATGGAGGCCGAGAAGGAACCAGGACGGAGATGGAGGCCCAGAAGGGAAAAGGTACGGAGATAAAGAGGGATATCAAGAAGGAAAAAGCAACGGAGATGAAGAAGGAGAACAAGAAGGAAACGGGACGGAAAAGGAGAGGGATAAAGAAAAGGAATCGGGACGGAGATAAAGCGAGAAGCCGAGAAGGAAAAGGGTAAGGAGGCCAAGAAGGAAAGACCAAGAAGGAAAAGGGAATGGTTATGAAACAGGAGAACGAGAGAAAAACGGGGACGGAGATGAAGATGAAGAAGGTGAAGGAGACGGAGACAGACGTAGATGAAAACGAAGACGAAAAGGAGGAAGAAGATGAAGACGAACACGAAGACGAAGACAAAGACGGGGATTAAAGCCGATAATGAGGCGACGATGAAGGCGAAGACGAAGACTGCGGTGGATACCTAGGCCGAGACAGAGACGGAAGGTAAGACAGAGATTAAGACCATAAAAGATATAGAGACGAAAATTGAGAAGGGGATTGAGATTAAAAAGAAAACGGGGACGAAAGTAGGAAGAGATGGACTGAGCAGGAGATGAAAGTAGAGAGTGATCTAGGGATCTATACGGAAAGAAGAGGGGCACTATAAAAGATACGAAGATGGAAAACAAGATCGAGATTGAGAATGAGACGGGGACGAAGACCAAGACGAAGACCGTGATCGAAAAGAACTCGGGGATGACGACGAAGATAAAGCCGATGAAATGAAAACGTAGACAAAAACAAAGACGAATACGAAGCGGAGAGAGAGACGAAGACTGATAAAGAGACGTATAAAAGTAAGAACAGTTCAGCTAATTCAAAAATTATGAGAAGGATTTTGCAATACATTAAACCGATTTTTATTGCATTTGCCAAGTAATTCGCTGTGGTATTCGATTTGTGATGGAAATGCAACTACGCCGCCAAGTACTAGCGTTGACGCCCGTCTCGTCACGATCAACATCAAAGCAAGGATCTTACCTGGTTTGATTTACCATAAAAGAAGCGTAAGAGCGCTGCTCTCATCCTGTCAGCGTGCTGCGGCAATGAAGACGGTTTCCTTCCAGTTATTATTGTACATGATGTCGCCAACTATCGTACGCTACCTTCTGTAACAAGGTAAAGCATTTACCTTCCCAACGTGAGTAACCCAGCCCGATTCTCCTGGAAAAGTTTAAGCTAACCAAGAGTCCCCTTTTTATGCCGCAACCTGCGTTAATCAGCAAAGTTATCATGTAGCGAAGCAGACTACTTTCCAGAAAGAATAAAAATGAAGACGAATGGTAAGAGTGCGAAGAGCTTCATATGCTGGTTACTAAAAGTAGTGCTCGACAATGTTACCGGCCGATAATAAAAGGCTTTCCCACGGAAGAAAACTTTTTAAAGTACAAAACTGGCGATTTTCTTACTGACAACCAGAGACTAATATAGTAACGAAAGGAATGCTTCCCCTTAACCATGGAAACTTTGTTCTACCTCTCGACTATGACGAAAAAGATCAATATCCCATAAAAAAAGCTAGAAACAACTCTAATACGCAATGTGGTTGAACGAGTGCGAAATCCAAAAGAGGGCCAATGATAACAAAAGGCATCATGATGCATCATCTCTTTACCGACTTCAATGCCGGTTTTGGCAGCGCAAAAAGAGTATTTTTCCCAAATTGCGATTCCTAAAAAATTAGTTGAGCATCACCATCAGCTTCGAAAGGACAGAGAACGACCTCTTTAAGACAAAATTTGGAGCTTCATAAGTTTTCTCACGATCTTGTATAAATTCCTACTTCCAAAAACGTGATTTTCATCTATGTATAAAAATGTGATAACAAGAAGTAAGTTTATTTTTAATTCAGAATTTGAATACTTGTTTAGCTTAAAGCGGTTTCACAGTCTTAGGTTTCTTTTTCTTATCAAATTGGAGATATTTGTTTATAAAAACGGTGTCCAAAACTTGTCTTTTCACTATCATGACCCGCCTTAACTTAACTTGTAATATACAAATCCCAGTAAAGATTTTTATTTACTTTCAACTTGGGGGGCCTTGAAACTCAAACACATCAACACTAAAAGCATAGACTTCTAGCGACATAATTTTATGGGAGCACAAAAGTTATACAATTTCGCATTCTTACCTTTTTTTGCATTTGAGAAAACCTCCAAAAAATTCTTGTGAGACTTCTTACCGCGATTGACCAGTAATTGCTTTAAACGAGGCTACATATCTAGCTCTTGGAACAAGATCAAGCTTACTTTTATTCCAGAAGCTGGTAAGGGCTCACACGAAGCACGTAAGGACTTCAGACCATGAACTCTCCTAAACACATTAAAGCGGCTTAAACACGCGTTAGGATTCCTCGCGGGCACTGTCGGCATCACAGCATGCGCATTGTAAGGGCCGGTCAACGGAAACGGCTCTACATTCGATTGTAAATCAAATAGAGAAGTCCCTGGTGCAAAATAACTAGATCTTGACGCCATTCTTCACATTGTAGCAGCGTTTAATAATGTCTTGCCCAGGGCTATTGGTTACCTTGGGAGACAAGAGGGCTCTAATTGAAATCATTAACAAACTTCTGTGGAACAGAATTGTCGCAGCATGGTGGGAAGGGGTTACAACAGAGAGGAAGGTATGTAGAGGTACGCTATAGAGAGTGTTTTATCTCCTCCAATCTGGGTTGTAGTAATAAACGAGCTTCTGGTGGAAGTTAGAATGGAATGGCTGGCGAAAGGTGCCCAAAGCTGATGGCCTAGCAATCATTGTCAGAAGTAAATCTCTATACACCCTGTGCGATATTTAGCAGTGCTAACTAGCCCACATAGGCTTAGTCATGCAGCTGACTGGGAATCAACACTGGAAAAACGAAGCTGAATATTTAGGCGAGGAGACACATGATCTCTGCTTTCAGAACACCCTCGATTAGGGGGTTAAGTATCTGGGATTTATATAGGGCAAGAAACTGTGCTGGGAAGCAATGTGAAGGATAGCGCTAGGAAGGGCTCCGCTGTCTTATATTGCTGCAAGGGGCCATCGGTAAGAGCTGGGGCCTCTCATCAAGGGTAGTTCAATGGCAGTCAGTCAATCTAGTGGTGAGTACTTAGCACGACGTTCATTACAAAAATATTAGCGTCAGTGCAACATTCAGCGCTGGTTGGTATCAGCGGCGCTCTCAAAATAACACCTACCTTGGCATTGAATGGCATGTTAAACAAACATCCGATAGATATTGCTCGAGATACTCCCCAAATTTAAGTTGCCTGAACACTACAGCGTTTTCCAAGCAAAGCTTACCTCAATTAAGGAGGTGGTGGGAGCGATGCTGTTCATTGGTACTTCGGTTAGGGGATTCAACAACTCCGGCAGCCAAGTGGCAGTTAAAGTCCCCAGTTTAACTAGGTGTCGTGATATCACTGTAGCGTCTCCATGGCGGAGGCTAGCGCAATTAGGGATGCGGTGGAGGAGATGCTGTCCAGTGGTACTACGATTAGAGAATTCAACAACTCCGACAGTCAAATGGCAATTAAAGTCCTCAGTTTAACCAGGTTGCGATCGAGTCTGGAAAGGGAATACCTGACCTCGCTTGCGATTGCGCCGAAAAAACAATATGCCTGACAACTATAAAGTGGGCCTCCCAAGGAACATGGGTAAAATTTAATCGAATAAAAAAGGCTGTAGGGAACACGGCGATTTCCTGACCATCAGGGCAGACTACCTCTTGAAGGGTAGCGAAATCCTTTCGGCCAGAAGTTTATAGCAAGCGGTCTGCGCAAATCATTGAGTTCATCAATTCTCATTTATCAATGGTAATTGCGATTTTGTCGAGTCACTGTCTAAAGGAGGCCATGCGATACGTCTCAACATATTAGAAAACCTCTTTTGTTACAGCTGCATGGAGCATAACGAGGTACAATCATTGAAACACTTGTTGTTGTTGTTGCTGTGGCGATAAGGACACTCCCCGGAGACCTTGGGGAGTGTTATCGATGTTGATGTCCTTTAACGGATGCAGATCCGGTACCCTTCGGTAACAAGCACCATAAAGGTACTTGCCCAAACATCTCGAGGAAGATTTAGTACGACCACATGACATTTTCTAGGCCATGCCGCCCTCCCACCCCAAAAATCCATCAGGAGTTGGGGGTCGCTAGGCTGTTAATTGAACAGGATTCGCCACGGATAGGTGAGGTTGACAATTGGGTTTGTGAAGCTATATATTGCGCTGGCAACCCCTTGAGAGGGTTGCGCTAGACAACCCCTTGAATCGATTTGTATTTTAGTCACCTCTTACGACAGACATACCTACTGCGTGTATATTCTAAGCCCACTAGTCCGCTGGGGTGATCGAGACTATTCAAGAGAACCTGCACGGCTTTTCATGCTTGACTGTCCAGCTTTTTTCAGAGCTATGCGAAAGTATTTCGGTCTCTGCTCACAAGGATCTCCGGAGGACTGATCGACTTTTCAGATCAGTCTTTTTCGATTCTTATAATTTGAAGAATCTTTTTCAATTTGTTTACTGGGTTGTATAGCAAAAAAATTTTGCAACTCATGCGAACGCTTATTTCACAGCTTGAAATTTTGTGTGCAACTTGAGTTGCAACTATTTGACGTTTATTTGATTGTCATTGCGTGTATGAATGTGATGATGTCTGATGCTTTTCATGCAGTTGGAAAAGCCATTTCAAATGTTGCGCCGCCAACGTGCGTGTGATACAAGTTTTCGGATTTAATGCTACAACATCAACGTTTGTATGTTCGTGGAGTGATATATTTTTTAAAGCCGCAGGCAATTTGTAAATTTGTTACACTTTAAATAAGTTTTTTCTATTTTCGTCATTCATCCAGTATTCGGCAGTTAATAAAAAAACACGACCATATATATGTAAAATGTGTACTATCTTAGCTGGAGACTGTACCTGAACTGATTTAAGTATGAACAGGTGGAGATTAGTTGCAGAGCTTCTTTTTAGAAAAAGATAAGATAATTAGCAACCCTTCAAATCTTAAGACATCGTCGTAGTTAATAACTACCGATATTGTTGTTTAGTTTGGCTCACTTGGATTGCATGAAGGGCTGTTGTTTTAGGATATAGAATAACTGTGAGAACTAATAATTGCTGCATAGCCACGATAAAGTTTCACAGTAGTAAAGTTTTCGCAGTACACAGAGATGTATCGCAGGGACTTTTATTAGACAGTACCGGAAAATCCCAATCAGCTACGGTTCTTCACTTCAAGACAGCACAGTCTCGCTACGATGCCGGAGATAGTGCCTGGCACTTTTTTGCTTGACATTTTCTGAGTATATTTGAGAAGCCAGAGGAGCTCCACATTCACCTCGACTCCTAAATCAATCAGAGCCCTTTCGATGGCAGAAGCTAAGACATTTTTGAACTCACCCGCGATGTTTAGGAAGGCATCCAGAGCAAATTCTTTTGTTCTAGGAACCCCTCTTTAAACTTTACAATTGAGTGAACAGCCGTTTCCGTTTATCTGCCTTTACAATAGGCATGCCAGGAAGCCTACATTAACCCCTAGAAATCCTTTCCCGTAGGTACAGATCAATCAAGCGCTCCATCGCTTTGTTTGAAAAACTAATATCAAGTCACCAGCTATCTAAAAACTCACTTGACTACAAACAGATTTATTTCATCATTATGATGCACAATAAAAACCCAACGGTAGCTTAAAACATCTGCTTGTGAGATTTGTCTACCTGTGTGAAAACTTGCGGCGGTGGCATCAAAATTATTTAGTTTTTTTGTTTATCTACAAGTTTTGCAATATTCCCGAGGGAGTAATTAAAATGTTGGTATTACGATGCAACCTAAAACATTCGACAAAGAAGACACACAAATATACAGAAAGCTTACAAATATAGGCAACGACTTCAACGGCGCCAATTCCCACTGTCCCAAAACCGTCGGCAAATAACAACAACAACAACCAACACCACGACTGCTACACCCTGTTTTCATTTGGGACCAAAATCCGTCGAAAAAAGCACCAAATCTCAAAAAATGGACCAAATTTTTTTAGTTTTCATTGGCTTACAAACAATTCGGCAAATCACAAATGTGTCGAATTCGTTGTAAAATCTTTGTTGTTGTTGTTGTTGTTATTGGTGGTGGTATTTTTGTAGCGACAAGGACACTCCCGAAGGCGTTGCGGAGTCTGACCGATGTTGATGGTCCTTTGCCGGATGCAGATCTGGTAAGTTCCGGTACCAAGCCCCACCATCTCGGGAACGGTTTGTTATGACCACATGCGACCTTGTAGGCCAACCCGCCCTCACACCACCTAGATCCATGAGGAGTTCGGGGTCGCCATAGCCTCGGCTGTTAAAGAAACAGGCTTCGCCACGGATAGGTGAGGTTGACAATTGGATTTGGAGAAGCTATATATTGCGCTGGCAACCTGAAAGGGTTGCGCTACAAAACCCCTTGAATTTGATATTTCAGTCGCCTCCTACGACAGGCATACCTACCGCGGGTATATTCTAACCACCAAACCCGCTGTGAACTTGCAAAATCTTTAATTTCACGTTATAATAAAGTACAAAGTCACACACAGCTTCATTTAAAAAAAGCCTTATATAAATAGTTTTTTTACGAAAAACCTGAGAGGAAAACCCGTGCCGTAAGCAAAAGTATTCTCTTTTATTTACATAAAAAACTTAGTTTAAAACAAAATTTCTCCCGAGCTACAACCATGCATAATTTTTATAAAATCAGTCTAAAAGAATTGTTTCTAATAGCTGGATGTTCTCAATTTTTTTTTTTTTTTTAATTCTTTACTCTTCCATTTACCAGTGCCCTCTCACACTTCATTTTTCCATCTATATCCTATTTTAAATGTACACATGTCCCATATAATTTATGTTAGAGAAAAATGTCTATTTCAAAACTCACATTTATTGAATCTAGCGAAAGTCCTCAGATTTCCCATTGAAAAGTCTTAAAAGTTTGAAGTGTGTAGTAATGGTCAAAATTCCATTTGACTACGTACGAGAAATTGGTTATTATTATCAATGTTACTGTTAAAGTTTCTGGGGTTCTACTCTCCAATGGAAATAATTTGGCACAAAACGTTTATATCACGTCTACGTTGAGCATTTGTAAAGTAATCGCTTTCCAAAATATTTCGGCCTTACTTTCAATAAAAATATTACTTGGGTTGAGATACTTGGTTCTCTAAATCATTTACATTGTCATTTTTTAAATATCCAATATTTTTATATAATCATTATACCCAAAATTACTCAAAAGGAATAATATCAGCAGACTAACTTTTTCTGATTGAACTCTTTAGTGCAGGCCGGAAATATATAGAAACTTTTAATTATGTAACTGATATTGAAGTTGGAAGTTGTATAGCTGAAATGCCAATAACTTTCAGACACAAAAATAGAAAATATAGCCTATCGTAGCGTGAGAAGATTATTATTATTATTATTCCTAAATTAAATAAAAATTTAAAAATCTATATCCCAAACGAAAAGTAACAATTTCAAAATTTTTACATAAGATTTCTTGGTAAAAATTTTTAAGGGTCACTTTTTGTTTTGTTTCACAAACAAATATAAAACCAATTAGTCTCATGTTTTGATTTAGTTTTCAATTCAAGAATGTCGTCATGAATGAACAACTACGTCAAATTTCTTTAAGATGCGCGTACATTTGCAAAAACTTTCTTTAAGCTAAAACAGTGACAAAAATCTATCACGAAAAGTGTTTGATAACCGATTGAAATATCTAGCCACTAAGGAAGATCTTCTGATTGGCCGCTTTTTTCATCAACAATTAAAGAAAATTGGTTTGCTTCAAGATCCAACAATTTTCTAAACTATCTGCTAGGTGAAGTGTCCTTGTTCTGCTACATTTTAATGACAGTAATTTTTTTGTAAGAAATCCATTGAGGTAAATTGTAAATTACGAGCTGGACCCGTGCGCATCTTGCGCAACAAATATAGAAGTATCTTATCAAATTTCAACCGAAATCAGCTGTTCTATCAATCAATTAAAACTTACAGCTTGCGCTGCCATCTGGCGTATGGTAGCACCTGCCTGTAATGCAGTGCAAATATTCACAATATCGCCATAGTACAAAACATATTTCTTTGTGTGCTCACAATCGTTTATTTTTAACAAATTATTTTAAAAAAATATAGCTAAACAAAAACACTACCACCAAAATTGCCCAAAGCTCGCTAATAGCCCGAATCTCCATCTTTGCAACAAAAACTTTATAGGTTTGGATTCCAAATAAGAGCGAAAAAGGGACCCGTACATAAAAACAGCAATTAGAAATAATATATATGATGATGCTATTAGGGTTAATGAAGATGTGGAAAATTTTGTCGGCAGCGTTGAACATTTTTTCCTCGGTAAAAGAACAAAAGTACCAACAGCCTAAAAAGACCAAAATTGAAAAAAGGAGTATTCCAAATGAGGTTGGAAATTACCATTTTTTGTCCAAATGTACGAAAATGGCAACCGTGACCAACACTCAAAACTAAGCAATGATGCGACATTTTGCGCATGCGTTCCAACACCGCTGGGAGTACAAAGTCATTCAAGTTGTACTTACTTTATGTATGTATGTAGATATGTTTTTTTAGGCATTTCAAAGTCAGAATAACAAATAAGAATAACAGCGACAGCTGCAGTAAAACAGACAACGAAGAAGAAGAAGAACTACATTTTTTCAGCATCCGTTTGCAAGTGGTAAGTAAAATGTTGCAACTGGCAGAGCATGAACTTGCTTTTGTACGTAAACTTGTAGTGTGTGGCATCATAGAACAACAACAACCGTAGTGCTTGTTTCTGGCAAAGCGGGTGGCGGTAGAATCAGTTGTTGGCAGATGAAAGTTTACCATATCTAGCACACCTACATTTGCTGTTCATTCAATTGTTTGTTGATTAGTGCGGTGAAGTGTAGATTGTAGTCGTTAAGTGCAGCCGTTGCTGCGTCAGAATGATTCCTGATTTCTGTAACTTTCGCATGCAACAAATTACAACAAGAGTGACAACTAGTTGTTACATTGTGAATACAGAGTAACTAACATTTTATTTTTACATATTTTTTACACTTGGTGTGTATTTAGGCTTCTGGTGGATTTTAGTGCATGTTGGCAAGGCGTAACCGCTTAAACGGTTAAGTGCCACTTAAGTAAGTAAGTAAACATCTAAGCTCACAGTTTGGGGGAATCCAGAATATAAGCCTAAGCCAAGTGTTAACTTAAGCGTAGGCTTTGAAAGTGGTATGCTACATATATGGGGAACTCAGAATGTAAGCGTAAGGGTAGTTATAACACTGTAGCGCAATGCGGGACCAATTTACCTGGTAGAGTTCAAATGAGCGAAATCAGTGCATGTCATCAATTTGTTATCGAATTGTTTACGGTTTGTTATCAATGATTTATTTTCGTTATCGACATGTTATCGATTAATACCCATTTGCAGAACGACAATTTATATTTCTTTTCTGCTAGTGCGATGTCATCAATTTTGTTATCGAAGTGTTTACGGTTTGATATCAATTATTTATTTTCGTTATCGACATGTTATCGATTTAGAACCATTTGCAGAGCAGGAAGTTATATTTGCCTTTCTGCTACTGAGCCTTATTGTCAAAGTATTACACATTTGCTATAGAGAAGAAAGCATATGAATGAGTTACCCATTTTTTATCGACAAGCTATCTTTTTTTTTATCAACGAGTAATCGATTTTCTTTTCACAAATTTTACTATTTGCGCTCAAAAAATTATCGATATGTTGTCGAAAAGTTATGTATTTAGTAACCAAGAACTAACGATTATTTATAGAAAATTTATAGATATATTATCTCAAAGCTATCGATTATTTCTCGAAAAGTTATCGATTTGTTATACAAAAGTTATAGACTATTTTTTTTGAAAAGTCATTGGTGCATTATCACAAAGTTATCGTTTATTTATAAATTTTTATTTGAAATTATTGATTTGTTATCGAGAAGTTATCGATTTGATATCGAAACGTTAGCTATTTCTTATTGGAGTATTTGTTATCATCGGATTATCGATTTTTTATCGACGACTCATGGGTTTGTTATTAAATAGATATCAATAAAGTTTCAATATAAAATCGATGACACATCTGTAAAACCTCCTGCAACAAGCCAACAAGAAGCCGATGACTCGGCGATAAGAAGCCGATAGCTTCTTCTTCTTGTTGCAGTGCTTCTGCCCATCAAAAGGTTCGACCAATCACAAAATTTCGTCAATATCATCTAACGGCAGTACTATAAAGAACGTGCAGTATTAATAGGGCTGGACCCAGAGAGACATGAGTTTTAAAGGCTGACAGGCCTTCAGCCTCTTATAGTGTGCTTCTTTTAAGTTTGGCGACCATATCGAAGACGCGTAGCACACAAGCCAATTGCTTTAGGAGTTATCTATGAGCGTTTCTTTGGCTTTGACCCGGTTGGGACTTGAACTTTTTGCTACGGCTCTTAATGAGCGTCATACCCAGTATTTTAGGGTGTAGGACATTTTCATTTTCTACCTTGTAAATAACGTCGAAAAGGACCTGGTCGGTGAAATTGCCAAGTTATGCGAGGTGAAAAGACTAGAGAGATAGCTTTTGATTTTACACCATGGCTCATGAATGGAAGAGCGAGTCAAGTAACCCCACTGGCGTGCCTCTCAAAATTGTCGTCATCAGATCGGATCCTGCAACTGCTCCATACTCTGCTGTTTCGGGGAGTTTTTGAATCTAACCCCGGTCCACCGAAGTAGCTTTGTCCGTTTTCCGAACGTACAGTAACACTGCACACCACTGGTTAGGTTTGGAGAAAGAGTTATAAGAAAATTTAAGAGAAACCAAAGTATTTCTATAAAGCTTTAAACGGCAGGGTGCAGGTTCTGCCCTAGTACATCCGGTAGGTTGCGCTTTATCACTCCCACTCCTTTCTAGCAGCACTGCTGCCCAGAAAGCCACAACGAGTACACCCTGTTACCCAACCCTTAACTACTACTATCTATGTAGCATATGTGGTTGCAATGCGGGGTACCGCCCTGCCTTTTTCTTCCCTCCACTTTCCAGCACCAGCACGCAAATAGTTCAGGGAAACAGACTCCTAGTCTTTGTTGCAATGTGCCACCGTTTGTCAATATGTAATATATACGCTTGCGTCATTTGCCCAATACAGTTCCTGTTGCGGGCGTAGCCACTTTCCTATATGTTCTGGACGCAGGAAGACGCAATCGCCCGCTTCTCACTCTCAGAGTGAAGACGTGTTACCCCCCGAACTTCAGTATACTGCAATTAAACTTAAGCGCGTTAACTGGGATGATTACGAAGATAGTTGTCTTCGTGGAACAGCAAAATACTTGGCACTTTAAACTGCGTTTAATGTAATGCTATTTTAAAAATTTTTAATATCTATCTAAGCCATCAATTCAGTATAATCATATAAATGTAAACTAGCTATTACACTGATTACCAACAACAAAAAAATTAATAAACTAAATTTTTTCTGTTTTCGTTTCATTCTAATTACAGAGATACGCAGCGTTTCTGGTGAACCCAATTACAAATCTGTTAATCTAACTTGGGAAGTAGAATTTGTGCCCTCCGTCGATATAACAACAACAACAACAGCGACCGATATAGATGCTATCACAAATAGCAGCGCTGAAGTGGAACCGCCAAAAGCGTTTCAAATTTTCTTTTGTGAATTACAATCATTTGGACCGCATCGTTGTCGCTCTAAATTAGTTAACCAAACTCAACAGCTGGAACAAAACGGTTATGATGACAACGATAATGTTGGTAACAATGGTAGTTACAATAGTAACAGTAACGGCAGCAGCATTACTAACAAAAACAACAATCATAACGAAATTAAGCAAATGAAAAGCAGGTAAGTGTTAACTCATGTAACAATAAATGGGTTATAGCCAAGGACAAGCGAAAAAGCATAAAAAAAATAAATAATAAATTTAAAAAAAATAAAATAAATATAATTTATTTTATAACGTACTTATATCTCTGCCTAATTTCAATCTACCATAACAATTTATCAAATTTCTATAATCAGCCGTCAGATACGTCCTTATGCTGTTCAAATCGATAATCTTCGTATGGCGACCAAATACAGCTTCCACATACGCCCGCAGGCAAAGCGTAGAAATATGAAAATTACTGGACGTTCTGAGTTATTTGGCAATGAAATCGATGATGATGCGAGCACCATGAAGAAGGGTGTACCACTGGATGGTGGTCAGACCATCATTATACCAACGAAAGGATGTAAGCATTGATGAAGATTTTGTAGTGATTTGAAGCGCTAGTTAGTGAAATGGCAAATTATAGAGATTTGTTAAACAATTTTTCTTTTTGTTTTTTTTTCTTCTTCTTCTTTTATAACATCTCTTTTTAGTTACTGCACAAGCTACCAAATGCTTGCCACAAGCTTCAGAAATTGAAGTGGAGACTGGTCCTTATTTTGGTGGCAAAATTGTTGTTGATGGCGGTAATTGCGGTTTGAAGGGTAATCAAGACGATCCAATCGATCGTTATACAATGCGTATCGATCATAAAATGTGTGGCAGTTTGGTGAAGCCAGACACGAATACGGTTGAGACGTTTATAACGGTGCAGGAGAATATGGGCATTTATACGCACAGCACAAGAAGGTGATTATGAAAGAAGGAATATTTGGGTATTTAAGAATAACTATTCGCAGGCCAGATAACTTAAGCTCCTTTTCACGAGTCAAATCTCTGTATTTGTTTACCTAAATTTGCCTAAACTTCTTTACGAGCAACTTAAGGGTATAGCGAAATTTAATAAACAGGACACTGGCAAACTTCCCCCACCTTTCTGCGGCTTGAAGGGATTTTCTAGCTAGTATGACCATCATGAGCCTCATTCTTCTATAATCACCCCCTTTTTGTCGTATGTTCTCATTACTTTGCTTCTCTCTCCTTCCCTGTCTAACCCTCCTATCCCTCTGTTTCGTCTTTTCCCCTCCGTTTCCCACTCCCCTTACTCGTGTGACCTTCCGCACTTTTTCCTTCTTTTTTAGCGCAAAGGGGACTCCACGAAGGTTTTGGATCATTTGCCTAATTTTGATCTAATATGTTTATCTAAGAGCTCTTTTAAAATATCAGTCCGACCATTTTGGGAACGATTTGAAATCAATACATTCAGCCTTCTAGGTGATGACGTCTCCTTCCGTGATGAAATTTGGGTAGCCAGAGCCCCACCTTCTAAAGAAACAGAACTCGTAATGGCTAGGTGAGATTGGCAATAGTTTAAGAAGCCATGAACTAGAACCCCTTCCCCCCCCCCCTTTCCCCTTTCTTTTCTCTGTAGTCGTACTCGTACTGCTCCCAATCCTCCTTTTTCCTCCCCTTAACTTACCTAATAAACTCATTCCTCATTCTGTTGCGCTCTCTTTCTACCCTCCATTATTCTTTTTTCACTCCTTTGATTTATCCTTTTATCTCTTTCCTTATCTGCCTCCTTCTTTTGAGCCCCTCTTCCCGCTACTCTCCAACTACAATTTCCTCTTTTATTCCCTTGCTAGCTCCCTGCTCAAAATCTTAACCCTTTACTATTTCCTTTTCCGTTTTATTCTTCTGCCCTTTCTCCTTGGTCGCAGTCTTTCCCTATCTTTCTTTTTCATCCCTCTCCCATTCCTTTTCTACCCCACGCTATCCTTCTGTTTGTCCTTTTCAACTCATTTTTTCTCTCCACTTAACTTTTTGCTCCTCCTCCATCCTCTTTTGCATCGCATTTCTGTGTCAGTCTTCAAGTCTCTCTATATTTCTCTCTCTTCTTCCACTATCCTTATGCTCGACTGTACCCGGTTGACATCTTGAGTAAAATGGCCGCAGTCTGGATGGCAGTATGGCTTCAAGATATGCTATATAAGCTAGTGAACCACGATCACTAAAGCATTCTGCCGGAATATATCTCTTGCTGGATAGACTACTGCGCGCGCACTTCCGCTCCTGTTGTCCTAAAGCCCAAAATTTAGGCTCTCGTTTATAGCAAAGTCTGCTAAGCGAGGGTCACTGCAATAAAAATTGCGTCTTATGGAATGCTATTTGTCGCTGAAACCATTAGCGAATTTAGTATAAACTAAGATAGTCAGGCGACAATTAAAGTGCAAAGCTCTGCCTCCATGGGGGCGAGGGCTCTGATGGATTGCTTAAATTCACTCCTTGCAGTGGCGTCTAACTATTTTTGATAGAAACTGTCTCGGGGATCTCTTGGACCGGGCAGGCACTGGCAAACTGAACATGCCTGCCAATATAACATTGTTGAAGTGAGTTGTTGTTTAAATGGGCAGCTGCCACCTAACCTTATCTTACTATCGCTATCCATTCTTGTATGTTTTCCTTCCTCTTTCTGCTCCACTTACCTTCTCTTTTCTTCGTTTCTTTCATCTCCCACGCCTTTTCAATCCCTTCCCACCTCTTTTTCCGTTAGCACAACAAGCTGCTACTACCAAAAAGAACAGTATTCAACCGCAAAAACCTCGGCGATATCTGTTAATATCCTAAGCCATCAAAGAGTTGTTTGCGGTTAATCCATAAGGCCCCTGCTTTCCAATTACTGACTTATTTACTTTTCCAGCCCTTTCCGCCGATCGTTCTCAAACTCTTTTCGCTCTTTATATCTATTCCCAGATAATTTGTACTAAGAGTGCCTGGAAACACGCCATGAGTTTGAGAGGTAAGGAACCCGTCCTAGCCCACAATTGTGAACTCCTGCAACTCAAAATGCAGACGGTCCATCTCGTCAAGACGGTATGCACATTAATTGTATACACCACCCCTTTGTGACATTCTTGAAACCTTTGGAAGTGTTTACGAAAACACCTAATATCCACTTCTTGTATTGCAAGATTTTCTCAATATTTCAAACTAACCTATGAGGTTTCAATCTCTACCCATGAGTGAACACGTGCTGTGAAACACTCTTTCCTCCATGTTTGAGATTCAAAGCTATTAGCCTCTGAAGGGTTTGGAGCAGCAACACGATTCACCCACCAAAGATTATCGTGAGCTATTTTATGACAGTTCTATCGAAAGAAGGCTGGGAATATGCGATCTGGATTAGGCAATTGAAACTTGGAAAAAGTGTTTACCGGCTACACAACTTTTTTATTTTTCACCAACTCTGTGACAACTGTTCCTATGTCGGAATTTACGATACCTCCATATCATCTCCGGATGAAAAATTTGCGTCCATGGATGATTAAGAACCTCTTAACTAATAGTTGTTTATACCAAATAATTTTCCATATCGGCCTGTTAACTATGGTGCCTCTGAAAACGATGAGTTGTAAATCAAATTTTGTTCTCTCTCTCCTTCACATACCCCACTCTCTTAGGTTCGTCGTAGTGTGCAGCTTTCAATCGGGTATGCAAACAGTGCGCGCAAGCTTCACAGTACCTGGTAGTGATGGTGTAGCCTCCGCAGTAGAGAATGATCCATTTGAACCAGATGATCGTTTGGGTCGTGAGCAGCGCTTTATGCGATTTGTGGATAAGAGCGCACTTATTTTAAAAGAGCATACACCATTGGAGCCAGCGTCGCCAGCAGCACGTACGCAATTACAAGATTCAGACGAGAGTTTAGCGTTGGTAGAGGAGATAACTGATACATTTAATGAGAGCAGCGCAAGTAGTACAACCAAAGAGAACAACAATTTAGAGCACAGTGATGTTCCAAATAGCGTAGTCTTGTTGGAGGACATTGTGCCTGGTGTAAATGAGCAAGGCATCAAACATGAAAATGATGTTTTAAAGCTGCAAGTACTCGATGAGAAATTGGAAAATGAAATGCGGCTGATGACAACGCGTGGAGCGAACTATGCGAAACTGATTCGAGAACATGAAGAAGCAAATTTACTAGTGGATGAAGCTAACTCTAGAAATTTGTTAGATATGGAGCGATTATATCACATGCGCAGCGCTGGTGAGGGACGAGGTGAATGAAGTTTTAATCATTTAATTTATATCATGGAAAAATTGTTTAAATATTTTTTTTTTACAAAAAATTATCTATTTCCTTTCTTTGTTTTCTTCCTTCCTTCCTCAGGTTTCACTACTTCATTGGAACAAATTTCATCAAACGCCGGCAGCGTTATCATCACTGTCGTGTTATCTGTGATCGTTTTAAGCGTTTTTATATTGGTTGTAATAAGAGAGGCTCGTCGACAGCGCTACATACGTAGTAACATTAAAATGCAACAACTACAATCAACACATTCGTCTTCGCCAATGTCGGTGACCACACAAAAGTTAACGCCAGGAAAAAGAACACTGCCGCGTGCTTTGCAGCAGCAAAGTGCTCAAGGCAGTTTGTAAGCACATTAGGGTGGGCCCATTTAAAATATTTCTTATTTTAAAGTTTAATTTCGGATAAGTACTAAGTTGTAGTGTAAGTTTGAGATTAATGTAGTTTTAGCCTCGTAGCCACCATTTTATAATTCATTTCGCTAAAATAGCACTAACTGCGATTTAGGGATTAATGAAGCTCCAGCTATGCTCACTTGTCTTGTTAAATTGGCTAACGAGACAAAAAGGGTAGATTCTCATTTAAAAAGAAAAACATTACAATCTAATTAAAGATGACTGAGCATAGGTAAGAAAAAGAAATTTTATGAAGAAATAAGAATGCATAAAATGAAGTGTCCGATTTTTAAAGTTGAAGTTTTTGTTCTGAAAGTGATATCTAATTTAAAATTCTTTATGTTTTAAAAGTAGCTTGTTGCTGGTGCTAAGACGACATAGATACTCTCCGAAGGCTTTTTCCGGGCATAGCTTCGATATAGATCTGGTACTTTCCAATAGCTAGGTAAGGTACCAGCCCGAATATCTCAGAAACAAAGTGATATGATCACGATGAACGTTCCAGGTCATTCCAATCCGCCTAGTTACGGGAGAAACTAGGCGTCGTCAGATCATTTCAAAAACTGCGCCACCAAATAAAAACGATACAAAGATAATTTCAGATTAATTTCAGATCGGGAATTTTTTGAAATCATGTTGTCTTGTGTTGGGCCTGCTAGTATAGTATCGAGGTGACTGCAGGATCAATCCGCGACTATTCCGGGTTTACTGTAGAACTTTTAAGGAGTAATTTTTTAATTTTATTTGCTTCTTTGTATATCCAATTTTCTCTAGAAACAACAATAACCACTTTTGATAAAATTTTGAACACGTTTAAGCCGTTTTCACTACTTAAACAGATGAACAAATAAATACATATAACATGAAAATAACTCACGAAAAACCCCCCGCTAATCTTTGAATAATGCTGAAATAATCGCATTGTAACGCTAAATAGACCCGAAAATATGGGTAAATAGTCGCGAAAAAAACCACAAATGAATGAGAATCAAAAATACACATTATAAATGACAAACAAACATCACATCGAACGTGTTATCCAAAACCCTTAAAAAAAACAAAAAAAGAACAAAACGAGCACAAAAACGCAAAATCAAAATCTAGATGAACATATTACAATCACTGACCAAAATTTAACGAGTGCGTTTTATGAATACACACGAACTGACCACCCGCTAGACAAACAAGACACACCTGAACGAGAGATTCCCCCATTTGTATTCCAAGCTCTGTTGGCTTTGTGCTTCAGTGACCTAAAGGGACAGTTCGGTACAATGAAATACCATAAGAGTTTACGATAGAACTAAATTGAACGCTGAAGAAGGCACAAGATCGAAATCGGGTTGTCTCCAAACCAAAACTAACAAGGGATGACGGAAAATAGATCCAAAAGGATTTTACCCCTTAAAAAAATACTTGGCGAGCTTCTCTTCCCACTTGCGTCGAGCTACTTTTTATTTTTTCCTACAAATTGGCAGAACGGGACCTAAATTTTTTATGCCGACTTCGAAGGACATCTGCAATGCAAATGCACTTTCAAACAGAAGCTTTTCATGCCAGAATTTATTTCCGACACGCTCCGGAGTTATCGGTGATTATAAAAAAGCAGCAAAAAATGTTATTAGTTTTAATTTATGACGATTAAAATAATAATTATAGTTTGTTTGCCCTTTTGAAAAAGCGGATATTGAATATAATTTCGGATAAATACTCCTTACCACACAAGTATTTTTCAGTATACAAATTTAAAATTGAGACAGTTTTTCTATCTAACTTGCTGAATTGAGATTCCGGTGTCGGTGTTTTAACACAAACAAAGAAGAACAACTTTTATTTATGTAGTTTAATGTTTTGAGGAAGAAAACAGCTGTTTCGAGGTTTTTTTGTTGGACACAACATTTTAAGGGCAAAAACTTAGTCATGAGAAATGAGTAAAGAAAATCAAATTTAACAAAAGGGCACCCTAATGTAAGTGTAGCGTTTTGGTAAAAGAAAATTTACCAACTTTTAGCTAAGTTTTAGATAAGGAATAAATCGTACTTAAATACTCATATGAATAAAATTAGGCATATTTATACTTAATAAATATTTAAGCATTTTATATTTTATTTAATTAATTTTTTTACTCGATTTCTGGCTCGAATTCGAGCGCAGGGCCTATAACAATTATTTTAAAACTATTTTTTTTCTACAATTGCATTTTAATTTGGAATAGAAGGTATAAATAATATTTCTATTAAAAAAAAAAAAATAATCATTATTATAAAAGTTATTGTGAAAGCCTTTGAGCTCGAATTCGACCCAGCCATCTTTTACCAATAGGCTGATAAAAACAAAAAAACAAAAAACAATTGTAAATTTGTTTCCTTAAATAACACAATTTAATATTTTGACGGTTTAAATGGTTTTAAAATTAAAAAAAAGAAGCTTATTGCAGCTTTTTATAACTGAAACCATGCAAACCAAAAACGTTTTTGAAAAAAATCTATTATTTTGAGTTCTCTAAAAGTTTTTCAGTATGCAGCTTTCTACCCAATTTTTTTTTTTTTTTTTTTTTTTTCATTCATGTCTTTATTAAGTCCGTTGCTAAAGACCTTACTGACTAGATTTACAATATTATTATAAATTAACTTAAAACTAATTAGGAATGAAACAAGGAATAGTTGTATTTGCTCGCTAGTAAGACTCAATCAGTAACTAAAACAAAGGTCTTGACATCGTTAAGTCAAGATATAGATTAAACTTTTCAAGCCCTCTAACGATGAGTTGGGCAGTGAATTATACCAGGGATAATGTCGAGGTTAAACATTAAGTTTTGAACAAAACATCTAACTTTGATGGACAAAATGTTGATAAGCATGCAACTAGCAATATATGGAGGCAGCGGATTATGAAAATAGAGAGGTTGAAGAGCAAATCGATTGAATTTGCCTTGAACGCTTTAAATTCTCGCCGATCGTGTGGAATAAATTGGATTCCAAATGACAGATCCATAATCTAACTTAGATTGCACTAAAGAACTATACAAAATATTCCTAGTATATGGGTCCTTAAAGTCCTTCGCGTACCGGCTTAAAAAGGCTAAATTAGCATAAACCGGTATGATATGGGAAACATGGTTAACAAAAGTGAAAGAGACCATGAAATTCTTTAACCAAAGCAAGAGCTATACTTGAGATATAGTATGTTGCCAAAAGCGTACTCATATAATTAGAAAACGTCGTATGGTAACATTTACTTATATTAAGGCGCAGATTATTATGGAGAGCCCAGGCATTAAGAGAATTTAAATCATCCTGCAAAAGCAATGTATCTGATGGGCATGTTATCCTTCTATACAGTTTAAAGTCATCTGCATAAAGTAAGTATTTTGAATATTTTAGACATAAACCAACGTCATTGATGAAGATTCAAAAAAGGATTGAGCTGACGATGCTATCTTGTGGTAGTCCGGAAGCTGCTAAAAATTCATATGACTTCATACTTTCGATTTCAACAAAAGATATTATCTTTGACAGTTATGTTTTCAGTCAAGAGAGAAATGTTGAATGGAAACCTATATTTTCAAGTTTTAATAGAAGTAATTTGCGAGAATCTGTATCAAAAGCCTTGGAGAAATCTGTATACATGGTATCTACTTGATACCCGTCCTTAAAGACAGAAACACAGAACTCCGAAAAACCAGCAAGATTTGTAATAGTTGAACGATCTGCAACAAGCCCATGCTGGTAAAGATCGATTATCGCTTTTATAGAAAATGCCTACTTGCCTTTAACTACTTCCTCGATAAGTTTGAAGCAAGTTGACAGTTTAGAGATTGGCTTGTGACTACCTGTTATTTCCAAACATAAATATTGGAGTGATAGTTGCCACTCTGCATCGATCAATGAAGGTGCCTGTAGATAACGATATAACTATTGAAAATATGACAGAGCTGAACGGGAAGTACAAGTAAACCATTTATTTTCTGTAAAATGTTTCAGATTTTCTTCATATAAAAAGAATGTTCACACTTAACAAATTTGTGTGAAGGAACATTTAAAACAACATTCGGAAAAAAACAGTCAAATATTAATACGAATTCGAATATTTTTGAAAACCTTTTTAACCTTAGGTACCCACTCAGCATTTAGGTGATTAAATTTTGAATTTCCCTACATTTCAATACAATTTGATTACTCTTTCTGACTAAATAATGAGTTATCATACAATTGAACAAAATAAATAATCAAATATGAATAATTCTCATGATGAAAAACTAAAAAGCATTTTTCGATCACTCTTTGGAATCATTTTTGAAGTCCTTTGATGATTAAATTTTAATATTTCATAAAAATCAACAAAAAGAATAATCAAATATGCTTACCTTTGATGATCAAAAACTGAATATAGTTTTTCAATCACATTTTGGAATCATATTTGAATCAAATGTGTTTACTTTAGGTGATCAAAAATTTTAATCATTTTTCATTCAGCTTTCTGAATCTTTGCTGACAATTTTTGTTGGCTGAATAATGAATTTTATACTTGTTAAAATTTTACTTTTGATTGAAGATCTTATTTTTTCGCATACACACATTTTTTCAATCATGAAGTTCAGAAAAAATATATTAAATTTTATTCTTCAAGACAAGAAATAATGTATATACTGCTCCTAACAAAAGATGTCCCCAACCATTTCTCCACCTTCGGCTTCCCAGAAAATACAAATCCAACCATTAGACAATACAAAGGTTGTGAACTATTTGAACCCCAGGTAAGTGAAATTCTCTTGACATATGTACCTGGATAAGGCTTCAACATCCCGTACCATATCGTATTTTAAGATGTTGACGATCATAGCTGATGCTGGATGTTTTAGTCGCAGGTGTATATTGGTCTAGTTTGTTTGTGAATTACCTTTGGTTCAAATAGCTCACTTCCACATGCTTTCTTCCCCTGATGAAATAAGATTAGCATGTAGTATCTTATTTTGTATGAGATATGAAGAATAATTGATTGATAATCGCATTCAAAAATGATTCAAAAATCTCAACCAAAATGATTGAAATATGTTCACGAATATGATCAGAAAATGACTGTGAAAAACATTCAAATATTACGCTAAAACAATTAAAACCCAATTATACAGTGATTTCAAATATGAACAAAAAGCGTTTCGAAATATGAATCATAAATGATTATCCAAGAATAATCACATTTATGGTACATTTTTCTCCCGATGATACGTTAATTTTCGAACAAAAAATGCTTTTAAATTTGAACGGTTTTAATCATCTTGGGGTATGATATTTAATATTTTTTGATCAAAATTTTCAAAAAATGCTGACTGGGTTGTATAGTTTCAGTTACAAAATTCATAAACAATTTTACAATGAATATCTAGGAAAAAAAACAAAAGAATATAAATAGCAAAACTTAATCAAAATTTTCACTGGCTCTTTTCTGTTCGGTGCTAAGATACAGCACAAGTAATAACTCTAATTATTTATAATTTAAAAAAAATACTCTTAGCACATTTGTAGGTTTAATTAGATTTTAGCTAACATTTTATAAATAATTTTCATATGCATTTGTAATAAGTAATGATAAGAAATGAAATTATAATGTAAAGATTCTAAAGATTGATATGAATCCAAAAGTGAATGAGGCACGAAGTTAAAGACTTTCACTTTTTACTCTAACACATGACTCTATATATGATAAGATAAGCACTGTTTTCATCAAGTAAGTAAATGCTGCATAATTTTTTAATAAATAAATAAATTATGGTTTTGCTAAATTTCTCATTTTGAGTTCTTCATATTCAACAAAAAAAGATCTGACTTTATTATATTCCCTTAGAGCTACAAGTAAGTATCTTCATTTATGAAGTTGTTTTCGAAAATATATAACCAATACTTTGGGGAAGACTTGAATATAAAGCTCGTTGTACAGTACTAGTCCCATGAACTAGACTACTTCCTCTGCTTCATCAACAACGACAACAAAAGCACAAGATAACGCAACCCACACACATACACTTACGATGAAAAAACCCCGATGAAAATACCTGCAAAAATCCTGCAATATATCCCTAAAGAGAGCGGTCTGCGATTAATCTCTTTTGTCCACATTGGGGTATAATTGATCCCCTATATTCCCTTTTGGCTAAATTTGGTATCAGGCTGTTTGAAATGTATGTAGCTAATTGAAGAAAAACAGCAACTAAATGAATAACGATAAGTGACTTTTAGAGTATGGTTTTCGTTTGCCGAGAGAGGACTTAACTTTTCAATTGCCTACCTAGTCCAAAGTAGCATTTATTGGCAAGAGTGATTCTTCGATGGATTTCAAAGCTAATGTTGTTGTTTGTATTAATGCTGGTTCCCAGATAAACGAAATCTTTTAGTATTTTGAAATTATGGCTGCCAGCATTGGCATCGTTGCCAAGGTACAAATGCTCAGACTTATTGCTTGATGACTGCAGGTAGTTCGTTTTGGAGAATAACTTGGCCTAAAACAAAGGATAATAAAAATCTTGGCACAGAGGTTAATTTAGCTTTTACCACACATTCATTCGAGTTAAGTTAGCTTAAAATATGACTGCCACATTGCATCTTCACCACAATGGCAGCATGGTTTAAGCACTTTCAAGCACATTCTTAGACACAAACTGCGCTTCTTGACCCTTCAAAGTGTGCATTTCAATTCCATACACGAAAGCGCTGTCTTAATACGCACGCGCAACTCCTCATAAACTCGAATGAAAGAAAAAACACCTAACCTAGTTATTTCTACGGTTGAACGTATTCTAATTACGACGTCAAAAGTCATGCGCAACTGCTCACACACACATTCATAAGTATAAATATACGTGTATCTTAAAGTAGGTGAGTTGGACGCTGCTAACACTCTTCAAGTTCATCACTGCCACTGATTTGCGAGCCTCCAACATAGTTCTAGACTAACAGCTTCAGTTTCATTCGACGACCTACCGACCAACAATCACACTAAGAATTGAGGGCGAGTCATGAATCGTGACTTGAACAGTTGAACGTCCACCAAAGAAAATGAGCAAAGCTGATGATTGCGGCTTTGTATTTCAGTAACTTAATTCGCTGCTAAAACAAAACTTTCTTGCCTCGTTATCATTCTAGGGGCGGTGGCTTTACAGTTCTGCACGTTTTCATCGTAATTTCGAGTGTGGACGTACCATTATTTAATTCAATGTAAACAATATAAAAGTGGCAAAATAAAATCAGAGTTCATAAATATGTCAGTTGTGTCAAAGCGGCGATCAGCGACAACACAGAATTTATGCACTCTCATTTTGGCGCTGCAGCGATAGCAATTGCAGTAGTCTTTGCTAGTATCTAGTAAGTATTTGGAAGACATTTATATTCTCTATGTTCATTTAGAAATAACGCTACGAAGGTATACGCGGTCATCTCATAGATTTATGACAATCTACGCCACGTGAACATAAATATTTATTAGATCTCACATCGTATATCATTATTTAACTCGTTTTTTCTACTCACCTCCCACCGCCCAAGCAATTGCCGCCTAATTAATGTAACGCTCATAATTTATTGCGCCGACGCAAACGACTTCACCGACAACAGTTTATCGTTAACGTTTAATCGCTAATGTACGTTGAGCAAGTTAGAAATTCTTGTGCGACTAACCGACCAAACAACCAACTATGTATTTGGTAAATTTTTATGCAATTGCCCTCCACCAGCAATGTGTTTTGTTGTTGTTGCTGTTGTCTTGCTATGTTGGTGCGCAGGAAGTTAAGAATAGCAACAGCTGCAAAGCAACGTTATGAAAAGCGTCTATCTGATGGTAAATAGACAAAAAAGTTTAATTATCTTTAAATGGCTTTTGCCTTGACTTTTTTGGCGGCCTTTTGGTGTTCTTTGACATTCGGTGGCGGCCGCCGCACTGTGTGTTGTTTTGTGAAAATATTATTTACAATCAAGTGTCTTAGTGAAATAGGACTCAAATATGTTTGTTTTGGTTGCACTGGCCGGACCTGGATCATGTATTGAATGAGTTCATAATTTTTTCGACGCAGTGCGTAGTGGGTCTACAATCCTCTTTGCAGCCGCGCATTTGGTCCCATGTCTTACGGCTGCCAGCGCAATTTAGCCACGCTTTTTTAGGGGGCGAGGCTCTGGCGACTCCAAGTTTCTCGCGGCAGGCAGGCGTTGGATGGCCTAGAAGGCTCATCGTGGTCATATAAATACGTTCCCGCGATAGACGGGCTAGTTCATAAAAGGAACTATTTTTCGGAAGGTACCACATCACTAGCCATCAAAGGACCAGCAACATGGATAAAACGCTTTAGAACCTTCGTGGAGTCTTCCTATCCCTACAAGAAGAACATCACGATAGCATGTGTTCTATCCGCCTAATATTGGATGAGGCTATGCCATTATAATCGCACGAGCTGCGCTCAAGCTTCCTCGAGCTATGGGTGGGATGTTCAAAATGGAATACAGTGCTGGTGATTTAAAGCTGCCGTAGTACTGATTGTTAGTGATCAACTCACCGTCAGATTCCCAGGCATGTGTGTATATATGTATACTCCGAAAACACATTTTAAAGTGCCCTTTTTACTGATTTCGTGGCGTCATATAGACCATCTAGCCAATGCAACTCATCGATACTTATATCCAGAAGAAAGTAGGATCTTCCTTGGTACGCGTTTCTTGAGAGCCCGCAAATATGTAGGAATATCTATGGCGTACTCTAAAATATATTAAGTATCAGAAGCTGCTTGGAAAATATCCTCAAGTCTCTTCTCCACTTTGGCGGCTATGCTTTGCTCGTGGGTCTACTTTGAAAGCAGAATTCAGTTTAAGCTTTCAGTCAAAAAATATTTGGAACTTGGCCCAGCTGCTTGCTAAGGGTTTCTTAAGAATTTGCCTTTAGATGGCCTATCAAGAGCACCTTTTTCGTTCACCTTCACCTGGAATTAAGGTTCTCAAGGCTCATTTCTATGTCGGCTTCTTTTAGAAAGCTATGAATTATCCTTGAGACTTCCGTTCCTGAGGCGTGTATGAATATTGCCTGTGGCCCGAGTCATTTTCCCCACATCACTGCACAGCATATCATCTGCCTCCTTGATTATTTGGAGTATATTGTGCTGCGCCCCAGTCGTTTGTCGTGAAACCCGAATTGGTTTCACTAGCCATCTTCAGGTCATGATATACGAACAACTTATCCAGTTAGCACCATTGTATCACACCGCTATATCGAGCGAAAGAAGCAGTTTACTTGGTTCGTGCATAAAACATCCTGACTTTGAATCTTCGCTTCTTAAGATCAAATTCGGAAGGCATCCGCCCCAAGTGATCAATTAACGCCACAGTCAGTAACTTATTTGCATTGCCATTATTACTCTCGCAGACTGCGGGAGTCACAGCATTACCTGCATTTGACTTCTCAGAAAAAGACGGAGTCTTGATGTTGTCTCACCTTGGCTTACCATCCACATCATCTGCCCTTTCTAATGATGGTATAATCCCACTATTTCCCCCTCTTTCTGACTTGCGGCTTACGAGGTAGTTGCTTTATCGCTGTTGGGGTTTGTCTGTCTTTTCGATGCGACTAGCTTGACTTGCGGTTTAGGACTGGGTCAATTCCGCTTTTTAAAAGTAGACTCCCCGCGTTCAGCTGCTCTCTGCGCCACCAGTCCTCCCGAAGTCTCCTCTTTCTCATACCGGTTGCAATATCGTTTTTTTTTTTTTTTGCGGAAGAGTGTTTTACAGGTAGCTACATTCGTGCTGTTGTACCAAACCTTTGTCAAGCGATTGCTCTTCAGGATCAGGACAACCATCTGAGCTCTGAATCTTCAGTCTTCCCGTAAAAGTTGCTCCTTCTCATACCGGTTGCATGATCGTGGGTTCTTCGCGGCAAAGTGTTTTACAGGGAGCTACGTTCGTGCTGTTTCTACTGCCTACCAAGCCCTTGTAAAGCGATCGCTCTTCTTGCCGATCAGATCGACCACGGCTCCCAAACGGTGGACAATCCTTCATGCTGTTCGGCATCCTGAGAGCATCCCAGTACTCTATCTGCTTCGTAGCCTTCTCTACTCTTTTTGGAAAAGTAAATAGTTTTCGAACATTTACCCGTTGACGACGATGTCGGATATGAAGTTGTAACTCTCTTATGCAAACCATCAGAAACCAATCAGACCGCCATGGAACCATAAACCACGGAAATGCAACCGTAAACGGCACTCTCAGGCAATAATGAATTAAGCCAAAGTACCACAAGAGGAACTCTCATTAATTCCACACAAACATAATCACATTGGTAAATATAATCACATGGGTAGTGTATACATAAATACGTACATACCTACATAATAGGGAGTTCATAAAACAAATGTGCACATTTCTTTTACTTTTTTATATTTTTTCTCAGCTTCTTACTTTTGTGGCTATCTTGTCTGTCATAATTTATTTTCATTGCCAGTGAGAGGACACAAGCTTTACGCTTGGCCATAAAATTTTCGCCGTTTTTTACGGTAATTTTTATACTCAGTTGAGCAGAGCTCACAGAGTATATTAAGTTTGATTGGATAACGGTTGGTTGTACATATATAAAGGAATCGAGATAGATATAGACTTCCATATATCAAAATAATCAGGATCGAAAAAGAATTTGATTGAGCCATGTCCGTCCGTCCGTCCGTCCGTCCGTTAACACGATAACTTGAGTAAATTTTGAGGTATCTTGATGAAATTTGGTATGTACGTTCCTGAGCACTCATCTCAGATCGCTATTTAAAATGAACGATATCGGACTATAACCACACCCACTTTTTCGATATCGAAAATTTCGAAAAACCGAAAAAGTGCGATAATTCATTACCAAAGACAGACAAAGCGACGAAACTCGGTAGATGAGTTGAATTTATGACGCAGAATAGAAAATTATTAATTTTGGACAATGGGCGTGGCACCGCCCACTTTTAAAAGAAGGTAATTTAAAACTTTTGCAAGCTGTAATTTGTCAGTCGTTGAAGATATCATGATGAAATTTGGCAGGAACGTTACTCCTATTACTATATGTATGCTTAATAAAAATTAGCAAAATCGGAGAAGGAAAAAAAAAAATTGTTTTAAAGTAAAATTTTAACAAAAAATTTAATATCTTTACAGTATATAAGTAAATTATGTCAACATTCAACTTCAGTAATGATATGGTGCAACAAAATACAAAAATAAAATAAAATTTCAAAATGGGCTTGGCTCCGCCCTTTTTCATTTAATTTGTCTAGCATACTTTTAACGCCATAAGTCGAACAAAAATTAACCAATCCTTTTGAAATTTGGTAGGGGCATAGATTTTATGACGTTAACTGTTTTCTGTGAAAACGGGCGAAATCGGTTGATGCCATGCCCAGTTTTTATACACAGTCGTCCGTCTGTCCTTCCGCATGGCCGTTAACACGATAACTTGAGCAAAAATCGACATATCTTTAATGAACTTAGTTCACGTACTTACTTGAACTCACTTTATCTTGGTGTGAAAAATGAACGAAATCCGACAATGACCACGCCCACTTTTTCGATATCGAAAATTACGAAAAATGAAAAAAATGCCATAATTCTATACCAAATACGAAAAAAGGGATGAAACATGGTAATTGGATTGGTTTATTGACGCGAAATATAACTCTAGAAAAAACCTTATAAAATGGTTGTGACACCTACCATATTAAGTAGAAGAAAATGAAAAAGTTCTGCAGGCGAAATAAAAAACTCTTAAAATCTTGGCAGGTATTACATATATAAATAAATTAGCGGTATCCAACAGATGATGTTCTGGGTCACCCTGGTCCACATTTTGGTCGATATCTGGAAAACGCCTTCATATATACAACTACCACCACTCCCTTTTAAAACTCTCATTAATACCTTTAATTTGATACCCATATCGTACAAACACATTCTAGAGTCACCCCTGGTCCACCTTTATGACGATATCTCGAAAAGGCGTCCACCTATAGAACTAAGCCCCACGCCCTTTTAAAATACTCATTAACACCTTTCTTTTGATACCCATATTGTACAAACAAATGCTAGGGTCACCCCTGCTCCACCTTTATGGCGATATCTCGAAACGGCGTCCACCTATGGAACTAAGGATTACTCCCTTTTAAAATACTCATTAACACCTTTCTTTTGATACCCATATTGTACAAACAAATTCTGGGGTCACCCCTGGTCCACCTTTATGGCGATATCTCGAAAATGCGACCACCTATACAACAACCACCACTCCCTTTTAAAACCCTAATTAATAACTTTAATTTGATACCCATATCTTACAAACACATTTTAGAGTCAACCGTGATCCACATTTATGGCTATATGCCAAAATGGCGTCCACCTATAGAACTATGGCCCACTCCCTCATAAAATACTCTTTAATGCCTTTCATTTGATACAAATGTTATACAAACACATTCCAGGGTTTCCCTCGGTTCATTTTCCTACATGGTTATTTTCCCTTATGTTGTCACCATAGCTCTCAACTGAGTATGTAATGTTCGGTTACACCCGACCTTAACCTTCCTTACTTGTTTTCCTTAAGCTTCTTTCATTGAGCTGCTGTCCAAAGCGCTGTTTTGTCGCCAAACAACAAAAAAATGAAACTTGTCATGGAAACATGAAAAAACAAGCAACTACATGTGTAGATATGTGGCTTTACCCCCCGCCAGAGATCATGCAATGGTTCGAGTAGCAGTTGCTTAACTTTATGTTGTTATTTTTGTAGTTATTCATTATTTTATACGTACCTTTGTAGATATGTGTGTAAGAATGCCAATTGTAGTTGACCTCTGTGAGTTTGGCAAATTTTTCTTTGTTACTTACTTACTATTTGTATTTATTTTCTTGTTAAGCAAGCAATGGAAGCGCCACAAATGGCATTCTTAGTTGGACATGTTCCGTAATTTACGGATTGCCTTCAGAATTCCTAAAGTTTAAGTGCCCAAGTCTCTGAAGTGTGTAAAGTATCAAAATTGTATATTGAAAACTGCAAAACAGGCAACGCAATGTAGGGGATAGTGCAGGTTTCCAGCATTATTTATTGGTCTACCGATTTGTATGGCATATTTTCAGCATGTTGTGTGGACTTTGAAGGGATCGGTTAGGGCTCTTTTTTGAAATGCCACGATATCTGTTTTATTACAAAGCAACAAGCCGCCGATAAAGTTGTTATCGCCACGAAACCTATAACACTTCGACAATAAACCGATAACTTGTCAATAACACGCCAATTTCACGCTGATAACTATTCGTCGATTGCAAATCGATAACATGTCAAGCACTATTCAATACAAATCGGTTACACTCCGATAACAATTTGATGAAAAATTTATACTACTGCGGTAGCAAATCGATAAAAAACCTATAACTCGTCCATAACCCGTCATGGCAATAACTTGTCGATAACAAATTGGTTATACTACGATGAAAAATTGACAACAAATCATATATAAATAAAAATAATTAGAAAAATTTTGCTATAACAAATCGTTAACTTTTTAACAACAACCCGACAACCTTTTTTTATCGATAACAAACCGTTAACAAATCGATAGTTTACCAAAAGCTAATCTATAACAAATTAGTAAGACTTCGATTACAAAATAATAACAAATCGATATTCTATCGGTAGTAACAAATAGCATGCCACTAACTCGTTGATAAAAAATCGGTTATACTCCGACAGCAAATCGATAACAAATCGATATTTTTTCGATAGTAAATGGACAAATTTTGCTCTAACAAATCGTTAACTTTTCGACAAAAAACAGAAGTTTTTTATCGATAAAAAGTGAATAACGACTCGATAACGTATCTATAAATCAGCAATACTTCGTCAATACCTCGCCGATAACAAACTGATAACTGGTCGATAACAAATAGTCTATAAAAATTCTCTGCACTCCGATTACAAATTGAAAGACTCGATATTCTTTCGATAGTAAATCCATAATTTTTTTCCAAAGTAACCCGATGACACTTCGGTAACAAACTCATAACTCGTCGATACCACGCCGATTACAATCCGATAGCATGTCAATAGCTCGTAAATAACGAATCGGTTATATTCCGTTAGCAAGTTAATAACAAATCGATATTTTTTCAATAGTAAATCCATAAGGTTTGTCTATAACAAACCGATAGCTCCTCGACAAAAACACGACAACTCGTCCATAATGTTTTTTATTGACATGAAATTTATGACGCTTCGATAACAAATCCATAAAACGTCTATACCTGTCGATAACGCTTCGATAACAAACAGATAACTCATCGAAAACAAATTAATAACACGCCCGTAATCCGTCGATAAAAGCTCGACAACTCGTCATAATCGCATGTTACCGTGAACACTTTTTAAAAAAAAGTCGATATCATACCGCCTAGAAAGGTTCCGATATCGTTTTTTTGTTTCTCTTCTTTCCTTTACTTACCAGTCTTTTTCTTTTCCTCTTACCCTTATCACCACCACACATTAAGATTCCACTTACCATACACTTATATTCTGTAATTCCCCATAAAGCATACCACTTACACTTACGCTCTCCTTACGCTTTCGTTCTGGATTCTCTCGTACTGTGTGCAAAGATGGTTGCACATCATAAAGGTATTCATCTTAATCGTTTGTATCGCCACTTTGTGGTTCGTAATCGCAGCCATGCTTACCGCCACCACTTTTCGCCGTGCCCAATATGACTTTATTGTGCTTTGTACCGCTAGCTATTCAAAGCAATAGCTTGTTCAAAGCACTATCCACCACCTCACACCGGGCGATTAACGCTTGCCTTTAAAAGTGTCGAATAACTCCCTCTTGCCGTCTCAATTGTTATTGTTCCCCTCTATAATTAAACATCATTGTATCCTCTCGCTGATTTGAAGGTGGAAAGCGGTTTAGTCTTTCGATGGGTATGATACAAAGAAGTTCCCTATGTAGATCTGCACTTATCTGTATACATCTACCCATAGGAACTGCTACAATCAATTAGTCTACATCGAGGCAAAGCTAGAGGAACAGTGTCATATACCCTTGGCTTCGTCGAGAAAGCCGTACTTCTTAATTTTCTTTAACTTATCGCTTCTTTATCCATCGTTCTCTCTTCTGTTGGCACATTACCACTATTTTCCTCCTCTTACTGATTTACAACTTTAAAGATAGTAGCTTCTTCGTTGTTGTAGTCAACTTGTCCGTCAACTGCCTCACGGCTCCGAAACTGGGTCCTTCCCAGTTATGTAAAAACAAGGGCTATAGGTGCTCCTATCTGGCACAGCTCTTGACTGTTGACGCTGTTGTTATGAACATCGCTTTGTAGTAGTTGGTCGCGATTGGACTACGAAAATTATTGACAGCAACGGAGTCGCTTTGGGAAAATGAGACGCGCTCTCGTTCGTGAATACCATGACATTTTCAAAAAGCCAATACGCCAGAGGGCATGCATGCACTCATACTGGCGCTCCATGATTACTACACATTCTGGATGTCTCGTTCTTCCACTTATTCTTACCTTTGTGAGTGCTGGCCCCTGCAATTTCAGCGGCGCCTCCATTCAGCAAACTGTCAGAAGCAGTTATATATGCCTTAAAGCCGTCCTGCTCGATAATTGCATAAATATGTCTTCAAATTGGGATATCCTCAAGTTCAATTATGCAATCTCAGATATATTTATTTTAACCTTCAACTTCTCGACGAACCAAAATGAGTGTTCAATGCAGGTAGAATTGTTGGCCTTTGACATCCTATAATATTTGTGGTTTCATTGCTAAAAATTGAGAGTTATGGTGGCAACATAAGGGAAAATAACAACGTAGGAAAATGAACCGGGGGAAACCCTGGAATGTGTTTGTATAACATGTGTATCAAATGAAAGGCATTAAAGAGTATTTTATGAGGGAGTGGGCCATAGTTCTATAGGTGGACGCCATTTTGGGATATAGCCATAAAGGTGGATCAGGGTTGACTATAGAATGCGTTTATACGATATGGGTATCAAATTAAATTTATTAATGAGAGTTTTAAAAGGGAGTGGTGGTAGTTGTATATGTGAAGGCTTTTTCCAGATATCGACCAAAATGTGGACCAGGGTGACCCAGAACATCATCTGTTGGATACCGCTAATTTATTTATATATGTAATACCTGCCAAGATTTTAAGGGTTTTTTATTTCGCCCTGCAGAACTTTTTCATTTTCTTCTACTTAATATGGTAGGTGTCACAACCATTTTATAAAGTTTTTTCTAGAGTTATATTTCGCGTCAATAAACCAATCCAATTACCACGCCATGTTTCATCCCTTTTTTCGTATTTGGTATAGAATTATGGCATTTTTTTCATTTTTCGTAATTTTCGATATCGAAAAAGTGGGCGTGGTCATTGTCGGATTTCGTTCATTTTTCATACCAAGATAAAGTGAGTTCAAGTAAGTACGTGAACTAAGTTCATTAAAGATATGTCGATTTTTGCTCAAGTTATCGTGTTAACGGCCATACGAAAGGACAGACGGACGACTGTGTATAAAACCTGGGCGTGGCATCAACCGATTTCGCCCGTTTTCACAGAAAACAGTTAATGTCATAAAATCTATGCCCCTACCAAATTTCAAAAGGATTGGTTAATTTTTTTTCGACTTATGGCGTTAAAAGTATCCTAGACAAATTAAATGAAAAAGGGCGGAGCCACGCCCATTTTGAAATTTTCTTTTATTTTTGTATTTTGTTGCACCATATCATTACTGAAGTTGAATGTTGACATAATTTACTTATATACTGTACAGATATTAAATTTTTTGTTAAAATTTTACTTTAAATAGCTCACAATTTTTTTTTTTTAAGTGGGCGTGGTCCTTCTCCGATTTTGCTAATTTTTATTAAGCATACATACAGTAATAGGAGTAACGTTCCTGCCAAATTTCATCATGATATCTTCAACGACTGACAAATTACAGCTTGCAAAAGTTTTAAATTACCTTCTTTTAAAAGTGGGCGGTGCCACGCCCATTGTCCAAAATTTTACTAATTTTCTATTCTGCGTCATAAATTCAACTTATCTAGCAAGTTTCGTCGCTTTATCTGTCTTTGGTAATGAATTATCGCACTTTTTCCGTTTTTCGAAATTTTCGATATCGAAAAAGTCGGCGTGGTTAAAATCCGATATCGTTCATTTTAAATAGCGATCTGAGATGAGTGCTCAGGAACCTACATACCAAATTTCATCAAGATACCTCAAAATTTACTCAAGTTATCGTGTTAACGGACGGACGGACGGACATGACTCAATCAAATTTTTTTTCGATCCTGATTATTTTGATATATGGAAGTCTATATCTATCTCGATTCCTTTATATATGTACAACCAACCGTTATCCAATCAAACTTAATATACTCTGTGAGCTCTGCTCAACTGAGTATAATAATTTGATTGGAATTGTTTGCTTTTTGTGATATGACTTAATACTTAACAACAAAGCATTGGATGAATGGTCCTGGGAACCCAGATAGGTCATTGACTGAAAATAGCTAAAAATAAATTTCTGCAAGATAGAAACGTAAAGAGTGTAATGACATAAAAATGTTTATGCAACACCTCACTTTAACCTTACGAACTGCAAGTTCTTTCCACTAATCACCTTAAGATTCGCTAATCCTGTAACTTTGCACTCTGTAGTAATACTTGGACACACGTACATATACATTTTTTTAGAGTATTTAGTTTTAAGTATGTTTGAGCTCTAGGCCAATATATACATATGTTTATTAAAATACAGCAAATGTGTTTAAACAATGTATATTTTTTTGTCGAATGGTTTGTCTTGCCAATATTTCGACTTCAATCTGAAGTCATCTTCAGGAACTTATGACTGCACCTGGTCGACCAGGTGCAGTCATAAGTTCCTGAAGATGACTTCAGATTGAAGTCGAAATATTGGCAAGACAAACCATTCGACAAAAAAATATACATTGTTTAAACACATTTGCTGTATTTTAATAAACATATGTATATATTGGCCTAGAGCTCAAACATACTTTGAGTATTTAGTTTTAGTTATTTGCTGTGAGTAATGCATCTGCAGTGCAGCTTACATAAACTCCTGGGTAAGGTAAGTAAGGTATGAGTGTTTACATTAGACCTATCCAAAAAAAGTGACATATTTTCTTTTTCAAACTTACATAATTCACTGGCAAAATTTTTCGAAATTATATTTATCATCGTCATTAGTTGGCGCTGATGGGGAACGGGAGCAGTCAGACTAGACTTAGAAGGTGCTAGTATCGGAGCTAAAGGGAATTATATCCGGTAAATCACTGTCAGCATCGGCAACAGTTTATTTAGCTGTTAAACCAACAACAATTTCACCTCTGTTACTACAACTAGAGGAAGTTTTCGGACCTGTCTCATATCTCAAATGAAATATGCTGGAATGTCCTCTCTGAATACTCCTTCTGGGACGATAGGTATTTATCCCCTGGAGGGCTTATGCCTGACGGAAATCTCCTTTGAGAAACCCAATACTACTAACTGCAAGCTGAAGTAACTTTTGTTGGGAGAAGCTGCTGTGGGAGCGGTATTATCTGAAATTAATCTAGATGCAACACTCTTGCTTTTAATAGCTTTTAGTAGTGAATATCTTTTCCCCTGCCTATAAAAACTTAAGGGGATAGAGGTAAGCCTCCGCGGCGGATGGAGACTACCTTCGGACTACAATGTGGGGTTGAGTAGTTATACTAAGCTGAGCAGAGCTCACATAGTATATTAATTTTGTTCGCATAACGGTACCCCGTATTGGCATAAACTAATCGAGATAGATATAGACTTTTATATATCAAAGTGATTTGGGCGAAAAAGGAAATTCATTTAGCCATGTCCGTCCGTCTGACCGTAAACACGATAACTTGAGTAACTTAATGAAATTTGGTATGTAAGTTCCTGGGCACTCATCTCAGAACGCTATTTAAAATGAACGAAATCGGCCTATAATCACGCCCACTTTTACGACATCGAAAATTTTGAAACACCGAAAAAGGGCGATAATTCATTACCAAAGACGGGTAAAGCGATGAAACTTTGTAGGTGGGTTGACCTTATAATGCAGAACAGAAAATTAGTAAAACTTTGGACAGTGGGAGTGGCACCGCCCACTTTTAAAAGAAGGTAATTTAAAAGTTTTGCAAGCTGATATTTGGCGGCTATGTATGTAATGTTGGGTTACACCCGAACTTAGCCGTCCTTACTTGTTTTAATTTAATTTTAATTAGGAGAGTCAAGCGGGAATCCTGGGTTAGATTCTTCTAAAACATTGCTATGGTATAATGAGTCTGCCAGATTCAGAAATACCCAATCACTTACTTAATTGGTGCTTAACCGTTTAAACGGTTATGGCCGTTCAACAAGGTACGCCAGTCGCTTCTTCGTTGGGTTAACTGATGTTGTTGTTCCTGTTAGTATTGGTTCCCAAAACCGAAGTATTCTACTATTTCCTAATCTTATGGTGTACATATTCTCAAAACACCAATACGAATCAGACTGTCTTCGTTCCTTTTAATGAAGTGGGAGTAGTTCGTTGATCTTGGCATAAAAAAAGGACTGTTATTTTGTTGTACCGATAAAAACAACCCCCAAAGGTTTTGTGGGTGCTATCGATGTTGATGGGCCTTTGTCGGATATTAAATATGACGAGAAAAATTTAATATTACCACATTAAAGAAGACCAAGGATTCTTCGTAAGCGGTTTTTGGCATCTCAACGCGCCTATTGTAAGATCAGGTCTACAGGAACGATTTTTCATTCCATTTTCAAACCTTTCTGTATGAAGAACTTACAAGCACTGTCAGCATAGTAGAGCGGTCATAAAGAAGTAGTTCCGGACGGTCACTTGTATACTGAACGTGCTCACCAAGTAGGAGCTATGACATTCCTTTGGCAACTTAATCTGCGCTTCTGTACATATACATGTCGACTCCAAGATCTGGGTGGAACCGTTATAGATTAATATCAGTCGTATTTTGAGTCTTAGCTAAGCGATTCCTCGAGCTGTACATGAAGAAAATTGCGAAGAGAGGCTTTTGGAGCGTGATTTGTATTCATCGAGAGCGGAAGTTGCTTTTAATGGCCTCCCCAGTCAGAAGTATATAATGGCAAGTGAGTAAATGTTGATCCATGTAAAATGAAGAGCCTTCAGAAGCCCAGTCAGCGACTTAGACGCCACTTCGTATGCGAATTTCTCTGGCTCTCTTTCAGCATGCATCAATTTTGTTATAACTATAAAGGCCATCTTGCTCACAGCAGTCCACAATCTTTTTGTCCGCACATTCGAGGAACTAAATGCCTAATGGAAGGCTCCTCTCCAAAAACTTTGTGTACAGAGAGTCTTTCGCCGTGAAACCGAGGGCATGAAACATTACATGTCCTGCGCTTTCCAATTCGGAGCGATAGTGTGGACAGAAAGGATCCCTCTCTATCCCACGCTTATGTAGATATTCCTTGAAGCCTCCGTGCCCGCTCCATATCTGTGTGAGGTGGTATATTCTATATATTCTGAACTAGCATAAAGGTTCAGCGCCCTTTTCTCGATTCTTCCCACCGTTCTTGCCACCTAAGTATTGTTCGTGACCTTGCGCTTTTCTTAGCATCTTCAGATGGTCAGCTGATTCCAATGCCATACAGATCGGCCATTTCACCTGAGAGTAAATCTACTGGGATTTTCCTGGATAAAACATGGATTGCGTCGTCGAACACCGTCCGATAAGCACATGCTATTCGTATAGCAGTAATACGGTAGGCTGCTAATATATCTTTTTGGTGAGCCATTTTAGATCCGTGCCATACTGGTGCTGCATATAATATTATAGAGCTGGTTACGTTGGATAATAGCTGACGGGTAGATTCGCCTGGCCACCGATGTTGGGCATTATTCGCGTTAGGGCTCCACTAACTCTAGAAACTTTCTCCCCCACCGCCCTCAAGTACTCCTTAAAAGTTAGTTTTGAGTCCATGTTTAATCCTAGATATTTCAAGGAAGGATTTGAATTTATTTGATAATCTCCTATGGTGACGACTAGCTCATCCACATTCTGTCTTATTGCTAGCCATCTCCAGCTCCATGTTCGTCAGCCATTCTTTTATTCTTCCAACGGTTTCATTACATAATGCTTGGAGCAGATCAAGTTTCTTGGCCACTGGTACTACGACAACATCATCTGCATAGCTGACAATTTCTGCAATGCCGCAAGAAAGGTCGATTTTTAGCACACCGTCATACATCGCATTGCAAAGAGTGAACCTAGAACAGATCCCTGGGGGATACCGCCCGTGATGTTGTGCTTTCTTGGTCCCTCATCTGTATCAAAAAGGAGTACTCTGTCGCTTAAATAACTACCAATTATTCTGAGTAGGTAGGTGTGCCAAAGTTTCGTAGCGCTGTCATTATCTGCAGTCTAATGTTCGCATATATCTAGTAAGTATGTTGTCATCACATCACATTACCGCTTCAGGTCATAAGTAGGAAGCTATTAAAGCCGTTGAAGCTAATGGCTCCAAAGAGTTGAGTTAGCATCAATGTATGAGTGAGGAGTAATCTTGAATTATCTTTTTTTTTAATTTTTTTTTTTACAAATCCATAACTGTAGTTATTTTACTAACCATTTTATTAGCGAATACTTGTTGTTGGTTTAAGCAAATTACTACATCTCGCTGGACACGCTTATAGTCAGTAGCAAAATTAGACATTGTATTTTAATTTATTATTCACTCATTTTTGTTTTTTTTTTTTTTTTCAAATGGACAGGTTTCCATTAAAATTATTATACAGCAATAGTTCCTGTGGCGAGCGTTGAAAGCTGGAAAAGCTCATCTGTATATGGCCACTCATACGGGCGATTGACTTATCATTGGCTGGTGGTTTCGTTAGTATTAAATGTGCTTAGAATTGGCATTTAGGAGTTGAAATTGCTATCGCTGATGATAAAATGACTTAAGTGCTGACTTTTGGATAAAACCACTTATGTCCGGCAATAAATGAATACACGCAATCAAGGATTAATATACTTAGCCAACTGAAGTTAATTTGTCAAAATAAATTACAAAACTAATTTCATTTTGTTGCTATTAAATTGGTACAACAAGTTGATGAGGAACTTCACTGAGGAGGAATTTCAAAAGTATTCTTCCAAGGCTATTAGTTCTTTTTGCATTGTTAATGAAAACTTTAAAAGAATCTTATATATTATTTCTAATTGCGGTTTTTCTGTACAGGCCCCTTTATCGCTCTTATTTGGAATCCAAATCTATAAATAATATTTTGGTTGTAAAGATAGGGATTCGTGCTAGTTATTAACGAGCTTTGGCCCTTATTAGTCGTAGTGCTTTTGTTTAGCTATATTTTTTTAAAATAATTTGTTAAAAATACGCGTTTGGGAGCATACAAGGAAATCTATTTGAACTATGGCACTATTGTGAATATTTGATTAGAACTTAGAACTAACACTGCTTTACCGGCAGTTGCTAACATTCACCAGATGGCAGCGCAAGCGCATGTAGTTTACAGATGATGTATATTGGAACAATTTTCCGTCATTCCTTGTTAAATTTGGTTTTGAGACAAACCGGTTTCGGCGTTGTGCCATCATCAGTGTCGATTTTCGTTCTGATGTGTTGTTGTCGTTTGTCCTGTATTTATAGTTCGTAGGTACATGAGCAGATATTGCCAGAATTGATGCTTGTGTATATTTAGTTATATGTATGTGCTGTGTGTTCATTCAGAACCGAGTGTGGTTTCTACTGATCGATTTGTGTGGCTGACTGAGGCAGATAAAAATCCGTAATTTTAGTCGTTTGACCTTCTTCGTGAGTATTTTATTATTCTACCGTCGAAACGAACACATAAACACATTTTCTGACACAATATTCGATACTTTAAAACTTGTTTACACGAAACAAAGTTATCACATAGATACGACAGACAACACACACAACAACAAATAAACCCAAACCAATTAAAGCACCAAAACAACAAACTCACAAAGAAGGTCAAACGACTAAAATTACGGATTTTTACCTGCCTCAGTCAGCCACACAAATCGATCAGTAGAAGCAACCCTGGATTCTGAATGAACACACAGCACATACACATAACTAAATATACACAAGCATCAATTCTGACAATACCTGCTCATGTACCTACGAACTATAAATACAGTACAGATCAGAACGAAAATCGACACTGATGAAGGCACAACGCCGAAACCGGTTTTTCTCAAAACCAAATTTGACAAGGAATGACGGAAAATCGTTCCAATATATATCATTTATTCACCCTGTCGGAATATCAACAAAACAAAATAAGTTAGTTTACAGATGTTTCCAGATGGCAGCGCAAGCGCATGTAGGTAGGTAGGTTGAACTGGCCGGTCCACGAGGACCTCACATAGACTGATTGAGTCCGTAGTGTTAACAGAAGTTTGTTTTAACAACCAAACTGAAAAAACCTATCAAAAACCAGGACATAAGTTATAAAATAACTCCGTCCTCTTGGCAAATACTAGAAGCTTCCTAGGACTTAAGCCACTTGCTGCTTCTAGATCTGACAGCTGTATCAATCCTAATAGCTGGAGTATTAGCCTGGCAAGTGGAGGGCACGAGCACAGAACGTGCTCGATCGTTTCCTCCTCCAACCCTCACTTCCTACATCTGCTATCACTGACCAAGCCTAGTTTAAGGGCATGTGACGCCAGCAGGCAGTGTCCAGTCATAATACCCGTCATGAGTCTACAGTCCTCTCTTTTTAATGATAGGAGCAACTGTGTTAGTCTAAGGTTGTAAGACCTACACATAATCTTCGACACTTTACAGCCCCGCGCTTGAACCCACGCCTTTCCCGCTTGGTCGATCATGTGCACCTCTCGACTTCGCTTAATCTCGCCCAATCTAATTGGGACATCTACGGAGCAAGCTTCAAGGGATGCGCCCTTTTTAGCTAGTTCGCCCGCTTTTTCATTCCCATCTATTCCCATATGACCTGGGACCCAATATAGATGTATGCTTCTTCCTGTCCCGATTCTCTCCAGAGACTGCTTACACTCTAACATGCATTTAGATGCTGTGCTATGTGAGATTATTGCCTTAATTGCTGCTTGACTGTCAATATAAAAGTTAACACGGTTGCAGCTTAAGCTATTCTCTTCCAGGGTTTCTACTGCTTTGGTTACGGCTAATATTTCCGCTTGGAAAACGCTACAGTAATCCGGCAGCCTGTAGGATCTGCTTATTTCCGGATCAGCGCAGTATACCGCAGACCCTACTCCTTCCACTACTTTGGAACCATCGGTGTACACATGTATCGCCTCGTCCGCCATTTGCGCACCCTTGCGCCAATCGTCCACCTCTATTGTGGCCTTAAGATCTCCCTCGAAGCGCAGATAGGGAATCATGTAGTCTGTTCGTCTTGTGATTGATGACGCTATACTACTATGGCCATATGGTCGGCGCTCAAGCTGCCCCGAAGCACCGAGCCTGGTTGCGGTCGTTAACGCTTTGTTCTTTGCTACCAGGTCTACAGGTGGGATGTGCAAAATGGCATACAGTGCAGCCGTCGGGGTTGTTTTCAGGGCTCCCGTAATGCTAAGCATCGATAGTCTGCATACCCCCTCTAATTTTTTGAGGTATGTTGTTTTTTGTGTGGCTTTCCACCAAACAAGAACTCCATATTATAGAATAGGGCTTACAATCGCTGTAAAAACCCAATGAGAAAGAGAGGGCGATAGGCCCCACGTACACCCCAGCATTCTTTTACATGCATAGAGTGCCGTTGAGGCCTTGTTGACCCTCTCCTCCACGTTGAGCTTCCATGACAGCTTACTGTCTAGGATGATTCCTAAATATTTTGTGCCAGGTTTCTCCTGTAAGGTCACCCCTCCTAACTTAGGCCTGGTCCTATTTGGGACCTTGTACCTCTTTGTAAACAAGACCATATCCGTTTTCTCCGCATTGACTTTCAATCCGACATTAGATGCCCAGGTATAAATATCGCGAAGCGCCCGATCCATAAAAGAACTAATCGTTGGAAGGCACTTTCCACTTATGACAATTGCAACGTCATCTGCGTAAGCCGTAAGTTTTACGGGTGCCTCATCGAATTGCCTGAGCAGTTGGTTGATGACCGGAAAGCGCATGTAAGTTTATAGATTTTTGATTAATAGAACAGCTGATTTCTATTGATATTTGATATGAGACCTTTATATTTGTTGCGCAAGATGCGAACGGGTCCGGCTCTAAAGTTAAATGATAATTAAGAGACTACAAGAAAAAAATAAGGTATCAAAAACCCCCTGTTGCCCTCATGGCATCCTACTCAAGAAACTGCTTACTGTTTTTGATATTAGAGAAAAATTGCAAAGTTTACAAGCGGCGATGGTAACTAGGACATGTTTCTGAATCTCACTTCTTCATCAGCTACTTTATCGGTAGTTGAGTACTGAGGTCAAAATCTGCAACATTCATGCTATATACATGCCACATGAATGCCCCGCTGCTCTCTTTGCAATTGACTGTAAGTATTGCAGTTTTGTTGCTATTCTATTATTCACCATTTAGGTACATACTAATTCTATATGCTTTTTAATCCTAATTGTGTGGAATAATTATAGTCGTGCTCCAAAGTTTAGTAATACTGGATTTATAGTCTTACTTTTATAGGCAATTAAATACAATTGTATAAAGCAATATGAACAAATCTCGCTAATTAAATACAGATAATAATGAAACTGATTACTCTTATTTTAAAAGAGCTAGAGCTAAAATCAAGTAAATTGGTTTATTTGATATAGTCTCCTTGACCTATGTCAATTAAATTAATCTATGTTTTTTATTTTGCCAACTTGAACTCATATGGGATGAATAGATATATATAATCTCGGGGAACACACGCGACAGCTGATCCAGCGTGCACATTGGGTGGGGTCAATTTGTATGGACGAAAGTTAACCGATATCGCGCCATCGATTTTTCGACAGGATTTGGGCTCAGGAAAAAAAGTTTGATTACCCATTTTCATTTGATTGTAAAATTTTCATGTATACCCTGTCCGAGCCAAAAACGTCCGCTAAAAACTATTATCGACAACGTAGTGGAACTTTTTTTTCCTGAACCCAAATCCTATCGAAAAATCGATGACGCTATATCGGTTAATAAATCGACCCAGTCTAGTGCACACAGCTAAAATCCCCCGCAGGATGAAGATCCTAGTTGTTCCGGTAGTTAAGCTTGACTTCGTTGTGAACTATCTCAGCTATGTTATTATTTCATCTAGCGTCGTCTACCTTTCTACTTTAACAAAATTAGGACTAAACATACTCGGTTTATACGTGGCATTCGAGGTCCAGATTCATGGCAACAAGAGATAACATATTCTTATTTTCCGAATCCTAATTTGCCGAATCAAAAATCTACTTTTGGTACCCGTTTCTTCAAAAGTATTGATACTGAAAGAAGAGATATTGAAAATATTGTTTATGGTCTTAACCTAGCTGGAAGTTTGTCGAGAGACGTTTTCATGTCGGCGAAGTGCTGATTTTGTGGCAGGAGAATTGACTACTCACTTTCGTAGTCTATAATAGACTGCAGCAATCAAATAAGTAATTTTTATGTTGGCAGTTAAGTAAGCATGTTCTAAGTTGAGTTATAGTGTACTTTCCTAAGCCTTTTCTCACTACTGAAGAAGTCATTGACGCAGCTTATTGCGGCCCTAAAAGATATTGTTTGAAGTTCTTCTATGGGAAAGTTAGACCAGGCAAGGCCATACGCATGCTTCACCTCGCAACGTCAATATATTTGGTTGCACATACCATCTGGCTGGCGAGATCGAGCCCAACTATCGCAAAAGCGCTATAAATTTTTTACGGATGAGTTAGAGGCATAATATAGATTACTATCGGAAAATTGTGGGCTTTGTACCGGAAATATTATTAATATGCTATCGAAAAGTTATCGATTTAGTATCGAAAAGTGTTTGATTATTTATCGAAACCTTATCGACTTTTTATAAAAAAAACTGCTTTATCGATATGCTCTCAAATAGGTTTCGATTTGTTTTAAAAAAGTTATCGATTAGTTATGGAAATTTTATCGGTTTGTTATCTTTGTGCCATCCATTTGTTATCGACACGGCATCGATTTGCTATTAATTCGTTAGCAATTCATTATCAAAAAGCTATTGAAAGCAAATTGATTTTGTATCGGAGTGTTCCCAAATTGTAATCGATGTGCTATTTGTTATCGGCGACACACCGCTTTTATACAAATCGCATACATACACATCTGTAACCATAAAAAACCGATAAAAAAAAACCAATAAGAAGCCGATTACTAGGAGATAACAAACCGATGGTTCGACCATAATTTTGCTTTCGATAACAAGTAACGATTATAAAACGAATATAAAATGAAAATACAATAATAACTTCTTGATATCAGTTGCTACCGATAAGAAGTCGACGAAGCTCTTCTCAAATGGCTCCAAATTATTTGCTGCTGTTAAAATTACTTCGGTTGCGAATTAACTTCAACCCCTGATTTAGTCGCAAACGCTTCGCATGCATTTCTCTGCGCTCCCTTTCGCCATCGTGTCATCACCAGAAACCCTATTTTACTCACACCAGACCAACAATGTATGTCTTTACATATTACGGGAACTAATGGAAGGCTCCTCTCCATAAACTCTGCGTACAGAGATTTTTTTCGCTGTAAAAACGAGGACAATGAAACATTACGTGCTCTGCGTTTTCCAATTTCGTGAGCTAGTGTGGACATAATGTATCCTTATGTAGCTGCTCCTTGAACACGCCGCTCCCGCTCAATATCTGTGTGAAGTGGTTGTCTAGTTCGCCGTGTTTTCCCTCGTACCATTCCGCTATATTCGGAACTAACATGAAGGTCCAGCGCCCTTTCCTCAATTTTTCCCACCTTCCTTGCAACCCAACTAATGTTCGTGACCTTGCGCTTTTCTTGGCATCTTCAGATGGTCAGCCGATTCCAATGGCATATAGATCGGCCATTTCACTTAATAATGGATCTACTGCATCTTTTCGAGTTAAAACAAGGAACGCGTCATCGCACAATATCTGATAAGCACATGCTATTCGTATAGCAGTAATACAGTGGGCTGTTAATATATCTTTTTGGGGGGTAATTTTAGATCTGTGCCATACCGGTGCTGCATACAATATTATCAAGTTAGTTACGTTGAATTTAAGCGGGCGCGTAGCTTTGCCTGGGTCGCCGATGTTGGGCATTATTCACGTTAGTGCTCCACTAACTCTGAATACTTTCTCTTTCGCCGCCCGGAAGTTCTCCTTAAAAGTTAATTTTAAGTCAAATCTTGCTCTTAAATATTTCCTGAAAGACTGGGATCGCTAACTGGCAGTTTATTTGACAGATAACCGGACGATTTCTGGTAAATAAACTTTCAGTCAGCGCTAACCGGAGATGGTGAAAACGGCCTTTAATAATATTTGTTTACTAAAATGTAAAACTTAAAACAATACATACATACATACATACATATATATACATATTACGAAAACTTAACTCTTCTTGCCTTTATATTTGCAAAATCTTCTATAAACTTTCTTGTATCGAAGCTGTCTAATTTTCGTGTTCAATTGAAACTATGGCTAAATTATTAAGTCTCTGTTGGAGCATTGTTGATCTTACATATATAATTTTTTATAATTTTTAATTTTGAGAAGGATCTTTCACCAGATGCAACTGAAACCGGCAGTGTAAGTAATATTCTTAGCGCTATTGCTGTGTTCGAAAATATTGAAATTAGGTTATTTGAAGATATTGCAATATGGTTTGTGGATCATTAGACTGATTTTCTGCAAAATGTATCTTTAATGCCACAATTTCCGTAAAGAGGGACAACACCGTCAATGCCTGAATCACCACTAGAATACTCCTTTAGCTTGAGATTTAAATCTTTACAGTGTTTAATTAGCTAATCATTGGAGTAATTAAATAAATTATCGTTAAAACAAGTAAGGAGGGCTAAGTTCGGGTGTAACCGAACATTACATACTCAGCTGAGAGCTTTGGAGAGAAAATCACCATGTAGGAAAATGAGTAATGAGTATTTTAAAATGGAGTGGGCCATAGTTCTATAGGTGGACGCCATTTCGGGATATCGACATAAAGGTGGACCAGGGGGACTCTTTAATGTGGTTGTACGATATGTGTATCAAATTAAAGGCACTAATGAGGGTTTTAAAATGGAGTGGCCCTTAGTTCTATATGTGAGGGCGTTTTCGAGATATCGAACAAAATGTTGACCAGGGTGGCCCAGAACACCATCTGTCGGGTACCGCAAATTTTTTTGTATATGTAATACCACGAACAATATTTCTGCCAAGATTCCAAGGGGTTTTGATTTCGCCCTGCAGACCTTTTTCATTTTTTTCTACTTAATAGGTGGACGCCTTTTACACCCATTTTACAAAGTTTTTTCTAAAGTTATATTTTGCGTCAATAAACCAATCCAATTACCATGTTTCATCCCTTTTTTCATATTTGGTATAGAATTATGGCATTTTTTCATTTTTCGAAATTTTCGATTTTCGGCCGAATGGTAGGACAGACGGTCGACTGTGTATAAAAACTGGGCGTGATTTTAACCATTTTCGCCCATTTTCACAGAAAATAGTTATCGTCGTAGAAACTATGCAAATTTCACAATTCTGGACAAATTAAAAGAAAAAGGGCGGAGCTACGCCTGTTTTGAAATTTTCTTTTCTTTTTATATTTTGTTGCACCATATCGTTACTGGAGTTGAATGTTGACATAATTTACTTATATACTGTAAAGATATTCAATTTATTGTGAAAATTTGACTTAAAAATTTTTTTTTTAAAAGTGGGCGTGTTCTTCACCCGATTTTGCTAATTTTTATTTAGCACACATATACGAATAGGAGTAAAGTTCCTGCCAAATTTCATCGTGATATCTTCAGCGACTGCAAAATTAGAGCTGGCTAAACTGTTAAACTACCTTCTCTTAAAGTGGGCGGTGCCACGCCCATTGTCCAAATTTTACTTATTTTCTATTTTGCGTCATAAGGTCAACCCACCTAGCAAGTTTCATTGCTTTATCCGTCTTTGGTAATGAATTGAAATTTCATTAAGTTATCTCAAAATTTACTCAAGTTATCGTGTTTACGGATGGACGGACGGACATGACTAAATAAATTCTCGCCCAGATCATTTTGATATATAGAAGTCTATGCCTATCTCGATTAGTTTATGCCGTTACGGATTACCGTTATGCGAACAAAATTAATATACTCTGTGAGCTCTGCTCAGCTGTGTATAAAAAAGCCAAATACGTCAGAAACCATTTCTAACTCCTCGAATCTTTCCTTTACAGTAGTTATTGCTTCATCTAAGATTCTAAAAAGAAGCTCTGCTTTATATTTAATTTTGGGGTCCATGATTACTTCATCATTCTGCTCATATTGAAATTGAGTTGGTTTTTTTCTTGGGCGAATGGTATATAATATTCGGTTCTCTCCGAAATTACTTGCTTCCTTACTTGTTTTAAATCCCCCTATTGTAAAATAGGAAATACTGATTTATGCCCCTAGCTGATTTGACCGACGAAATATTATTAAAATATATACATAAGTACATACTTTACGGCAAAGTCTTTGCGCATGATCTTGTTAGTGATAGTAATTATTGAGATTAGTCAATAAATGTAGATAACTAGCTACTTACCATAATCACGATTTGATTATGATCCCTCTAATAAAGTTTGATTACCAATAAATATATCTAGATCCACCTCTGAAGAACTTTTAACAACGTAATTGCAATTTAATGTGTAATCGTTACGGTTCATCCACTATGCGCATCACGACAAGAACTATTTATATATTTACATATGTAAAACTACTTAACCAACCGACCAATAGCTTAACAGGGGACTCCCCTATCTTTGCCAGTCCTGCCTTTCATAGTCAAGCGTATATTGGCAAAAGTGTCAATATATATTGATGTGTAGCACCTCCGTAACCCATCAATATGTGCTTTATCAGTGTTGGGTGAAATAAAAACAAAATATTGCAAATTAAAGGATTTAACTTAGTTTTGTGTCAGCAATATAATCAAAGATATTTTTGGAAGCGAAAATCTACATAAGTGGTGTAAGTAAAAAAACATAATTTTAAAGAATTGTAAATTTTTTTTATTGCAAGTAAACCGAATTTATTACTAATATTTTTATTAAGGGCATATAATAATGAAATATAGTACCCAGTGCAGGTAGAATCGCAACTTATGACAGAAAAAGACAATTCCAAAGGATCGTTCGACTTTATTTGTTATCGTAAGTACTTTCATTATATGTATATTGTGGTATATTCATAGTTAAACCTAGTTAAGAACTATAAGTAAGTGACAGCTTTTTGACGTAATTTGTAATGCTGTTTTACCTGCATTACAAGTATTTTCTATATGCACCCCACTGTAACCAATGCACTGTCCCTATTACATACGCCACCACTGTAACAGCTGGCTGCAAGCGAATGACTGGCACTGACAAATGCAAGTAATAATGGGCAAGCATTTCATTCGCGCACCGATCGTCTAGCTAAGACGGCGTTTAATTCTCAACCTTTTCATATCCACGTCTACTTAAGTACAAATAATCTGCATGTCATGATTAGCGAAAGCTCAGCCACCAGCAAGGTAAGATCCGCACCCCATGCGTGTGAGCGGATATCATTACCTTGTCCGGTACCTTCGACCCTGTTCGAAGTGAGCGACTTTGGTCGCTTCCTTTTGGTGTGTCCAGGGAGTAGTTAGTGAGGAGATCTAATTTCCACCTCACAGTTTTCCTCCGACACCTGTGAGTCATCTCTCCATCTACGGGAAGATACCACCGAATAAACTGGGTTCAGTAACTAACTCCCGGTTCACCGGAAATCACCACCTTATTAATTGGTGACGTGTATCAGTTTCACCAACCTTTAGCTGGAGACATTGGTGCTTTATCGGTAACCGTATCGGTAACCTTATAACAGCTGATTCGACCAACCTTATGAGAATCAATGCAATCGATTATTGGTGCCGCTAGGGTCGTAACCGTATTGTAGCCAACCAATTGGGTTTTGGTTTACCGTCGTAACGATAAACAGCTGATTACGTTAGATATACGGATACAGCGATAAAACATACGGCACCAATGACTCCGGCTTTTGGTTGCTCGGAAATCGATCCAACGATCCCCCTCCGTATTCACCGATCCGTCGGAATCCACCAAATTGTCAACCAGAGACTTGTATCGGTTTCATCAACCTTCGATTGATTGGAAATCGATCCAACGATCCCTTCCGTATTCACCGATCAGTCGGAATCCACCAAATTGTCAACCAACGACGTGTATCGGTTTCACCAACCTTGGGTTGCTTGGAAACCAATCCATCAGCCGTATACACCGGCCCGTTGCAATCCACCAGCTGCCCACTTGTGACGTGCGTCGACTCCACCGATCTCCGGAAATTGATCCACCGACTCACCAACCTTCGGTTACAGTCCACCTTCCAATCCTCGGCCAGCTGCAACTAACTTTAAGCACCAACTAAATTCCTTCTGTGATTATGCTCCATTGAGTACGTAGCACTTCTCGCAATCTATCAGTATCCCTCATATGGATAGCGACAAAAGTTACCAAAATATTAATTTTTCGCCCTACAGCTGCTTAGTGCCGAACTATGTAAAACGTGGGGAGAGACTAATTTTTTCTGGTCTAAAACAAAACTCCTATTTTATCAGAGCGTTCGATCTCTGAAATATCTGAAAGTAAATCTGAGTAGCTGTGTTAATTTTCTGGTGTTTTGTAGTGCTGCATGGGAATGGAAAAGACTGCTACGCAAAGAATATTTACCAAGCATAATTAGTTAATTTTTTGTGAAGCGAAACATAACGACTGCATCTTGAGAATTTTTAATAGGAAAATATCAATTTCAATGAGCCAGAACATTTCCGTGATAATTGACCGTAATACGGAGCTCGAAAACCGACCGAATGATAGCTATTTGTATCGAGTTTGGAGCGCCATCAAGCGGGGATGGGCGCCTCAACTGCTGCCAGACGAAGTTTCTTAACGGTTTAATAGTTTAACGTTTTTTTTATTCTTTAGTGTGGATGATTATTTATTATGAAATTGACTTTCAATATTACGTCGTTCGATTTGGCGCCCCTTGGACGTGGCCCCGTGTGCTGTGCACGCTCGCTTACGGCGGGCATGGGCCCAATTATAGATTCCTGAGAAACACCGCCAGTGATGTTGTCGTTTCTTGGTCCCTCATCCGTATCAAAAAGGAGTACTCTGTCGCTTATATACGTAGCTACCAATTATTCTGAATAGGTAAGCAGGTGTGCCAAAGTTTCATAGCGCTGTCATTATTTGCATTCAGTTCGCGGTGTTAAAAGCATTTCTAAAATCCAAAGTTATCAGTGCACAGAGCTTCCTTTTACTTTGGCACCCGGTTATGGCTCCGCGGGCTATATTGACAACTGTTTGTATTGCATCTATCGTGGATCTCGATTTTCGAAATCCAACCTGACTATTTGACAAGCCACCTGGGTTTCCAGGGCCTGCTGCAGACGCTTACTAATAATACGTTCGAGAATATTTCTTATTGAATCCAACATACAAAGTGGCCTGTATGAAGATGGCTGGGCGAGCATCTTACCAAGTTTCCATGAGCGGGGGAAGACGCCTTCTTGGATACAGGCGTTGAAGAGATCCAAAAATACCGATGATCCAGAACTTATCGATGATTTAAGGGCACTCCATCCGGTCCTGGAGACTTACTATCCGCAACTCTTTGTCTACCTCCACATCTAACTGTACTTAACTTTAAATAACTCTGAGCACATGTTACCATATCCATAGCCATATGCGTATATTCTATACATTAACAACTTGCGCGTCTGTGTCATGCCCACTTACCGCACCTTGCGCATTCCCATCGTGCAACTTTTATAGAAAATTTGTTATTATAACGTTATATTTATTGTGTCAGCATGCCCTTCTCGTCATCATCATAATTACGTGGCGGCGTGCTGTAAATAATAATGTGCACACAAATTGTGGGAGCTTTTTGGTGGAAGGAATTAAACTAACATTAAACAAGTAAGGAAGGATAAGTTCGGGTGTAACTGAACATTACATACTCAGCAGAGAGCTTTGGAGACAAAATAAGGGAAAATCACCATGTAGGAAAATGAACCTCGGGTAACCCTGGAATGTGTTTGTATGACATGGGTTTCAAAGGAAGGTATGAAAGAGTATTTTAAAAGGGAGTGCGCCATAGTTCTATAGGTGGACGCCGTTTCGGGATATCGCCGTAACGGTTGACCAGGGGTGACTCTAGAATATGTTTGTGCGATATGGGTATCAAATGAAAGGTGGTAATACGTATTTTAAAAGGGAGTGATTCTTAGTTCTATAGCTGGACGCCTTTTCGAGATATCGCCATAAAGGTGGACCAGGGGTTACTCTAGAATGCGTTTGTACGATATGGGTATCAAATGAAAGGTGTTAATGATTATTTAAAAGGGATTGGGCCTTAGTTCTATAGGTGGGCGGCTTTTCGAGATATCGCCATAAAGGTGGACCAGGGGTGACTCTAGAATGTGTTTGTACGATATGGGTATCAAATGAAAGGTGTTAATGGGTATTTTAAAAGATAGTGGGCTTCAGTTCTATAGGTGGACGCATTTTCGTGATATCGCCATAAAGGTGGACCAGCGGTGACTCTGGAATTTGTTTGTACGATATGGGTATCAAATTAAAGGTATTAAAAGGGAGTGGCCCTTACTTGTAGGCGTTTTTGAGATATCGACCAAAATGTGGACCAGGGTGACCCAGAACGTCACTGTCGGGTCTCCCTGATTTATTTATATATGTAATACCACGAAAAGTATTCCTTTCCAAGGGCTTTTGATTTCGCCGTGCAGAACTTTTTCATTTTCTTCTACTTAATAGGTGGACGCCTTCTACACCCATTTTACCAAGTTTTTTCTAAAGTTATATTTTGCGTCAATAAACCAATCCAATTACCATGTTTCATTCCTTTTTTCATATTTGGTACAGAATTATGGCCTTTTTTCATTTTTCGAAATTTTCGATATCGAAGAAGTTGGCGTGGTCATAGTCAGATTTCGCTCATTTTTAATACCAAGATAAAGTGAGTTCAGATAAGTACGTGACTTAATTTTGGTAAAGATATATCGATTTTTGCTCAAGTTATCGGGTTAACGGCCGAGCGCAAGGACAGCCGGTCGACTGTGTATAAAAACTGGGCATGGCTTCAACCGTTTTCGCCCATTTTAACATAAAACAGTTATCGCCATAGAAGCTATGCTCCTACAAAATTTCAAAAGGATTGGTAAATTTTTGTTCGACCTATGGCATTAAAAGTATTCTAGACAAATGAAATGAAAAAGGGCGGAGCCACGCCCATTTTGAAATTTTCTTTTCTTATTATATTTTGTTGCACCATATCATTACTGCAGTTGAATGTTGACATAATTTACTTATATATTGTAAAAATATTAAATTTTTTGTTAAAATTAAACTTGACATTTTTTTTTAAGTGGGTGTGTTCGTCAGCCGATTTTAGTAATTTTTATTTAGCACACACAAAGGAATAGGTGTAACGTTCCTGCCAAATTTCATCGTGATATCTTCAGCGACTGCCAAATTACAGCTTGCTAAACTGTTAAATTACCTTCCTTTAAAAGTGGGCGGTGCCACGCCCATTGTACAAAATTTTACTAGTTTTCTATTTTGCGTCATAAGGTCAACACACCTTCCAACTTTCATTGCTTTATCCGTATTTGGTAATGAATTATCGCACTTTATGAATTTTTCGAAATATTCGCTATCGAAAAAATAAGCGTGGTTATAGTCCGATTTCAATCATTTTAAACAGTGATCTGAGATAAGTGCCCAGGAACCTATATACTAAATTTCATAAAGACACCTCAAAATTTACTCAAGTTATCGTGTTTATAGGCGGACGGACGGACGGACATTGCTAAAAAAATTTCTTTTTTCGCCCGGATCATTTTGATATATAAAAGTGTATATCTATCTCGATTAGTTTATGCCGTTACGGACTACCGTTATGCGAACAAAATTAATATACTCTGTGAGCTCTGCTCAGCTAAGTATAAAAATAGCACATAAAAAGCGCAAAAACAACTACAAACAAGTAAGGAAGGTTAAGTTCGGGTGTAACCGAACATTACATACTCAGTTGAGAGCTATGGTGACAACATAAGGGAAAATAACCATGTAGGAAAATGAACCCAGGGAAACCCTGGAATGTGTTTGTATGACATGTGTATCAAATGAAAGGCATTAAAGAGTATTTTATGAGGGAGTGGGCCATAATTCTATAGGTGGACGCCATTTAGGGATATCGCCATAAAGGTGGATCAGGGTTGACTCTAGAATTTGTTTGTACGTTATGGGTATCAAATGAAAGGTGTTAATGAGTATTTTAAAAGGGCGTGGGGCTTAGTTCTATAGGTGGACGCCTTTTCGAGATATCGCCATAAAGGTGGACCAGGGGTGACTCTAGAATGTGTTTGTACGATATGGGTATCAAATGAAAGGTGTTAATGAGTATTTTAAAAGGGCATGAGGCTTAGTTCTGTAGGTGGACGCCTTTTCGAGATATCGCCATTAGGGTGGGCCTGAGGTGACTCTAGAATGTGTTTGTACGATATGGGTATCAAATTAAAGGTATTAATGAGGGTTTTAAAAGCGAGTAGCCCTTAGATGTATATGTGAAGGCGTTTTCGCGATATCGACCAAAATGTGGACCAGGGTGATCCAGAAAATCATCTGTCGGGTACTGCTAATTTATTTATATATGTAATACCACGAACAGTATTCCTGCCAAGATTCCAAGTGCTGTTGATTTCGCCCTGTAGACGTTTTTCATTTTCTTCTACTTAATATGGTAGGTGTCACACCCATTTTACAAAGTTTTTTCCAAACTTATATTTTGCGTCAATAAACCATTCAAATTACCATGTTTCATCCCTTTTTTCGTATTTGGTATAGAATTATGGCATTTTTTTCATTTTTCGTTATTTTCGATATCGAAAAAGTGGGCGTGGTTATAGTCGGATTTCGGCCATTTTTTATACCAAGATAAAGTGAGTTCAGATAAGTACGTGGACTAAGTTTAGTAAAGATATCTCGGTTTTTGCTCAAGTTATCGTGTTAACGGGCGAGCGGAAGGACAGACGGTGGATTGTGTATAAAAACTGGGCGTGGCTTCAACCGATTTCGCCCATTTTCACAGAAAATAATTATCGTCATAGAATCTATGCCCCTACCAAATTTAAGAAGGATTGGTAAATTTTTGTTCGACTTATGGCATTAAAAGTATTCTAGACAAACTAAATGAAAATGGGCGGAGCCACGCCCATTTTGAAATTTTCTTTTATTTTTGTATTTTGTTACATCATATCATTACTGGAGTTGAAAGTTGACTTAATTTACTTATATACAGTATAAATATTAAATTTTTTGTTAAAATTTTACTTTTAAAAAATTTTTTTTTAAAAAGTGACCGTGTTCTTCATCCGATTTCGCTAATTTTTATTTAGCTCATATATAGTACGTAACGTTCCTGCCAAATTTCATCGTGATATCTTCAACGACTGCCAAATTACGCTCTGCTCAATGAGTATAAAAAGCAATACAAATACAATTTGTCAGAAAAAAATTTCTATAGAACAAAAACGTGGCAAATCGTTAGTGGGCAAAATAAGTATTGGGAAGGTTACGAGTTTACTCACACCCAAGCAGAAACAAAAGAAGCTTAAGTCATTAAAAAAAACTTACCAACAAAAAACAATAAAATTTGAAGTATGGCAAAGAATTAAAGTTAAATCTCTTTTTGTAATGCAATTGTTTTTGTGAAATTCTTATTTTATGATGCTTCCAGCTTTTCTTTAGGTTGGTAGGTAGGTAGGATTGATTATAGTTTGGTGTTGGCTTCATAGCTTCTTGTGACCCAATTTCGTACTGATCTAAGTTTTATTGTACTCTTAGTAACTTGAAGAAAGGCATAAAAATGTACCACTAGTTAGAATTTAATTTTTACTTTTCTTCAAAGTCTTGAATTTCATTTCGTTTCGACGTGCAAACAAACATGGGCTGTGTAAGCTTGACTACATTTTAATAGCCTCAACAAAGTCATCGTAGCGCACTTGACCTGGTTTATTGCCGAAATGCCAGTAGCAAGTACTGATGATGACTTAATAAACGTGTAAAGTGAGGTGGTTGCAATAAAAATGGTAACAGGCTCATTGTTCACGCCCAATCAATAAAAACGACATTTTATTGCTGTTGCAAAAGACAGAAAGTCAGTAAACCTTTGAAAGTTGCTGCAATGGAGCTACCTCTACTATTTAGACCGTACTGTTGCTTAGAAGCAAATCAAGGCTGTAGAGATGGATTCTTAAAAGCTTTAATTTTTAGGGTGTTATAAAACGTGTTCAACGCTGTTCCATACAAATTTTATTTCCCGCGTTTTTGGTGCAACTATGTACTTATAACGGACTTTGTAGAACAGCAAGCCACATCCCACAGCGTATTAGGGGGTTTTGAATATATCCGCGGCAGGTATGGGTGAAGGGGAGACGACTTAAATACCCAAGTGATTCAAGAGGTTTTGCAGCACAACCCTTTCAAGGGGCTTCCAGCGGAATTTATAGCTTCTCCAACCCAATCAATTACCAACCTCTCCTACCCATGGCGAATCCTGTTTCTTTAACAGCCGAGGCTTTCGTGACCCCCAGTTGGTCATGGAACTAAGGGGTATGGGTAAGGATGGCTTAGAAGGCTCAAAGTGATCATATTCCGACTTTTACCTTAATGGTGCCGGTTACTGGAACGTACCGAATCTGTATCCGGCAAAGGACCATCAACACCGATAACACTACCCAAAACATTCCGGGAGTGTCTTTCTCGCTACAAAAACAACAACAAAGCAGCCACAGAAATTTTTGGCTTGAGGTCAGGATTGGTTAAGATCGCTTTGGAATCTATTCTGCATAATTTTGATACCACTTGAGGGCTTTTTCGCGATCTATTGCCAATAGCTTTGGTATTTTGTTACGCTATAAATTTTGGCTCCTCTCTAGGAGACCTCGTATTCACTCTCCCGCATCATAGGACAGTTTTTTTTTATTTCGGGATTTTTTTGGGCTATTCAAAGCAATTTTAGGAAAACTTTTACGACTATTTGCGGAATCATTTTGGGACCTAAGACTTTAAACAGGAGATATTTGTGATGTTAAGATATATTTGCTCACGGTATGGAAGAATACAGAATATGAGGGTAAGACTTAAGTGCGTTCTTTGGAAGTGCTATGCTATGAGGAGAGTTTTAAGCTACATGTTAAATTTTATTGATTTACTATCGAATAATGCTCTTGGCACTGAGTACGCAACTGGAAATAAATTCATCCCTCGGTAAGCGAAAATCATGCTCTACAAGTCACTTATCGTAACCGTCCTGCTAAATGGTGCAGAAGCATGGATAATGGCAGCATCAAATAATATGGCTCTGATAGCGTTCGTGAGAAAAGTTGTCCGAAAGATTTAGGGAACTCTACGCGTTGGCGACGGCGAGTACCGAAAAAGATTCAATGATGAGCTATACGAGTTTTAAGCGGACATCAACATAGTCCAGAAAACTAAAATGCAGTAGCACCGCTAGCTAGGCTATGTTATGGCAATGGCAGATGATGCTCAGGCTAAGAAAATATTTTTATCGGAACCCACCTATGGAAGTAGAAGACGAGGGCGACCCCACTTCGTTGGAAGAACCAGTTTAAACGGTTATGCGCCAATTAAGGAAGTAAGTGAATAACTAAAAGTGATTGATTTGCTAGCAAAATTTGTTGATTTGTTATTAAAAAATTATTGATTTTATATCGAAAAATTAGTGATAACAGCAGTGTAAATAAATTGGAACTGGTGCAATGCCGATTGGTTTTCGATTTTTTATCGAAAATTTATCGACTTATTTTCAAAGAGTTACTAATTTGATATCAAAAAATAAGCGATTCTCTCTCGGAGAGTTACACATTTTGTTAACGATACTTTGTCGATTTTTATCGAAATATTATCGACTTCTTATTGAATCATTTTCGACTTTTTATCAAAAAGTTAGTTAGTTTGCTATCGAAAATATATCGGTTTGTTATCAGAATGCTACCAATTTGTTATCGTCGGATTATCAATTTTTTATGAATATTTGTTTTAGAAAATGTATCGGTATGTTAACAAAAAGTTATAGATTTGATATCGAAAGCTTTTTCAACTTTTATCAAACTGTTACCAAATCATTTTCGTCGTGATATCGATGTGTTATCGACAAGTCAGTGGTTTGTTATGAAATAGAAAAGTTTAATAGTATAACTTTTTTTTTTTTGTATGGTGTATATATATTAATATCTAAAACTATCCTAACAACCACGAATTTGTCCAGATGTGACCACTACTTAGTAATTTCCAAATGTTTCCGAAGTCTTTTCAGGACTTCTGAAATTATCCCAATATAATACCATTATGATCTCGAAATGGTCCCAAAAGTACTCTCCAAATAACTCTTGATTGGTATTGAAAAAGTTGCAGAATCAAAATTGATTGCATAATGGTAACGAAAACTATACTTACGCGGTCCCTAAACATACGGCCTATCACTGAAAAATAGTTGTCCCTTATAATTGGCATATGGGTCACATAGATTGAAGTCAAAGCAAGTTTTGGGAATGCGAAGTTTAACAATCCCTTTTGAACCATTACTTTATTTACGCCATTACGCCTACCACACCGGGGAACCTGGGTTCAAATCCCGGGCAAAGATATATCAAAACATTAGAAACAAGTTTTCTAAATTAGGAAAAAGTTTCCCTAAGCATATTTGGTTGGATTTTAGTAATATCTGCTTATTTTACTTATAAACACTTCGCCAGAATCTAATGCATATTTTGTCTATTAAATACTTGCCTTGAACGAGATTTATATTACAAGTATACTAAATAGACTTGGAGTTATAAAAACAAAAATAAATGCAAGGTGTGATAACGTTCGAAGAGATTTTAAGCCGAGCTTCTCTTTCAATTTGCGTCGTGCTGCTTTTTTCTACGAATTGGCGGATCGAGACCTACATGTTTTACGCCGACTCCGAATGGTATCTGCAAGGCAAATGACTTTTCACTAAGAACCTTTTCATGGCAGAAATACTCTCGGAGTATTTGCCAAATCATTTCCGAGTGGTGACCCCGCTTAGAAATATTCTTCTCTTATTGGAAAAACTTGCTTCCTAATTTTCGGTGTTGCCTTGCCCGGGCTTTGAACTCAGAATCTTCGGTGTGGTAGGTTGAGCGCGCTACACTACGGTGGCCGCCAACATCAGCATTGGTGATGGTTGAAAAAAAATTGTTTTTCACAGTTTGGCAGTACATGAATACCTCCGAACTAGTGCGTATGTATTTAAAATAATAAAGTAAGGGCAGTGACTACTGACGACTCTCTTACTACCGAATTAGTTTAAAACGCGCTCTAAAGGTTTGCAAAAAGGGGTACATACCAGTGGATTACTAAACTAGTACTCATTTCGATGATTGAGTTCAAGTTCGCAATTAGTGCTATTTGCTGCTTCCATATATCAAAATCTTCAGTATCGAAAAAAAATTTTAATAAGCCATGTCCGTCCACTAACACGATAACTTGAACAAATATTGAGATACCTCCACCAAATTCGGTTTGCGAGCTTATCTGGACCCAAAGTATATTGTTATTGAAAATGATCGCGGTCGGAACATAACCACGCCCACTTTTTCGATATCAAAAATTTATAAAGATGGAAAAAATGAGATAATTCACGAACGAATGCCGCTAAGCTAATAAAATTTGGTAGTTGATTGGTTTTATAATGTAAAACACAAAATTTTTAAAAAAATTTTGAATATGGGCGTGGCACCACCCATATTTAGAAGAAGAAAATGTGGAAGTTTAACAAGCCGTAAATCAAAATTCGTTAAAGATATTGCATTGAAATTTGGCAGAGACATTATTCTTACCAAATTATATAGACTGAGTGAAGATAATCAAAATCAGTTAAAGACCACGCCCAATTTTACATAAAAGATTTTTAAAAGAGGTCATGGATGAATAAAATAAGTTATATATTTGCAAAAAAATTGCTTTGTATCGATGGTGTTTCATTTCATTAGTGAAATTATAACAAACAAATTCTAATTTTCGAAAGTGGGCGTTCTGCCGCCCCTCTTTTGACCAAGCAACTTTTTATGTGTCGGGAACCACAACTCAAGAAAAATTAACGGATCGTAATAAGATTGGGTGCAAATATTTTTCTTCTAGCAGGAAATATTTCTAGTATAAATGGACGGGATCGGATAAGGCCCACTTTTATATAAAAGATGTGTAAAAGGACCGTGCAGTAGAATAATATGCTATATTTTAGCGAAAAGTAATTTTGCACCAATGATATTTCACTTACTGTGTTTTACTGTAAGAGTAAATTCGGAGATATTTCTGATATTTTATGGGCGGTGCCACGCCCTTATTCCGATTAATTATTACACAACATTTCTAGAGCCCAAAAAAAAAAAATAAATGCCTTGTAACAAAATTCGAAAAACTAATTTATCTGAAATGAATGAATATTATTAATCATAAATCAAAAATCGTGAAACCTATCGTAACAAAATTCGGCAGAGAGGTTGCCTTTACTATAAGGAATGCTTAGAAGAAAAACTAACGAAATCGGTTAAGGACCACGCCCACTTTTATATAAAAGATTTTTAAAAGGATCGTGGACGAATAAAATAAGCTATATCTTGTAAAAAAGAGCTTTATATCAATGGTATTTCATTTCCCAAGTATATTTATAACAATAAATAGGAAAAACTTCAAATTTAAAAAAATGGGCGTGGCACCGCCCCTTTTATGACTAAGCAATTTTCTATGTTTCGGGAGCCATAACTCGAAGAAAAATTAGTTCAAAATAGAACCATATGTATATGTATTATTGCGAGCCTTGTAACACTATTAAGCACACAAAACAAACAACAACAGCATTTCAAGTGTACAGCTGGGTATGTAATATTCGGTTACACCCGAACTTGGACACCCGTACTTGTTATTTAATGCAAATAGTACAAGATATCTTTATGACAAGCGGAGGTAAACAAAATTCTTCATGCGCAATTTTTCCACGTTAATTAAAAAACAAGTAAGGAAGTCTAAGTTCGGGTGAAACCGAACATTACATACCCAGCTGTACACTTGAAATGCTGTTGTTGTTTGATTTGTGTGCTATTTTGAACTAATTTTTCTTCGTGTTCTCAGCCAGCATTTTTTGAAAATTTTGATCAAAAAATATTCAAATGTCATACCCCAAGATGATCAAAAACGTTCAAATTTAAAAGCATTTTCTTTTCGAAAATTAACGTATCGTCGGGTTAAAAATGTACCATAAATGTGATTATTCTTGAATAATCATTTATGGTTCAAAATTCGAAACGGTTTGTTTCATATCTGATATCATTGTAAAATTGGGCTTTAGGTGTTTTAGAGTAATATTTTAATGCTTTTCACAGTAATTTTCTGATCATATACGTGAACATATTTCAATCGTTTTGGTTAAGATTTTTGAATCATTTTTAAATGCGATTATCATGCATTTATTCTTCATATCTCATACAATCTTATTTAATCAGGGGAAGAAAGCATGCGGAAGTAAGCTATTTGAACCAAAGGTAATTCGCAAACAAACTAGACCAATATACACCTGCGACATCTTAAAATACGATATGGTGCGGGATGCTGAAGCCATATCCAGGTACATATGTCAAGAGAGTTTCACTTACCTGGGGTTCAACTAGTTCACAACCATTGTATTGTCTAATGGTTGGATTTGTATTTTCTGGGAAGCCGAAGGTGGAGAAATGGTTGGGGACATCTTTTGTTAGGAGCAGTATATACATTATTTCTTGTCTTGAAGAATAAAATTTTAATATATTTTTTCTGAACTTCATTATTGACAAAATGTGTGTATGCGAAAAAATAAGATCTTCAATCAAAAGTAAAATTTTAACAAGTATAAAATTCCTTATCCAGCCAACAAAGATTGTTAGCAAAGATTCAGAAAGCTGAATGAAAAATGATTAAAATTTTTGATCACCTAAAGTAAACACATTTGATTCAAATATGATTCCCCAGCGGGTTAGGGAATCAGAATATACCCGCGGTAGGTATGCCTGTCGTAAGAGGCGACTGAAGTACCATATTCAAGTGGCTGTGTAGCGCAACTCTTCAGGTTGCCAGCGCAATATATAGCTTCTCCTAACCCAATTGTCAACCTCACCTATCCGCGGCGAATCCTGTTTCACTAACAGACGAGGCTCTGGCGACCCCAAGCTCCTCATGGAATTTGGGGGTAGGGAGGGAGGGAATGGCCTGAAGGTTTAATGTGGCCACATAAATCGTTCCCTAGATGGTCGGGCCAGCACCTTAATGGTGCTATGGTACCGGAGCGTACCGGATTTATATCCGGCAAAGGACCATCACATCGATGACACTCCCCAAAGCATTCGGGCAGCAACCTTATCGCTACAACAACAACAACATTCAAATATGATTCCAAAATGTGATTGAAAAACTATATTCAGTTTTTGATCATCAAAAGCATTCACATTTGATTCTTTCTTTTGTTCAATTGTATGACAACTCATTATTTAGTCAGAAAGAGTAATCAAATTGTATTGAAATGTAGGGAAATTCAAAATTTAATCACCTAAATGCTAAGTAGGTTATGGCTCTCGAAGCATAGGAAATTGCTTAGTCATAAAAGGGACGGTGCTGCGCCCATTTTTAAGAACTTGAAGTTTTTCCTATTTATTGTTATAAATCCATTTGGGAAATGAAATACCATTGATATAAAGCTCTTTTTAGCAAAGATATAGCTTATTTTATTCGTCCACGATCCTTTTAAAAACCTTTTATATAAAAATGGGCGTCAAAGCATTCCTTATAGTAAAGGCAACCTCTCTGCCGAATTTTGTTGCGATAGGTTTAACGATTTTTGATTTATGATTAATAGTATTTGTAAAATTGATTTTATCACAAGTGGGCGGTGACACGCCTATTTAAACAAATGTTTTCAAATTTTTATCAAGAGTCTTAATATCAGTCCACACGTCAAATTTCAACATTCTAAGTGTATTATTTACTAAATAATCAGGTTTTTTGTGGCGTCCAAAATGTTATATATATAAAGAGTGGGCGTGGTTATCATCCGATTTCGCTCATTTTCAATAACAATCTGGTGACGATATCTTAATATTTACTCAAGTTATCGTGTTAACGGACAGACGGACGGACGGGCGGACAGGGCTCAATCAATTTTTTTTTTTTTTTTTGATACTGATGATTTTGCAAGTCTATATCTATCTCGATTCCTTTATACCTGTACAACCAACCGTTATCCAATCAATGTTATTATACCCTGTGTACAAGTACAGCTGGGTATAATAATATCTATTATTAATTTCTTATTTTAATCAGAACAGTTAACTCCCCGTTAACACAACATATTTTTTTTATACATACATATGTGCATATGTGCATAAAACAATACAAAGGAAAACAATAAAATCCAAGTCTATAGGCATTGCATATATTTCTTCTGCTCCACGATGCAAGCATGTGAAACTCTCCGTACGTAGGCACAAGTACCACACAAAGTTATATGCAGCAATCCACTATAATCTAACTGTAAAGCATTTGTAATTTTAACGATGTCAACTTTTCACGCTACTCACGTGAACCACTAATTTATAAACAACAGCTCGATTTCTGATTTTTTCATTTTATTTCATTATTTAGTTTTTTTTTTTCTGGACTGCATATCACGCCATTTACGTGTTGAATCGAAGTTCTTGATGAAAAATGCATACAAATTATTAAGGAAATGTCATGCACAGATGTGCTATATATGTTTATATGTATATGTAAATGTATGTCAAGTCCACCAACGCGTTGCAGCGCACAATTGCTGTGTTACTCATCAAACCTTCCGATTAATCACATATATGGGCATATGGATGTGTTAGCATAATTTGTTAATTTCTGGCAGGCGTGAACATTTTGTAGTCGTACATACATATATACAGAGCTAGTGAAGCATTTGTATATATATGCATATATATTAATGTTTTTTATGTAACAACACAAATGCTCATCGGCACAGTTTACTAACTTTTGGTAAGTGACATTGCTTCGAGCCATGTTCTATTTGTCGTGTTGTCAACGGTTATCATTTATTTGTTGTTTTAAAGTTCGTAAATGTGGGTGTTTAGCGATGCTCTTCGCTTCGATTCTGTGTTTGCAATTGCTTTAAATTTACTTCTTGCTCCAATTGTGCAACTAATTTGGTTAGACGTGTTACTAAGAACTTAGTATAAAATGCAGGGAGGCTATAAGCGGAATCAGAGAGTTTGCATGCTTAATATTTATCTACTAAAGAACATCTGTCGTTATACTCGTTAGTGGGTTTATATGTTAGGCAAGAAAAAATGCAGTTAAATATTTCTCTTATAATAAAACTTTCGAGGAAAAGAGTTATTTACTTTTACGATTACTTTTTTGGACCGTTTAAACATCTAATGTTTTGAACCGGTTCATTTTTTAAAACCGGTTACTCCCTTCATACCGGTTACTTTTTTAAAACCGGTTACTTCTTTCAAAGCTGTTAATTTTTAAAAAATCCGTTACTTCTTTCAAACCGGTTACTTCTTTAAGCCCGGTTACTTCTTTAAAACCGGTTACTTTTGTCGAACCGGTTACCCCTTTAAAACCGGTTACTTTTTTCAAACCGGTTACTTCTTTAAACCCGGTTAATTTTTTTTAAACCGGTTACTTATTTAAAACCAGTTACTTCTTTCAAATCGGTTACTTATTTCAAACGGGGGTTTTTTTAATCGGTATCTTTTCCAACCCGCCAAATTGCATATTCTCGTTCACATAAACTTTGCGAACTCAATACCATAGCTACCCAAAGCCTAAATACCATCGATTTCGTTTGACTTTGGTCCATCTATTTAAAATCCAACAAAATTAATGTCAATGAAATCAGTCAAGCGTTAAATAGAAAGCCTCGAATCTTCAAATTCTAAAAGTGAATTTTACCTGCCATACGAGTATTCGGAAATTACTATGACATATGTACCTGTGCGCCCGAAATCCAGTTCTACGGTAACCTTGTCTAACTTGTACGCATTGTCATTAGTGTGGCATTAATAAGTGGCACACAGCAGCCAGCCACAAAGAATGTTTCCAACAAAATCGCAGTCAACATAGTGACCTGAATCGCAATTGAAATTCATTTCGATTTATGATGATCGATGTTTGTATTTAAATATGAGACTAGAAATGTAAATACAAATGATCTTCACACTGATCTTCACAAAAAATTGGCAATGCAATGCAACACAAGCTACCAATGCCATCAAATGCTGCTTAAATATGCTTTTCCCAAACAAAAGTTGCTAATCGCATATGCTCTAGCAATAATTTTAGTCTTACTTGTTGCCGTAGCACGAATTGCTTTTTTACGAATCTGCCACTGTGCCTGCTCCAAGATCATTTCGAATGCTTGGTGATGGTGAGGCACGCGCACTCTCCACCAGCTGTCACTGTACTAATTCTACGCATTCCACTGGATTAACATGCAAAAGTCATTTCGTGTTTATTGCTTGCTTTACAGCTTTTGCTAGTCAAGAGCATAGAATGCGTTTATCTATGGCATAAACAAATTTATCTACACTCATACATATGCACAAGAAAATAAATTTGCTATTTGTGTCGCAAAACGAGTTCACTTTTGCGCTCTGTTCTAAATGGCACTTGATTTGCTATTTTCATTTCTATTTTTAAATTTGTTTTTTTGTTTTTTCTTTTGTTTTATTTCCAACTGCTGATTGCTTATTGCGATTGAGGCGTGTTGTATAAACGAATTGATTTCCGTCAATCAACAACTGTTAGAAAATTGGGTTCGTTAACGCCACAGGCGTATTTTCGAGCTGTGCGCTCTGTATCCTTTAATTTTTTTTTTGTGTTCTTTTTGTTCGTAGCTTATAAAGTGCAAATTTCTCCTTAACTACATACAAATTGGTTGCACGTTTATTGCTAAATTTTGTGAGATTTTTACAATCCCACATTGGCTTATTTCTTGTTTTTGCCCCAGTCTATCAAATGTGTCAATAGTAATTTTAAATAAAATGAACTCTTAATTTACTCAATCATTTGGTTTGAGGGATATCTGCAATTCAGGTTTGTGCCTTAAGTCTTTCGTTCGTAGGCTTTCATAATGATGTATTCCCATGCGATGTGGTTATGTTTGTGCGCATATTCAATGTATACATGCATTTTATTAGCTTGTTATTCTATTGTGTAGCTGTTTTTTATACTCATCGTACACAGAGTATATTAACTTTGATTGGATAACGGTTGGTTGTACAGGTATAAAGGAAACGAGCTAGATATAGACTTCCATATATCAAAATCATCAGTATCGAAAAAAAATGTGATTGAGCCATGTCCGTCCGTCCGCCCGTCCGTCCATCCGTTTGCACGATAACTTAAGTAAATATTGAGATATCTTCACCAAATTTGGTACACTGGCTTATCTGGACCCAGAATAGATTGGTATTGAAAATGAGTGAAATCGGATGACAACCACGCCCACTCTTTATATATATAAAATTTTGTAAAATACAAAAAACCTGATAATTTAGAAAATAATACACCTAGAATGTCGAAATTTGACACGTGGACTTATATTGAGAGTCTCGATAAAAATTTGGAAAAAAATGTTTAATGGGCGTGGCACCGCCCACTTGTGATAAAAGCAATTTTACAAATATTATTAATCATAAATCAAAAACCGTTAAACCTATCATAACAAAATTCGGCAGAGCGGTTGCCTTTACTATAGGGAATGCTTTGAAGAAAAATTAACGAAATCGGTTAAAGACCACGCCCACTTTTATATAAAAGGTTTTTAAAAGGTCGTGGTCGGAAAAAACTAAGCTATATCTTTGTAAAAAAGAGCTGTATATCAATGGTATTTCATTTCCCAAGTTGATTTATAACAGTAAATAAGAAAAACCTCAATTTAAAAAATGGGCGTGGCACCGCCCCTTTTATGACTAAGCAATTTTCTATATTTCCGAAGCCATAACTCGAAGAAAAATTAACGGATCGTAATAAAATTGTGTACACACATTTTCCCTATAGCAGACAATTTTTCTTGTACAAATGGACGGGATCGGGTAAAGACTACGGCAAAATAGATATGAAATGCGTTTAAAAGGGTCGTAGACTAGAATAATAAGTTATAACTTAGAAAAAAATAGTTTTTAATCAATGATATTTCACTTATCAAGTGTTATTGTAAGAGGAAATTGGGAGAATTTTTTTTTTTTTTAATGGGCGGTGCCACGTGTTATATAGAAAAGTAATTTATATGAAATGAAATGTACAAATGAAGCTCACGCTGAGTATATAATGTTCGGTTACACACGAACTTAGACGCCTTTACTTGTTTCTTCTTAGATTCTTGTGGGTACGGTATCAATCAATTGCGGTCTAAAATTTTAAAGAAGATCAACGGAAGTCAGTTTGGTTTTTTATTTAATTTTTAAGCAGTTTCTTGCACTTAATACAGTTCACACATTCATACACATATATTAAATGCAATAAGCGGCCAAGTAATCGTTAAGATAAGAATTGTTGGTATTCAGTTCAGCTAAGCTAAACGATCACTACTTGGGAAGTATCATAGGTAATATGGAGCTGAAAAGAAAATAGAGTTTCGAAAATGGTAGAGTTTACCTAATCGTCTGTATGTGCAGACACACATTTAGTAAGAGAAGCTCCTCCTAGCCTCACCTTTGCGGATGGGTACTCCTTCTACCAGTTAAGCACATTATTTCGGCAGAATAAAGCCCTCCTGTATGATAGTTTCGGACCAATTTTAATTTTCATTGTGGTCTAACCAAGTTTCCGGAAATAAAAAAGGTGGGATCGAGGACGACATGTCTGTGGTACAATATAATTTTCAGTCCAATACTTTGTATACAAATGCTGTCTTGGTTTTCTTCACACACTTCTATTTCTCAATGCATCTACAGCTGTGACTGTAATTGTAAGAGCTCATGCCCATTCCTTTGGTGCGAAACCTTATTAAAGAGTTTCCACCAAAAATAACATTGATAGCGTTCTCCAAAATTTTCGGGGAGTATCTTTATCTTTAATACAACAACAAAAACAATAGGTGCAGTAACCGCAATTTAGCGTATTTGTATGTCTTTCAACATACAAATGTAGAGTTAGGCTGGCATCTGGCTATATTTTGCCGCCAATCAAGGCTTTACAATTGTCTAAATATTCCTGAATGCAGCTACATATATAACATTGATACCGCGTAACTTCATCTTGTTAAGATATCCTCGACATTAAAAGAATGACATTATGTTATCGACGCACGGAACCACGGTCTTCTTGCAGGTAAGTAGCTTCTTATGGGGCTAAGAATATACCCATTACAGGTATGCCTATCGTAAGCGGCGACCTAAGTACCCAAATCGTGCAAGGGGTTGTAAAGCACAACCCTCTCAAGGGGTTACCAGCGCAATTTATAGTTTCTCTAACATCGCCTTCCCATGGCGAATCTTGTTTGCTTAGCAGCCGAGGCTCTGGCGACCACAAGTTTCGTGGAACTTGGGAGTCGGGAAAGGAATAGCCTTGTAATTTTAATGTGATCATATAAAATCGCTCCTGAGATGGTCGATCCTTTACTTTTGTGCCGCATGTTACTGGAACGTACCAGACCTATATCTGGCAAAGGATCATCAACATCGATAACGCATCGAACAACTTCAACATAAAATCAAAGGCAAATGTGTACCCGTTGAAAACAAGTCGCCCCTCGGCAATGATTTGACAAGCACTCCGAATTTTTTTCTGCCTCTAAAAGTTTCGCAGTTCGGAGTCGGCGGAAAACATATTCTTACTGTCCTACCAATTTGAAGGTAAAATAAAAAAAGAGCCCGACGAAAATTGGAAAAGAAGATCGACCTTAAACCTCTTCGGAGGCTATCGCGGCTCGCATTTATTTACTTATTTGTTTTAATAAGTCGATAATAAGCCAGATATGGAGCCACGAAGCTCTTCGCAAAGAGCCCAAAAATATTTGTGCTTAGCAAAGTTGGCTCCGTTGGGGCCTTACTTGAACTCCTTGGCAAATTCTGGTTTACTTTAAAACATTGGTTTTCTAGACGTTTCATTTTCATGAGAGGTATAATAAGGTGGCAAATCAAAGTTTGTTGCTTAACTCTATTATTTATGTAACTTGATAACAATCGCTATTTAGCAAAAATAATTAACTACTATGCAGTTTCTTAGTGGTAAAAAGTTCTTATTGCTTGAAACTCTTTCAAATCATTTTGAAATTTGTCCATCAATCCTTTTTTTTTTTTAAGTTTCAATTTGTCCCCCTTAAACTGATTGCTACTTATTGCAAACATGACAATAAATTTGCGCTTCGCTTGTCAATTGAAGCAAAAATATTCCAAAAGAGTTGTTAAGACATACAAATGTCAGCGTAAAGGATGCATAGAAAGTGTGAGGAAAACACATTCACACACATACAAGCAGTGTTACAACTTAAACATTCAAATAAAAATCAACCAACTATTGCAATCAAAGTTACCCTGCAGTCAAACCAACTAGTTGTTTGGTAGAAGAATACTAGTTTGCCAAAAATCCCAACTAGTATGAGTTCTGTAATTTTCCATATTAGCAATTGGTATTTTTAACACGGTGATGTCCTACGAAATATCAATTGCCAGTCTCTGCATCAGCATCATACCAATTGACAAACTAGTCACCAACATCGTACCAGATTCCATACTAGTCAGCATACCCATCAGGTTCACTTTAATGAAAATACGTACATATATATGGGATATTCCATCCCATTCTGACCAATTTTAAACCCGACCCCTTTAGAATTGGCTGAAAGTTTTTCTTCTTTTTCTAGCTTACGAAAGACGTTTTTCAGAAGTTTTTCAAATTATGAATTAATTACGAATTTAAAAAAAAAACACCGTTTTTGTATTCAAAATGCTATAGCTTTTTCAAAAATTGACCGTTTGGGATTTTTTTTTTTTAATATGTTTTTAAATGTACTTCTCGGAAAAAATTCAAAAAAATGTTTAAAGTTTTTTTTTTGTAATTTTTCAGTTTTTCGAGATTTTTCGAATTTCGCCCTTTTTTTCTCATAAAAAATTTCAATCAATTCTGCAATCATCCCCACTAATCCCGTAGTGGGCCGAGAATTTTTTTTTTTTTATTTAATTGACTGTGTTTTTTTTCAAAATTCTATAACTTTTTCAAAAATTTACCGTTTGGGATTATTTTTTTTTAAATATATTTTTAAATGTACTTTTCGGAAAAAATACAAAAAAAATTTTAAAGTTTTTTTTTCAATTAAATAAAAAAAAAAAAAAATTCTCGGCCCACTCCGGGATTAGTGGGGATAATTGCAGAATTGATTGAAATTTTTTATGAGAAAAAAAGGCCGAAATTCGAAAAATCTCGAAAAACTGAAAAATTACAAAAAAAAAACTTTAAACATTTTTTTGAATTTTTTCCGAGAAGTACATTTAAAAACATATTAAAAAAAAAAATCCCAAACGGTCAATTTTTGAAAAAGCTATAGCATTTTGAATACAAAAACGGTGTTTTTTTTTTTAAATTCATAATTAATTCATAATTTGAAAAACTTCTGAAAAACGTCTTTCGTAAGCTAGGAAAAGAAGAAAAACTTTCAGCCAATTCTAAAGGGGTCGGGTTCAAAATTGGTCGAAATGGGATGGAATACCCCATATATAAACTAAAAAATGATAACTCAAAATTTGCTAAATAAACTCAAATTCATTTCATAACATTAAACTTTAAGGTACATCGTACTTATGCACCTGAATATCTACACCGTAAAAGTAATTTTAACGTCTGTTCAGTTCAACGATATTTTTGATTCTAATTTTTTCAAATATATTTTTTATATTTCAAAAATCTTATTCTGCTACAAATTGGAGCTCAGAAAAATACAATTGTAGCTCAGAATATATATTTGTAGTTAAAAAATTTTGAAGGGTCTTTCCTAAATTTTAACGACCGGACACTTAAAATAGTTTGCGGTCAATCTACTAAGCCAACGGAGAAGGAGCGAGCCAGTCATGGTTGACTGTGTCAAAACGGGCCAAGCTGCACGAGCACCGTCCTATGATGAGTTTTAATGGAGTTCAGAATGGTGGTAGTGATATGCACTTTACGGAAGTCATGCTGATGGCTGGATAACCGAAGAATTTCGTTTAAAGGGGGGAATCATAATCAATATAACTATGACTAAAGGGATAATATCGGTAGATACTGGATGGATTGGGTTTTTCCTTGCCATTCTCTGTTATTCTGGAATGGCAAAGGCTTCTAACGACAAGTAGAGAACATATGCTAGGCTGCTGATGCCATCATGGCCAAGGTGTTTTGTCACCGGCATAGGTATTCCGTCTGGCCGACTATTGATATGGAAGGCTTGGCCTTTTCAATGGCTTCTTTAACCTCTGTTGAGGTAACGGTGAGATGCGAATTGTCATACTTTTGTTTATGTGATCGTTGATTTGGACGATATCTAGCATTTTCAACTGAAGTATGCGTTGCAAATTGGTTGCAGAATGCACTCGCTCATTTCCTTGAGTCCCTTAGACGAAATTCTAGCCGAAGAAATTATTCGAATACTAACTGGTATGAATAACAACACAAACTTATAGTCAATGAACTACTCAAAAGCTGACTAGTATGAATTAACCCACAAAATTCTAGTCAATAAACTATAATGTTTGCTGACTACTTTGGTAAATAGAAATACGAAAATTATGGCATTTCTTGTTGCTTGTCGTCTGCAGAACAAAATGTAGCAAAAGTATAAAAAAATCGAGGCAACCAGTAAAAAGCTCACAGTTATTTGCAATGCCTTGCATTGTTACCATACTCTTTTGACGTTTTTCTGAACTGTCACTGCCTTGACACCTTGATTGATGTGCGAACGTTTGTTTTATGCAATCGGCGTAACTCAATCTGTTGCAGTCTGATGAGTGGTACTCCATTGGTGACTATTGTAGTCTTATACTGATGTAAGTATGTATATGTGTATAAAAGTTACCAGTTAAATGTTTACCTATTCATGTCACACTTACATGCCAAAAAAATAACTTATGGAAGCATACCTACTACATACATGCTTATCTAAATGCATGTCTCTTTTTTCAAGAACAAAAGTATAAGAATACTATTTATACAGTAATGTATATATGTACGTATGTACAAATCGTTGTTCCTAAGTTAGACATGGCATTTTATGCTTGGCGATCATATGAAGGCAATCCGTTGAGCGCTTGCAATCTTTGCTCTTTTTACACACAATAAACCGTCTACTATTCACAATTAGTTTATGCATTTGACATACCACATCCGAGAATAAAGGGATTGCGGCAAGATATTTTTTCATACCAAAGACTATTTGCATAACAAAAGGAAGCGTGCCATTATAACAATATATAGATGTGTAAACTTTTTTGCTCAGGGAATGTGGGTAAGTGCAACTGTAGTCTTTGGAAGTGGGTTTCTTCATGGGGGAATCCAGAATATAAGCCTAACTATAGGATAACATGTAAACAATATACGCGGTAGGGTTGATATGAGCAAAATCAGACAGCAAATGCAGGAAAGTAAAGGAAAGATAATAAAGGTTAGGAAAGGAAGGGAAAGGAAAAGAAAAGAAAGGAAAAGAAAAGAGAAAGAGAGGAAAGGAAAGCAGAAAAGAAAAGGAAATGAGAGGAAAGGAAGGCAGAAAAGAAAAGGAAAGAAATGAAAAGAAAAGAAAAGAAAAGAAAAGAAAATAAGAAAATAAAAGAAAAGAAAAGAAAAGAAAGGAAGTGAAAAGAAATGTTAATCTACTATATATTTGTAAAAGTATGTCTGTATGTATGTTTGGACTTGCAGCCTAAACCGCAGAATGGAATCGAACGAAATTTTGCCATGACATACCCTGAGTCCGTCAATCTATGGTAGGCTATATAAAAAAAGTTTTCGACAAGGGGGCGTGGCACCTCCCATACAACGGGAATTTTTCGTAGTCAATATATCTGAAAGTATTAAGGCTAGACGACTGAAATTAGGTGAGGAGGTATATAAGACTAATCCTAGAACTATTGCCAATTTGTTATCGGCATCCTATCGATTTGTTATTAAAAACTTGTGGGTTTGTTCTCTATCAAAAATCTATCGATCTGTTGTCAAAAATTATAAACTTGTTATTGAAAACTTATCAATTTTGATCGGATTATAAACACCATGTTATTGGCGTGTTTTTGAATTACTATGGAAATTTTATTGTTATCAAAATTTAATTTATATATCACCGTAAAATAATCGATTATTTATCGAAAAATTTCGTTTTGTTAGGGTATTGATTTTTTCTTGTAAAGTTATCGGAGTGTAACCAAACTTTTACTGGCATGCTATTGACTTGCAATGGACGACTCATTGGTTCGTTTTGGAACAGATACCGTTAAAACTTCAATATAAAATCGATGAAACATCTAGAAAGTCGATGGCTCGGCGATAAAGAGCTCGGAACAAACCGATAACTCGTCGATGATAATAAAAACATAATTTTTCGGTATCGAGTTTACTGATAAGAAGAGGATGAAGCCGGCGGGGTTCTTCTTAAATATCCCAAACATTTTTTTATTTCTATTGAAAGTAACCTCTGATGTGGTTTAACTGCAAGCTCCAGTCGATTTCTAGATAGTTAAAACGTTAGGTTTCTAGACATACACCGGCATTTTGCACAAATAATTTCAGGAGCAGTCGTATACAAATACTTCTCACCCAGTTGACGAACGCGTTAGAGTTCTTAATGATCTTGAAGCCAAAAACAAGATTTTTATAGGATGTATTCCGGCCATTAGCAGCACAAAGATAGTTAACAGGCAGATTTTGTATCTTAGCAGGGTGCTAAAGCGGCATATATGGTCCAGAGCCCTTGTGTGGACTCACAAAGGCACACACTAGGAAAACCATAAGTAGCTGGCAACAAAGAAGTTCATACAAAGCTGGATTGAGTACCCGGGGCAAGACGGGCCAAATTGTTTTACTGACAACAACGACAGTATCTGCCAAACTCATTAATATAAGAAGAAGGGACGTACGAACTTTCATTGTGTACTATTGGGGATACTGTAGTCTGTGATATCATCTAAGTAAGCAAAGTTGATCGCTTACAAAATTCTGACGCTTTGTGAATTGAAGGTTCACATACTCTGCGCATTCATCGCTCCAGCAAGGCAGAGACTCTCCCATTTAGGTGGTATGACTCCTAGTCCCCGCGTGATATGGAGTAAAAAGCCTGAAGATTAATGGGCTAAAAGATCAAGCATAATAAGTCTAAAAGAGCCTGTATTGCATCGGGGCCTATAATAATAAAAAATAGCGTTTTTGTTCACTCAAAAAATCCACCTAACAGCGTACATAGGTAGATTTTCAAGTTTTAGGCGGCCAAAAAATATTATATTGCCTATATCTTCTTAAAACTGTTTAATAAATGAAAAATTATAATAATTTGTGTAATTAATCGGTTATATTAAAAAATAGATATTACACTGTGTAACACTAAAAAATGTCTGAGCAGTGAGGCTATTTTGTGCAGCAACAAGGGTGTATCAAACCCTCTATCTAGCCCCCTATCTGCAAGTATCTGCAGCTAAATTTAATGCAGTTGACAAGCTAATTGTGCCAAGTACCATGTTCAAAACTATTTTTCACTTGGACGGACTTGGAAACATAACAAAACTGGTTTTGAACACCAAAAATAAAAAAATAAAAAAAAATTTTTTAACATCCTAAATAAAATGGGTTCTTTATCAATTTATAACTTTTAAAAATCACAAAGACCATTAATAATGTTAGTATTTACCTGAAATATCAGAATCCATCACAATTACTCAATTCAATTGTCTTAAAACTTAAAATATTCACGTTAAAACATGCGATTTCACATAGGTTAAAAAAAAACCATAACACGCGTTTCAGAAATAGCTAAATTCCGATTAATTGACAGCTAACGCCAGATATGCGATGGATGGGAAGGGGTAGAATTACTGTTCCCCTGTCTATTCTTAAGCTGTGGGAGTAATTTTTTTTTGTAATTCTGCCAACTTTCAGAAATTCAATTATGGCCGCCTAAATGTCTAAAATCTACCTATGTGCAGCATGTTTAATGGCTTACGTAATTTTCAATTTATTATTTTATAGCTATCAAGAAAATAAGGCTTAAACAAATTAAATTGAATCATTATCGATTGCCTCTTCCCGAATAATAACTTTAAGCAGGAAATGCTTAGGGCTCATGCCGTAAATCTTTTAATTTACTTACTAAGAACCACGGGCAGAATATTTATTTCTAGTCTTAAAGCAAGAACGCTGCTGTTGGCCAAAAGTTTCTATAAATGTACTGTTAGTTTCTTTTTGGCTCTTAATAAAACTCAACGTTGATGGTGGCAAGAATATTTAACCCACTGTTTTCTACTTTTAATGATCTTAATTGCTTGCATCTGCCCAATATGCACAAGTACAACTTTTTTCCAACCTTTGAGAAATATGTAGTTCTCAAATGGAAATCCAACTTTTAAAGCAATTGGAGATCTAATCGTTTTTCCAAAGTTTGTTTTCAAATAGAGTGCTCTTGGAGGTCAGTTTGAGGTATTACTTAAAATTTTTGCAGATGGTAACGCGTTAATTCATTTATGTGTGTGACAATGCTGGCCAATCATCTGTCAAAAGATTGGGTAGCAGTGATAGCAGTGAAACTGAAAAAGTGAATTAATTGATATATTTCGGGGAAGTATCCAATTTTAATTATAACGTTTTTGACTGTCTAGAAATCGACTAGAGCTTGGAATATTTAAGAAGAACCGCGCCGGCTTCATCCTCTTCTTATCAGTAAACTTGATACCGAAAAATTATGTTTTTATTATCATCGACGAGTTATCGGTTTGTTCCGCGCTCGTTATTGCCGAGTCATCGGCTTTTTATTGGTTTTTTATCTTAATGTTATCGACGTCTTACAAATGTTTTATCGATTTAATATTGAAGTTTTAACGGTATCTGTTCCAAAACGAAACAACGAATCGTCCATTGCAAGTCAATAGCATGCCAATAAATTTTGGTTACACTCCGATAACTTTGCAATAAAAACCCAATACCCTTTTAATAACAAAACGAAATTTATCGATAAATAATCGATTTCTTTACGGTGATATATAAATTACATTTTGATAACAATAAAATTTCCATAGCAATTCAAAAACACGCCAATAACATGGTGCTTATAATCCGATCAAAATTGATAAGTTTTCAATAACAAGTTTATAATTTTTATTTTTTTTATTTTTTTTTTTAAGTATTTAATTAATTTAATATACATATGTGCAACTATTAAAAAGCATAGAAGCAAGGAAATTAAAAGTGAGGTAAGGCAGGTGGTGGCTTTGCTGTCGGAGTGCTCGCCAACAATTGAAAATTTGCCAATGGAGCCTTCCACGTCAACTGCTGCATACAATCCTCCTTTGGAAAACTTTTCGAGTGAAGAAACTTCCTCAAAAAGTGATTCAGAAGAGATTGCTGATGATTTGCCCAACTTAAATGTTGAGTTAGCTAGTTGGGCAGTAGAACTCAATATTACAAATACAGCTGCCAATAGCCTTTTAAATATATTGGGTAAGCGCATATGTTGGCTTCCAAAAGATGTGAGAACTTTGAAATTTATAAACTATTTTATTTATATATTCTACTCTACTGTATACTTCGTACTCTCTTTTTTCTGTCGGTTGTTGAACTCCAAATTATAGTTTGTGGGAATTCCTTACGCTTCATAAAAATGGTGTGGTGAAAACTGATGAGCGATGAAGCTGCCAGGCACTTCACTTGGAAGGGCACGTGCAATAAGAAAGCTTTAAGAGTGCTCAGTACAATGGGAGCCCTGAAGAGTAACTATTACATGTCCATTATTATTTCAATTTATAATCGAAATCTTTTTATTTCTGAGGCTTACAATTAAAAATTTGCCCCCTCTTCCGATGAGAACTTTGAAAGGACTAATATGTCCTTCTTTCATCAAGCCAACACTCGCCTGGTGAAAAAATGCAATACAGCAAGAAAGAGAATACTACTGAAGTTAAATAAAAATAAGATATTGAATTATTGCATTAATTTAATGATTCTAAAATAACCATTAAAAATTTGAACTAATTGTAATTCATTAATTAGATTCTTACAAAATTTTAAAATTTCTTTGCACCAAAGCTGAGATATTTTTGTTCGTGCTCAAAGCACCGAGAAAAATAGAAAAATGTGAAAAAAATGGAGATCTACCGGAGAAATTCTGAGATAACTGAGGTTATCTACGCGAAAAACGGATTTTCCTCCACTTTTGAGATCTTGTACAGGGTAAAACAATTTTTGGTGATTTCTCTCTCTATTTTGAGCACGAAAAAAAATATCTCAGCGTTGGTGTAAAGAATTTTTAAAATTTTGTAAGAATCTAATTAATTAATTACAATTACTTTAAATTTTTTAATACTTTTAATTTATTTTTAAATATGTAAAATTAATTACTATCTATTTTAATGTATGTTTATTCTATTAAACTGAAACCAAATTTATATACAACGCTGTTATTTTTATTCAATTGGGATGGGAAATTTAATTCTAGAAGAGTTTTCTGTTTCACTTGAATCTAATTGGAGATTGATGTTGGAGTTCAAATTTATATCAAAGAATTTCTCAAGTGGAGAACTGAAATTATTTACGTATAAAAAATATGCCATTTTGTTTGAGAATGGGTTGGTTCTCCAATGGAGGTACAATGGATATTAAACATTGGAATGTGGAAAACGAGTTGGATTTCCATTTGACCTCAAAGCAATTTCCAACAAAAATGTTTATTGGGTGTATTCTAACACTTTTAGTATTAAATGCACACGTGTACATGTGTATGTGTGTTTGATATGTTTCACATTCATAATTCATGAATGCTGTTATTGCATGCCACATCAGATATGACCGTTAACGTTTATTATGGGCACCCGTTGTACGCTGTATACCCGTAACGCCGCCGAGTGTTAACTTGGTTTTACTGCCACAGATCTAAGGGCTTTCACGGCTCTTGTGCACATTTCTAATTTGTGGCTTTTGAAGCCAGTTTTTTCTTCTCTATCTTCATATGTTAAATAGTCATATGGTTAGTGGCACACTTTTTATTCGCTGCGCATGTGTGCCAATTTTTTTAGCTTCCTCTTTCTCCTTTTGTGGGTCTAACGAAAATTTTTGCTTTTGGGGTTTTTTCTATCTCCTTTGATTTGTGATCAGCTGAAGAAAAGCTTTTTATGAATATTTTAATACAAATTTGAGCTGCTGCGAATATATAGCAATAGATGTGCACCTCAAGCGAATTGTCTGACTACATGCACCGAAACGCGCCAAATTTTATACACAGGAGTCGTCCACGGATCTACTAACTGATTTATTTTGTTTGGTTGATTTTCCGACCAGTTTCTTGGTTGTTTTCTTAAAAGTATCGCCAGAAGATATCGGAACTTTCTCCGTTGAGTTTCGATATGATTTTGTGCCTATTCCGGAGCCATTTTGAAACTGTTTGAGAATCATAACATCATGATTGTTACCAGTGGCGGATCTAGGATTTGGTACTGGGGGGGCTTGAAATTTTTTCACTTTCAAATTTTGTTTTTGTTTTCCATGATGGTTAAATAAATGTATACAGAATATAAAATGACATGACAAAACGAGGATTTTCAAAATTAAAAAAATTAAATAACTTACTAATAAAGTACAAGCAATATTTTCTGAAATGAAGTTCTTTTATTGAGCACACTCGAGTTAATGATAAAACAACCATATAAAAATTGTCATAAAAACCTTTCTTTCAAACCCACTTATTGCTGGTTCAATCTTCTATCGACCAATCCAAAGATTCGAGTCGTCGGGGCTTCGATTTACAGAAAAGATCGGTTATTCCTTCAAATTCCGTTTCTATTTCTTTGTGGACGTTCCCTAGTGCCAGACCAGTCAGTCGATTTTCAGACATGTTGACTCTCAAATAAGTCTTCAAGCGCTTGAGAACAGAAAAAGAACGCTCTGCGGTCGCTGATGTCACGGGGAAAGTCGCAAATATTTGCAACAATGTCGCCACGTGTGGAAAAAATGAAGAAAAGTGTGCTGATTTAATGATTTTCAGGGCATCAGTAGCTGTTTGAGCACTCTTAAATGGATCACTTTTGCAATGGTTATGCCACAATAAAATCTCATTTTTCAGCACTGTCTCATTGTGACTGGTGAGATCTTCTTTATAGACTTTAGCAGCAAGTACAACTTCTTCAATCGTTACTCCTGCAGAGTATGCTGGAATCAGTCCCTCCAGAGGCAGTATTTTCAAAAATTCACCTTTGAAACTTGACGTCAATGAAGAAATCATGTAGTCCAGGAAAGGGTAGTAAATTGTAGCTCTGTAATTCGGGTTTAGCGCCTAACCCTTTTTTTTGGAACTCTTTAAAATGTTTGCCCTTTTTTTGGCTCCAAATTTATTTGGGCAACTCGGGTTGTGAAATTTGTAATGTGTGTATCAAATGACATCGAAATTTTATTTTATTTTTTTCGTTATAATGATGTGACAGCTTGGTAATCAGCTGATAATAAAACATTATTCGATTATCAAGTGTCATCACTTACACAACGCAGAAATGAAAGGGTAAGGAAATATTTTGCATAAAACGCCACTAAAGAATTTTTTTATCAGATATTTAATAAAAAAGCAAGTGCCAGCAACAGCAGAAAACTTCGAAAACGAAGAAAGCGATGAAAGTGATGAAAGTCGTTTCGATGACAAGACGAGCCATATGTGCCGGCGTTAAGTTTTTTTTTATATTTGGCGGAACAAAGTAATTACTGCTTACGAGGCTGACAATATGCTGTTAAGTTTTTAACGAGTAGAGCCCTCTATGCCATTTATTTCAACTTTCAGAGCTTCCCAACCCTGAGAAAGTGAGTTTAATTCAATTTCTGTAAAAAATGCGAGATGCATTCGGTAAAGATATTCACAGTAGACAATTTTTGGCATAACAAATTTAAAACCATACCGTGTGTCCTCAGTAAGCCGTTACGTGCAAAATACACGTAACTCGCACGTATGATACCTCAACCTTGCACGTAATGACTTAGTTCGAACGGAGGGGGGCTTTAGCCCTCATATCCCCCCCTAGATCCGTCACTGATTGTTACCGGATATATTTTAACTGTCGTGGAACCATTACGATATTCTTTGCAAAGCTGTTTTAAGATCATTTAGGAATAATTTCATAAAAAAGGGTTTCCGGAGACCAATTGGGCGTTTTTTTTTTTTTAATCCAGTATATCCTCCCTTCTGCGGATCATTGCGGGATAATCTTTGGACTATATCACGACTGTGGGTTATAGTTTCTGGATCTTTTCAAGACTGTTTCAAGATTATTTTCTGTATTGTCTCGGGGCTATATCTTAAACACCTTATGTTGTATTTTCTGTCTGCGGACTGGACTGCTGATAAAAGCTATTCCTTATAAAAATGGATACTGATTTCCTGGCATTTGGCTGCTGCAACGAAATTGAAATTTTTTTAAATTATTTTTTTGATTATTTAAAAGGAGGAAGTACTTTGTGCCGTAATCGAGCTACTAAACCTCGATATTGCCAAGTGTGAAACTCACTCCTTCTGCTGAAAGGATACCCATTAAAGCATTTACGCAGGCCATCATATGAATGACTCTGACTGTGTGTAGATCGCCAAAGGTTTGTTCCACCCTTTTTTGTTGTTTTACAAAGGGATCGCATTCCAGAAAGTTATGGTCTACGTCGACTATGTGTCCACAGTATAAGCAGTTTGGATTTTCACCCTTGCTCCCCTTGTGACTGCTCCATCTCGGAAATAATGGTTCACTTTGCTGCAACAAGGTGGAACAATTTCTTTCTCGTCTGCATGCTAACAATAACTCGAATTGGTTGCCCTCAGAGGTGGTTAATTGCTTTCCATTCCTCAGTTAACTCTATTGAATCCCCCCAGACATCGGTAGCGTACAGCAGCATAGATTTAGAAGGGAAAGTAAGCTACTTTCTCATACATCGCTTTTGTTTCGCTATGCTTGTCTTTACTTTTCTGGAATTGTGTGTTTGATATCTAGTCTCACTCGCTATTTCAGGGTCATTATCTTTGATATTCATTCAGCGATCCTTTTAGTAGATCCTTAGGTAGTTCCTTTTTTATAGCAAGTAGATATGGCTAATTAAAAAAACAAACGAGTTCAAGGCATTTTGTCGAGATCAGTAAAACTTGGCGCCTTACTGGAGCTTCCGCGCTAGTATTTTGTACCCTTCTCCTTTTGATTTTGGTCTACTTATCCAAAAATTTTTCGAGCATTTATAATTTTGATTATATTGTTATTATTATTATTATGATTAGTCATAGGTAATGTCGGAATCGTTAGAATATGTAAAACATCGTAATGGTATAACGTAGAATAAGTCAATGTGATATCGTATAGCGTGAAAGGCACAGAATATGCGCATTAATGCAAAATCTGTCAAGGGTGAAAAGGCATTAGCGTGTTTGCGTAAAAAATGCATAGTTATTTGCGTGGCTGTAATCACAGTCGCGATCATTCTTGTAGACGTGATCGTACGTGTAAAGGGGTAACACATCAACATATAAACGTGATAACTTATGGCGCAAAAGCGTATTGGCGTAAGCGTTACAACGTGAATGTGCAACAGCATGAAAGCCTTACATCCTAAAAGCATATTGGCATCAACTTTACGGCGTAAAGGCCTATTTTCGTAAGCGTATTTGCGTAAGCATTTCAGGGTAAAGCGTATTGTCGTATTTGCTTAAATTGTTTATTTCACACTGATATAATCCTAAGTTATCTTTTCTTTTTGCTGCTCAACTTTTTATAAAACATTAAAGTTCTCCAAAAAAGTTTACTATACATTCTGATACAATTTTTATATTCAGCGTGCTTTGCACACAGAGTATATTAACTTTGATTGGATAACGGTTGGTTGTACAGGTATAAAGGAATCGAGATAGATATTGACTTCCATATATAAAAATCATGAGTATCGAAAAAAAATTTTATTGAGCCATGCCCCCAAGTGTATTTATAACAGTAAATAGGAAAACCTTCAAATTTTAAAAAATGGGCGTGGCACCACCCCTTTTATGACTAAGAAAATCTCTATGTTTCGGGAGTCATAACTCGAAGAAAAATTAACGGATCGTAAGAAAATTGAGTACACACATTTTCCCTATATCAGGAAATATGTCCAGAAAAAATGGACGAGATCGGTTAAAGACCACGTTTACTTTTATATAAAGCATTTTAAAAGGGTCGTAGACGAAAATAATGAGCTATAACTTAGCAGAAAAGGGCTTTGCATCCATAGAATTTTACTTTCTAAATTGAATTATAACATTAAAGCAAGCTACCAGATTGAAAAATGTTACGAGTTTTTCTAATTTTGGTGGATTTCATATAAACGAATTCGACTAAATTATTTTCAGAGTTATTTTAAATAAAAAAGAAACAAGTAAGGAAGGCTAAGTTCGGGTGTAACCGAACATTACATACTCAGTTGAGAGCTGTGGAGACAAAGTAAGGGAAAATCACCATGTTGTAAAAAGAACCTAGGGTAACCCTGGAATGTGTTTGTATGACATGTGTATCAAATGGAAGGTATTAAAGAGTATTTTAAGAGGAAGTGGGACATAGTTCTATAGATGGAAGCCATAAAGGTGGACCAGGCCTGGCTCTAGAATATGTTTGTATGATATGGGTATCAAATGAAATGTGTTAATGTTAATTTTAAAAAGGAGTTGGCCTAAGTTCTATAGGTGGACGCCTTTTCGAGATATCGCCATAAAGATGGACCAGGGGTGACTCTAGAATTTATTTTGTACGATATGGGTATCAAATGAAAGGTATTAATGAGTATTTTAAGAGGGCGTGGGCCTAAGTTCTTTAGATGGACGCCTTTTCGAGATATCGCCATAAAGATGGACCAGGGGTGACTCTAGAATTTGTTTGTACGATATGAGTATCAAATGAAAGGTGTTAATGAGTATTTTAAGAGGGCGTGTGCCTTAGTTCTATATGTGGACGCCTTTTCGAGATATCGCCAAAAAGGTGGGCCAGGGGTGACTCCAGAATTTGTTTGTACTATATGGGTATCAAATGAAAGGTGTTAATGAGTATTTTAAAAGGGAGTGGGCCTTAGTTCTATAGGTGGACACCTTTTCGGAATATCGTTATAAAAGTGGACCAGGGTTGATTCTAGAATGCGTTTGTACAATATGGGTATCAAACGAAAGGTGTTAATAAGTGCTTTAAAAGGGAGTGGGCCTTAGTTCTATTGGTGGACGCCTTTTCGGGATATCGCCATAAACGTGGACCAGGGGTAACTCTAGAATGCGTTTGTACAATATGGGTATCAAATGAAAGGTGTTAATGAGTATTTTAAAAGGGCGTGGGCCTTAGTTCTATATTCTTTTCAAGATATCGCCATAAAGGTGGGCCAGGGGTGACTCTAGAATTTGTTTGTACGATATGGGTATCAAATGAAAGGTGTTAATGAGTATTATAAAAGGGCGTGGGCCTTAGTTCTATAGGTGGACGTCTTTTCAAGATATCGCCATAAAGATGGACCAGGGGTGACTCTAGAATTTGTTTGTACGATATGGGTATCAAATGAAAGGTGTTAATGAGTATTTTAAAAGGGCGTGGGCCTTAGTTCTATAGGTGGGCGCCTTTTCAAGATATCGCCATAAAGGTGGACCAGGGGTGACTCTAGAATTTGTTTGTACGATACGGGTATCAAATGAAAGGTGATAATGAGTATTTTAAAAGGGAGTGGGCCTTAGTTCTATAGGTGGATGCCTTTTCGAGATATCGCCATAAAGGTGGGCCAGGGGTGACTCTAGAATTTTTTTGTACGATATGGGTATCAAATGAAAGGTGTTAATGAGTATTTTAAAAAGGAGTGGGCCTTAGTTCTATATGTGGACGCCTTTTCGAGATATCGCCATAAACGTGGACCAGGGGTGACTCTAGAATGTGTTTGTACAATATGGGTATCAAATTAAAGGTATTAATGAGGGTTTTAAAAGGGAGTGGCCCTTAGTTGTATATGTGAAGGCGTTTTCAAGATATCGACCAAAATGTGGACCAGGGTGATCCAGAACATCATCTGTCGGGTACCGCTAATTTATTTATATATGTAACTAGCAGACCCGTCAGATGTTGTTCTGCCCTAAATTTGGTCTATCTCCATACATTTTAATAAACTTTTCCCGTCTAACTTTTTCTCTCTAACTCTGCCCTTCCCTCTTCACTTTTTCTTAATCATTTTATTCTCTCCACCCTCCGTCTTTTCGCTTCATCTATCTCTATTTGCGTCTCACTATATCTCTTTCTCAGTCTCCTTATCCTTCCCTCTTTTCTCTTCTCTCAAGTTTTTCCCATTCTGCTTCATCCCTTATTGCCAGTCCCAGAGGGTGGTATGTATTTTGTTCCAGTCCCATTCCGAGTTCCATTCCCACTCCGAGTCTCAGTCCCAATCCTAGTCCTAATCGCATTCCCAGCCCGTCTCTAGTCTACTTCCCTGAAAAAAGGATCGTAAGTAATAATATAGGTAAATTTATATACCAAGTTTCAGACAAATCGAATAGGACGTATGTAAATAGGTATGTGGGTATTATCAATTCATGCTTTTTTTCGGCTTCGCATGCATATTTATCAGTTTTGCCAGGTTGATGCGACTAAATCGAATATCACAATGAAAATTTTAAAGCTCTGAGCAACAGCTTTCATTTGATATCCATATTACACACGCATTCTAGGGGTATCCGGCTCCACATTTCGGCCTATATTTCGAGACCCTAGTCACCCAGCGGTATAAATTACTCTGTACTAAAGCACTCATCAAAAGCTTCAATTTGATACCCATAATGTAAAAACACATCCTAGTGTTACCCTGGTGCACGTTTTGGCCTACATTTCGAGACCCTAGTCACCTATAGGTATGAAAACTACCCTGCACTAAAGCACTCATCAACAGCTTCAATTTGATACCCATAATGTAAAAACACATCTTAGTGTTACCCTGGTCCACGTTTTGGCCTATATCTCAAGACCCTAGTCACAAACAGATATGAAAATTACCATGTACTACAGCAGCCATCAACAGCTTTCATTTGTTATCCATCTTGTATAAACACTTTCTAGGGTATCAAGGTCCACGTTTCGGCCTCAATCTCGAGACCCTAGTCACCAATACGTATGAATATTGCCCTGTACTAAAGCACTCATCAACAGCTTTCATTTGTTATCCATATTCTATAAACACATACTAGGTGTACCCGGGTCCACATTTTGGCCTATATTTCGAGACCCTAGTCACCCACGGGTACGAAAAATACCCCGCATCAAAGTACCATAAACAGCTTCCATTTGATGCCCACATTTTACAAACATATTCCAGGATTACCCAGGTCCACGTTGTGATCTTAAGACCCTATCCAGAACGGGATAAAAAGTATTCTATGTCCGTTCCCTGGTTCTAAGCTATCCCTCCACCAATTTTCAACCAAATCTGTTCACCCGTTCTTGAGTTATAAATAGTGTAACTAACACCACTTTCTCTTATATATGTACATATATACATCACATTAGAAACTTCAAAAATAACAGTATTTCTCCACTATTTAATGGATGTTATTACACAATCTAATCTATTAGAAAAAAGCGCATGAAAATCCGTTGCGTAGTTTTAAAGGTTTAAGCATTCAAAGGGACATGGGACAGGAAAAGCGACTGTGTTTTATAATATGTAGTGATAGTGATACATGCAAAAATACCAAAAAATAAAACTTTTTTGAAGAATTTTAAGGAAATGTTTAATATTTTTAACGAAAGTATATTTTTCAATAGATGTATGCATTCTTAACCATTTATGTTGCATTAACAATTAACCATTTACATAAATATGTATGTACATTAGGGCGTGTCGATTTAAAAATCGCTCATTTCTCTGTGAAAATCGTATTCTAGGGATCAAAATAAGAAACTTTGCCGAAGGAAACATACCTCTAAAACGAATTCTGGTGTCCCCCAATTTGGGTCGAACTTTTGGGTAGGGGCAAATTTTGAAAAATCCCACTTTGACACATTTAGAGTGCTCCAATCGAGTCCAAATGTATGACGGACCCCCACTAACTTTGGAGGCCCGACCCACCGATGCTAGTGGCACACCCCCTGGAACCTCCTTGGGGGTTCACCATACAAACATTTGAAAAAATCGCCGGTTTTGCGCTTTACATGAAAAAATCAGCGAAATGCCTATGTTTTTTCTTTTTGAAGTTTACTTTTCTCTTTATAAAATTTATTTAGTCAGAGCATATGTAAATGAAAAAATTAATTTAACTTAGTAATAGAAAAGAAATTAAAAAAAATTATTAGAAACTAGCGTTTTTACAACCCTTTTAAAACCAAGGCTAGAATATGATTTTCACAGAGTAATGGGCGATTTTTTTGCCTCCCCACAAATCAACCCGGCCTAATGTACATACCTATGTCAAGCTGATATGATATGAAAACACATACATATGTACATTCATTCATGCCTATAAACCTATGCCCGAATTTAAATAACGCAGCGAATGCTATGTACATATGTACGTTAGCGCGAACTGTTGACACCGAACAATCACACACACGAATTTTTTGGTAAAAATTTTACTTTTGTTTAAACAATTTGGCTGATATAAGAAAGGAATTAAGTATTTTTTTTTTTTTTGTGATGCAGGTCGAAGGTAAATATTTCAAAGTTTTGCTGAAAAGTAGAATTTTTTAAATCCATCCATCCGTTTATGAGTTATGGCTGTGTAAACTAAAATTTTATGATTTTTGACTTCATTTTGGCAATCTGCCACGCCCCTATATCTTTAAATGATGTTAACATTACCATCTCACGTAGCTAAGCTTTCAAATGCAAAAAACCGTTTTAAAATCAGAGCATTCTGTGTGAAGTTATGTGCATACATGGCATTTAGCGACTTTATTTTATAAGATTTATAGATAGATACCACGAGCAGTATTCCTTCCAAGATTCCAAGGGCTTTTGATTTCGCCCTGTAAAACTTCGAAAAAGTGGGCGTGTTCGTTCTCCGATTTTGCTAATTTTTATTAAGCAGACATATAGTAATAAGAGTAACGTTCCTCATAAATTTCATCATGATATCTTCAACCACTGCCAAATTATAGCTTGCAAAACTTCTAAATTACCTTCTTTTAAAAGTGGGCGGTGCCACGCCCATTGTCCAAAATTTTACTAGTTTTCTATTCTGCGTCATACGTTCAACTCACTTACCAAGTTTCATCGCTTAATCCGTATTTGGTAATGAATTATCGCACTTTTTCGATTTTTCGAAATTTTCGATATCGAAAAAGTGGGCGTGGTTATTGTCCGATATCGTTCATTTTAAATAGCGATCTGAGATGAGTGCCCAGGAACCCACATACCAAATTTCATCAAGATACCTCAAAATTTACTCAAGTTATCGTGTTAACGGACAGACGGACGGACGGACATGGCTCAATCGAATTTTTTTTCGATACTGATGATTTTGATATATGGAAGTCTATATCTATATCGATTCCTTTATACCTGTACAACCAATCGTTATCCAATCAAAGTGAATATACTCTGTGAGCTCTGCTCAACTGAGTATAAAAACAACGAGCCCCATGCCTTGGACATATTTTAATACGAAATATCAGCATAGAAAAAAAGGCTTTTAATAAGTTTTTCGAGCTCCCGAAAATTGTTTTAATGGAAGAAACATGGATCGAGGTATGTAAAGCAAGGGAATATAGCACGTACGTTTGCTCAGAACATTTTGAAAAACATACACGTTTGTCAATTGCTTGCTCAAAGGAAGTCCTTATAACCCGACACCACAATTTCTTGATAAATTGACTACAGGTCCACATTTTTTATTTTTTCTTTATTGTATAATTCAAGCGTTGCGCTTTTGGAGGGAACCATTAAACCATTTTTTAGGGAGTAAATTACCCTGTATCTCTGCAGGTCAGCCACTAGTTACGAGAGTGTTTTTTCCCGTTGTACCAGGGGTCACCTTGGGGCGGCCGCGCCTATACACATTCTGTGCCCTTTTAGCATTGACATGGATGTGGCGTCCTACAAACGTAACATATGAAACACCTCTCACTCACTGCAGACTTTGGAGGTACACTTTTTCTCAACATGCCTTGAGAAATATTCACTGTAGGGGCATGATAATAGGGCCATGCTAGAACAACAGGATTTTAGATGTATTTTTTTCTGTCTAGGGTTCAAGCTGCCATACATTAACCAAGGCATGAGTCATTATGCACTATTTTTCAATAAAATTGCCTATTTTACTGTATTCTCAATCGATGTGTATACACATAAATCGTGTTAAAGCACATTATTATTGTCTCAGATGACCATTGCGTTTTCATCCTAAAGGAAATTTCCATTCCGAAAAACCACAATTTCGCCTTAAACAGTAATGGTATGGCAACGCTTCTGACAAAACAACAAACATTATGAAACTTCAAAAATCCCCAAATATGTCAAAAAAAAATTTGAGTGGAATTACCTTTTTTTTTTGTAACATGTTTTTAACTACACTGAAAGAAATGGTGCTAGTAAAATCAACAAATCGGTTCTGTTGTTCTTGACTTAACCGAGATTCGGTGAAATTGATCGAATTATGGTTAATTCGACCGAGTTCTTTGACAAGCGAATAAATTAGTTTAGTAATTTCAACAGAAGAGAAATTGTCGCTCTTAAGTTAACAAAATTCTGTAAAATTGACAGATTCCTAATCAATCTAACTGATTTTTTTGTTAACACAACTGATTTCAATGGTCATTTCAACGGCGATCAACAGTCAATACATGAGTAAATTTCAAAGAGAAGTTTACGCTCACTGCGCTCTCTACTTTGTACTTATGTATGCTGTGTACCATATGTATGCACATATTTACGTATGTATATGGCGGCTGCCGTGGTGTGATGGTAGCATGCTCCGCCCACCACACCGAAGACCCTGGGTTCACACCCCGGGCAAAGCAACATAAAAATGTTATAAATAAGATTTTTCAATTAGAAGAAAATTTTCCTAAGCGGGTTCGACCCTCGGCACTGTTCGGCAAGCACTCCGAGGGTATTTCTGCCATGAAAAGATCTCAGTGAAAACTCATCTGCCTTGCAAATGCCGCAACATAGGTACTTTCGTACAAAGCTGTCGCAACAACTTTTTTTGTTCATTTGACTACTAAAACGGTCAATTACGAATCAACGATTTGTGCGCAGTTGATTCAACATCTTGTTGCGATGGATAAAAATTTACAGAAATTTCTGTTGAATTGGCCCATATTTCGGTTGATTTTACCAGTCTTTTTCTTTCATTATATTTTAATATTTTCGAATTCGTATCAGTTTCACTCCCTTTTCACTGCCCATGTCACGAGACAGCTGATATTTTGGTGTGTTTTTTTTGTGAAACGAATTAAATTTTTATTAGGAAAGTCAAGCTTAAATATAAATAATTAAATGTCAATATTATACGAATTGGACACAAATAAAAGCAAAAAAATAATCACAGGAATTTGCAAAAATTATATAGTAACTCAACCAACGAAATTACAATTAAAACAATTTCTCTTATAACTATTATTAATTTTCTACAATTTCTATGCACATTTGCGGCTTAAACGTGTTAATAGCTTAGTTAAATCCAGGAAATTGTCGTTTATTTCGAAATATTCGAAAATTTTATTTGCCATAAATGATCACCACAAATTGGCACACATCAGCAATGACCTAATTTTCTGAAAAGTAAACAAAAGCCAGCAGCGGAAAAATCTTCAAGTGTCATTTAATGTGTGTATGTGCATAAGCATGATATGCCACATATGTATATATAAACATAAGCTTTAATGCATTACATACATTGTTAATTTCTGTGACTACATTACTGCGCACACTCTGTAACATATGTAACTACACCGTTTATCCCAAGCAACGTATTTACTCAAAAACCGCAGTAAAATTTTATTATTATCATTGCAAAAAATTACCATAATTATTGCTGCTCAAATTAGGTTTAGGTTTCCTTATGATCTACGAGTATATCTAATGCAAATAAACACACACATACTTACACATAACATTTCTTAGTTTAGAAGTTATTAAATTACTTACGCATAGGCTTCCAGGCGTCAAGCTTAGAAACTTGATATCCGCTTAAAAATGAAAAAAATACAAGCTTTTTGATGGCTATGTAAAAATTGTAAGTGATTCGGCCGGTGTCTATGTATAAACAAACATATAACTATTAAGCAAGCGGTCCCAAAATGATTCGGCGGATATCGCTCTTAAGAAAATGGTGCTGAGGTTTTTCAGAACAGGCCCCAAAATAGTTCGGAAATCATTTTAAAATAACAACAAAGTAGTTTAAAATTATCCCAAAACTATTCCCAAAATTTTTGACATCTATAGTGGCTTTATTGACCCCCCGTATCTTCTCGGGTTACTAAACTTCAAGGTCAAGCTTGTTTCCTGCGCCGATGAGCGCTCGTGCAAGCTCTACAAACTCGCCATAGCTTCGCTAGGACAGCTGTGGCCTGGGGCCTGCTTGGATGCGTTCGGTTTGGAAGAAATTCCGAACAGGCCGAGAGCTTGGGCCTGGGTTCCAGACGGCATAGCGGATCTTGGCGAGATTTTAGCAACCATCGCAGAATCAAATAACGGGAGGGCGAGAAGTTAGATGGAAACACCCCGGATGGATCTGCTACCCCTGATGAAGGAGGCACCAACGCGTCGGAAGATCTGGTGGGTGGGGATAACGCCTCGAGCGAATCCACAACCGCCACAACGAATCTCGGGGACCCATGCAGCACCTTGAGTGAACATGGGCCGATATCGAACTGGCACGCAGCACTCCGGATGCCGAGAGCGATACACTCTCGGTATGTGGGTTTGCTGGCCAGTTCTTTACTGGCATGGACGAGCAGCTTCTGCTGGAATCCGACCCGTCGGATACCGAATTCGACGATACTATCGTAGAGGAGGCATCCGACGTTGCGGATCAGCAGAGGATGGACGTCGATGCTGAAGCCGACCTTTAACGGGCGCGCAGGTACTTGAAATAAACCTACACCACTCTAAGGCAGCCTCGGCTGCCCTAATCTTACGCCTCAGCACAACAGATGAGGACGTCGTTCTAGTCCAGGAGCCTTGGGTCGTTGGCAGCAAGATCTGTGGGCTCTGTTCTAAGGACTACCAGCTGGTGACACCGCCCGTGACAGGTAGAATCAGATCTTGTATTCTAATAAAGAAAACTCTAGTATTTATTCTGCTATCTCTTTTTAGCGACGAAGACTTTACCTGCAGTAGCCTCGAGCTACAGTACTGAACGCTCTGGCTGATGTCCGCCTATCTGGCGCACGATCGCCCAACTTCTCTGCAGGACCGGCTCTGCAAAGCGGTACGGGAAGCCCACAGCAAAGGGTTCCCGATAATAATCGGAGCCGATGCCAATACACATCACACCGCTCGGGGCTCTACTGACATTAACACTAGGGGTGAGTCTCTTTTTGATTCTATTATTAACAACAATCTAAGTATATGCAACTCTGGAGACAAACCAACTTTTATCATATCAAATTGAAAGGAGGTTCTAGATATTATTCTAGTTTCAGGGCCATTCTCTGACCTTGTCAAAAATTGGAGAGTTTCCAACGAAAACTCCTACTCTGATCATATATATATCACTTTTACTATGCTTTTGCGTACACCGCTTAGGGTGGCTTACAGGAATAGGAGACGTGCGGACTGGAACATATGTAAAAAAGTCCTATCCTCTACTCTCCTAAGAAATGCTTCTCACGGTAGTTCGAGCCTACCGCTAAGAACTGATGAAGCGCCTCCTTTAGACACAATATCTGCTTCTCTCGGTGAGCTAGACTCATCGTTCAAAATAGAAGATGCAGTAGATCTTATCACCAAATCTCGTAATGCTGCCTTCACAGCAGCCTGCCCGGAGATTAAGGTAAGGGGCAAAAAGAAACCCTATTGGTGGAACCAAGAAATCTCCGAGCAGAGGAAAAACAGCAGAAAACTGTTTAACGAAGCTAAACGCACTGGAATCTGGTCCCATTATAAGGATGCTTTAAAATATTTCAAGAATTCAATCGAGAAGGCCAAAAGGGACTCCTGGAAGAACTTCACCAATGACATCGAAGAAGTCTCAGAGGCCAATCGCCTGCGAAAGGTCCTCTTCAAAAACCCCATACCTCCCAGCTGCATTCGCACAGCGAACGGAGAATGGGCCACTTCTAGTACGGACATTCTAGATACCCTTGTCAGCACTCACTTTCCAGGCTGCACCTCTCAACCACACCTCTTAAACAAGCAATCTAACCCAGGGCCGTTTCGACCCCTGGACCACATAGTTAGCGAAAAAGCGAATCAAGTCCTTTAAACCCTTCAAATCTCCGGGAATGGATGGAATATTTCCCGCTGAGTTGCAAGCTGCAAGCGATCTTGTAAGCCCGCTGCTAGCTAAAATCTACAAGGCTTGCCTCAACCTGGTCTATATCCCCACGGAATGGACCAAGGCAAAGGTAGTCTTCATACCCAAAGGAGGCAGGATATCGGGCAACAGTCCAAAGGATTTCAGAGCAATAAGTCTGACCTCCTTCCTCCTAAAAGTTCTAGAACGATTGCTGGACGCCTATATTAGACGATCGGTAAATAACGCACTAGTCTCCAACAACCAACACGCCTACTCTAAGGGAAAATCCGTAGAGACTGCTCTACATGCTATCACTACTAAGATAGAGAAGGATCTTGCCTTTAAAGAATTTACGCTGGGTATCTTTCTCGACATAGAAGGAGCCTTCAACAACGTTCAACAAAATCTCTACGTTCACTAGGGGTGGAAGAGCCTCTTGTGAAATTCGTCGAGCTCCTTCTCAACAAGAGAAGCATTATCTCTGAGCTGGGCAGCTCATCGCTAATAAGGTATACCAACAGAGGAACCCCCCAGGGGGGCGTTCTTTCTCCTCTACTATGGAACCTGACGGTCAACGCTCTGTTATCTATCCCACCGGATGCCAAGTCATTGCATATGCCGACGACATAGCCTTGGCAGTTACCGGCAAACACCTTCCGGTGCTTGGCGAACTCTTGCAAAATGCTCTTAATCTAACAAAGACTTGGTCTAGGGAATGCGGACTCAGCATCAGCAGTGAAAAAACTGAGATGGTATTTTTTTGGCGGCCACCGTGGTGTGATGGGTAGCGTGCTCCGCCTATCACACCGTATGCCCTGGGTTCAACTCCCGGGCAAAGCAACATCAAAATTTTAGAAATAAGATTTTTCAATTAGAAGAAAATTTTTCTAAGCGGGGTCGCCCCTCGGCAGTGTTTAGCAAGCACTCCGGGTGTATTTCTGCCATGAAAAGTTCTCAGTGAAAACTCATCTGCTTTGCAGATGCCGTTCGGAGTCGGCATAAAACATGTAGGTCCCGTCCGGCCAATTTGTAGGGAAAATCAAGAGGAGCACGACGCAAATTGGAAGAGAAGCTCGGCCTTAGATCTCTTCGGAGGTTATCGCGCCTTACATTTATTTTTTTTTTTTTTTTTTTTTACCCGCGAACACATTATACCGGAATTTACCCTCCCGTCCCTAAATGGGAGGAAAATCAAACTCTCTACCGAGGTTAAATATCTCGGAGTTATTCTAGACAGGAAGCTTGACTGGAAGCGAAATGTGGAGGAACGATCCAGGAAAGCCACCATGGCTCTCTATGCTTGTAAGTCGGCAATCGGGAAAAGGTGGGGTCTCCAGCCACGCATAGTCCATTGGATCTACACGGCAGTGATGAGACCCATACTCTTCTACGCCGTCACCGTATGGTGGACTTGTTATCTAGTCTGTAAGGTCCATGTAACCATAGATTCAAATAAATGAAATGAAATGAGACTTAGTATAATCCCGAAACGGTTCAGAAAGGGTCCCAAAATGATTGCGAGAATAACCTGGATACATTTCCGAAAACAGACTATAGCTGATACGATACCGAAACTGTTGGAAAATTCTTCAAAAAACAATCACAAAAGAGTCCCAAAACTATTCCGAAACTATGTCAAATTGGTCCTTAAATGTTCCCTAACAAAATCCCGAAACGGCCTTGAAATAGTTCCGAATGGTCTTAAAAATAATTTCGACATTTCCCAACAAGAGGCTTTTAAATAATGTGAAATTATTATGAAATAGTTGGAAAATGATACCGGATACAACCACAAACAGTCTAGAAAAGAATCAAAAATGGTTCCAAAATGATCCCAAATACGATCCCAACATTGTGTCAAGTTTTACATGGAACAACGTAGTAAATTAATCCGAAAACAATTCGGAAACTTTCCCGATACTTTACAAAAGTAGTACCGTTATGAACAGAGGGAACTAGGGACTATTTGGTTTCGTAAAATCTTCCGACAATTTTCCGAAATCATCCCAAACTGTTCGCAGAGAGCGCGGGACTAGCCTTAAAAGAGTAAAGCTTGTATATTGCCCCAGGTTATTGGCCTATCTGTATGACATTTTTCATCAAATTCCGTTCTGCTCCATTGTGGACATCCTCACAGCCAAGTAGAAGAATCCAAGTACAGAATTATTCGAAAAAAAAATGTATCTGTCCCAAAGTAGTACTTTTTCAGCAAGGAGATCGGTAAAACTGGGGCGTTGATACTTCGCCTCTGTTTTCTAAGTTTATGCTGCGTTGCCACTTCGGGTTATCTATGTTCATACTATCTAAGAATTTGCATTGTATGTTGTCTTTTGCATCGGAATAACATGATTTTGAGATTAAATTACTATTGCGTGCGTATGTTTGAATGTATGTAGTTACCCTGTAGGAAATTCAATAAATAATTTATGAAATTTTTAGTTCAGACCTAGAGCTGCAATGCTAAACAATAGTTACCAGTTTTTAGTCTTTTATCGAATAAACTAGGAGTCATAATTGTTAGAAAAACTATTCCCAATGGAAAGATAATATAATCTAAACAAATACACCCGAAATGGTATCGAAGGCATTCCAAAAACAGTTCCGAACAGTTGGTAAATGCTTGCCTAAGATGTACCGACATGTTTCGAAGACAGTCTTGAAATAATCAAATTAAAATCCCGAAATTATGCTAAAATTGTCTCGATTTTATCTGTAAAACCATCTCATAATGGATATAAAATAATCCCGGAATTGTCCGAAGATCACTATGAAACTATCCGGAATAATTTTCTCATATTATCCACACAATAATCGGAGAAAAGTTCTAAAGTGATACCGAAATAAGTCCGACATAGCGCTGAAAAACTATCAAAATATATCCCGGAACTATACGGAGAAAGTCCTGCAATGAATCCAAAATAATACTGAAATGACGCTGAAAATAATTTAGAAATTACTCAAAAATCGTCCAAAAACAGCCCAGGAATTATTCAGGGGAAGACTACAAAATGATCCCGAAGTTGACATAAACTAATCCCGAAAACAAAAATAGTTCCGAAGTCATTCGCACATAGTCCCGAAATGAAATTGAAATTATGCTGACGTAGTGCAGAAGGTACTCCGAAATCCCGCGATATAAATAAAATAAATAAATGCTAAGTGCGAAAACCTCCGAAGAGATTTTAGACCGAGCTTCTCTTCCAATATCCGTCGTACTTCTTTTTCGTTTTTCCTACAAATTGGCGGAACGGGACCCACACGTTTTATGATGACTCCCAACGGCATCTGCAAGGCAGATGAGTTTTCACTGAGCAGCTTTTCATGGTAGAAATACACTCGGAGGACTTGTTTCGAAAACTCTTAGTACGTTTTAGCCGGGGCCATGATCTTTGGTGTGGTAGGCAGAGCACGCTACCACCACACCACAGCGGCTGCCAATGGTCCCGATATAGTCCTGAAACAAATCAAAATTGCTGAACGTTTTTCCGCAATTAATTTTGAACAATTCCTAAATCACCTCAAAACACTGCCGAAATAGCCCCCGAACTATTCAAAAAGAGGTTCCGAAGTTTCATACGAAATAATTCCGAAATATTCACGAAATTTTCTTTAAAACAATCCCAAAATTATACAGAGATACACAGAGAATTAAAATGAAATTTCTCTAGTATTATGTGATCCCAAAATAACTCCAAAGTAGTCCCGAAATAATCTCGAAAACAATCCTAACATTATCTGGAGGTAATCGAAATAATCGCAAAATGGCTCGAAAATATTTCCTAAGTTAGGTTAGGTTGAACTGGCCGGTCAATAAAGACCTCACATAGACTGAATGTGTCCTTAGTGTTAGCAGAATTTGTTTGACGACCCAACGGAAGAACCCCAATCAGGTGACAGGATATACGTTATAGAATAAATCCGTCCTCTTGGCAAATACCAGCAGCTCCTAGGATCCAGCTAATTGCTGCCTCGAGATCTGGCAACTCTGCCGCGCCTAATAGCTGGAGCTTTCACCTGGCGAGCGCAGGACATGAAAGCAGAACGTGCTCAACTGTTTCTTCCCGCAGCTCACACTTCCTGTACTTGCTGTTACTGACGAATACATTTCCTAAAAAATCCCAAAATAATTCCAAAATTAACCAAATACTATTCTGGAACATTTCTTTGATCTCAACCCATCTGTAGACTTATTATTATATATTTGTTGACCAATGTTTTTTCTTAGGTCAAGGAATTAAGTTGTAACTGTTCCTATAAGAATCCAATTCTAGAGAACATAAAGTTAAAAGTTGCGGACTATTGACTTTAAGTGCGCCACATTTTTCCTATTCCGTCAACCCGGGCTTAAGTTAGTAAGAAGAAAAACTCCTGTTCATTGTGATTGTGAGCTCCTCTTTTTAAGATCTATTGGCTTTCTTTGTGCTGAATTTCATCTAAATCTGTCCTATCGCTTTGGCGTCATTAAGTCACAAATTCTTGCAACTCAGTATAAAAATCTCCTCATATCCAAAAATCCAAACCTTCAGCTTTTCATATTATTAAGATAAGATTGGCAGGCGTTTCGTTTGAACTAGAAGCACATCAGCTTAGCACTATCTATTTTTCCTATAGGGTGAGTGCGACGAGATGCAAGTGTGCTTTTTAGCATTTGCGTAATCTTTACACACTGTGATGATCTATTAGCGACTCTGGAAATTGTTGCTGCTGCTGTTCTTCTAGCTTTTAGCCGCTACCGATGCTCTTCCTAACTGACGTAAATCGCTAGAAGTTGTTATGAATTTGAAGAATGATAAATGAACAACATGCAAAAGCGTACGCATAAAGATACTAACCTGTATGTATGTATGTGTTTGTATAGGTACCCTACAAAAAATCGATTGATCTCTTTAGTCTACTTTGAGGCTTAATTGATGTCCCTATTCCCTTTTGGATACAGCTGGGATTAGTCAGTTTGAAATCTATGTAGCCCATTTTAAAAAAACATATAAAAACGTCAACGAAGTGAGCAAAATAAAAAAGATTACAGATGATTGATTCGAATTATTTAGAAAAAAAATGCGGAGCCCTATACCGAACCTAAATGACTTGGACCATGTCATCGACGATAATTATCTCTGGGAATGAGTTGGCGACTTAATAATTTTTTTACTTAGATGTATTTAACAATATTTTGCAAGTTTTAATATTGTGTTTAAAAGGCATGTAACCTCGTACCATACAAAAACTAACATTTTTTGTTGGAAAAAAGGTTTAGTCTTCTTTCGTTCTCATATGGGTACAACGGGTCCTATCGTTCCATTCGGACATGCTCAAACAAAAGGGAACAGTTCAAGGCATACAAAGAGATCAATACTGGCATTAGTCACATACTCTTTTGCGACTCATCCCGAACTCATCCAAGACTAATCGCATTTTTTGTAGGGTAGTAATTCATCATATTATTTAAGCAACTGCAATAGCCACTAATAACTGTTATTAAATATTGTTTTGAAATTACGTTTTGCCTATTTACAAACACAACATCACATACAGACTTAACTACAACTCTAAATGTTTTCTTTTGGGTTACTCCTTCCTCTTACTTCATCATATGGATTATGTAAGTAGCGGCATTCAATCAAATGTAAATGCAGATTATTATTGCGGTATACTTAAAAAGTTAAAAAAAAATTTACAGCATTTATGTGTTTTCTAGTTGAAACTGTAGCATTCGATTGTCCGTTTTGGTATTGATTTTAACTGTTTTTGTATTTCGAAAAAAACAATCAGCATGGTGGAGCTATTCATTCTTGCGGTAAATTAATGATTAGTTATGGTTTTCAAGTATGCGAGAAATCGATTTGCAACTCCATTTATTTATTAATATTAATTATTATTTATTTTTATATGGTTCTTAACTTCTACGTAGCTTTTCCAATGGGAGACTTTAGAAATGAACATATGAATGTATGCCAATTGATGAGCTAATACGTGAGTAAATGAACAGAGGTCGTGGAAATTAGTTTATTGATCCCACAAACTCTTTTCTATTAAAAAAAAAAACTTAATAAACTAACTATTCAGTTTGATTCTTCTTTATGCTTTAATTGGCACCTTACCGCTTTGGCAGTTCTACTAGAATTCAACAAAGAGAGGAAGCCATTTTTCCTTAGGGGTAGTTAAAGCCAGTTCTAAGCATTAAGTACCTTTGAAAACGCTCCCAATAGTCGAATGTTGGATTATTTTCCTCAGTACGATCAAAGGTATTCTTGTCCACAACACACATAATAAGCATTAAGAGCAAGATAGAGGCACAGTTATTCAATATGCTGCAACGTGAGTGCCTATCACCCACGGTGTCAAACACCGATCTAATTATCTGATCAGTGGCCGAACTATCGGCTCAATGTTGCCTACCTTAACACTTCGCAGCCGAATCATTCGTACCTAATTAGCTTGTAATCGGGAGTTTCAATCAGAAGTTCTTACCTTGGTCTGATATGGAGTCTATCAGAGCTCCTGCCCTCCTCCTAGTGCTAGGGCTCATCAGATACATGAGAATCATTCGTACCTAATTAGCTTGTAATCGGGAGTTTCAATCAGAAGTTCTTACTTTGGTCTGATATGGAGTCTATCAGAGCTCCTGCCCTCCTCCTAGTGCTAGGGCTCATCAGATACATGATATAATCCCACAATTTTACAACACGTATTAGTGGATGTGAACAACCGGTTCTGAAATTATATGCCAACTTTCGAACGAAGAAGACCGCATTACTCCGAAGAGAATGCTTTATTGTCTGATTCGACGGCTGAAGTGACCGCACTACTCCGGCGAAGAAGAGAATGAAGCTATGCACATTAAGTATGCTTTATTGTCAACTTCGACGAAAGTTAATTCATCGTATAATGAAAAAAGCCAAATAGAAAAGTCAAAGACATCCCCAAAATACGATATGAAACCACAACCCCGCGATTCATCCGAATACTCAGGGCAGGAGTGAAGACCTGAATACAAGCATCTGCGATCAGGTTGAATCCGAAAAATGTCTAATCCTAGTACCTTTGCCGAGGGTACGATTTGAAATGAATCCTTACTTTTTCGACCTTACTAATTTTTTATTGCGAGTAACTTGTTGTTCTTCTTGTTGTTGTTGTTGTAGCGATAAGGACACTCACCGAAGGCTTTGGGGAGTATTATCGATGTTGATGGTCCTTTGCCGGATGCATATTTGGGACGCTCCGGTAACAAGCACCATTAAGGTACTCGGCCGACCGTCTCGGAAACGATGTAGAATGACCACATGAAACCTTCTAGGCCATACCGCCCTCCCACCCCCTACATCCATGTGGAACTTAGGGTCGACAGAGCCTCGGCTGTTAAAAAAACAGGATTCGCTTCGGGTAGGTGAGGTTGACAATTGGTTTGAAGAAGCTATATATTGCGCTGGCAAACCCTTCCGCTGGCAAAACCCGTTGAATCAATTTGGTATTTTAGTTGCCTATTACGAGAGGCATACCTGCCGCGGGTATATTCTAAGACCGCTAACCAGCTGGTGGAGCGAGTTACTTATCATGGTTCTCTGTCAAATCCATGATTACTCTTTTTAACTTATAGAGGTTGAAGGTACTACAACAACGGTGGTGCCAGCTCTTCATCCTCAACAATTCAAAGTCTTTGCAAATCCCAAGTCACAAGCGGGAAATGCCAGGTTACAACTGGCTGGTAGAGCTCCCCGCGGTGCAGTTTTTATCGACCGTGATAGGGTCGCGTAAATTATACACCACGTCCACTCTGCTCCCTTTCGAGTAAACGCCTCTCCAGGATTGGTTAGCCTTATTTATAAAGTTCTCTATTACAATGACGTGCATTTGCTATGATTTATGGCTCACTAATACGATGACGTCATTTTGCAATTTCGTACTATGATCGCCTCTTGCTATCGGTACCCCTGCCGCGGGTATTTTCTTGGCCCAAACCCGCAGGGGGGGGGGGGGGGGGGGGGGGGGATAGAGGCACAATGCGAACATTTGATAATGACACCCACCATCAACTGATCACCTATTCACCGTTTCGATGTACAGCGGTTGTTGTTGTATTAACAGTGATTCGCCCCATTCAATGGGCATGACCACTCACAAATTTTAATCAAAATCCTCTAACGGGAGTCCAAAGAAACTGGCTGTTTCAACAGGGGCGGACCATAGAGAGATGCGTGTTAGAGACGTAGGTTTCACATTACAATTGAAAAGATAGTTGGTGTCATGTAGGGACACATCACATAAAGGGCATGCATTAAGTATATCGAGGTTGATTCTGGACAAGTAAGAGTTTAACCTGTTACAGTATCCAGAACGAAGTTGGGCCAGGGTGACTCATGTTTCCCTTGGTATTGTACTTTCTTCTTCTGCAAGGGTGGGATATTGCATAATAATAACGAGGTTCACCGGGCGTGTCCTGACAAAGGCGTTTACCGATTCTGTGTGGATTTGGTTAAGGGCCTGCTTATGCTTGCCTGGATCAAACGGCAGTGTTGGCAGGTGCCGGGTCTCGTCATAGTGCTTTAGGAGATGTTCCGTTAATCCCCGTGGAGGCGGTGCAAAATCAAGCAGTTCTTTACGAGGATGTCCTGGTTTGTGACAATTAAGCAAGAACTGTTTGTTCGGCATTTCATTGTTCTCTTTAATATTGAGCCATTGGCCTCTCTATGTATGTGGAAAACGTCAACAATTGTTCCTATAGAGAAAGTTAAAAATACTATTAAAGCAGAGGAGTTACGGCCCATAAATTCATTGCCCAGCGATGAAAAAATTTTAGAACTTGTGGTAAAGAACCAATTGCTTCAGTACTTAGAAAAAAATAAGATACTTATACATCAACAATCAGGCTTTAGAAAAAATCACTCCTGTGAAACAGCCTTAAATATGGTTTTTAGCTGAATGGAAAGATGATCTTAGTAATAAAATGTCGATTTTAGCAGTTTTTGTTGATCTTAAAAGAGCTTTTGAAACCATAGATATAAAAATACTAGGATTAGAACTAGACTGGTTTAAAAGTTTTTTAAGCAACCGTAAGCAAAGAACAATAATTGGCTCATCGTTGTCAGATGAAGTGGATGTTAGGGTTGGGCTTCCACAAGGCTCTGTCCTCGCTCCAATTCTATTCAACATTTACATTAATGATATTAATTCAATTTTGAAATATAGTTCAATAAAATTGTTTGCTGACGATGCACTAATTTGGATAAGTGGTAGAAACGAAAATGATTTAAGAAATAAATTACAAAGTGACTTAAATGCCCTTTATATTTGGTTGTGCGCTAACAAACTTAAACTTAATATCGAAAAAACTAAATACATGTTAATAACTAGAAAGAATGTTTCCGATATTGGTACTCTCAAAATAAATAATTCAGAAATTGAAAACGTAGATTCTATTAAATACCTTGGTGTCTTAATAGATTGTAAAATAAAATTCAACGCCCATGTCGCTTATATAACAAATAAAATAGCAACTAAAATATGGTTTATGCAAAGAACCTGCAAAAACCTAAGTAATTACTATAAAACTAAAGTTTATCGATCCGTTGTTGAACCTTACTTTTTATATTGCTCTACAATTTTATTTGTTATGAAAGATTCGCAAATCGATAAATTGCAAAAAATGCAGAATAAAGATATGCGATTCATCTTAAACAAACGTTATGATACTCCAATAAAAGATATGCTACTTAGTTTAAATTGGATGAGCGTGAAGCAACAAATATTTTTCTTTACGATGAAGTTTATATACAATATAAAAACCGGAAATTTACCTAAATACTTAAGAACAAATATTAGAGTTAATTATGATGTCCATGGAAGAAATACAAGACAAAGAAATGATTTCAAATTACCTAATTATAAAACAGAATCTGAACAGAATAGTCTTTTTTACAAAGGTTTAAAATGCTTCAATGAACTACCGGAATGCATAAAAAATAGTGATAATAACTTGTTTAAAAAAAGGTTATACACTTACCTCAAATCTATGAGGATAAAATAAATACTATGATCTGAGCTGGTTTGTGATACGTATTCCTAATTTATATGTCTAATTCTAAAATTACAAATTTCCTCGTATATATATATATATACATATATCTATTTAAACTGATGTACCTATTGTTAATTAATGCAATTTTTTTTTTTTTTTTTCAATTGTATAAGCTAGGCTCTTCGAGTCGTAATAAATAAATGAAATGAAATGAAAATGAAATGTAGATGGTGTTCTGGAGTCACCAAGCCAATTGCTTTGTAGGTGGTTAGCAGCGTTTCTTTATCTTTTCCCCATGTGCTGCCGGCAAGCGACTTGAGGGTTTTGTTGACTTTGTACTTTAGAAACAATCTCGGTGGCATGAGCCTAGAAGGTTAGAGTATTATCGAAAGTTACCCATAAGAACTGTGTACAGCGGTCTTTTTTTATGATCTAAACATTCAAATATAACCTTGCAAAATATTTTGTGAACTTTTCACATGATTAAATTCGAGATAATCTCAGTGCCTTTTTTGAATTATTTTCAGATTGTGTTAAGATTGTTTCTGAATCGTTTTGGAACTTTAATGGAATTATTTCAATACTGTGTTGATATTCGATTCGGAGCTATTTTGAGATTTATCATGTTTATTTCGGGATCCTTTTGGGATAATTTCAAGTTAATTTCGGCATCAATTTGGTGTTAATGTCGAGATTGTTTTTAGGATAATTTCGAAGCTGCTCTTGGGTGTAATATCAGAGATCCTCCCGTGATAGGTTTCAGTACCATTTGAGGTCTATATCGGTAAACTAACCCTACATTTAAACCTACTTTCATAATTTGAATACAATAGTTTTTGGCGCATGTCCACTAGGGCGGTCCTTATAAAACAAATAAACGAAATTTCACAATCTTACCCCCACAGACGGTAATGCCAAAGGTAAAATATCAATTATAAATTTTCATCCAATAAAAATTCTGGTTTGATAAAAAATGAACGACATCAAACCCATATTAGCAAACAGCATTGTTCTTTCAGCCAACACAGCACTCTGCATTTTACGTGAAAAGGAAAAGACTCAAGACACGAACTTTTTGCAAACTTAAAAGCTCGCTCAATTAAATTACACTCAGTAAACAGCTGAGCTTTTGCTGGCTGTTGATTGGTATGAGAAAAAACTCATCAATAACAACTCAAGCAACTATTTACTCTAATATGAATGCAAAAGAGCAAATGCTGAGCTTAACACAAGCAAAATGATAATACTGAACAGCTGTTTAATTAGGAACGTGCCATTACTCAGCCAAATGTTATTTTTTATTATGTAGATACATATTTTACAAAAAAGAAACTATACCTATATGCTAAGAACGTAAAATATGAGGCTTTCATCGAAGTGTCAGTTTAATTAAAGATGATTTTTTATACCCAGCTGTGCTTGTGCACAGAGTAATAAACCTTTAATTGGTTAACGTTGGGTTATACATGTACAAAGGATTCGAGATAGATATAGACTTCCATAAATCAAAATCATCAGTATTGAAAAAATATTTGATTAAGCCATGTCCGTTTGTCCGTCCGTCTGCTCGTCTGTCCGTCCGTTAACACGTAACTTGAACAAACATTGAGATATCTTCACCAAATTCGGTAAACGGGCTTGTATGAGCCCAGAATAGATTGGTATTGAAAATGATCGAAATCGGATGATAACCACGCCCACTTTTTCGATATCGAAAGTTTAGAAAAATGGAAAAAATGATATAGTTCAAAAACGAATACCGCTAAACTAATGAAATTTGGTAAGTGGATTGGTTTTATGATGCAAAGCAAGAATTCCAAAAAGCTTTGGAATATGGGCGCTTCACCACCCACATTTAGAAGAAAAAAATTTTGAAGACAGTCTCGTCTTTACTTGATTTTTTTACAAACAGAAAACTTTTTTTTATACTCAGCTGAGCATAGCTCGCAGAGTGTATTAATTTCGTTCGCATAATGATACCCCGTAACGGCATAAACTAACAGAGAAGATACAGACTTCTATATATCAAAATGATTTGGGCGAAAAAAGAAATTCATTTAGCCATGTCCGTCTGTCTGCCCGTAAACACGATAACTTGAGTAAATTTTGGGGTATCTTAATGAAATTTGGTATGTAAGTTCCTGGCACTCATCTCAGATTGCTATTTAAAATGAACGACATCGGACTAAAACCAAGCACACTGGCTCGATATCCAAAATTTCTAAAAACTGAAAAAGGGCGATAATTAATTACAACAGACGGATAAAACGATGAAACTTGATAGGTGGGTGATCTCATGACGCAGAATAGAAAATTAGTAAAATTTTGGACAATGGGCGTGGCGCCGCCCACTTTTAAAATAAGGTAATTTAAAAGTTTTGCAAGCTGTAATTTGGCAGCTGGGTATGTAATGTTGGGTTATACCCGAACTTAGCCTACCTTACTTGTTATATCAAAGATTATATACGGAAAAACAAAGTTTAAGGGGAATTTAATGTCAGTTACACTTCAGAAAGCTGGTTGCCCACAACTAATACAGGAAAATCTGGTCATGATTTTAAATAATTAACCAAATATTTCAGGAGAAAGATAACGAATAACTTTTCTCATGCCATTTCAATGCAAAAGTCATATTTCATATAATTTACCAATCAGAAAAGCAATCCCTTTCAAGATTTCCTGCTCAAAATGAATGTTTGCATACCAACTGATCAAACATTTTCTACTGCTTCCCAAGTTGAAATAAATTAAAGAGTAGAAGTAAATAAAGTCACTCTGGTAATATATATAGAGTCATAATTATAGCAGCGGCTAAGTGCCTCACTGACCGCCAATTTTCTAAATTATTTTGCAACACTTTCACCATTCCACGCAAAATCTCGCGTTTTAATCAGCAACACGTAAAGCATGAACAATTTTTCGCAAAACAGCAGGCAGCTCAAAATAATAACAGCATTAACTATTTTAATGTAAGAAGGGGCAAGAGAAGAGGTAGATAAAACAACACAACAAAATTCTTTAAATGCTGCAATAACAAGCTGATTTAATGAAATAACAAAAACAACATAAAAATACTTTGCTATTGCATATAATCAGTGTTGCCACAACTTTTTCAGAAAAGAGGCTTGATTGAAAAAATTAAAAAGCTAAAAAAAGGATAAATAAAAATTTTTAAGGCTAAGAAAAAAAGCTAAAAGTTTAAGGCCACTTTATATACGTTTTATTAATTTTTTCAATAAATGACATAACAGAATAAAAAATTTAAATTAATTTTTACTCCCATTTCATAAAAAAAAGTAGTTCTCAGAAGCTATCTATGTTTTAATTTAGAAGGGTTACATGATAAATAAAAATCCACTATAGTCTATAAGTTTTCTTTATATGTTTGAGGTAAATGGTTTTTTTTTTTTGCAAAATAAGCACGCCGATAAAACAATTTTCAATAATGAAATCTACTTTTTTATACTCAGCTGAGCAGAGCTCACAGAGTATATTAACTTTGTTCGCATAACGGCAATCCGTAACAGCATAAACTAATCGAGATATATATAGACTTCTATATATCAAAATGATATGGGCGAAAAAAGAAATTTATTTAGCCATGCCCGTCCGTCCGTCCGTAAACACGATAACTTGAGTAAATTTTGAGGTATTTTGATGAAATTTGGTACGTATGTTCCTGGGCACTCATCTCAGATCGCTATTTAAAATAAACGAAATCGGACCATAACCACGCCCACTTTTTCGATATCGAAAATTTCAAAAATTCATAAAGTGCGATAATTCATTACCAAAGACGGATAAAGCAATGAAACTTGGTAGGTGGTTTGATCTTATGACGTAGAATAGAAAACTAATAAAGTTATGGACAATGGGCGTGGCACCGCCCACTTTTTAAAGAAGGTAATTCGAAAGTTTTGCAAGCCGTAATTTGACACTCGTTGAAGATAACATGATGAAATTTGGCAGGAACATTACTAATATTACTATATAAGTGCTAAATAAAAATTAGCAAAATCGGATGAAGAACACGCCCACTTTTAAAAAAAAAATTTTTTTAAGTCAAATTTTAACAAAAAATTTAATATCTTTACAGTATATAAGTAAATTATGTCAACTTTCAACTCCAGTAATGATAGGTGCAACAAAATACAAAAATAAAAGAAAGTTTCAAAATGGGCGTGGCTCCGCCCTTTTCTTTTAATTAGTCTAGAATACTTTTAATGCCATAAGTCGAACAAAAATTAACCAATCCTTCTCAAATTTGGTAGGGAAATAGATTCTATGACGATAATTGTTTCCTGTGAAAATGGGCTTGGGAAACGGGTTGAAGCCACGCCCAGTTTTTATACTTAGTCGACCGCCTGTCCTTCTGAACTCACTTTATTTTGGCATAAAAATTGGCCGAAATCCGACTATGACCACGCCCACTTTTTCGATATCGAAAATTACGAAAAATGAAAAAAATGCCATAATTCTATACCAAATACGAAAACAGGGATGAAACATGGTAATTGGATTGGTTTATTGACGCAAAATATAACTTTAGAAAAAAACTTTGTAAAATGGGTTTGAAACCTATCATATTAAATAGAAGAATATGAAAAAGTTCTGCAAGGCGAAATAAAACACCCTTGAAATCTTGGCACGAATACTGTTCGTGGTATTACATATATATATAAATTAGCGGTATCCAACAGATGATGTTCTGGGTCACCCTGGTCCACATTTTGGTCGATATCTGGAAAACGCCTTCACATATACAACTACCACCACTCCCTTTTAAAACCCTCAATAATATCTTTAATTTGATACCCATATCGTACAAACACATTCTAAAGTAACCCCTGGTCCACCTTTATGGCGATATCTCGAAAAGGCGACCACCTATAGAACTATGGCCCACTCCCTCATAAAATACTCTTTAATGCCTTTTATTTGATACACATGTCATACAAACACATTCTAGGGTTATCCTCGGTTCATTTTCCTACATGGTTATTTTCCCTTATGTTGTCACCATAACTCTCAACTGAGTATGTAATGTTCGGCTACACCCGAACTTAACCTTGCTTACTTGTTTTATTTATAATTATTTTACTCAGGGAGCTAAAACTGCCCATGCGATATATATTCTAGTTGAGATACACAAAAGATGAGCTGTATAAGGTATTCTTCAAAAAAAATTATACCGATGAAGAATTTTTAATAGCTGAATATCATAAATAGATAATTGTTTAACCCGGTTTATTCGAAGGCGTTGCCCCTTCTCGAATCAAAACTAAAATACTTGAAAAAATTGTGTGAAAAACTGGTTATACCAAAAGAATGTCATTCTTTTTATAAAAATCTTGAGGGCAACGCTTTACCTGAACCCAACGTTTCAGAAGATTCTGATTCTGATGAGAAAAAAACTAGTTCAAAGTTTGCAGTAATATCTTAAATAAAAACACATTAGTGTATATGAAATTGAATTGAATGTGTAACTTTTTTCATTTATATATATACTTTCGATAAGTCAACGCCATGGATGTTTTCCCAAAGTACTGTGATGCTCCGAATCCCAATCCACCAACGGAATTGGCCTAGCAGGTCTTGGCTTGGCCCTAACATTATTTAAAAATCAATCTGCAGTGAATTTTTTTCGTCTTTTGATGTTAAGACCATAACATGACCAGTTGGCCAATTCTTATAACGGATTCGGATTCAGTGCATCAAAATGCATAGAAAGCATGAGCCGATTTACTTGATCCGAAAACTTTTAATTTTTTTGTAGAGATGTGTTAACAAAAAATTAGATCAGCTTTTTAAATGTTTGTTGTGCCTGAAAAATGAATATGCTAAATCTCGCAGAATAGAAGGGATGCGAGCAGAACAATTATCTCAGTTGAAAGAGCATAGCGTGAGTATAATATATAAGTACGTTTTTGCACTAGAAACTAATTCCTCTAATTTTGAGGGAGCAATAGACTTTGAAACTCGATTTCCCAACATTTCCATTTTGGCACATTCATGCTTCTGGCAAGCGGGCGAAGTTATGTAAGTAAGCCTTATTTTTGTTGGTTCATAAGCCTTGTAACAAAGTTGTTATATTCAACCTTATGGCTTATAATAATTACTTAAGTAAATTTTTCTATAAGCTATAAGCTATAAGCTATACTATGCCTTTTGACAAAAGTACAGAAAAACAAGGAGTTATCACATACGTGTGGATGCGATTTCCAAAGGTTCGAGTCCATCGTTTTACGCAGCATATATATATGGGAAAATCCGCCAAACTTTGGTTTTTTTGGAGAAAAAAAAATTTTTTTTAAACATGGTATCACGCAAATATCTTTTTGTTAGGAACATTGAGGGGTAAATTGGAGCTATAATGCATCGCCTTTACTCGTCTTACATAATGCCTCAAAAAGATGTAGTCAAAAGATCGAGCAAAATATATATAAATTGAGGTCGCAATGTTAAATATACATTTATTTCAACACTTCTGTACCGATTATATCGAAATTTTAACAAAATATGGAGATATATGCAGCTGTTTTGCTATGTAAAATTTTTTTGATACACGAGACCTGGGTTTGTAATATTGGTAAAAATATAAAACCGAATAACCGCCAAATATTTTTTACTGCAAAGTTTGCAACACATTTATTTTAACACCTTTCTATCGATTCTTTTGAAACTTTAAAAACATATAGATATATGAACGAAGTATGTTTATGTAAAAAAGTTTTAATACCCGAGATCCGGTTTTGGAGATACTGATAAAAATATAAACCCGGAAAACCTTAATTTTTTTTATTTATTTAAACACTTCTTAACCGATGGTGTTGACATTTTATCAGGATGTACATTAGGGCGGGTCGATTTAAAAATCGCTCATTGCTCTGTGAAAATCGTATTCTAGGGATCAAAATAAGAAACTTTGCCGAAGGAGCCATACCTTTAAAACGAATTCTGATGCCCCCCCCCCCCCTTTGGGTCGAACTTTTGGGTAGGGGCAATTTCAATTCTACCTGCTGTGTCTTGTGGTGGCTTAAAAAAAACAACACAAGCAATTTTACGATCTGCAATTGTGTCACAGTGATACCTTCATTTTTTAAAACGGTTGAATAAAAAACCCACACAACTATGTTTACGACATGCAAATGCATCACAATGATGCCTTGGTTTTAAAAGGGGGTTGTAAAAACGCTAATTTCTAATAATTTTTTTTTAACTTCTTTTCTATTACTAAGCTAAATTCATTTTTTCATTTACATATGTTCTGACTAAATAAATTTCTAAAGAGACAAATAAACTCCAAAAAAAAAAAGATAGGCATTTCAAAGTGGGATTTTTCAAAATTTGCCCCTACGACCCAAAGGGGGGGACATCAGAATTCGTTTTAGAGGTATGGTTCCTTCGGCAAAGTTTCTTATTTTGATCCCTAGAATATGATTTTCACAGAGCAATGGGCGAATTTTTTGCCTCCCCAAAAATCGACCCGGCCTAATGTACATATCTATGTGGGGAATATTTAGGTAAAATTTTGTTGACACCTGAAACCCGGATTTAGATATATCGGCAAAAATATGAAACCGGGTAACCGTCAAATATTTCATACTCGTTTGTTAATTTTTTCTTTGAAATTTGGATTATGCACAATAATAGCCCATCAGGGACTAAAAATACCTGGGGCTTCAAATTCGATGTGCCCTTTCAGTTTTGAAGGTAGAGGCAGAAAAGTGGAAGCACTTGGTTGCGTAAATTTTTTTCAGGAGCATATTTTTTTGTGGGCACAGCTACAATTTTAATTTTATCACGCCATACCCGTTTGTTAATTTTTTCTCTACACCACAGTGGTATACCATCAATTGCCTCATCTTGGAATATTCACGCAAGGAAATTTATTGATGTTTGTATATGGGGCAAATATACGAAATTTTCGCCAAAAATTGGCAATCGTCAAAAATTGTAAATTTTTTTTTTTTATTTAATTTTTGTACCAAATTTGTGTCTCTTTTCATTTACTTTTAAATAAAAACTGGTTTAACAAAAAAAAAAATTGTCTACACTTTTTGACGATTGCCAATTTTTGTCGGAAATTTCGTATATTTGCCCCATATACAAACATCAATAACTTTCTTTGCGTGAATATTCCAAGATGAGGCAATTGATGGTATACCACTGTGGTGTAGAGAAAAAATTAACAAACGGGTATGGCGTGATAAAATTAAAATTGTAGCTGTGCCCACAAAAAAATATGCTCCTGAAAAAAATTTACGCAACCAAGTGCTTCCACTTTTCTGCCTCTACCTTCAAAACTGAAAGGGCACATCGAATTTGAAGCACCAAGTATTTTTAGTCCCTGACGGGCTATTATTGTGCATAATCCAAATTTCAATACTCAGTTGCTTCAAAAAGCTATAAGCAAAAAACTGTCAATATTGAAAATGACAAAAAAAGTATCGCTACTTTGATTGATGATAGTTTCGAGCATTAGAAGGGCACATTAATTTTGCTCATACCTTTAAAATCTCCGTCTCAAAAGCAACATTTAGTTTAAATTCCATAGCGTTTCAGCAATGCCTCAAAATTTTATCGCAAAAATTCAAAAAAAAATTAAGGGTATCGCTTGGAAAAGTGTAAAAATCGACGTTTCTTACGTTTCGAAGTTCTGCAAAAACTTACTATCAAACTTAATGTCCTTGTGCTTTTTTCTGGCCTGCAATTTTTTGCCCGTGTGTAAAACCCGAGTATCCAAAAAAGTAAAAGTATGTATCATTGCATAGCACTTTTGTCTACATGTGGACTTAGAAAACTAGTTAAATATTTCTGAAATCAAAAATTCAATTTCATTCGGAAGCGGTTTCGAAGCAGATGAAAGAGTAATAGAATCGAGTGGCAAACACACGGAACGAAAATGATATTAGGATGATGGTGCCTTAACAAAGTTACTACGCCTCGATATCTGCCTACCATAATGTTAACGTTATCTGTTCCTTAGCCCCTCAAATTTTTTAAATCTAGCCTAAATTCACTCCATGTTCTTAAAATTTAATCCACATAAAACTGTTTATCTAGATTTTCTAAAATTTTGAAAAAAGCTAGAAAGCGCTAAAAGATTTCTACAAAAAACCGAAAAAAAATTAATGCTAACTCTAAACTTTTCAAGCTAAACGGAGAAAAACAAAGCTAAACCTAGCTTGAAAAAAGCTAAAATGGCAACACTGCATATAATTGGTGCAGTAAAAGAATAAGCGAAGCATAGACAAACGTTGGCCAACAACAATAAAATGACCATAAAGTAATTATAAACAATGAAGTTGCATCATTTTTGACGCTGCTGCGCATGCGCAACTTAAACATGACAAACAACATTCTTGCCATAATAGATTGCAGCTGCTGTGCGTCACACTTGTTGCTGTTGCTGCTACTCATTGTGTGAGGCAAAGTGCAGAGAAAAGAAATTATTAATTAGTGAGAAATAAATGAATTAAATAAAAAATGTGGAAAAAACCTTTATTGTTGCAGCACATGGCTATTGCGTGCAACCAGTAGCAACAACTCCAGCTAGCATTGCAATTCTTTACATGCCAGACAATCACGACTCTACGCTGCTGTTAATATTTATGCGAATGTTTATTTAATTATGTTTAAGTTTTTATAATTGCGTGAAATAATTGTAAATATTTTTTTAACGCGTAAATGCATAAAATATGCTGTAAATGTAACAGATATATACAGGCATTTCATACATACATATTTATGAAAGTTCATTAGCGTGATGCCGTTGAAATCGAAAGCGGTGCAAAATTATTTCATTTTTATGGATACGCAGCTTGTGTTATAATTTATTAATTGAATTTCAAATTTTATAAATTGCACGCATCTTCAGTATAAGTCTATGACCTAGAAAAAAATCGTTATCGTGTGTATAAAAGAAATAACTTTTACAGGGTGCTTAGGTAAGGTCGAACTGGCCGGTCAATAAAGACCACACATAGATGAATATGTTATCAGAATTTGTTTGAGGACCAAACAGGAAACCCCAATTAGGCATCAGAACTTATGTTATAGTTATTATTATGTTATGTCTATTGGCAAATACTCGAAGTTCTCTAGAACGTAGCATAACTGCTGCCTCGAGATCTGGCAACTCTGAAGCCCTTAGTAGCTGGCTACAAGATGCCTAATGAAATGGAAAAATTCTTGAAACTATAGAATGAAGATTTCCTTAAACTCGCTGCAAATGGCTGCGTTCCCGAAGCCAAAAACTGCATCAGTACCAAGTAGCCGCAAAGCTTGATGTACAAACAGGTTTTTAAGGTGTAAACATCGTTGCTCAGGGCAGAGGGGATCCAAAACATAAGCATAAGGTAATTATAAGCATAAGCAAAAGCTTTGGTAGGATATAGGATAAGTTCTGGATTTTTTATTGATGATTTATCGGTTTATTATCGAAAATTTAACTATTATTATAGAAAATCTACCGATTATTTATAGAAAAAGTATCGAAATGTTATCAAAAAGATACAGATTTGTTTTCGAAAAGTAATCAATTTCTTATCGAAGTGTCCCCAATTTGTTAACGAAAAATTATCGATTTATCATCGAAAAAATCGATTTTCTTATAAAAAAGTTATCGATTTTTAACAAAATGGCATCGAAAAGCAAAAATTAATTACATAAAAGTTATGGATTATTTAAAGAAAAGTTATCGAAATGTTATCATAAAGTCATCGATAATTTATAGCAATTGAATGGATATATTATTAAAAATTTATCGATTTGTTATCGAAGGGTTATCGATTTGCTAACAAAATGTTATGAAAAAGCTATCGTTTTATTAACGAACAGTTGCCGATTATTTTTAGAAAAATTATGGATTTGTTATTACAAATATACCGATTTATTGTTATCACAAAGTTATAGATTTTTTATGGCAGTGTTAGCAATTTTTTATCAACTTGATTTCAAAATTGTTTCGATTTCATATCGAAAACTTATCAATTTTTTACCGGAGTTGGCGACGACCCATAGGTTTTTTATGAAACAGGTACCGTAAAAGCTTCACCATCAAAGCGATAACACATCTGTAAACCATCGATAACAAGCCGAAAAAATGCCAATAAGAAGCGGAAAATCACCCAATTACTCGATTATGGCAAATCGCTATCGATAATAAGCCGGAGTTAATACAAAAACTTGTAGTTATTGTTTGTTATCGATAAGAAGCTGGCAAAGCTCTTCTCGAAAAACGCGAAATAATTTGTTTCAGGTAAACTCCCTCAGTTGTAGTTAAAGTTCAACCACTGGGCGATCTCTAGTTAACTTAAAAATATTCGTTTTTTTAAGGCGAGGTGTAGTATGTTTATACATCGAACTCACGATTACTTGGTACTCACGCCTGTTTTATACTTCAGGAAGCCGTGATGTTATTGTAGCAATGCTTCGCCCCAACCAATAGATGCTACCGATCACATGTACTCTAACGGGAGTCCAAGGAAACTTGCAGTTTCAACAGAGGTGGTCCATAGTGAGAGGGGTGTTAGAGGTTCAGGATGCCATTGCCGTTACCGTTGCTATAACCATAACCATAACAATAATTGTACAAATTGCTATAACTATTAAAAACGATAAGACGTTGATCCGGGGTGACGCTCAACTCCTTGGGAGGTCTGCTTTTTCTACAGAAATGTAATTCTGAACTCTGGAAATCACTCTGTGTGAATAAGGTTGAAGGTCCCTCATGTTTTGGATTGAACAGTTGTATTCTATGGTATCGAAATTCTTTATAGTAACTACTCACGGAGATGTCCCCCCGCAACAGTTCTGAGCGAAGTGCTCTGGCAAGTTTGCAGCCATTTCAGTGTAAATATCTTAAGTCGGATGACTCTTCCACCAACGCACAGAATGAACAACATGTGGACTTAGTACCAGTTAGAAGCCATTTCTGTTGTATGTGCATAGTCCATGTGCATATGTCCTGGTAACTTTTTTTTGGAATTAATTCCGCGTTAGACGAGTTTTTTTTTTGTGGAATTGTTTACTTTTTTAGAACCGGTCTCTTTTTTAGACCCGGTTACAAATTTGGAATTGCTAATTATACCTTTCATGAAAATGAAATGGTATATTAAATATGTCACGAGTCTCAAAATTGTAAGTCCTTAAAGGAAACTAGATAGACACACCAATAAGTATACTGAAATGATAAGGATGAAGAGCTGAGTTGTTTTAGCCATGTCCGTCTATCTCTTTGTATGCAAACTAGTCCCTCAATTTTTGAGATATCTTGATGAAATTTGGTGAGCAGTTATATTAAAGTGTCCCATTAGACATTTTTCGGAACCGGCTGAATCGGACCACTATAGCATATATCCCTCATGGAACCGATTTTTTAAAAATTGTCTGAAAAAATTGTATAGATCCGTGGTATATATGATACGTATCCCATACAACCGATTGTTCAGTTAAGAAACTTTTCGTAATTTTTACACCATTTTAACAGATAGAAGCTTAAAATTTCACCAAATGCTCACGTATATAGCATATACTGTTGTCTGAAAAATTCGAATAGATCGGTCGTATATATAGCATATGACCCTCACAACCGATTGTGCAGATGAGAAACTTTTGGCAATTTCTACACCACTTGAACAGCTAGAAGCCTCAAATTTCACCAATGGCTTACGTTTACGTCATCCATTCTTGAGATCAGTGATTCATGGCATTAGTTATTTCATGGAGACCACAGAAAACGTGAAACTTTGCATCCTCTCACAAAGTACCTATCTATTTTACTTCCTTTATATTAGGTCGTTTGAATGTTTGTCCGCTTTTCATACAAATTTTGCAATCGATTTTTAAGTAACTTCTCATTGAGCTACAAACGTGAAAGTTTACACAAAGGTTAGAACACCGTGACAATGCTACAAAAGGAAAAAATCCGTTAGGTGGCGCACGGATCGAAATAATTAGATAAGAATTTGAAAATTTTGAAACCAGCTTTTAAGTAACTTCTCGATGAGCTAGAGATTTGAAATTTCAAACATAGTTCAGAAATCGATGACAGCCGACGACACGATACAAAAAGATTCGCTAGGGGGCGCACGAGATGAGATATTTAGAAAAATCGTACGAAACGGAGGGAATTTTGGGATAGTTTTTTATGTAAGTTCTCATTGAGCTACAACTGTAAAAGTTCACAGATAGGATAAGACGCCGAGAAAATTTAATAAAAGGAGAGAAAATTCCGTTAGGTGGCGCACGGATCGAAATATTTAGATAAGAATTTGGATATTTGGTGTTTTGAAATCGATTTTATAGTAACTTCTCAATGAGCTACAAACATGAAACCTCAGAGACAAGTTAAGACACCGTGTCATAAGAACAAAAGGAGAAACAAATTCCGTTAGGTGGCGCACGGATCGAAAAAATTAGATACTAATTTGGAAATTTTAAACCGGGGTTTTAGTAACTTCTCGATGAGCTAGAGGCTACAAATTTAGAGCTTAATTCAGAGGTCGATAACAGCCGATGACGCATTACAAAAATTTTCACTAGGGGGGGCGCACGGACTGAGATATTCAGAAAAATCAAACGGAGCGGAGGGAATTTTGGGATTGATTTTTATGTAAGTTCTCATTGAGCTACAAGCGTAAAACTTAACAGATAGGTTAAGACACCGAGAAAATGTAAGAAAAGGAGAAAATAAAAATAAAATAAAAAAAATTTAAGCACTTCCTTTATATAAATGGACAAAAATGAGCGAAAAATGTCGCCTTATATAAAGACATATTCTTGCTTAACTTTGATTCTTAAATTTTGACAGAGAAATTGCAAAAATATTTATGAGAAGTAAAAATATAAAGGAGCGCAATTGATTGACTAATAATATCTCCTTTCCTACCAACTTTCCAATCCAAGTAATGTTTTTAATTTATGTTATTTTTATCGCTTAGGTATGTACATCTGTTCACTATATATTTCATATCTTATACATCCGCTTATTTGGATATTACGACTGGGATAAGATTATTGTTTAGCCCCATTCATGAAAGGTGTGAAGTCCTATGCAGTCCAGTCCCATCCTTACTTGTTTACTTGGCCTTTGTACTGATAAAAAAACAAGCATTTTCAGGCTGATAGAATGGAATAGGGGCACACTATATCTATATTTTACCGGGAACTACTTCAAGTACTTTTACAAACAACAAAAACAAACAAACAAAACAAAAGCATTAATTTTGGATTAAACATTAGACTGGCTCGATTTATTAACCGATATCGCGCCATCGATTTTTCGATAGGATTTGGGCTCAGGAAAAAAAGTTCCACTACGCATACCCAAAAAAATAATTTTCGAGTCTGCGAAAAAAAGGCGAAAGGGTAAATTTTTCGACCAAAACACTCCCCAAAACCCAAAAAATATTTTTTTTTTTTTTTCAAAAAACTGTTATCGCTAACGTTTTTACAACAGTTTTTTGAAAAAAAAATATTTTTTGGTTTTTGGGGAGGATTTTGGTCGAAAAATTTACCCTTTCGCCATTTTTTTTTCGCAGGCTCGAAAATTATTTTTTGGGTATGAGTAGTGGAACTTTGTTCCTGAGCCCAAATCCTGTCGAAAAACGATGGCGTGATATCGGTTAACTTTCGTCCATACAAATCGACTGTCCTCCACTAAGTGTCTCAATAATTTTTTTATAATTTCATCTCACAAACGAATTCGTTTTTATAATTACGTTGTATCGACTATCTTCTAAATTTTTTTAAGTTTTGCACTGGTAAAATCTCGCTTTCATTCACGTTTCTCTTCGCAATTAAATGCAGTAATTAGTTGTGTAGCGCGCTTGCGTGCCATAGTCGCACTCTGGCCTTTGTAATTTTTTTCGTTTAACCTTTTACTTACTGTAACATTTTTATTTTGTACATTTTTTTTAACAATCTTGAATGCCTATTTAATGACTAGTCTATGCCAAGACATGATGACCAATACCATCACCCACGTTCATCCACACAATGGGGCATGAGGCAGGGCGATCTATTTCACAATAAATATTTTTTTTCACTTTTACTTCTGGCGTACTATTTAGAGTATAGTAGATTGTAGTTTGTAAGTAAATATGTAGGTATAGGTATTAACCTGGGTCCATTTGTATAGACAAAAGTTAACAGATATCGCGCCAATATTTTTTTATTTTTTTTTTTAAAACAGTTATCGTCAACGTTTTCGTAAAATTTACCCTTTCGCCATTTTTTTTTTTCGCAGGCTCGAAAATTGTTATTGTGTGTTTTTTTTTCCTGAGCCCAACTCCTATAGAAAAATCGAGGGCGCAATATCGGTTAATAAATCAACCCAGTCTAATAGGTATGTATTTATAAACTTTTACTAACCCATCCTTGTTTTTCGGTCCACTATTGTGAAGGCTTGAAACAACTGGGGTATTTATTGACTCCTCAACATTATGGGGGACAGTAAATTTAAGACTTCTGAAGTCAGACTTTTAAATTTTTTCTTAGGTATCTCCATAAAACTGTTAACTAAAGGATCCGATTTTATAAGCAACATATTCACAAGATCTCTATTCGTGGCTTCACGCGACGACTTTTGTGTGTTATCATCCCTGAATCGTCTCAAATCTTTGTTACGGGCTTCCTGTGCTTCCTCAGAAAGTTTACCAATAGGTAAAATTGCTGATTTTATAATATCAGTACTATGCACTAAGATTTTATAAACTGCAACAGGCATATTAAACCATGTATAGTTTTTTAGTCTCGACCGCAAATTTTTCAAATCTTTGGATATTTATATTGTACGCAGATGCTAATGCGCGAAGGAGAGTGTCGAATCTTTTGATGAGCGTTACATCTACTATCAATCCAAGTACACTTTTAAATTTATTCTGGATTTCGTTGGAACGTAGCTTTACACTCTCTTTATCTGCCTCATTCCTAAGCTGCCATTTTTTTCCTTCGAGGCGATAACTTATGTGAAGCAATCATTCAAAACATCTTATCCATGCATGGGGAGTAGACAAACCAAAACCAAGATTATCTCGGTTAGGCGTAAAGTCCCGTAACTCATTATTCATATCTTTTGGAGTGGCACCACAAATATAACACTTTTGTGCAGAAGAAGTTTCAGTCAAAGCATTGCAAACAAAAACTCATAAGTGTCAGAACTGCATGTAAACTTTTGCTTATATGTGCTATGGCCAGAGCTTCCATCGCAACTCCACTTGCTGAATAAAGTATACGTCAAGTTTGTAGGTAATAAACTAACAAAAACTTCTTGATTTGCTAAAACTAAACGCTCAACAGTTTTATCTAATACGGACTGGACTTTAATTTCCGCACGTGTTTCACCCAAATCAATTTCATTTGGATAGCATTCTGCCTTAGCTTTTCTTAGACTATAAAATGAGGATAAACCCTATGGCCTGCCTTCATGCTCCATTTTCGAGTCGTTTTGTACCCATGAGTCGTCGACATGCTATATACGTAGTATGCTAAAGCTTCTACATTGCTCAAGTATCTTGCATCTGGCTCACATGTCATCTTTTTTCCGGATAGTTGAGTGGTCTCCTATGATTTTTTTATAATGTTAGCAACATTTCTGTTGCCGGACATACGCGTTTATACTTCTGCCGCATAAAGGAACTCACCAGGACTTCTAGATTGCATTGCAGCTAACCAAGTCCTTCTTTCGTCTTCCGGGACCGGGATTACCTGAAGAAGTGGTTGGTTGGTCTGATGGGAACTTTGACTCCACCGTTATTGTAAATGTGAAGTCTGGACCCGAAAGCCACTCCAAGTTTTTACTCAAAAATCGCTCCTTATGTCTTCCAGAAGTGTTCCACTTTTGATCCAGCTTCGACGAATATGCCGATATTTGTAAGCTTAAACTTTTTATCGAATACTCGGCTGATTCGCTTAAATCGCGTTAAATCGTACAACAAAACTCAATAATTCTTTATATCTGGTTTCCTTCGAATATTGAACCCAAATGTTAAAAAACTCCGTTCTTGGTACGGTTATAACTAAACTGCTTTGTGTTGTAGATTTTCCGACAGGGTGAATAGTTGATGATTGTTGTGCTGCCATCTTAAGTGTCGCTGATCGTTCTGATTTGTTATCAGTTGTGCAGTACTTATATTACATTCAGGTATTGGCGTAGATGCTACCAAATGTGGTCGTTTTGTGTAGCGTTCCTGTGTGGTTATACCTGCATTAGGATTGCTTTGTATGTGCCTGTTTTTATGCCTTCGTGACTGGTGCGGTAGGTTGTGGCAGGTTGAAGTCAGTGATCTTCGCCTTTTTGCTTTTGGTGTGCTCTTGTTGACCTTGCGCGTTTATTTTTGTGTGTTTAATGGCTACGTGTTTGTTCCCTGTACCTGGGAATTGGTTTTGCCGTTTGTAGATCAGCTTTAAAGGTTCAAATATCTCGTCGGAGCTGGTACGTACATACATCCTATTTTATATGTAGAGATAACTAAATATACAAAAATTAAAAATAGATGTGCAAAGAATTCGCAATGGTTTTTTCTTTCGACTATTAGAGAATACTTGCGACTATAACATATGTAAAATTTAGGCCGGCTGTCCGCGCATGTATGTAACTTTTTTGTCCCTTAAATTAAAAATATAGAGAAAAAATACCTTTTCTTCTTAATAACGGAATGTTAAATATATTGAAAATACTCTAATTGCGAAAGAATTACTATTAAACAATTTTACTTACCTTCGAGCTTAGAATCCATCAAAAAAATTATATAAAAGTGTTCACTTAAAAGAAATATGAAGCTTAATATTCAACAAGAATTTTGCAAATTAATCAATGCATTTTATGACCACTCCTGCCTTCTTACTTCAATTACTCAATATAGATGAGCAAAAATATCAAAAAAAAAAGCAAAAATCCCGTTATCTTGTTTGTTTTCTTTCATTTCTCATTACACTTTTCTTGGAAAAAGAACTTTGTTTTTGTCCAGCTAGCTTGTTCTACACGAAACACTGTGCGACGGTAACGTGTACCAAGAAGCTCCCTCAGCAGAGGCTGTCAGGATGAGGTAGATGTAGAGATGATTCATCACAGTCTTTGTCGATATCCAGAATTGGAGACAAAGAGACATAGTTTTCGGGAGCATGTCACCTTCAATACGCCAGTTTACAAAAATTGTAGCTCTTTGGATGAGTTGCCGTCACGGGATCATGGACACCTACTCCAGAAAGATTTTAAATACGGTTTTAAACCTATTTCCTAATACATCCAGAGCCAACATCCTTAGACTTATATGAGTCTACACCAGCGGTCTGCATTCCACAGCACAATTGTACTCTCATTTCGTATGCGAGAGGGCCATCGGTTCCAATTTTTTAAGGCCCACAAATGCGAAAAAGAAATCCCATTTAAAAATACTAAGGCAGGTATTTAAAACAAAGACCCTAAAATTCTTGATTTTATTACCAACTCTGGCTAGTTGAAGATATATATGATAGACCAGCTACCCATTATAGTTACCTACGTGGTTCAATAAAGATAAGATTGGAAATATCTGACTAAATGAATATGATACTAATTGGTATAACCACAAATTAAAGTGATGAAAGTCGTCTAACGTAGGTTCCAAGAGACTGGAAGATTCGAAAGTGTTGAACCAGCTGTTGTTTCGCATAACAAATTAGTGTATGGTTGGTTTCATGTAGAGGTGACTACAAGATTTTTTGCAATGTTGTTTTTGTATTAGCGATAAAGACACTCCCCGAAGGTTTTGGGGAGTGTTATCGATGTTGATGGTCCTTTGCCGGATATAGATCCGGTAACAAGCACCATTAAGGTACTAGACCAACGTGGAAACTATTAATACGACCACATTTAAACTTCTAGGTCATCCGGCCACCCACCCCTATTTCCATGAGGAACTTGGGGTCGCCAGAGCCACCTGCTAAATATGTGAATAATAAAATCATATTTGTAACAGCATTCCCCTCGCGCAACTAGGTTAACTTTTATATTGACAGTGGAGCAGCAATTAAGGCAATAATTTCGTATAGCACAGCATCTAAATGCGTGTTAGAGGGTAAGCAGTCCCTGGAGATAATCGGGACAGGGAGAAGCATACATCTATATTGGGTTCCAGGGCATATGGGAATAGATGGGAATGAAAAAGCGGATGAACTAGCTGAAAAGGGCGCATCCCTTGAAACTTGCTCGGTAGACGTCCCAATTATACTGGGCGAGATTAAGCCAAGGCGAGAGGTGCACCTGATCGACCAAGCAGGACAGGCGTGGGTTCAAGCGCGGGGCTGTAAAGTGTCGAAAATTATGTGGAGGTCTTACAACCTTAGACTAACAAAGTTGTTTCTGTAGACTCATGACGGGTATTCTGACTGAACACTGCCTTCTGGCGTCACATGCCTTTAAATTAGGCTTGGTCAGTGATAGCAGATGTGGGAAGTGCGGGTTGGAGGAGGGAACGATCGAGCATGTTCTGTGCTCTTGCCCTGCGCTTGCCAGGCTAAGACTCCAGCTAGTAGGAGTGATACAGCTGTCAGATCTAGAAGCAACAAGTGGCTAGGAAGCTTTCAGTATTTGCCGGGAAGACGGAGTTGTTTTATAACATAGGTCCTGGTTTTTGATAGTGTTTTTGAGTTTGGTCGTTAAAACAAACTTTTGGTAACACTACGGACTCATTCAGTCTATCTGAGGTCCTCATGGACCGCCCAGTTCAACCTAACCTAACCCCTCGCGTAGGTTAGGTTGACAATTGGGCTGCGGAAGCTCTCAAGCTATTAAGCTTTGATTACTCACTCCGAGGTGAGTACCGCAATGGATCTAAATATGTCGCTTCTACTGAACTGAAGAACTATTAAAAATCATATCCCGTTGTATGAGATCTCCATAATTCTAAAAACTCTGTAGGGCTACAAGCGCGATCACCTGTTACTAGCCTCGCTAAACCAATGTTGAGAGAATCTATCTTTGATAAATCTCTAGGAAATTAAGACTTATTTCGATACTGTGACTTCTCCAACAAATTGTGCTACCTCACCTACCTCGCGAATCCTCATGGAAGTAGGGGCTTACATTGCCAAGAAGATTCAACGTAGTCAAATCCAATCGTTCTCGCGATTGTCGGACTAGTACCTTAATGATGCTTTTTCCGAAATATGGCGGAACAATATTCAGCAAGGGACCGGCATCGATAAAACTCCCCAAAACCTTCGGAAGAAAAATACCGAATTTTCCGTTGTCTAAAATCGAATATTTAATCGTCCATGGTCAAAAGGGAGTCCAAAACTAAGCTCTCAAAAACCAAAAACAAAAAAGTAATTGGACTGTCACCTGCGCAAGGATAGCACAATTGTGCTATGGGATGAGGTTCTCTGGTAAGGAGAAAGGGAACCAATTGATTTAACATCAACTTGGCTACTACATTTATTTACAAGCAAGGAGTTTAAAACTTGGGGCTCATTTAGAGATTTGAGATCTCAGTGTGCACAGATCTAAAAAAAAAGCCCATTGAAATAGCAGTGGACGTTATTGCAAACATAGCGACTGTGTTCGGGTTTTCGGGTCAGCGACGCGACGCTAACGTTGATTATTATTGCAAGTCGGCCATGAATGTAGCGAGTCGGTATAGCATTTGTCTGATATAGGTTTTGAAGCATGCTAATATGTAAGGCAACGAGATAGCCGATGTCACAGTATGGCGGAGATTAAAGCTTAATACCACAGAAGAGAAAGAGGTCGTTGTACATGTTGAACTTATCAGAGTTGCATTCCTCGGCACAAGCTAGACTAGGGTAACAATGTTGGTGTTGAAGCCATAAAAAGACTTCTCGAAGCTATAAGAAACTGTTGCAAATGTGGGTAGTCTTTTGCAGAAACGAAAAACAATCTTATGATGTATAGAAAATATATATGCCGCACCTCATATCACAATCGCTATCGGTAGCAATCAACAGACGTAGAGCATAGTGCCCTACCCACGTCCTGACGGCGTAGTTTGCGTAGTACTGGAGAGAAATGGTACTGAGATGTGGTTTAAAGTCAGGTTAAAGTCCCAAACTAACTTCAAGGCTTTCGATACTTCTCTTCTGATAAAAAGAAATTTAGCAACTAAGCCGATACGTCACCGATTTCATTACAAACTTGTTATCACTTCTTTTCTATCCAGTTATTTTGCCACGTTACGATGTGTGTTCAAGGATTTTCTTTTGTGCATTATACAGTAGAGAGGTACTCTTAACCTCTTTTGGTGCCCTCTAAGGTGAAATAAGAAACAATAAACTCCTTTCTACTGTACAGCGGTCTTTTACATCCGGAAACTAGAAGATTTCTTCAACAGTTTGTATATTATTAGTGGCAACCGTTCTTATGTTAAAAGCCATCCATAGCTATACGACTTTCAATCCACCTAAGCAACTTAAAATACCTTCAAAAGGCAATCATTGCCAGCTCGCTAAAGCCCGCTGAGCAGCACTAACAACGGATATACTCATATGTTAGTGCTTCCTGCTGAGCAGCAGATGGCAAGAGATTGCATTGGTGCAATGCAGTGGCACTCAACTGTCAGCTCGACTTTTATTAGACAAGTGGCCAAAAAGAAATAGAAGAAGAAGAAATTTATTGCAACATGAATTATTGCGCAAGCGCAACAAATTGCTCTGATAATTGAAAACATTTTATGATGGATGGTTTAGCAAACAAAAAACGCAGCAAAAGAAAAGAACGAAAAGTTGAATCAAAGTCAAGGGAAGAAAATGTTTAAAAATAGCATTAAATACAGAATGCGCAAAAAGTAAAAATAGATTGTACATAAATGCATTGAATATGTAATTTGTTGCACGAACCGCAGCTTGCCCCATTACAAACAGAGCAACAACAAATTTGTACGACATACTACCAAGCTTTTCATGACATTTCCATTGTAGGATTGAGTCAAATGGTTGTCATGTACGTAGTTGGTAATTGTTCTTGGCATTGCACTCAGCCATCCACGCGCTTCCGTAGCCAATGCCGACCATAAAAAAGAAATGTCCAAACGGCTCCAAATGGGTATTATGAGAATTTTTGTGAACGCAATTGCAATTACTCATGTCCGATACATTCGTCACGGAACAACTAGCAAAATCGGGCAAACAGTTAAGAGCGCGACATATAGGGTGACACAATTCAGCCGCTTATTGCAAGACGGAATAACAGGAAGTTAAGACAGTTTTTAAATGACTATGCATCACGGCTGAGTTTCCAGCAATGCAATATCTTAAGACAGCAATGCATTATCTTTAGACAGTAATTCTATTTCGGGTTGGAAATTATCGCCACTGACTTAAATTCGCTTCCAAAAAGAAATAATGTCAATTGGCCTGAGCTCCATTGACATGTCACCTTAAGATCATATGAAATGAAAAAAGTTTTTTTCTATTCCAAAAAAATTTCTTTTGATTTACAAGAAGTTTCATTTTGATGCAAGAAAATCTTCACTTGATTAAAAAAAGTTGTATGCGACTTTTAGAAATATTCATTTTCGATTTAAAACAAGTTTCATGTGACTTGAAAAAAGTTTCACTTTACTTCGTAAGTTTATTTGATTTAAAAAAAAATCCATATGGTTCGAAAAAGTCTCATTTGAAATGATAAAAATTTCATGTGATTTAAAAAAGTTTAATTTGAGTTAAAAAAGCATTTCACTTGATTTAAAAAAAAAAATTTTTGAAAAAAAAATGTATTAGATTTGAAAAAAGTTTAATTTTATACGAGAAAACTTTCATTTGATTTGGAAAATTTTCATTTAACTTTAAGAAAGATTTATTTGATATAAAAAAAATTTCATTTGACTTGAAAAAAATTTAATTTGATTTCAACAAAGTTTCATTTAATTTAAAAAAAGTGTCATTAGAATTGAAAATATTTCAATCGATTAAAAAATAATTAATTTGATTTGAAAAATTTGGATTTGATTTAAAATAAATTCATTTGATTTAAAAAAAATTCGTTTGATTTGAAAAAAAAAAGACAACATTTGATTTGAAAAAGTTTCATTTAATGCGAAAAAGTTGCATGAGACTTCGACATTAATTTGATTTGAAACAAGTTTCATTTGTGTTGGGAAAAAGTTTCATGTGACTTTAAAAAAGTAACATTTTAACTGAAAGGTTTAATTGATTAAAAAAAAATTCATATGGATCGAAAAGTTTCATTTGATATGAAAAAAAATTTCATGTGATTTAAAAAAAGCTTAATTTGAGTTAAAAAAAACACCTTTCATTTCATTTTAAAAAAATTTCATTTGAATTGAAAAAAAAAATTGATTAGATGTAAAAAAGTTATATTTTTGGTTTTAAAAAAAATTTATTTTGATTTGAAAAAAGTTTCATTTGACTTGAAACAAAATTGAATTGATTTCAAAAAAGTTTCAAGTTTGGTTTTGGTTGAAGTGTAGGTGCCAGTTTCAACTTAGGTCTCGCCTCCAGTTTTTATTACGGTTTCGGTCTCGGCTGCAGTTTTCATTGTGGGCTCTGTTCCAATTTCGATTAAGAACTCAATCCCGGTTTGGGATGTGGTTAGTTTCCATGTTTGATTACGATTTCTTCTTAAATTTCAAGTTCATTCTATACTCCAGTTTGTGTTTCTTCTTTACGGTATCGACTTCATCTATAGTTACGGCTTCCATTTCGGTGTCCAAATGATGTTGTCTGAAATTTTAGCACGTGTTGGATAATACACTGATATTAACAATATTGTAACGAATATTAGCAGCACTAAGGGATACTATCATCTCTAAGCCGATGCTAAGCAGAGACTTGATGCACATCAATAATTCAATCATTATGTCTACACATAGTATGTACGTACACGCAGCGGAGAAGTAACGCACAAACACATGCGGATATCTTATCTGAGATGCTCCCAAATTGCAATTATAATTTTGGAAGTGTCGCTCACAAATACACGCGCATATGAGAAGCTATACACGTGCATCTGTAGTTATAATTTTATAGCAGTAACTAAGTAAATTCTGGAAGCGCCTAGAAGATGCAACGAGGAAATCAAAGATTATAAAAGGCAGCAAAAGTAGAGGCGCTAGAATCAGTTGGATTTAAGATGCTATCTAGCGAGCAATAGCAGTGTTATCAGTTTAAGCAAGCTATTAGTTGCGAGTTATAAGTGTTATTTTCAAGTAGTCTAATAAAGGCCATTTTGCATTATTAAATATTGGAATTATTTATTCAACAGTTTAGTGATACGAACGTTAGTAGAAGGTTGCGAATAAGAGGATTTGCAGTAAATTCGTTACAATTGGTGTCAGAAGAGAAATTTTTGAATAAATTCCAGAGTCGCAGAGCACAACAAGAACATGGTGAAGTTAAGTGAATTAAGGATCCAGCAACTGAAAAAGGAGTTTTAAGCCCGTGGATTGAATACAACCGGCAATAAGATCGAGATTCAAGCACGGCTACGAGAGGTAATGGAGTCGCAAGGAATTGATGTAGACGAGTATGTCTTATATCCTGGTGGGGACGAGACAACAACAAAAATTGGAGAGAAAAACGCAACATCGCAGACTGTTACGAGCACAGACTTTAACATGATTTTGGCTGAAATATCTGCACAAACATCGACAGTAACATCAATGTCGTCGCAAATGTCAGAAATGTCGTCAGAAATAACATCGAAGATTGAAGATTACATCCAAGATGGAAACCAGCTGGAATCACAGGAGACACGTATAACATCAAACATGGAAACACAACTGAAAGAACAAGAGGCACGCATAACAGTACGATTCGAAGCGCAAGAGGCGCGTGTAACATCAAAACTCGAAGCGCGTATGGACGAGAAAATAACGCAGTTTGAGGAAAAAATCGAAGCCGAGGTGGACACTTTGAGAGGTCGTATACAGGAGTTGCAATTAAATCGCCCAGCTGTTTCAGCAAGCAATCCAAAGGTAAAAACACCATCCTTTGGCGGGTCTGTTCCTTTCCAGGTCTTCAAGCTACAGTTTGAGAAGACCGCAGCAGTGAACAACTGGAATGCGGAAGATAAAGTTGCTGCACTGTTGGTGGCATTGAAGGGGCCAGCAGCCGAAATCCTACAGACGATTCCCGAAGGAGAGCGGAACAATTATGAAGCATTGGTGGCTGCTGTAGAACGACGTTATGGAAGCGAGCATAGAAAACAGATATTCCAAATTGAGTTGCAAAACCGCTACCAAAAAGCAAATGAGACTTTGCAGGAGTTTGCGTCGGATATTGAAAGGCTAGCACATTTAGCGAATGCGGACGCACCCGTGGAATACACTGAAAGGGTAAAGATTCAGAGCTTTATAAATGGCATACGGGACGTCGAAACAAAGCGAGCTACATACGCAAACCCAAAGCCAACATTCGCTGAAACGGTATCACATGCTCTGATTCAGGAAACAGCGTCGCTTCTGTGTAAGCCAGTTTTCAAAGCACGCCGTGTGGAAGTAGAAAGACCAGACTGGGTAGACACAATATTGGAGGCACTGAAAGGATCGCAAAAGCGGAGTGGAAGAGTTATCAAATGCGAGAAGACCGGTCACATTGCACGTCATTGCGACCTTGGTCCTAATAGTTTCAACAATGTGGGTTGCCGTACACGCAAAGCTGGAGGAGATGAGCAAGAGCGAGTAAAATGTAGAGATCGAGAGCTAGATCCAGCTATTGAATGCCCTGTGATATCGGTGTTGCAAATTGGTAGAAAATGGAGCAGTCTTACCGTCAGAGGGAATGTGGATGGTAAAGAACGTGTACTGACTGTACATACGGGCGCATCTCATTCCTTGATTCGATCTGATTTGGTCAACAGGAGAGTGAAGTCATTACCTGGAGCAAGGTTGCGTACGGTCACTGGCGAGTATAACCAAGTCCAGGGAGAAGTGGTCTGTGAAGTCTTAATTGGGAAGGTCATGGTTTTACACAAATTCATTGTGGCGGAGATTCTTGATGAAGTCATATTGGGAGTGGACTTCTTAGTTGACCATGACATCAGGATCGATATGCGGAGAAAAATTATGCACTATAAGAACCAGGATATACCACTTAACTTTAGCTTGGAAAAAGGGTTCAGTAGTAATCGGGTACTGGTGGAGAAGACTTGACAAAGGCCACGAAAGTCAAAGGCAAAGGTTGATGGATCGAATGGGCCAAATAAATCAAAATCAAAGGTACCTGCGAGAAAAACACTGGCACTGACAAACCCTAATGGACGTACTAAAACGACTGAAAGAATTTTCCAGAAAGAATGCAAGGGTGGTTTCAAGCCAGCACGCACTACTGCTATGAAACATGGGGACGATATTGACTATGCGAAGACAATTCGTCAAGCGCAAGCTCTACGAAGTGGTTCATTGGCCAAACAACAGAGTGTGAGGGAACGGCCCAGGGTAATGAGAAGTAAGGTGAAACACAGGCATGACAATAACTTTAATTCGGAAGGTTTCTTGGAGGGAGATTTGGTACTGCTATACAACCCTCACCGGCGTAAAGGTGTTCCATCCAAATTTCGGTGCAGTTGGGAAGGCCCGTACAAAGTTGTGAAGAAGATCAGTGATACCATCTACCGCATACAAACCATTGGGAAACCACGGATTAGAAGATTGGTACATTTGGAGATGCTAGCGGCGTTTAGATCGGGAGATTTGTCTGATCGGGACGATCAGACTTAGGTGGGAGGGCAGTGTTACGAATATTAGCAAAACTAAGGGGTGCTGCCATCTCTAAGCTGATGCTAAGTAGCGCTTTGCATGCACATCCATAGATCAATCATTATGTATCTACATAAACGAAACAATCATTATGTCTACACATATGTAGGTACACGCAGCTGAGAGCAACGCACAAGCACATGCAAATATCTCATCTGAAATGCTCCTAAAGGTATGCAATTGTGATTGTGGTAGTGTCGCTCACACATGCAAGCGCATGGGGTATGAGAGAAGTTATACAAATTATACATCTGTAGTTGTAGCTGAGAAATTTATAACTAAGTAAATTCTGGAAGCGCCTAGAAGATGCCACGAGAAAATCACAGAGTATAAAAGCACCAGTCAGTTTGGTTATTAAGCCAGATAGTTGCAAAGTATAAGTGTTATTGTGAATTACTTTAATAAAGGCCATTTTTCCATTATTCAATATTGGAGTTATTTATTCAACAGTTTAGTTATACGAACTTAGCAAAAGGGCAAATAAGAGGATTTGCAGTAAATTCGTTACAATTGGTGTCAGAAGAGGAATTGTTGAATAAATTCCGGAGATTGGGAATACAACTTGGACATGGCAAAGTTCAGTGAGTTGAGGATCCAGCAACTGAAGAAGGATTTGGAGAGCCGTGGATTGAATACAACCGGCAATAAGATCGAACTTCAAGCACGGCTACGAGAGGTAATGGAGTCGCAAGGAATTGATGTGGACGAGTATGTCTTTTATCCTGATGAGGACGAGACAACAACAAAAATTGAAGAGAAGAACGGAAGTCCGAGTCCAGTCGCAAGCGGCGAGAATAATGCGATATTGGCTTTGTTATCACAGATATCGGCAAAAATGGACACCCAGGAAACACGCATAACAGAGATGTCACCACAAATATCCACAAATATGGCATCCCAACTAGAATCCCAAGATAACCGTATAACATCCAAGATAGAAGCACAGGAGACACGTATATCCGAAATGTCGTCGCAAATGTTATCTCAGCTGGAATCGCAGGAGAAACGTATAACAGCGAAGATTGAAGCACAATTGGATGAACAGAAAACACACATGGCGTCACAAATTGCAGAACAATTAAAAGAGGAAGAGACACGCATAACATTACAACTCGAAGCCCAGGAAGAGCGTATCTCATCGAAGCTGGAGGCACAGTAAACAAAAGTATAATCGCAGCTGGAGGCTTTTAGTGAAAGACAAGATACAATGGAGGCCGAGATGGATGCTTTGAAAGATCGTATACAGGAGTTGCAACTAAATCGCCCAGCAGTTTCAACGAGTAATCCAAAGGTAAAAACACCATCCTTTGACGGGTCTGTTCCTTTCCAGGTCTTCAAGCTACAGTTTGAGAAGACCGCAGCAGTGAACAACTGGAATGCGGAAGATAAAGTTGCTGCACTGTTGGTGGCATTGAACGATTCCCGAAGGAGAGCGGAACAATTATGAGGCATTGGTGGCTGCTGTAGAACGACGTTATGGAAGCGAGCATAGAAAACAGATATTCCAAATTGAGTTGCAAAACCGCTACCAAAAAGCAAATGAGACTTTGCAGGAGTTTCCGTCGGATATTGAAAGGCTAGCACATTTAGCGAATGCGGACGCACCCGTGGAATACACTGAAAGGGTAAAGATTCAGAGCTTTATAAATGGCATACGGGACGTCGAAACAAATCGAGCTACATACGCAAACCCAAAGCCAACATTCGCTGAAACGGTATCACATGCTCTGATTCAGGAAACAGCGTCGCTAATGTGTAAGCCAGTTTTCAAAGCACGCCGTGTGGAAGTAGAAAGACCAGACTGGGTAGACACAATATTGGAGGCGCTGAAAGGATCGCAAAAGCGGAGTGGAAGAGTTATCAAATGCGAGAAGACCGGTCACATTGCACGTCATTGCGACCTTGGTCCTAATAGTTTCAACAATGTGGGTTGCCGTACACGCAAAGTTGGAGGAGATGAGCAAGAGCGAGTAAGATGTAGAGATCGAGAGCTAGATCCAGCTATTGAATGCCCTGTGATATCGGTGTTGCAAATTGGTAGAAAATGGAGCAGTCTTACCGTCAGAGGGAATGTGGATGGTAAAGAACGTGTACTGACTGTAGATACGGGCGCATCTCATTCCTTACTCCGATCTGACTTGGTTAACAGGAGAGTAAAACCGTTACCTGGAGCAAGGTTGCGTACGGTCACTGGCGAGTATAACCAAGTCCGGGGAGAAGTGATCTGTGAAGTCTTAATTGGGAAGGTCATGGTTTTACACAAATTCATTGTGGCGGAGATTCTTGATGAAGTCATATTGGGAGTGGACTTCTTTGTTGACCATGATATCAGGATCGATATGCGGAGAAAGATTATGCGCTATAAGAACCAGGATATACCACTTAACTTAATTTGGAGAAAGGGTTCAGCAGTAATCGGGTACAGGTGGAGAAGACTCGACAAAGACCACGAAAGTCAAAGGTAAAAGCAGATGGATCGAATGGGCCAAATAAAGCGAAATCAAAAGTACCTGCGATAGAAACACTGGCATTGACAAACCCTAATGGACGCACAAAAACGAAGGAACGAATTTCCCAGAAAGAATGCGAGGGTAGTTTCAAGCCGGGGCCACTACTGTTATGAAACGTGGGAACGATACTGATTATGCGAAGCCAATCCGTCAAGCGCAAGCTCTGCGAAGTAGTTCATTGGCCAAACAACAGAGTGTGAGGGAACGGCCCAGGGTAATGAGTAGTAGGATGAAACACAGGTACGATGAGAACAATAATTCGGAAGGTTTCTTGGCGGGACATTTGGTACTGTTATACAACCCTCACCGGCGGAAAGCTGTTCCATCCAAATTTCGGTGCAGTTGGGAAGGCCCGGTACACTTGGAGATGCTAGCAACGTTTAGATCGAAAGATTTGTCTGATCGGGGCGATCAGACTTAGGTGGAGGGCAGTGTAACTAATATTAGCAGCACTAAGGGATACTATTCTAGACATCGAGGGGGCTTTTAACAATGTCTTACCGGGGGCAATCGAAAGAGCTCTGGTGGGTTTAAGAATCGAGGCAGCTCTGGTTGGTTTTATTAACAAACTTCTATGCGGCAGCATTGTCGCAGCGGAGTAGGGAGGGGCCATAATTAAGTGGAAGGTGTGCAGGGGCACGCCACAGGGGGTGTCCTATCTCCTCTGCACTGGGTTGCGGTAGTCAACGAGCTTCTTGTGGAGCTGGAAACCAATGGTTGCCGGGTGGCTGCTTATGTAGATGACCTCGCTATCCTAGTCAGAGGCAATTTTCTGGGCACCCTGCGCGATGTTCTGCAGGGCTACTGTCGATTGGCGGTCAACCCGGGAAAAAACGGAATTGGTTCTTTTTACAAGGAGATATAAGATGCCCGATTTCAGAACTTCTCGATTGGGGGGGGAAGATCGGGCCAAGAAGGCCGCCTTTGCCTTGTACTGCTGCAGAGGGGCTATCGTAAAGAGATGGGGACTCTCGCCAGGAGTAGTACACTGGTTTTATGAGATGGTGGTCAATCCGATTCTGCTGTATGGGGTGCTGGTCTGGTGGAAAGTACTGGACACGGCGAGCACCTGCAAAATGTTAGTGTCAGTGCTCGGACGGCGCTGATTGGTATCAGTGGCGTTTTGAGAACAACACCTACCTTAGCACTGAATGTCGTGCTGAACATACATCCAGTAGATATTGCGGGAAAGGCAACCGCGGCCCGGTCGTTGGACAGGATTCGTGATATGGGTTATGGGCTTTCTGACTTCGGACACTCTAGCCTTCTTACTAATTTCGACCTTATCCCGGACAGGATGGACTATTGTATGCCGATGACCGCTCTCTATGCAACCTTCAACCCAGTCGTTCCCCCGAGGGAAGAGTGGGGAAGAGGAATTATATGGGCATGGGACCAGAAAACTTGTTCACGGATGGGTCTAAGTTGGACGGAAAGGTTGGCGGGGGGTCTTTTGTCAAGAGCTAAATGTAATCACTGCAGTGTATTCCAAGCGGAAGTTGCTGCGATTAAGGATGCGGTGGATGGAATGCTATCCAGTGCAACTACGGTTAGCGAATTTAACATCTACTCGGATAGCCAAGCGGCTATCAAGGCAAGCGGCTATCGAGGGTGGTCTGGGAGTGCCTGACCTCGCTTGCGATTGCATCGAATTATTTTACAATTAAGATTATCTCTGTCCCGGGCCATAGTGATATCCCGGGTAACTGTCAAGCGGATCTCTTTGGCCGCATCGGTACAACTGAACCGGGTGAAGATGGCTGTAGGGATTTCGGGATTCCGCTGGCCACTTGTGGATTGTTCCTCCATAGCTGGACCTCGAGTCAGCTCAGCAAACGTTGGGTGGACACCACGTCTTGCAGGGTAGCAAGATCTTTCTGACCGAAAGTGGATGGCAGGAGGTCTGCTGAAATAATTGGGTTCACTAAAGCTCACCTATCAATGGTCATTGGGGTTTTGACTGGGCACTGTCCGATAGGTATCCATGCGGTACGTCTCAATATACTGGCAACTCCATCCTGCTGCAGCTGTATGGAGGACGATGAGGTGGAATCACCAAATCACTTTAAGCTTGATTGCCCAGCTTTTGCCAGAACTAGGCGAAAGTACTTCGATCGCGATCTCCCGAGGATTTATCCAAAGTTGACATCGGTATCATTCGGAGCTTTATCGTTGCTACTCAACGATTCTCTAAGTAGCTAGATCTAAGTCACCGTTATTTTTGGTGTGTGTGGTATCACAACGGACCTTCGTGTTGTCCAAGTGAGCTATCCTTATCAGGGCAGCTACCACCTAACCTAAGGGATACTATCATCTCTAAGCCGATGCTAAGCAGTAACTTGATGTACATCAATAATTCAATCATTATGTCTACACATATGTACGTACACGCAGCGGAGAAGCAACGCACAAACACATGCAGATATCTTATCTGAGATGCTCCCAAATTGCAATTAAAATTGTGGAAGTGTCGCTCACAAATACACGCGCATATGAGAAGCTATACACGTGCATCTGTAGTTATAATTTTATAGCAGTAACTAAGTAAATTCTGGAAGCGCCTAGAAGATGCAACGAGGAAATCAAAGAGTACAAAAGGCAGCAACAGTAGAGGCGCTAGAATCAGTTGGATTTAAGACGCTATCTAGCGATCAATAGCAGTATTATCAGTTTAAGCAAGCTATTAGTTGCGAGTTATAAGTGTTATTTTCAAGTAGTCTAATAAAGGCCATTTTGCATTACTAATTATTGGAGTTGTTTATTCAACAGTTTAGCGATACGAACGTTAGTAGAAGGTTGCGAATAAAAGCATTTGCAGTAAATTCGTTACAATATATTCAATACGCAGCTTCACAAGTCTTACCAGTCAAAACACTAAATAACTAGAAGTCTCACTCACATCTCGGCTTTAGATGGGAGGAACTGTTTGTACAGTGGTGTCCTCTGGGAGATCTTGTTTCTTACAATAGTTTGATAAGTCCTGCTGCATCTCGAGCTCGACAATGTATAACCTGACTACTATCGGTCCTAAAAAAGTATGTTCTTTTGCGTTGTGATTCTTGGGAGTATATAAAGCTTTTAAGATAGACCACATTTCCTCACACCAAGTAAGAAATTGATTATACACGGATACTCTTCCCATTTGCTCCTTTTATGCGGCTTTAAGTCTTCTAATGCTGATATTGGGTACAAATTTTCAAGCTAAGTTTGTCCTCTTAAAATTAATTCATAAGAAGTTAAAGGTCATAGGGTGACCACTTTTGCACCACCTTGTATCCCAATTCTCGTGTGCGTGTAAAATCTAAGCAATCCATATCCACAAAGCTCATGTGAGTAGTATGTGAATATTTTCGCAACTATGTAAGCACATCACTTGAGAAGTGCAAAATTCACAAATGCTTCCTGATTTCCAATGGTCGAACGAATTAATGCTTTGATTTGTTATCTGATGCCCAAACTAGTTCTACAAATGAAACGAGAGGCGTGCGCACATACGTTCCACCTTTTATATGGGTGCAAAGTTGGCTGGCGCACTGTTGCGTTGTACAATAAATACGCATTGCAACAACGTTGAGGAAAGTAAGTAAGTTGCTGACACTAGAAGTACGCAAGCAATCTCATTCAGTGAGCAAAACATTGCACTCTGTTTGTGGCATGCAACAAAAGGTATGGCAGGAAATGTAAAAGTCAATGAGTTGCTTAGAAACGCCTTTAGCCAATGGCTCGCTCGATACGCTGCGTTAAAGCAAACTAATTAAAACGGTACTTTTTGTCACTAACGTCACATGCGTAACCTACACACATACATACTTGAGCTGGCGACTTTCGAGTTGGTTGCATATGTTTTAGTAGATGGTGCTACCCATCTACTCGCATCCTCCAATTTACTTCGCTTTCTTCTATGGATAGACAATCTTAACATGGGTTTTTCTCACCAAATCGTCAGAGGGCGCAGGCAACGGTTATGTCACATAGTAAGCTGTCGGCTAACAAAAGTGGTAAATTCCCGGCCACACGCATTCATCGTAATGACATCCGAACACAATGGTGCATTTTATTTTTGAATGTTGGAAAAAGTTGGATGTATGTATGTGTGTGTTAAGTTACGGTGGATGCCCCACAACGTAGCCGAGGGGAATACTTAGGTCGGTTGGGCTCCTAATTCACCATTTGTTGAGACACACATGAGTTGCCTACCTCAGACAATGGCGGATTAATATCTCAATAATATATCCTAGAGAGACGAGTATGATTAATTAAGCAATCGGCTTCGACTAATGCTGGCCGAATTTTCCTGAGCAGCTTTCGTTTGTCTACACGGCATTGTTTCGACTTATTCACATCGGTCTATTCAGTGACGTTCCTCTCAAGTTCATAGATAGCGCAATTCACAGCTGCACCTTGTCACCTGAACTTCACATGGCTGCTGTTATGCAAAGGGAAGTGACGTGCCACTGGCAGTGTTAACTCTTATCATGTTTTTGGATAATGGATAATAGATCACGGTTCGAAGGATCCATAATAGTATCCACAAAATGTCGCATAACCTTTCGGGGAGAGTTTTTTAGACGTCCAAATTAGATTCGGTCAGATTATGGCAAGGCGAGAGTTGCACATGATCAACCAATCGGGCCTATAAAGTGTCGAAGATGATGTGTAGGTCTTACAACTTTAGACTAACAATCATTTAAATTAATGGACTGTCGACTGTTGACGGGTATTCTGACTGGACACTGCCTTCTGGCGCCACATGCCTTCAAATTGGGCTTGGCCAGTGATAGCAGATGTAGAAAGTGCAGGCTAGAGGAGGGAACAACCGATCGTGGCCTGCGCTTGCCAGACGAATGTTCGAGCTATTGGGAGTGATACAGCTGTGAGATCTAGAAGCAGCAAGTGGCATAGGCCTAGAAAGCTTTTAGTATTTGCCGAGACGACGGAGTTTTTTTACAACATATGTCCCGGTTGTTGATAGGGTTTTTCAGTTTGCTTGTGAGGCAAACTTCCGGAAACACTATGGACTCATTCAGTCTATGCGTGGTTCTCACGGAGCGTTCAGCTCAACCTCACCTAACCTACACGAGCTGCGGTATACCGCCATGCCAGTTCATTTGCCGATTGCAATTTTCGGCTACCTGCGTTGATGTCTTGCTGCCCTGATTGGCTTTGATCCCTACAAGATTGCAAGATGTCAAGGTTCATGTCCTACACCCTACCAAACAGATGGTTCGTTACAAGTCTGAACCCCGGGTGTTCGAATGATGGTTGCAGCTCTGGCCTCTTCATAATGAAGGTCATATGAACAACGTTGTGTTGGCACACGATTCCTCGCTCTATCAACAACTCCAAATGCGATCGAGTCCGTATCTTCACCTCCCCGTCTCTTTTGTTCACGGACCGCTGTCTTACCCTAGCCACATCTACCTCTAAAAACTGCCGCTCTCCGATGCCACTTGGTGCTGGGTCATGATCTCCGATACATAAGACGTTTGGAAGACGTCCCTTCCACCATAGCGCTCCGGGTCCTTCTCGAACAGCAGCTGATTTCGAAAATGCCTGTTTCGCCCAAGCTTGGATCGTCGTATACACCAGCACACCGGAAATGGATCATCATTGCTGCTACATTTTACTTCCATCCGCCGACCTTATTTCCTATCCCATAGGCCGGGGTTTATTCAAACTCTTACGTTCTCCCTTGCGGTCAAGCCTTCTAAGACGCTTGGTTCGTCTGTCTATTCCGATACCCGACATGGGGAGCTTTTTGTGTTGTTTTTTTCGGTTTAATAAAGTGCACGTACGTACAGATCTAGACCTGGTGCATAGCAGATCTCAGCCGCATCTATACATCTACCAAGTTAGCGGCGAAAAACCCAGACATAACGAGATTTAGGGGTCACCACGGCTTAAACAGGGTGTTGACGGGCACTATTTGAGACGTGCAGCCCTTCCGATCGGTTGTCTCTAGACTCTACTGAGGTAGCAGAATAGCAAAATCACTTTTACAAGAGTTCAGCTTGTCCCCTTGGGGTCCATTTGGAGGATGTGAAACCTCTTCAGGTATTGTAGGCCATAGGCTGTTGACAGCTTCTGATACATGTTGTTGTTGGTGTAGCGATAAGGACACTCCCCGAAAGCCTTGAATCTGGTATTTTAGTCATATCTTACGACAGGCATACCTACCACGGGTATATTCTGAACCCCTAACCCGCTGTTGACAGCTTCTGATACATACTGTCCTTATCTTAAATTTTCTCATTTTTTCTGTATCATTTTCTTCTGGATCATCCCACTGTCCATCACCCAAAAGACTAAGTATTTATGTATAATCTCTTATGAGTCAGAGGTTTTTGTGGCTTTTTGTCTACGCTGCCATGTCTGCAGGTGCTTTTGCAGCATTGCTTATGCCGGACTGACAAAAAAAACGTCGAGGAACAAGAAGTATGTACATATGCTAGCATGTGCTTGTATTATTGTTGTTGCAACATAAAACTTTCTTATGATTTAACCACTGACTGCTAGCACGCTAACAAGTTTTATGGACTATCAGTCTATCTTCTAATCCGTTCATCCGTCCTGCCATCCGACCGTTCGTACGTTCTGTGGTCAAACAGCATTTTGTTTGACAAAATGACATTTGTAATTTGCCGTACGCAGCATTCCAATGAGAGGGTTCAAGCCACATACATTAATCCACATAAGCTTACATACCTATACATCCTCGTCTGCTCACGCACTTATGAAACCAGCAACTTAACAGCCACTTAAAATACGATAAAAAAGAACTCGGTGCCACAAAGGCATTGTATGGTGCATTTGTGGCATGCAACATTCCCTTGGGTGCAATAGCGAGATACAGAGCAAGGCGCTGGCAAACGCATAACAATTTGTTATAAAGCAGACATAATTTTGAAATTCTATAACGATTTGTGGTCACCAAACAGACAAATACAAATAGATGGCGTTATAATATGCATAGAAAGGAGTTCGTTTGTGCGGGTTAATATCCTATAGCATTCGATTTTTATTAGTCCTTTTAAGAGTGTGCCATAAAGATAACTGCTAAATGCCACTTTGCTCGCGCTGTCCACTTCAGCTTCGAAAGATGGCAGCAAGCTACATTAAAAGCGTCCAGTGACACTTTGAGCACAATGAAGCAACGATGAATAATGGAAATCTCTATGTGGGTTATGTCAAGCTAAGTAAAAGTAGAAATCATAAATTGAACTGTGCGTTGAGCTTCGTTTTTTATTTTTCAAAAATTTCTTCGTTGGATACATTAAAGCTCATCAGCGATTTGTCTTATGAATTGGAAGACTTTGCAGAGTAATGGAGCGAGGCAATATAGAGTTATTGTTGCAGCAACGCGCTTATAATATCAAAGCTTAACTATTTATATCCGGCAACTTGTTCTACGCATACATCTTCGAACAAGACATAATATTACAGCAATACCTGTCTGGTACACCACGCCCAATTCTGTAAATAATATCATCGAAGCAGCTGTTTACATCGGGATCGCTCGTGACACTCTTCCTCCGAGCAGGAATCAAACCTTATCTCGAAAATAAACCTGCGTTACACCGTAAAACCTAGCGACTAAGCTGGCTAGGCCATGTTATGCGAATAAAAAATGACGTTCCGGCTAAGATAGCATTCTTATCGGAACCTGCTGCATATGGTGGAGAACGATTAAAATTCCCTTGGTGAAGCGACTGGCGACCCCTGTCATTGTGAATGATGACTAAGTGTGATCTCTTCTGCATAAACGTCAAAATTCCAGAGTGATTGGATCACCTGATTTGTAAATGACTATCGCTGTCTCATTCTATATCTCTTTCTATCACCCGCTGAAGATAGGCGCCGCCATATTGAACAGCCTGTCAAAACGCTGAAAAGTAGCCATATTGAACAGCCTGTCAGGCAGTTGACAGATAAGATAACACACTTTGTCATCATTGTGAATGTGCCCTGTTGGTTGGCCGTAAAAGTTTAAACGGTTAATTAAGTTAGCAAAACTTTTTGCAAACAGTGGAGCCAAGGAACAGGCCGCTGCGGTCTTTTAGCCATTTGATACAGGTGACTGGAGCTGGAAAATATTCGCGCACCATGATTTTATCAGTGCGACTGAAATATCGCAGTAAATCACAGCAACAGCTTCGAATGAACTAACGTGGTGGATAATGGTGCCACAGTGCAGGTTGCTCCGGTCTTAATTGAGCCGTAAAGGGCAGTGTGATACAGGATAACTGGAAAATATTTATGTACCAATTATTTTCTCATAGCGACTAAAATATCACATTGAATCACAGTTACAGTTTCGCAGAAATCGTCGTCAAATATATTCGTGCCATAGAACAGGACGCTGCGGTCTTGATCCATCCGTTAGGAGCAGTGTAATACAGGAGACTGCAGATGGTAAATATTTTTGTGCCAATGATTTTGCTATAGCGACTGAAATATCATTAAATCATAACCACATCTTCTCAGAAATCGGAGTCAATGACAGTGAGGTCACGAACAGACCACAGCCATAAGGAGCTGGGTGATATAGGAAACTGGAGCTGGAAAAAACTCGTGTACCTGTAATTTTGTCATAGAGACTGAAATTTCGCATTAAATAACAGCGACAGCTTCAATAAATCCCTGTCCCAGACTGTCGTGCCATAAAACCGATTGATTCGGCCTTGGTCCAGCCGTAAAGTACATGTTATACAGTAGACTGGAGTTGACAAATAAACTTGTACCTATGATTTTGTCAAAGCGACTAAACTTGTACTTTAAATCACAGCAACATCTTCGAAAAAATCACCGTCACTGACAATAGTGCTATAGAACTGGCCGTTACTGTCTTCCTCAAGCTGTAACGAGCCTTGGGATACTGGAGACTCTAAGGGTGCGCTTACACATCCACCGATAAACCAAAAAATTGCAATTAGCTGATGAAATCGGCCGGGCTGGTGTTAAAATTGCAACCGATTATCGGCCGGCAGCTTTTTTTCTTACATTTTACTTTTTCGCAAAAATTCGCTTGCGTTTATGCTTTTATGTGCTTAACCCATAAAGGGCGCCTGTTTTCCACACAATAAATTGTTCAGTCCATCGCGCAAATGATTAATTTTTCACAGTAAATGCACGCAATTTATCAGACGATGAAATTGAACCCGCTTGAATTTATCGGCAGTGAACAACGACAACGGCGACAACAATTCGGTCATCGGTTGAAATGTAACACGCTAATCTAAATACATGTGTTTATTTTTGTTGGACTATCACGACCGGGTTCGTGCATTCAAAATCGGTGGCTGTGTAAGCATACTCTAACTGGTAAATATGACAGTGCGTAATTTCTTCATAGCGACTGAAATAACACATTAAATCACAGCCACATTTTGTATTAAATCACTTGTACTCACAGTGGTGTCATATAATAGGCCGCTGCGGCTTAAAGCGGCTGAAATATTTCATCAAAACACAGCTAAAGCTTTAAAGAAATCACTAATGCTGACAAACTGTGATAGAATTTGCTTCTCGTTCGTAATAATTCTAACCATCGCAATCACAGAACCAACCACAGCTCTCAGTCCAGTTTACTTCAATTCCTCTTATTTGCAACCTTCTACTAACGTTCGTATCGCTAAACTGTTGAATAAATAACTCCAATATTTAATAATGCAAAATGACCTTTATTAAAGTACTTCACACTGACACTGATACTTCACAACCAACAGCTTGCTTAAATGAAACTGATTGTCGCGCCTCCACTGTTGCTGCCTTTTTATACTCTGTGATTTCTCGTTCGCATCTTCTAGGCGCTTCCATTTCCAGAATCTACTAGTTGGCCATCAGCTATAAAATTACTACGTTTTTAGTTTCTCATATGCGCGTGTATGTGTGAACACAATTATAATTTCATACTTTTGGGAACATCTCAGATAAGATATCTGCATGTGTTTGTATGTGTGAGCGACACTTGCACAACCATTGTATACTTTCGGCAGTATCTCAGATTTATGCATGTGGTTGTGCGTTGCTTCTCCGCTGCGTGTATGTACATATGTGTAGACATAATGATTGAATTATTGATGTGCATGCAAGTCACTGCTTAGCATCGGCTTAGAGATGATAGTATCCCTTAGTGCTGCTAATATTCGTTACAATATGAACCAATTAACTCATTAGTTGAGCTACTAAAAAGGCTCGCGGGTCGCGGCACAAAATCACTAAATTATTGATTTATATTGTCGCAGCTATTTTTGCTTGTCACAAGAACTGTTATTGGATCTGTGACTGCGATCAATGATATTGTCACCTATATCATATTGTTCTTCTATCACCGCTCATTCATTGATAAAAATCGCTGTGAAAAAGGTATCAGTGTCCCAAATCACGTTGTTCCTGAAATATAGTGGAATCAGCCGATCTCTACTAAGTTGGGTGAAAGAGGTGCAGGAATACGTGACCTCCCTTTGTGCTCCCGATGGTGGATGGTAGGTTTCAATTCCTGTGCAAGGACTAAATCTCCTGAATGGTAAAGCGCCAATCAGTGATGATGGAAATACAATGTCCTCCTCTTCAGCTTCAAAAAACATTTTGTATAAAAATTTATGATAATAATAAAAACACAATTTTTGTAATGAAATAAAAGTCTTTTTCTTACATGTAAATACACCTACATTTTCGGGTAAAAAAACGCTTATCATCACTTAGATAATGTTTCGGAGATCCATCTAGCGGCAATTATTGAAGGCCCGCGGCAGTGGTTAAATAACTCGCTACAAAACGGGTTGTGCTTAATAGCGGACACACGAACCTCTTTTGATCATAGGGTATAACCTTTAGCTGAATCGGTTGCGATGAGCTGCGGACACACACAATTTTCGGTCATAGAAGTGGAGAATAGTGTAGAGATAAAATGGAGAGACACATTTCGGTTGCTACTGAGTATAATGCAGACTACAATTTAGCAGTATTAATTTTCTGCGTGACAAATTCATAAGTGTAGATAAATTTATGCACTTGACAATCCATATAAAGTTTAAGTGCATATGTATATACATGTAAAAACAACACAGCTAATATTTATTTATTTATCTATTTTTGTAATTCTAGATTAAACTCTTTACATATACATTAGAGCGGGTCAAATTGTATGGATGGTTTTTTTTTCATCAGGAGTATAGCAAAAACGTAATCTACATATGATTCTTAGAAAAATTGTTGAAGACGCCATAGCTCTACGTCCGATTTCGAGTCTCCGACTTTTGCAAAATAGATATTTTGCCATATGAATGTAGGGTTTGGCCAAAAAATCTCCATAGCTTCTGATAGAATTATAGGAAAAATATCATATTGGGCTTACTTTAAAGGTATTTGACGTACATTTCAGAATCTGTATTAATATCTATAGTGTTTTTGAATTTTAGAAGAGATATCAGCCTTAAATTACGAGAAATTAGCCTAAAACGAACTTTTAACTACTATATTATAATTTTTAACAAATTTCTTATGGAAAATTTTTTTTCTTTACAGCTTTTTGTATTTAAATTTAAAATGGATGAACCAAATCCTTTTACATCATCTGAATACACTTTATCACATATACTTGAACACGATATTATTGCATTTGGTTTATTAAATGAATTAAATAATCTGAATTTACCGTCTAGTCGTGACATTTTAAGATTTTTTTTTTATTTAACTCCTAATGTAATTGATAAATTGGTTGAAATTTGCAATAAATTGAATATTCAACTAATTGATAGACATAGTATTCTAAGAAAACCAAATGTTTTAATTGAAAAATATCACGAAAGCATTAAACACAGAATAAAAGTTCAGGAATTTACAGCATTCGTACAATCAACAAATGAATTATTTTACATTGGAAAATGTAAATGCAAGTTAAAAACAAGTAAGGAAGGCTAAGTTCGGGTGTAACCGAACATAACATACTCAGTTGAGAGCTATGGAGACAAAATAAGGAAAATATAACATGTGTATCAAATGAAAGGTATTAAAGAGTATTTTAAGAGAGAGTAGGCCATAGTTCTATGGATGAACGCCATTTAGGGATATCGCCATAAAGGTAGACCAGGGCTGACTCTAGAATTTGTTTGTACGATATGGGTATCAAATGAAAGATGTTACTGAGCATTTTAAGAGGGAGTGGGCCTTAGGTCTATCGGTGGACGCCTTTTCGAGATGTCCCCATTAAGGTGGACCAGGGGTGATTCTATAATGTGTTTGTACGATATGGGTATCAAATGAAAGCTGTTAATGAGTATTTTGAAAAGGAGTGATCCTTAGTTCCATAGGTGGACGCCGTTTCGAGATATCGCCATAAAGGTGGACCAGGGGTGTCTCTAGAATGTGTTTGTACGATATGGGAATCAAATGAAAGGTGTTACTGAGCATTATAAGAGGGAGTGGGCATTAGGTCTATAGGTGGACGCCTTTTCGAGATATCGCCATTAGGGTGGGCCAGGGGTGACTCTAGAATGTTTGTACGGTATGGGTATCAAACGAAAGGTGTTACTGAGCATTTTAAGAGGGAGTGGGCATGAGGTCTATAGGTGGACGCCTTTTCGAGATATCGTCATTAGGGTGGGCCAGGGTTGACTCTAGAATGTGTTTGTACGATATGTGCATCAAACGAAAGGTGTTACTGAGCATTTTAAGAGGGAGTGGGCATTAGGTCTATAGGTGGACGCCCTTTCGAGATATCGCCATTAGGGTGGGCCAGGGGTGACTCTAGAATGTTTGTACGATATGGGTATCAAACGAAAGGTGTTACTGAGCATTTTAAGAGGGAGTGGGCATTAGGTCTATAGGTGGACGCCTTTTCGAGATATCGCCATTAGGGTGGGCCAGGGGTGACTCTAGAATGTGTTTGTACGATATGGGTATCAAATGAAAGGTGGTAAGGAGTATTTTAAAAGGGAGTAATCCTTAGTTCTATAGGTGGACGCCTTTTCGAGATATCGCCATAAAGGTGGACCAAGGGTGACTCTAGAATGTTTGTACGATATGGGTATCAAACGAAATATGTTACTGAGCATTTTAAGAGGGAGTGGGCATTAGGTCTATAGGTGGACGCCTTTTCGAGATATCGCCATTAGGGTGGGCCAGGGTGACTCTAGAATGTGTTTGTACGATATGGGTATCAAATGAAAGGTGGTAAAGAGTATTTTAAAAGGGAGTAATCCTTAGTTCTATAGGTGGACGCCTTTTCGAGATATCGCCATAAAGCTGGACCAAGGGTGACTCTAGAATGTTTGTACGGTATGGGTATCAAACGAAAGGTTTTACTGAGCATTTTAAGAGGGAGTGGGCATTAGGTCTATAGGTGGACGCCTTTTCGAGATATCGCCATTAGGGTGGGCCAGGGTGACTCTAGAATGTGTTTGTACGATATGGGTATCAAATGAAAGGTGGTAATGAGTATTTTAAAAGGGAGTAATCCTTAGTTCTATAGGTGGACGCCTTTCCGAGATATCGCCATTAGGGTGCGCCAGGTGTGACTCTAGAATGTTTGTACGATATGGGTATCAAACGAAAGGTGTTACTGAGCATTTTAAGAGGGAGTGGGCATTAGGTCTATAGGTGGACGCCTTTTCGAGATATCGCCATTAGGGTGGGACAGGGGTGACTCTAGAATGTTTGTACGATATGGGTATCAAACGAAAGGTGATACTGAGCATTTTAAGAGGTAGTGGACATTAGGTCTATAAGTGGACGCCTTTTCGAGATATCGCCATTAGGGTGGGCCAGGGGTGACTCTAGAATGTTTGTACGATATGGGTATCAAACGAAAGGTGTTACTGAGCATTTTAAGAGGGAGTGGACATTAGGTCTATAGGTGGACGCCTTTTCGAGATATCGCCATTAGGGTGGGCCAGGGTGACTCTAGAATGTGTTTGTACGATATGGGTATCAAATGAAAGGTGGTAATGAGTATTTTAAAAGGGAGTAATCCTTAGTTCTATAGGTGGACGCCTTTTCGAAATATCGCCATTAGGGTGGGCCAGGTGTGACTCTAGAATGTTTGTACGATATGGGTATCAAACGAAAGCTGTTACTGAGCATTTTAAGAGGGAGTGGGCATTAGGTCTATAGGTGGACGCCTTTTCGAGATATCGCCATTAGGGTGGGCCAGGGGTGACTCTAGAATGTTTGTACGATATGGGTATCAAACGAAAGGTGTTACTGAGCATTTTAAGAGGGAGTGGACACTAGGTCTATAGGTGGACGCCTTTTCGAGATATCGCCATTAGGGTGGGCCAGGGGTGACTCTAGAATGTTTGTACGATATGGGTGTCAAACGAAAGGTGTTACTGAGCATTTTAAGAGGGAGGGGGCATTAGGTCTATAGGTGGACGCCTTTTCGAGATATCGCCATTAGGGTGGGACAGGGGTGACTCTGGTATGTTTTTGTACGATATGGATATCAAATTAAAGGTATTAATGAGGGTTTTAAAAGCAAGTGACCCTTAGATGTATATGTGACGGCGTTCTCGCGATATCGACCAAAATGTGGACCAGGTGATCCAGAAAATCATCTGTCGGGTACTGCTAATTTATTTATATATGCAATACCACTAACAGTATTCCTGCCAAGATTCCAAGGGCTGTTGATTTCGCCTTGTAGAACTTTTTCATTTTCTTCTACTTAATATGGTAGGTGTCACACCCATTTTACAAAGTTTTTTCCAAAGTTATATTTTGCGTCAATAAACCAATCCAGTTACCATGTTTCATCACTTTTTTCGTATTTGGTATAGAATTATGGCATTTTTTTCATTTTTCGTAATTTTCGATATCGATAAAGTGGGCGTGGTTATGGTCAGATTTCGCCCATTTTTTATACCAAGAAAAAGTGAGCTCAGGTAAGTACGTGGGCTAAGTTTAGTAAAGATATATCGGATTTTGCTCAAGTTATTGTGTTAATGGCCGAGCGGAAGGACAGACGGTGGACTGTGTATAAAAACTGGGCGTGGCTTCCATCGCCCATTTTCACAGAGAACAGTTACCGTCATAGAATCTATGCTCCTACCAAATTTGAGAAGGATTGGTAAATTTTTGTTCGACTTATGGCAATAAAAGTATTCTAGACAAACTAAATGAAAATGGGCGGAGCCACGCCCATTTTGAAATTTTCTTTTATTTTTGTATTTTGTTGCATCATATCATTACTGGAGTTGAATTTTGACTTAATTTACTTTTATACAGTAAAGATATTAAATTTTTTGTTAAAATTTGAATTTAAAAAATTTTTTTTTTAAAAAGTGGGCGTGTTCTTCATCCAATTTTGCTAATTTTTATTTAGCACATATAGAGTAATAGTAGTAACGTTCCTGCCAAATTTCATCATGATATCTTCAACGACTGCCAAATTACAGCTTGCAAAACTTTTAAATTACCTTCTTGTAAAAGTGGGCGGTGCCACGCCCATTGTCCAAAATCTTACTAATTTTCTATTCTGCGTCATAACATCAACCCATCTACCAAGTTTCGTCGCTTTATCTGTCTTTTGTAATGAGTTATCGCACTTTTTCGGTTTTTCGAAATTTTCGATATCGAAAAAGTGGGCGTGGTTATAGTCCGATATCGTTCATTTTAAATAGAGATCTGAGATGAGTGCTCAGGAACCTACATACCAAATTTCATCAAGATACCTCAAAATTTACTCAAGTTATCGTGTTAACGGACGGACGGACGGACGGACGGACATGGCTCAATCAAATTTTTTTTCGATCCTGATTATTTTGATATATGGAAGTCTATATCTATCTCGATTCCTTTATATATGTACAACCAACCGTTATCCAATCAAACTTAATATACTCTGTGAGCTCTGCTCAACTGAGTATAACAAGTAAAGGTGTCTAAGTTTGGGTGTAAACGAACATTATATACTCACCGTGAGCTTCAATTGCACATTTCATTTCAGATAAATAACTTTTCTACATAACACGTGGCACCGCCCGTTTAAAAAAATGTCTCCCCATTTCCTCTTACAATAAATCTTGATAAGTGAAATATCATTGATTCAAAACTATTTTTTGCTAAGTTATAGGTTATTATTCTAGTCTACAACCCTTTTAAACCGTTTAAACTTGTTTTATATCTAAGTTAACCGATCCCGCCCATTTTTGCTAGAAATATTTTCTGCTATAAGGAAAATATGTGTGCCCAATTTTATCAAGATCCGTAAATTTTTCTTCGAGCTATGGCTCCCGAAACATTGAAAATTGCTTAGACCACCACCCATTTTTTTAAATTTAAGTGTTTTCCAATTTAATGTTGTAATTCAATTTAGAAAGTAAAATTCTATTGATACAAAGTTCTTTTTCGCTAAGATATAACTTATTATTTTCTTCTACGACCCTTTTAAAAATCTTTTATATAAAAGTGGGCGTGGTCTTTAACCGATCTCGTCCATTTTTCTTCAAAGCATTCCTTATAGGAAAGGCAACCTCTCTGTCGAATTTTGTTACCATAGGTTTATCGATTTTTGATTTATTATTAATAATATTTGTAAATTGATTTTATCACAAGTGGGCAGTGCCATGCCCAACATTTTTTTCAAATTTTTATCAAGAGTCTTAATATCAGTCCACATGTAAAATTTCAGCATTCTAGGTGTATTATCTACTAAATTATCAAGTTTTTTGTGTTTTCCAAAATGTTATATATATAAAAAGCGGGCGTTGTTATCATCCGATTTCGCTCATTTTCAATACCAATCTATTATGGGTCCCGATATGTTCGTGTACCAAATTTGGTGAAGATATCTCAATATTTACTCAAGTTATCGTGTTAACGGACAGACGAACGGACGGAGGGACATGGTTCAATCAATTTTTTTTTCGATACTGATGATTTTGATATATGGATGTCTATATCTATCTCGATTCCTTTATACCTGTAAAACCAACCGTTATCCAATCAAAGTTAATATACTCTGTGTGCAAAGCACGCTAAGTATAACAACAGAATGCTCATGTGGTTTAATACCAAACCATTTAAAAGAATTTATGATGGACCAACATAATGATAGAAAATTCACAATACCTGAATATATGGATGACATTGTAGAAGAAACACCTACAACAATACCAACAATGCCAACAGTTAGTGATGATCCAACATACGAACCACTTGGGACAGATATATGAAAACAGGTGAAGCACAAATTGCAAATGAAGCAGTTGCAGAAGTATTTGTTACAATGAAACGAGGACATTATACTCAACGATACGATGTTATAAATTTTGTTATGATGTGTGACAGATTCGGTGTTTCAGATAGAGTTGCTTCATGTTTAGCAACAGCCCTTTTTGAAGATATAAATTTTCGAGATGTTCGTGATGAACTTGTCATAATGGATAAATCTAACTTTGCAAGAGAAAAAGTTAAAGCTAGAGTTGAAGTGCTTCGTAAACGATACATAGATTCCAACATAACTGCATTTTCTTTCGATGGCAGATCTCATTTCAATGAATTACTATTTGTTCATTTATTTGGAGCATTAGATAAAACAGTCACGAGTGGACCAAGAGCAGCAAGTGGAAAAATATACATAGACATTCAAGACTGTGAACAATTTTTTTAAATTATTTTATAATATTTTTTCAATCAAATTAAAATAGGAAAATTACACAAATTTTAATTGATTTAAAAAAAAATTTTTTCAGGTTGTAAGTGATTTTGAACCAATAGCATTGGAAAATATGTCTTGTATGATCAGTGATGAACAAGAACGAGAATTATCTACTGATGTTAAATATTTATATCAAATGGCCAAAGCAATGTCAAATGGTGATGTTTCAATTGATTTAGCTAACATAAAACCAGGACAAGTTGTACATTCTCGATGGCTAACCAAAGCATGCAGGGTATTACGTCTATATACAACAACTCATACACCATCGGAAAATTTCAAAACTCTAGCAGTTTATATAATTAGAATTTATATGCCAATATATTTCAATGTAAAATACTATAATTCTTTTGTATACGGCAGTGTACTTTTATCAAAGTTTATTCGTTGGACACGATGCCTACCACGTAATTTACTTAATATTGTAGATGGTGTAATCCAAAATAATTCATATTACGCTCATCCAGAAAACATTTTATTAACAATGTTATTTGATGATAAAAAGTCATACATGATAGATTTATGGTTTCCGTACGGACCTTGTGAATTGTCTATAAGTATTTCGTTATTTTGATTTAACCACAAGCTGACAGGTTGTATTAATTATAATTAAGCTTAGCGCCAGCCAGCAAGTAGAAATAAACAAACAAGTATGACAAAACAAAATTTTATGATGAAGTTCATATAAGATAGACAATGTTATCAATTTCAAATAAACATTAAAAATAACATAAACGTACACAGTACTCATACTATTGAAAATGCTTAAGAACATGACCGAACTAATGAACTATGGGGGCCGCCTATACAATAAAATTTGTGGGGGCTCCCAAGTAAGTAGTAGTAAAACTTTCCGACATTGTACGTGACTGTAAGTAATTTCTAGTCAAATAAAGTTTATAAATTTTTACAATGGGCCGCGAGTTTCTTTAATAGATGAAGAGCTCGGTAGTTTAAGCCTTGTAATTGTGGCCTTGTGGAAACATTCTTACTAACATAATACTGACAGTCCCCTAAAATATTTGAATGCATTTTGACGACTTTTGTGATTCCAGTGAAAGAAAATATAAGTTTTAAATACGCTTGGCACCGCCCATTAAAAAAATGGGCGTGGTCTTTAATCAATCCCGCTCATTTTTACTAGAAATATTTCCGGCTGTAAGGAAAGTATCTATTCCCAATTTTTCTACGATATATGAATTTTTCTTCGAGTAATGGCTTCCGAAACAAACAAAATTGCTTAGTCAAAAAGTGACAGTGCTACGACAAATATTATTAATCATAAATCAAAACCCGTTAAACCTACGATAGAGAGATTGCCTTATTATAAAAAATGATTCGAAGAAAAATTTACGAATTCTGTCAAGGACCACGCCCCCTTTTATATACAAAATTTTTAAAAGGGCCGTGGACGAATAAATAATAAGCTATATCTTTGCAAAAAAGAGTCAATGGTCTTTCTTTTCCCAAATCGAATCATAACAAGAAAAATTATAAAATTAAAATTTTGGAAAATATCGCAATTTCGAAAAATGGGAATAAAACAAATATGTAGTTTCGGTCCCCCTACATTCAGAACACTCAGAGAAAAACGCCGTTCTAAAATCAGCACTACCGTACTTAATTCAAGCTTTTCATTTTCTTACTTTTTTGTTCTTGAAAAATGAACGACCTGTTCTTAAAATAACAAACTTATTCTTGAACTGACACCATTTTCTGAAAAGAGAATGGCTGGTCTTAAAATATGAACAAATGTCCTATTAATGAGCAGTTGTAATGGCCCAGCTGCTATGATGTTGCGGTGGCGATCGTCTGGCGCGAGTTCGATCACCGTCTAACTCTGAAGTTTCTTAAAAGAATTTTTGTATGCTCTTTTTTTTAACTCTTATTTTTCGTTCAGTTCCATTGACATATGCACAGGTAATTCTCAAACTTGTTACGAAATGTTTTAAGTATATATTCAGATTGCATCAATAAAAAGAAAAATTTCTCAATAAGAGAAATACATGAAAAAAATTCATATTATGCGTTTTTTTAATCTTTTGGATGTTAGGAATAGTTTTTTTGTTATTAATATTTTTTATTAATGATAAAAAAAAATATTAATAAAAAAATAAATAAATGAGTATTAATTGAAACAAGTAAGGACGGGACTTCATACCTTTCATGAATGGGGCTGAACAATAATCTTATCCCATTCGTAATCTCCAAATAATCGGATGTATAAGATAAGAAATATATAGTGAACAGATTTACATACCTAAGCGATTTTAAAATAAATATAAAATAAAAAATGGCAAAAACCCCCCTTATCTGAACGATCGGTTGTATGGGATATATATTATATATAGCTCCGATCGAAATGATTTTTACAGGAAATCTTCTATGATATATTAGAATATATATCACCAAGTTTCACGTTTTTATATTGGAAACCAAAGCAGAAATGGCCAAAAATCATTCTATCCGAACGATCGGTTGTATCGGATATATATTATATATAACTCCGATCGAAATTATTTTCTTCTGAAATCTTATATGATATATTAGAATAAATATCACTAAGTTTAACGTTTTTATATTGTAAATTAAGGGAGAAATTGCCAAAAATCTTTCTGTCTGAACGATCGGTTGTATGGGATATATACTATATATAGCTCCGACCAAAGTGATTTTTTCAGAAAATCTTCTATGATATATTAAAATATATATCACCGAGTTTCACATTTATACTTTCTAAATTGCGGCAGGAATGACCAAAATCGTCTTATCTGAACGATCGGTTCTATGGGAGATATATGTTATAGTGGTCCGATCCTACCGGATCCAACAAATGTCTAATATAATACAAAAATACATCCTTGTGCCAAATTTCATTAAGATATCTCAAAATTTTAGGGACTAGTTTGCGTTCAAACTGACAGACGGAGGGACGGACAGACAGACATGGCTATATCAACTCAGTTCGTCGCCCTGATCAATTCGGTATACTTAGTTGTGAATCTATCTTCTATATTTCTCAACGTTGCAAACATCGGACCAAAGTTAATATACCATTTCATGTTCATGAAAGGTATACAAATTACCTTCCCACTCCCACCAATGATCAAGCACAAACCGTTCTTGAATTGAGATCGAAAAATATTAAATCGACCACAAATCGTTCTCGAATCGTGAGAACGAAAAATCTTAAATGAAGACCAAGTAGTGCTTGAAATGAGCACGGAAGGTTCACACATCAATACCAAACTAGTCATAAAATACGAACGATGTGCTTGGAAAAACTGTTCTTAAAACAAGCCAACCGATCACGAGTTAAGAAAAAACGTACTTAACAGACTTTTGTCAACGAATGTTCTTAATTTTGAACTTGTTTTAGAACGATTTTTTCACTAAGTGTTTACAGACGGGCCTTTAGAGAGTTGCGTAAACTGCCTTATTGTTAAGTTCAAGATCTCGTTTTTTCTTTCACTCACAAACACACACTCGAACATGTGCCATGTATTCGTACATACAGCTGCGTGCACGAGAATAGTAACGGCAATTTTGAGCTAATTTCGTCAGTTAAATTTTATTTTATTTTCGATGGTTTTAGAAAAAACTTCAACGAATTTTGTAACTGAAACTATACAAACCAATCTCAAACACGTTTTCGAAAAAATCCGAAAATTAGATAAAATGTTTCAAAAAATTTATCAGTTATAAATTCATGGAATTTTTTTCTTAACTTACCGAAATAAAAAAAAAAGAATTAGTTGATGAAATTGGGTTAATATGGACACTGCTATTTTCGTGCTAGATCCTGTATGCATGTGAGTTTATATCTAGCTATAATCATCAAACATACTTAAGCGAAAAAATACCCATTTATAAGTATTTGGAGGCGATACACAATCATGCCAAATTTTAAAGATTCACTATAAACCCTTGCGAAATTACGTAAGCCCTTCCTTCTTAGTACAAAGCCCACGATATTAGACTTACAAAGTGGCGCATATCTCTGAAGAGAGAAGACTTAAGGCTCACGATGGGCATACTGACTGGACACTGCCTTCTGGCGTCACATGCTTATAAGTTAGGCCTCGTCAGTAACAGGAAGTATAGGAAGAAGCGGTTCAGCACGTGCTGTGTTCATGTCCTGCGCTCACCAGGTCAAGGCTCAAGCTAGGGACGGCACAGTTGCCAGATCTTGAGGCAGCAATTAAGCTGGGTCCTAGAAAACAGCTAGTATATTCCAAGAGGACGGAGTTATTCTATAACATATGTCCTGGCACCTGATTGGGTTTCTTCCGTTTGGTCGTCAAACAAATTCTGGTAACACTATGGGCACATTCAGTCTATGTGAGGTCTTTATTGACCGGCCAGTTCAACCTAACCTTCCTTCTTAGCCATTGATGTCACCCACATTTGCAACACCAAGAGAGGTCACGTTTTTATCCATCCCGCTTCCGAATGAGAGTGTCGAAATTAATACTTTCTTACTTCTGACGAGTATTTCTTTGTTTGTCTTCAAAGGTCGTGTTTAACCAAGGGGCAAATTATGTATAACGCAACTTGTCATTTTTTCTAGTGTGAACGAAAATTCCTATCATATAACAGCATTCATTCACTACAGTCAAGCTGGAAACCTGTTTGAAGTTTGTGAAAGTGAGTGACTGCGATGCAAATTGTCACACCCTAATCTGGCCCTAATAGCATACTTTCACTTAAAGCTCCCTCACATAAGCAGTTTTTCATATAGATGCGTTTTAATCAATCTTATGCATTATGAGTTGATTGCACATATTTTTATGGGAAACGGTAGATTGAGCGACACTGGCGCCATTTGACATGAAAAAGTAGCCAGCTTGCAAACTTTTGTTGCAAGCAAAACATAAGAAGAATAATTTTCCATTTGCTTTGGCTAAGGGTGCTGGCGCACTTTGCAAGTGAAATTATTTTTCCCACTCGATGGTAGCTTTTCCAAAATTTTTGGCAATTAAAAACTGCAATATAACAAATGAATGCGACACAAAATATGTTAGCAAGTATTCTTTTTGTATAGGGAGAATGGTTATAACAGTGCTTCGGAAAATTTTGTATGTGAATGGGAAAGGCGAAATAAACTTTAATTAACAAGTCTGAAGTTCCTTCCTATTTATAAACGCAACATCTTGGTTGATTATGGCGATGTTACTGGAATGCATAAGCTTATGTTAAAGGCATCTATATGAAAAATTTCATTGTCCCGCAGCCTTTAGAACTTTATTCGAGATTTAGGCATCTGAAGTGACTTAACGTTAAATATCACAAGTTTTATTATACAAAGTAAATATCGAAACACCAAAGATTTAAGTTAAATCTTCAATCTCTAGATGGAGATATGCTATAAGTAAGCACTTTTGATAGACATTGTGAAAAATTCTTAACAACTCCGTTACTATATTCGTTTTTCAGTTCTCCATATGTCGTTATCAGACATTAGTTGCGTTCCCATTAATCCTCATCCAGATACCGATAAAAATTTAACATGCGAATGCAAAAGCAACGCTGTAATCCTGGATCAGTTTCGCATCAACGTTCTGTTGATTTGTTTTTTGTGGAAAATTTTTGACAGCATACCTACCCTCTATACTTGGTAGCACTTACAGACATATGCACTAGGGCAGCCGATATTTAACAGATTTTTTCCCCTCGACAAGCTATAAATTGTTACCTCAACTCAAAAAACAAATTATTAAGGCCATAAATAATTACATTATATTCATTTTAAATCATGATAGAAAAGCTAAAAAATTTGTATTCGAAATATACAAGAACCACAACATAATGCGCATCTGCTTTTTGCACAAAGCTTCCGACAGAAATAAAAATTTTAAAATCAGCCTTGGGAAGATAGTTATTTAGATCAAAATGCTTCTTCGGGTATCTCTCCTATACGTGATTTAACTGCTGCCCCGTTTGTTAAGCACTAATACTCTAGCTGTTTTTTAAGTGCAAAGTCCCATACAATTTTATATGGAAAATATGTCGCATTTCTGGTATGGTTTAATGAACTTATAATGCTAGTTATTATTTTGATCATTATACCTTTCATGAAAATGAAATGGTATATTCATTTCGTCACGAAACCCAAAATTGTAAGTCCTTAAAGGAAAATATATATACTCACCATTAAGTATACCGAAATAATCAGGTTGAAGAGCTGAGTTGATTTAGCCATGTCCGTCTGTCCGTCTGTCTGTTTGTATGCAAACTAGTCCCTCAATTTTTGAGATATCTTGATAAAATTTTGTGAGCGGGTGTATTTGAGTGTCCGATTAGACATTTGTCGGAACCGGCCGGATCGGACCACTATAGCATATATCCTCCATACAATCGATTTTTCAGAAAAAGAGGATTTTTGTAATATCTTACTCAATTTAACATATTGAAGCTTCAAACTTCAACATATACTTTCGTATATTGCACATATTGTTGCCTGAAAAAATTGATGAGATCGGTCGTATATATAGTATATATCCCCCACAACCGATTGTTCAGATACATACACATACATACATATATAGCATATATTATTGTCTGAAAAAATCATACAGATCGGTGGTATATATGGTATATATATATTTTTTCGCAATTTTAGCCCCATTTTAACAGCTAGAAGCTTCAAATTTCACCGATGTGCTTACGTATATGACATATATTGTTGTCTGAAAAAATCATAGAGTTCGGTTGTATATATAGTATATATCTCATACAACCGATTATTCAGATAAGAAACTTTTCGCAATTTCTACCCCATTTTAACAGCTATAAGCTTCAATTTCACCGATTGCTTACGTATATAGTATATATTGTTGTGTCAAAAAATCATAGAGTTCGGTGATATATATAATATATATATGATGGTATATATAGTATATATATATATATTTTTTTTGCGATTTCGGCCCCATTTTAACAGTTAGAAGCTTCAAATTTCACCAAATGCTTACGTGTATAGCATATATGGATGTCTGAAAAATTCATTGAGATCGGTGGTATACATAGTATATATCTCATACAACCGATTGTTCAGATAAGAAACTTTGCGCAATTTCTGCCCCATCTTAACAGCGAGAAGCTTCAAAATTCACCAAATGCTTACGTATATAGCATATATTGTTGTCTGAAAAAATCATAGAGATCGGTGGTACATATATTATATACCCCATAAAACTGTATTGTTCTTTTTTACGGCTAGAAGCTTCAAAATTCATAAAATTTCATCAAATAGTTACGTTTACGTCATATATTGTTAAAATGCGTGATTCGTAGTCATAGTTTTTACACGCAGACCACAAAAAACCTGAAACTTTGCATCCTCACACAAAGTACCTACCTATTTGTTATTTTATATTTATCTTAAAAATCGTTTAGGTATGTAGATCTGTTCACTATATATTTCTTATCTTATACATCCGATTATTCGGAGATTACGAACGGGATAAGATTATTGTTCAGCCCCATTCATGAAAGGTATGAAGTCTTCGGCACAGCCGAAGACAGTCCCGTCCTTACTTGTTTTTTTTTTTTTAACTTTTCAAGTAAAATTTTATGGAGCGATTCGGGAAAAAAGTTTGAAAATAACAGGCATCATATTATGAGTATACATGAATTGAGTGTTGCCAACGCTCACAACTGATCCGGATAGTTCCAATCAGATTTGATTGTGATCCAGAGTTGGGTGCCTTATTGGAACGCCCTAATTGACTAGTCAGTTACAGCGCTGTAACTAATCGCCTATGTCTAAACTTATACATACCCATAAATAGCGGCAGCACGTAAAAAGTCGTTGCTTTTACATACAATGTACATTAGTAGTCCTTATAAATCAAATTACTGATTCTTCCGCCTCACCACTTCAAATAGTAATACCGAAGACAAAAATATCACACATAAATTTTGGTCCCAATTTTCACGATAGAGACTTAAACAATTAAAGTAAATTTTATATTTTCCTATATCTAAATCTCCCGGGATAAAAGGCTTTGAAGAGATTTACAAGGTATAATCAAAACAGCTGTCGCCTTGTCCGTCCTGAAGTCACGTTGTTTAAATTTTTCCAAATTATTAAATAAATAATAAATCGATATTATTAAAGTAGGTGACATCGTATCGTTTGAAAAAAGTGGTATTTCAAAATTTGTTTCAAATATCTCAGAATTCGGTTGAAGAAAGCCCTATCTCAGAAATGTTTTCATAAACACCACAGCCAATGTCAAAATGTATAAAATTTGAGCCAAATTAGAGCGTTTTTGGAACAAATTCTAAAATAGCGCGTTATTCAGACGTTTTCAGAGATAGGGCGTTTTCGAGACGGCAGCCGAAATAGGGTCATATTACCCTCAGCAGTCGATGTATAGTTTTTGGTTCTGAGTGGAACCGGTTAAGGCGTATCGCACAGTGGAAACTGCCTAAAATCGGTAATTTCATTTTTTAAGGACCACCCTAATATACATTGCTCAAAATAAAGTTTGGTTCGGTTCAACTCTCACTTCTCTCAGAATAGAATTCTCTATGAACAAACATTTGACTCGATTAACAATAACCGTAAATCATATTCAAATGATAATGTATACGAAAAGGGAGGTGAATAGATTAGCAAGCGTATAAAACACAGAAGCGTACAGAATATAATATCAGAACGTGAAAACCCGCGATCTTGTTCAAAACGTTTTATATAGTAAAAGATTAAGGTTTTTAAACTGGAAATATAAATTTTACAAAAATATACAATAAAAGCATACAAAAATGCGTTTGGGAGCAATTGTGCCAAATTTCAAAGCTGAGACCACCAAGGGACCAATTAGCTTCTACGATTGGCAGGGAAGCTCGTAAGTGGAACATAATTAAATATGCTTGCTGTGATTCGAAAATAAATTTTTGCTTATATGAGTGTATATTTGTATTTAAAAAAGTGTTTACGAACTCGAATACGTGGTTTGAAATAAATTGAAAATACTCGACTAATTACATAAAAAATTATAAAGTAAACACTGATTTAGTGCTGTAATATTACATTTGAAAGAATTAGAATGAATTATTATTTGAAAATGAGTGACGCTTATCTTCGAATTTTTTTAATTCCACCCATTTAAAATAATAAAATCAAAATGTTTAAACAATAAAACGGAAAAAACTTTATATTAACATAAATATAGCTGGCCAGTGGCCACGGTTGTGCAAGGCTTCGCCACGCTCCTCAATCAAGGGTGGGAAGTGGTAAGTCAAGCAGTTGCGGTAAAAGTTATCCACTATTCAAAGATGTACCGCTTTAAACTAGGTAGATAGCCGTACATCAGGAGCCTTATAACGCAACTCGGTTCGAAAGAAATTTCATTGGCATTAGAAAAAATATATGTGATTTTACAGATTTCGAATAGCATCCCTTTCGAGTTGATTTCGGAATAAGGCCCAGGGCTTCTTTCAAAAACGCTTTATCTCAACGTAAGTTCAATTTGTTTCCAGCTGTTTCCAGAAGATTTTAAGTAAAATCGAAGACTGGGCGTCCTTTAACCAAACTCTGAGAATATGCATATTTTAACCTATCTCTGAGATAGGCTTTTCATGAGAAAAAAAAGCAGAGGCCTATCTTTGTGCCCTCTATACTTAAGTAATTGGTCTCATTAAATGCAACGGTTCTGCTCTCATAGATGGGTGCCATTAAGAACACCATCTGAGCCAGAGTGACTTCATTTATTAATATTTATATGATTAGATCAAGTATACGTTAGGTTTTTATTTGCTGATCATTTGATCCTCTGCGGTATTACTTCATTGTGTGATGTCCAGTTGAGATATGGGAACTTAATGAAAGCTTGCTGCTGTAGGATTTAAAGCTGAAATATGTCAGCAATATTATGCAGCAATTGAATAGACTGTCTTAGAAAAAGACTGATCCCAACTCTTTTGGGTAATGCGTCATTATCCAGAGCTTTGTTGAACTTAAACCGGTATTTTGGCATGATTTCTTTGTTAAATTTGGATGAGGTAACGCAAGCTCTATATAAGATTAGGAATCTTTACTCCCTTTTCATCTAAAAATTAGTAGCAAGGCTTCATTTTAACTCTAAGAACGCTTTGAATATCAAATAGAAGCTGTTCACGGGATTTTGTGGTGATTATTTCTGTATAACAGTATCTCAATATCCTAGATCATATTAACTTTCTAACTAGTCCTCTTAGCCATGTATGATGATACGCCTTTACTTTTAACTTGTTTTTTACTCGCAATCAACTTGTCTCGGTATGTAAGAAACGTCTTTCCGCAGCAGCGGAAATCACGCTTACACATTTCGTTCTGTATAGCTGAGACGCGGCACCGCTTAGAAAAACTTTATCTAAATTTTTGATGTTGCTTTTCCCGGAACTTGAGCCCAGGGCCTTAGGTGTAGTGGGCGGAACACGCTACCATCACACCACGTCAGCCGCCATACGATACTCTTTATTGCGAGTATTCAACCAGGGAATTGAAATCTATTTGATAAAATTGTATTTATTGTGTGGGTTAGTTGAATCATTTGCGTGCTTAGGATGAGAATCAGAATGTGAATGAGAATGGGAATAGAAATTACAATCAGAACGAGAATGTGAGAGAGGACGTGTTGAACGGAGAGGGACCGAACTAAACATTGGCAAAGGAAGAGGGCAGGGTCGCAGAGAGCCGGGCTGGCCCCCTGGGACAGTTCGCGTTCACGGGCCCCCTAAAAAATAAACTCAATCTAGTAAAAAAAATAACAAAACATACATACATTTTTCAATTCACATTTTCAGTTTTATTTCATATAAAATAACATTTACTGGAGCACTTACATAAATGAAATGTTAGATTTCATTGTTTGATTGCTTCCATTAACTTTTTCTAAGTATGTACATTTTAAGAGCTTGAATCAGCCATGGAAAACCTTCCGTGATTTTTGATCTGCGTATGTGGAAATTACCGATTCAAAACTAATACTGCGAGCAAGGTTGGACTCCAACGCCAATGTTCCAAGGCTTGTCAAGCGATTTTGGCTCCTAGTAGAACGTAAATAATTTGTCACGCGAGACAATAGACTAAAAGAACGCTCCCCTTCAGCCACACTGACTGGAAGTGTGCAAAATATTCTTAATTCTATGCAGATGTTAGGAAATAATACTTCCATCTTCAAGTCATGAAATTTGTTCAGAAGTTGAAATGGTGGCAGCGAATCACATCCCAAATTTGCTAAGTGGATGGCTTTGAGATGAATGATTTCATCTATCGATCCGTAGAAATAACGATGCCATAAATCGTGCAGAATGCCGCTGTCTTTTCTCTGAGCTCTTCTTCCGTCAGATCCCGATACTTCTACAAAAAACTAAATTTAATCGCAATGTCATTTACGGCTTCGAAAGGTCTTGTCATGTTACCAATCAAGCAATCCAAAAGAACGTAAAAAACTTGCTGTTTGAATTGAGTTCCGGAATCAGACTCAGGTGATTCGCCAGGTAATTCATCGAACACGCGCTTTCTTATCTTCCTTCTTTTCTCTGCGAAGGTATTCACAACTCCCAGCCAGAACCTTACATTCTTGAAGTATGATCGACCATTGATCCCTGAACTTCTTCAACTCATCAATGACCTTTGTAAGCTTATCCACGGCATACTCATATGTTTGCACAAATTTGCGCTTCGAAAAAGAAGTCAAGTGTACTAATTTTTCCAAATTAACGCTCTAGTTTATTATCAGCCTGTATTTACAGATGTCGCTGGCTTTTTATAAAAATGAAAAGCAATACGACCAAACCGATAGGGGCATAGTTATAGTCGAAATAAAATGTGATTTTAAGTTAGTTGAAGCATTTTTTACAGATAGCGCTTACAAAATTGTGTCAAAAACGTTTATCTAACTTAAAATCACATTTTATTTCGACTATGGCTGCCCCAGAGTATTTGATTGGATGCTTATGATTTTAGTTTAGTGATTTTCAATTTTAAAACAATTTTTTGTAGCAACAAAATATGTATGTATCTATGAAATCCTAGTTAGAGTACTGTCAATACTGCTTTGCCTTAGGTTAGGTTAGGTTAGAGTGGCTGCCTCCGCTGTCCGAGCGGAGACTCACGTAGGCCGTTGTGGCCCGTTGTGCTACCACGCAGGGGGCCCCTATTTCCTATTACCCTACTTTCGAAGAAGAGGAGAGTTTAGACCCCAGGGAGGCCAAACCAGCGCCTTTGCCTAATGAAACGCAAGATATCGTTTGGGTTTATAGATTCAAGCTCCGCAAGGCACCCAAAAAAGTGTCTGTGGAGGCATTGGTACCTGGTTTTTGACAGTGCGGGACAGTGGCACAGATAGTGCTCAACGCTTTCTATCTCCTCCTCGTCCCTGCAGCTGCGGCAGAAGTCATTTGTCTGCAGGCCCATATAGGCACCGTGAGTGCCCATGAGACAGTGACCTGTAAGAAGGCCCACTAGTGGGCTTATAGAGATACGGTTTAATAATATCACCGATCGCGATCTCTTTTCATCCAGCTTAGGCCAGATTTGCTTGGATATACTACATGTAGGTTCCCTCGCCCATCTGGCGTTTGCCTGATCCGTGAAAAGAGATCGCAGGTGGTATTTGCAAGTGTTTAGAGGAGGGCTGGCCCAATCAGCGGAGGTTGTTGTTTGCAAGTTGGTGCCTTCCCTAGCTAGCTCATCCGCAGCGCAGTTTCCTGAGATGTCACAGTGGCCAGGAACCCATATTATGCTTAGGTTGCAATTTTCAGCTAGTTTGTTGAGGGTTTCTCTGCACTTCAATGCCACTAGTGACGAGGTGTTACTGCATTGCAGGGATTTTATGGCAGCTTGGCTGTCAGAGAAAATTGAAATAGAATTGGTTACCTGTAGGTTAGCCAGATAGCGGGCTGCTTCCCAGATAGCTATGAGTTCAGCCTGAAAAACACTGCAGTGATCAGGTAGGCGAAAGCTCTCGCTTAGATTGAGCTTCTCCGAGAATATCCCGCTGCCGACTCTGTTGTTTAGTTTAGAGCCATCTGTAAAAACTTAGATTTCGTGTGATCTCGGCCCTACGCCGTTTGCCCACTCGTTCCTCTCTGGGATTCTTGTGGAAAATTTGTTGTCCCAGCAAGGAGGCGATGTTGTATGGTCCAATTTCAAGAAGGTTTCAGGGACTTGCTTCAGGATCCGGGTGTGACCAAACCTGCAATCCCTCCATGGTTCGATAGCGTTGAGCCTCGCCGCATTGCAGGAGGCACAGTATCTGCCATATAGATCAGTTGGGAGAAGGAATAATATGGTTTCAAGAGCTTTGGTGGGAGTGGAGGGAAGGGCACCGCTGGTGAGCATTGCCGCCATCCTCTGTACTCTCGTTACTTTACTCCTGTTAGATTCGATATCGAGTGCCGTCCACCATACGGTGACGGCGTAGAAGAGTATGGGTCTCACCCCTACCGTATAGATCCAATGGACTATGCGTGGCTGGAGACCCCACCTTTTTCCGATTGCCGACTTACAAGCGTAGAGAGCCATTGCTGCTTTGCCTTGCCGGGCCCCCAAAAACCTCCCGGGCCCCAAGGCAATTGACCTGGCTACCCCCCCCCCCCCCCCTCTCCACGGCCCTGAGCGAGGGCCACGGTAAAGGTGACGGAAGATGGTGTAAGAGTTATAGGAGTAGACGTAGAGATAGAAACGAATGCGTTGGAGACGAAGGCGGACAGTGAAAAATAAGATGTAGAATGATTGATAGTATAAGGGTAGAGTAGAGAAAGAAATACAGGTGGTATTTGGGCAAAATGGGTATGACTATGGTTTCGGGGTCGTTACTGCGCTGTTACCAGGAACGATGCCGAAATGAATGGTTTCATACTTATTGACTCACCCTCATATAAAATTTATATTTACAACACCCTTCTGTTTATGGTATGACATATATCAAATTTCAAATCATACATTCATTAAAACAGTAAACAATGCCTTTTATGCATTTGTGAGCAATAAAAATTGTTAATATCGAAACTTAAGCAGCGCATATTAATTTGAAAATGCAATACAAATGCAATACATAGGAACATATTTGCACTCAAGGTGTAAATAAATATAAATAAGTACTTGTTTGTTTACAAGTCAACATACAGCAACGAACAGAATAATAGCACTACACTTATTTTTTGAAATTTTGTAAGTTAATTTCTTTTTTTTATTTTCGATATTTTAAGAAAATACTTCGGTAAATATTGTCATTGAAACAATGCAAGCTAATCTCGAGAACCATTTAGATAATTCGAAAAAATTTACGAAATTTCAAACTTTTTATTAGGAGTATTCTGAGTTTTATGAGTGTGTAATTTTGTAGCCCCCAACAATTTTAGTATAAAAAGGTAAAGGTTAAAGGTCGCTAAAAATTCATATTGATTTGTGAAATTTTTTTCCGTAGGTCGTTTTATATTTTCTTTCACATAAAAGGCGCTTGCTTAGCTTTGTTTTTTAAAAGGAAGAAAATCTGAAATACTCTTCCGAAAAAGAACTTTCAAAATCAATGCGAATTTCGAGAGACCTATACCATATAATTTGTTGGATTAAATTTATTGGGATAAAAAACTACAAAGTCAATTCCAAAATTTTCATGAATTTTCGAATTCATAGAAGAAAATATTAATCTAATTGACAAAATTGATAAAAATGATCTGTTATTTTTCTGCTCGTTGCTGTAAGTGCATATGAGATAGCTGCCTTATAACCCTTTAATTTAACAACATCCTTTTCTAAAGATATTCTTATCTCTTATCAAATATTTTTTTAGCTGGGTTATGCTATTCTCACATCCATCCGACTTTACACCCGTCTGCACAACTGAACTGGGCCGTATCGCTGTTCATCAGCCAGAGTTTGCAAAACGTAATGTAAAGTGTTTGGCTCACTCAGTGGATGAACTGAAGTCGCATGTTGACTGGGTGAACGATATCAAATCGTATTGTTTGGATATTCCCGGTGAATTCCCTTATCCCATCATTGCTGATCCACATCGTGATTTAGCTGTGCTCTTTGGTATGTTGGATGAGGAGCAAAAGAAGGATCCAGAGATTGGCAAAACTATACGCGCGCTATATATCATCGATCCCGACCACAAAGTGCGCCTATCAATGTTCTATCCGATGTCGACGGGCAGAAATGTTGAGTGAGTTGATGCGTAATTTAAATATTTAGTTTAGTTTTATGTTAACTGTATGTGAATTTTTCTATTTGTTATTCCAGTGAGATTCTACGTTGCATTGACTCTTTGCAATTGACTGACAAGCTGAAGGTTGTGGCCACACCTGCTAATTGGACGGTGAGTAGCCTTTACGTTTTATCTACTAATTTTTTATAAATTTCTGTTTAGTTTTCTTTTCAATTTGCTAAATTTCTTTAAAACAGATAACTTTTAAGGAACACTTTATTTAGGTTTTTAAATAATCCTCTTGTATTCTTTTTTCTACTTGCAGCCTGGTACCAAAGTAATGATTTTACCCACTGTAACTGACGAGGAAGCAAATAAACTGTTCCCGAAAGGTTATGATAAAGTTACTATGCCTTCCGGTGTTAATTATGTTAGAACCACAGAAAATTACTAAATAAGTTTTCTAATAATTTTACTCACATCACACCAAAACAGGATAATAATCAAAATTTTAAAAATTAAATTTACAATTCTACTCTTATTAGGTTGAGTTGGTGCCCTTTTTAAATTGTATTATGTGCTAATCATTTTAAAAATGATTTTGTGCTTGATTTTTGGATTTCTGTTACCGTTAAGTTGAAAATGTATAACAAAAAATAAATTTTGCAATTCAAATGTTGGTTGACTTTTAATGTAAAAACCTGTGCCATTTTTGAAGAAAAGCTCAGACATTCTTCAGTCTCTATTTAGGGGTCAGTTTGAAATATTTTTAAAATTGCATGGAATTAGTTCGGGGCTTATTCGGATTAACCTTGGTAAAGTTATGTTAACAACTCGGGACAATTTCGGTATTGGTTTCTTATAAGTAGAAATTATTTTCGTGCACCGTTGAGAAAGTTGTTATATATACGATTTCCGGACTAATTTCTTGATTAAAAAATAAATAAATCTTAGGCCGAGCTTCTCTTCCAATATTCGTCGTGCTCCTTTTTTTATTTTTCTTACCAACTGGCGGAATGGAACCTATTTGTTTTATGCCGACTCCGAACGGCGTTTTCACTGAGAGCTTTTCATATCAGAAATACACTCAGACTGCTTGCCAAACACTTCCGAGGGGCGACCCGGTTCTAATTGAAAAACCTTGTTTCTAAAATTTTGATGTTGCTTTGCCCAGGGCGTGAACCCAAGATCATCGGTGTGGTAGGCGGAGCACGCTACCATCACACCATGGCGGTCGCCAACATTTTCTTGATTATTTGTGGTTATTTTCATTTTTTGTGGGAACTGTTTGTGGGTATTATTCGGAAGTATTTTGAGATCAATTCAGTTTATTTCGGAATTGTGTTCGTGATCTGTTGTGATTGTTTTCAGATTATTTTCTAGTTTATTTGAGGACGATTTGTAGTTATTTGAGATGACTTCAAACTATGTTCGAACTATTTTAAAATTATATCGGCGCACTTTCAGAACCTTTTCAAGCCATTACTGAGATTCACTAGGTAGCTGCATGGAATTCCGCCCCTGTCTCTCTCTCTCTCTCAATCTCCTCCTCTCTCTATCTCTCTCTGTGTCACTCTTTCTTCCTCTCTCCGTCTCTGATCCCTGTATCTCCTCCGTATTTCTCTTGTCCACTCCTACTTAATTCCTCTCAGTCAACCTCCCTCTATATTCTTTATCTCCTTCCCTTCTCTAGGTGTTTCTCCTTCTATCTTCCCCTCGCTTTTTCTCAATTGTTTCTCCATTTTCTATTCCCACTTTCTCTCCCCCCCCGCCCCCTCTCCCTATTTTTCTTCGTCTCACCCTTCTCTTTCTCACCGCTTCCAATTCCCACTCCTATCTCTAATTTTCCATTCCTCTTTTTCTGCCAATGACTTTTACTCTCACTCTTCTTCTTAATCACCAACCCTTGTTAAAACCAGTATAGACATATCCTATTTGATACCTAAATTGTGAAAACATTTCCACATATTTGAAGGGCTGTCTAAATAATAAATTTCAAACAAATCGCATCATCCTGGTCCAATTTCTGAAAGGATAGGGTCCCAAATAATAATATATAAAATATAGACTAAATTTCGTGCAAATGGCACCATAATAGAAACAGTTCGGCCCTTTTTCTCAAATATGAAGCTTTATAAAGAGGTTTCCCTGTATAGAATATAAAGCAAATCGCACCACAAACTAGAATTTTTGGAATAGATCGGTCCATGGTCAACTTTCCAGAAAGAGAAGTTTCTCAAATAATAAATCGGTCAAATTCATAAATAAAATTTTTTAGAAAAGGCAACTGATCCACTTCTCGCAATGAAAGTTTCGCAAATATTAATTTGGCACCTCATTTCAAGCAATTCATACATTTTTTGGAATAGATCGGTTCTTGGTCTCCGGGAAGGATAGGAAAGAAAACGGACCCAATTACGAATCTAAAGCATCCTCGAGTCAGCATGAATAAACACATAAAATTGTATCAAAATCGGTCTAGCAGTTAGAAGGAGTTCAGTCACAAACACATTTACAAAAGAAATACATATCATATATATAATACATATATATCAAGATATATTTTTCTCTCTTTATTCCAATGTCGCTCACTTTCCAGATTCTATATTTTTTGGTCTCTTACCCTACTTTAAAAAGTTTTAGTCTACACTAAAAACCATATCATCATATTATTTAACTGATCCCAATGCACCGGAGCTTCCGATTCCAATAAAGAAAAATTTGCAGGTTCGATCCCGTTTCCTGTAGACTCTCATCCGTTACATCCCTAGTCTCAAATCACAAGGTTATAAATACGTACAGCAGCTATGCAGAGCAAATAAATCTAATCTACAGAAAGACCACACCCGCAAAAGGCATAAACACTTGATTTTCTCTTATCGCCACATATTCTCTGGAACTTTTGTATTATCACTTTTTATAAAAAGCTTAAAAACCTTGGACGTTAATCAAGCGAGCAAACTGAGTTAAAAAAATGTATCAAGTAAGTATATCACTTTCAATTTTTTTTCCCGCTAGAACTACAATAACAACAACAATGTAGCATAGATATCGTGCTGCAATCAAATTAAAAATTTTGAAACACTTTTCATCAATTTATAAGCGTTCACCCGACCTGTAAATTGTCGAGGAATTAAACTACAGTAATAAATATATATAATATTAGAAAATTAATCAATTCAATTTAAGTTTTTCTTAATTGAGTAATGAAGCTTCATTTAATAGTAACTTTGCTGAGTGCAGACAGCGGCATTGATGAGAAATGCTTTGTATATTACAGCAGAGAAAAGAAAAATAGCAGTGGCAATTTTAATCCAATGTCGGCAATTTAGTTTTTTTTTTTATTTCTTTAATAATTTGTGAAAAATTTAAACAACGGGACATCAGGACGGATAAGGCGACAGCTGTTTCGACTATACCTTGTAAATCTCTTCAAAGCCTTTTTCTCCCGGGAGTGGGATTTAAACCCGCACCCCCTACAATGGTTTAAGTGTTACAAACGCATTCATCCACGTCCTAGTTGTTGTAACTTTATCCCAATTACCTTCCTTGCTTATTTTATTCTTTTTCACAGTACATACTTTGTATGTAATCATGTTTTAAAGTTATGCTTGTTGGTAAGGCGGTTTCAAAGAAACTGATATTGTTTTTGCTTTTGTTCTATTTATAGCACTACAAAGAATTAACCAATGTTGTATATTTGTATGAATTAAGCGGGGATTGCCCTTATTGCTTTTAAATGTACGAAAACATTTATTTGAAGCAATTTTTATTAGTTTTTTTTCAATATTTTAAGAAATCAATTTTATAAATTTTGTAACTGGAACAATGCAAACCAATCTCAAAAAACGTTTCGAAAATTTGAGAAAATTTTACGAATATTTCGGGTTCTTTACTTGCGAGTTCTCTGAATTTGTATGAGTATGCAGTTTTGTGGAGGGTGGAGCCGTGTGTAGAAGTCCACGAAAGTGGGGAAAGCTTCTGACCGCAATACACCTGGGAATGGCCAGAGCGATTATTTTGCATGCGGTTCAAGCAGCTCACTACTGCCGGTCGCTTGCGGCCAAGTATCCTCTGGGTAGCCGCTAAACATCCGTTTAGCTGTGAGCTAATGTGAGAAGGCGACAACCTGGCTAGGCCACTCTGACATAATCGGTTTAAGGGCTAGCCGGTGGAGATCTCATCGACAGCATCTGTACACCTATAGGTGCGGCTGCAACCGGGCGTCTTTCTTGGAGCAAGCGGCTCGCTATATAAACGTGCAAGTAATATTTTCACCCCCGCTGAGCGGGTTGTGCGCTGGGTTTGGGACCCGCCACGTAAAACCATACTCCAATGAAATATAACAACAAGCCTCGGATAAATACACTCTCGACGACGACCATGGCAAACGTTTGAAGGACAATGAATTTCGGCCATAACCGTTTAGACGGTTAAGCGCCAATTAAGTAAGTATGCAGTTTTGTAGACTGATCACCCTTTATACTTACCCTGAGTAGGCTGAAACATTACCCACATATTTTTAGTTTCGAATAATTAGGATAACTCCTCAAACTTGCAAATGCCTCGTAACCATAGAAACCATGTAAAGAAAGGGCTTTGCGAGGCATTTGCGAGTTTCAACGGATTACCTTTTTGTTTTTACTTTAAAAAGAAAAATATTTATTTTTTTTATTTTAATTTTTTAAAAATATTTTTATTTTTCATTATTTACGTGTTAATAAAACTCATGTACATATGTACATACTGATTCGTTTGTAAATATGTACTTAAAATAACTCTAAAGAAATTGTATTCTTATATTTATCTACTAAATACTCAAATAATTGTTTATTATCTATTCATATGTTTATAATTCACAATCCAAAAGTTGTATAAGTGTGCATTTGACAACAATATTTTTACTGTTACATCGATAATACAAATAGCAACATAGCTCCACACAACAAGAGTTTACATTTCGTTATCTAATAAACTTAAGCCCTGTATGCTGATCAATGACGAGAAGTGCTGCGCAAAGAAACTTATTATAATAAAATTTGGTACTACGCTAAACACTTGTTTCGTGCTTACCATGCACACCAGACTGGGTTGGTCCCCATACAAAAAAAAAGTTGCTAATATCCGCCCCTAAATTTAAAGATTATGTTGAGAGGGTTTCGGAAGAATTTTTTTTTTTTTTTTTTTTTTTTTATCCTTCGAAATACAGCCGAATAGGTTTTTTCGGTTTAACTTGGTTGGGGGGTACAACTTTGTTAGCTGACCTAATCATGTGAAAATGATTTCATAGCTTAAAAGGACATTCAACGCAAATGTGAAGCTTCTCAAGGCGAAAATAATGACATATCAATTTTAAAAATTGGACGTCAAATAAGCCAGTTACAACGAAAAAACGTTTTCGGCTGTATTTCGAAGGATCAAAAAAAATAAAACAAAAATTTTTCCGAAACCCTCTCAACATAATCTTTAAATTTAGGGGCGGACATTAGCAACTTTTTTTTCGACCCAGTCTAATGCACACCATGTAGGCTGCTGCAAGTGCTGTTTGCACTAAATTTCACTGCACAGTACAGGAAGGTACAGGAAGACTTAATCCCTCTTGGTGTTTCCAACTAGCAACCATTACTTAGATGCTGGGATGACTGTCGTAATTTGCTAAACAGTGGCCAAAATCGCTTAGAGCAAATTTTGAAAAAAAATTACAGTATGGTTTGTCTTTATGCTGATCAGCATATAGGACTTTAATGCTAACAATAACTATTTTAAGCTTAAATTATTTTATTTTGTATTTAGACTAATATATATACTTAGCTAATTTATTATTTTCGATTGTTTTTTGCGAACACTATTTGGAAGCTATAGAAAAACTAAAGCACAAAATTATAAAGCATTTTCAGGTCACAAGAAACTTTTTTCACGTCAAACTAAACTTTTCTCAAATAAACTGAAACTCTTTTTAAATCAAATGAAACTATTTTCAAATCAAATGAATAAACTATTAAATTAAACTTTTTCAGATCAAATACAACTTTTCCCAAATCAAATCAACCTTTTTTTTTTCAAATCAAATGAAACCTTTTCCAATTCAAATGAAAATTTTTTGGTTTCGTATTAACCTTTTTTCAAATAAAATAAAACTTCCCTTAAAGCAAATAAAGCGTTTTGCAACCCAAATGAAACAATTAATTTTGAAGTTTATTTAAATAAAACTTACCTTTTTGGAAACTTTTCTCAAATGAAATAAAACTCCTCTCAAATCAAATGAAACGTTTTTCTAGCCAAATGAAGCTTCTTATAAACCAAAAGATATTTTTTCTCAAATCAAGTGAAACTTTTTCAAATCAACTGAAACTTTTTTCTCAAGTCAAATGACTTAATAAAATAAAAAATTTTTTAAATCAAATAAACTTTTTTCAAATTAACAAAGTTTAATTTACATAAAAACCAAAATTCATTTGACTTTAAAGTTTCATTTGTTTTGAAAAAAGTTTCATTTAAATTAAGAAAAGTTTCATTAGATTTGAAAATAGAATCATTTAATTTAAAAAAAAAGTTTCATTTGATTCGAAAAAATTTCATTTGATTGAAAATAATTTCATTCGATTCGAAAAAAGGTTCACTTTTAAGTTTTCACTTAAACATTTCTTTGAATTAAAAAAATTTTGCATTAGACTTGAAAAACGTTTCCCTTTTTTTTTTTTTTTGAAAAATTTTTATTTCACTTGAAAAAAATAGTATTTGATTTGACAAAAGTTTCATTTGGATTAAAAAATGTTTCATTAGATTGGAATAAAATTTCATTTGAGTTAAAAAAAAGTTTCAATAGATTTGAAAATCTAATTTAAAAAAAAAATTCATTTTACTTGAAAATAGTTTCTTTCATTTGATTCAAAAAAAGTTTCACTTGATTTAAAAGTTTTCTTTGGTTTGAAAAAAGTTTCATTTGATTCGAAAAATGTTTCGCTTGACTTGAAAGAACTTTCATTGCATTCGAAAGAGTTTCTTTTGACATGAAAATAGTTTCATTTTGATTCGAAAAAGGCACATTTTGTTTGAAAAGTAAAAGTTTCATTAGATTTAAAAAAGTTTCATTTGACTTGAAATCAGTTTCATTTGGCATGAAAAAGTTTCATTTGACCAGAAACTATTAATAATATTTATTCAAAAATATATATGTACAGCAATAACTAGCTAGCAAATCTAAAATGTTAAAAAAAAAATATTTGCTATTTACTAAATAAATTGTGTTTGTTGTGTGACCTGGATTCACGAAAGGGACCTATTGTGCGAAAACAAGTTTTCGAGAAAAACGCATTTAAAGTTTTTGTTTGGCTTGACTCTGTGTAGCGGCCGGCAGTTGTGAACGAATTTTAAAATTTAAGTAACTTCCCGATAAGGTACAAGCTTGAAACATGGAATATAGTTCAGAACCCAATGACAATGCAATAAAAAGAAAAAAAAATATCCGATAGGAGGCCCATGGATCGAAATATTTCAAAAAATCTTTTTGTGGTCCGAGTTGGCTTTAAATGAGATTTGTGCGTTCAATTTCCTATAAGAACCACTCAAAAAGTGAACAACGGTATTTTCGCACAATAGGTCCCTTTCATGATTCCAGGTCACATTTGCCCCAAGGTGATTCCTGGTACAACGGGTAAAAGAACTCTCATAATTAGTGCATGTGGTCTTGTAGCCAATTTATCACCATTAAATTTCATAAAAATTGCGTTTGAGTATGCTAAACTCTTTAGAAATTGCGGTTTCGGTTTATAAGGACCTCCTTTGGGCAATCAGTTGACAAACGTGTATGTTTTGTCAACATGTTCTGAGCAAACGTACGGACACTTACGAATGCTATATTCCCTTGCTTGGTATACTTCGATCAATGTTTCTTCCACCAGAGCAATTTTCGGGAGCTCGAAAAACTTATTAAAAACCTTCTTTCCTAGGCTGATATTTCGTATTAAAATATTTCCAACCCATGCGGCTCATTTTTTTCCTTTTCATTTAAAATAACTATGAAAGTAATTTTGTCATATCCGTTATTATGAAATCCATCAAAATTAGAAAAATTCGTACCACATTTCAATCTGGTAACTTGTTTTTGGTGAAATTGCCATCGTCCCCGCAAAAGTCAAGTGGCTAACGTCACACTAAATGGAACTACCTCCATTTTTTATATCATGTATTGAACTGCATTTTTGAGCTTCATTTTTAAATTAATCCGATCCAAATGAATTATTCCAAAACGAAATTTTTGATAAATTTTTTGTTGCATAAAGTTTATGCGTCGTTGTTTAACTTCTCTAAAGAATTCCTTATAATGTCAAAGGTTATTTTCCAGTTTTGTAGATTCTCTGTTTTTATGCGTTCTTCGTATTTAAATGGCTTTAACTGGTGACGTGCGCAACACCTAAACGAGCCGCCCCTTCTGCTCTACAACAATCTTCAATCGACGAACTACGCAATTTACCTTGAAGACACGAGTGCTGCGCCTGCGCAATAAAAAACTTTTGGTGGTTTGATTTGGTTAAAGTTGCAGACATTGGTGCTTTATCGGTAACCGTATTGGTAACCTTATAACAGCTGATTCGACCAACCTTATGGGATTCAATGCAATCGATTATTGGTGCCGCTAAGGTCGTAACCGTATCGTAGCCAACCAATTGTTTTTTGGTTTGCCGTCGTAACGATAAAGAGCTGATTACGTTAGGGATAAATTTTTTTTTTTACTGCTGCTGCTCGCGCACGCGTTATACACGTTCACTTTTTGCTGAATCACTTCCGTTTTGCAAGCGCCCTTAGTAGAAATGTTTCGTACATCCAACGTCTACACACGGCTCCTGCCAGGATCGCCAAATGAAGCTCAATATATAGAATATTCTCAGAGAAGCTCAATCTAAGCGAGAGCTTACGCTAATCCGACCATTGCAGTGTTTTTCAGGCTGAACTTATAGCTGGGAAGCAGCCCTCTATCTTGCTAACCTGCATGTGACCAATTCTATTTCAATTTTCTCGGACAGCCAAGCGGCCATAAAATCCCAGCAATGCAGTAACACCTCGTCACTAGTGGCCTTCTTACAGGTCACTGTCTCATGGGCACTCATGGTGCCTATATGGGCCTCAAGATAAATGACTTCTGCCGCAGCTGTAGGGACGAGGAGATATAAAGCGTAGAGCACTATCTGTGCCACTGTCCCGCACTGTCAAAAACCAGGTAACGATGCGTCCACACACTCCTTTGGGGGTCTTGCGGAGCTTGAATTTGCACCCACAAACGACATCTTGCGTTTCATCAGGCAAACGCACTGGTTTAGCCTCACTGGGGTCTAAAGATGCTTCGGCGGTAGGGAAATAGGAAATAGGGGCCCCCGCGTGGTAGCACAACGGGCTACAACGGCCTACGTGAGTCTCCGCTTGGACAGCGGAGGCAGCCACTTCAACCTAACGTAACTTAAGCTCAATATATGTTATTAAAAACGAAGCTCAAAAATGTAGTTCAATATATGTATGTTATTACTTTTTTGAATGAAAATATTTTTTATATTCAATTTTAATTTTTAAAAATTTGATTTAACAAACAAAACTATTAAATTATTTTTATATACATGTATTTCAGCAAGTTTAAATTCAACAAGTTTATGAACACTACAATGGCAATCTTTCAGATAGCTTCATTCGGTATTTTCAATTTCACCAATACAGAGTGACTGGCCCCCGGTTAATCGATAATTGTGAATATTTTTAGAACAAATCGGAAAAATCCATTGTGAATACATGAAAACTAAACAAACAGCTGACTTGTGTTTACACTTTTTCGTCTGACTTAACAGAGACGCAAAGCTTCAGTTAGAATGGTGAAAACGAAAATTTCGTCAACTTATAGATAAATTACTAACTGAATAACTGAAAATTATGAAAACGGCCCTTAATGCGTATTAGTGCTTTAAAGCAGCGCAGCGTTACCCAGCGCTAGCATATAGTGCAAGTACAAATTATAACAAATAAGCTGTTTCTTGCACATACATACATATATTTGTGCTTGCTAATTAAACTAATTAATAACTAACTATGTAAGTGTTAAAATATGACACAACTCAAAAGTATTCATAGATAAGTATCTATGAACCTACCCTACATACACACTAGGGTGCGCCCTTTCTTTCGAACATTGCTGTACAAAGCAAGGTCAGATGATAAAAATGGACTCCGCTGAAAAAAAAAGTTTAAGGGATAAAGGTACAACGTGCCGGTAAAGTCCAAAATATCCACAAGAATCTTTTGATCGCATTTGATATTGCTATCCATCCAGATGGTTGCACAGCGGTTGTTGTTTGATATTCCTCTATTATTTGCATTTTCCATTTATATACTAACTCAAGGAGTATAAAATGCTTTAGTTTCAAATAAGGCACACCCTAATATGCACACACTTAAGTGAGCTAAATTCCTACAAATAAAATACAAAGCTACTTATTGACTAAACCAAACAAAGCGAATGTGTTTTTGTTTTTTTTTTTTTTTTTGTTCTTTCAATAAAGAATAATTGCAAAAACATGCCCATTAAATATTTCAACCATTATACATTCCACTTGAGCACAACCTCACTCTCACTCAACATTCAAATACTTAATTTTTCATAAGCGTTTTTGCTAATCATTCTCCGCCCCCCGAATCACACTTGCATAGTCAACATTTCGGTGTATTACTAACCGCACTGCCCGTCTCCAAATGTTGCATTAACAGTTGTTGTAGGCTCGATCGCAGTGCGCGCTCTTCATTCATTTGTAATTTCATTTGTGACATTTCTTGTTGCATTTGCCTTATGGCGGTCCATAATTGACGTAGGGTCGGTGTCATATCTTCATTCTCCAAACCTATACTCAAGTTTTTGCGATTTTTGTTTGTTTGTTTGGACAAATTGGTTTTGTAGTTGAGTTGTGGGTGGTGGATGGTTGTAGTGATGATGTTGGTTGTGGTGTTCGATGTGATAAATGAAAAGAAAAGAAAAACATAGAAAATTGCCGTATGGTGCTTACTAGCTGTGATTTAACTATGTATTTATTGATATAATTATTACTTATAAGTTATTTCATTGCTACTAACTTGTTTGGACAAAATAATTAAATATTTAAGTAAGCTAAAAGACCAAACAAAATCTAAATAATAATACTAAGTGGGAAAACGGAAATTTGAGCTTTGCCTTCTCATTTCTGGACCGTAAAACTCCCTCAAAGCAAAATGTAAAGTATAGATTTAGTCCAACAGGAAAATTTTAACAAGTGTTTGAAGGGATTTGATCCCAATTTTAAATTAAAGAAATCTAAGCTTTCAACGAATACAGAATAAAATGACTTTACAAGCCTTGCTTTGCATAAACAACTATTTTTCCTTATTTGGATGTAAAAATTTGCTTCCTTCGAAGGAGGCTTTATACTGTGGCGAATATTAGCATTTCGATACATCACTATGCTGCTAGTAAATAAATGCACAACAACATTAAAGCAAGCAGCCACACATACATGTCTTCAGCAAGTAAGAGCGAGGAAGAGTAACGTTCACACATCATGTGATCATTAGCTAAGAGCGAAGATGGCATTACTCACACAAAAACATGTATATATGTAGCTAAATAACCATCTATGACATAACCCTGCAAAAAATGCGATTGTGTCGCAAAGGAGTATGCGACTACTGCCAGTTTTGATCTCTTTGTATGCGATGAAATGTTCCGTTTTGTTTGAGCATGTCCTATAAAGAGACTTATTGTACCCATTTATAGCCGAAGGTGAACGACAAGCCCAATCCCCTTTGTACCCATATGGGAACGAATGTAGACTTAATTTGAAAATTTGTTTCGAGAACTTTTTCAAAAAAAAAAACTCGAAAAGATTTTGAAAAATTTAATGCAACAAAACTCCAAAGAAATTGAAAACGAAATTGAATTGATTTGATTTAAGTAAAAAAATAAATAACTGTAAGGCGCAATAATCTCCAAAGAGATTTTAGACCGAGCTTCTCTGCTAATTTGCGTCGTGCTCCTTTTAATTTTTCATACAAATTGGCGGGACGGGAGACTCCGAACGGCATCTGCAACGCAGATGAGTTTTCACTGAGATTTTTATGGCAGAAATACACAAGGAGTACTTGCCCATGGAGTACGCTTCTACACTAAAAAATAAAGAAATAAACATATATATAAAAATTTAAAAAAAAAATATTTAAAAAAAAAATCTAAGAATAGGGAGAACAAAAACAAAATAAAAGAATTTCAAAACCCCAAATACTAAAAACAAGAACAAACAAAAAGTTTGTAAAAAAATCTTTAAATTTTTCAAATTTTGCGAAACATCTGTCCGGTCTGTTATAGCGTTGTTTTAAATTATTCCAAAATATTTAATAAATGAAAATTAGAAATTGCTTTAAAAATGTTTTCATACAACAACAGGAATAAAGTCAAAACATTTTGTTGTTATGTAATATTAAAAACAGAAAATCTAAACAAAAAAAATTAAATATACAAAACAAAATAGAAAAAAAACATTACGAAAAAAATTAAAAAATAGCAGAATAAATTTATAAAGGTAAATAATAAAAAATGTAAAGCAAATCCCACAAAAATATAATATAATGATAAATAACTAAAAAAAAAAAAAATTAATAAAATTGAACAAAAAAAAAATAAAGACATAAAAAAAACATGCAAATAAAAATAACTTAAACAAAATCAAAAAATTTTAAAAACGCAGAAAAAATAAAACAAAAAAATTCAAAATAAAAGAATTTTTAAGATTATAGAAACGAAAAAACAAAAAAAAAAAACAATAAATGCAATCAAACCAAACAAAACAAAAAAACCAACAAATAAAACAAAACCAAACAAAAAAAAACAAACATAACAAAACGAAAAAATTCCAAAAAAAATTAAAACAAATAACGAACAACAAGAAAGAACAAAATAAAAGTAGGTTGTAAATTTTACAATCATAATAAGAGCTATGTACAAAATTTCGTAGGAATGAAATTTGTTCTTATTGCCTTATTTTAAAAAAAAATTTTTTTTTTTGCAAATCTGCTCTGCTAAAGCTAGATTATTATATAACCAAAAAATAAATTCGGAAATCTAATTGCAAATGTTTTAAGTAACTACGAGGAAAACAATTTACAAAAATAAAGAAAACCCATACTTTAGCAAAATTATACATATAGGTACTTCTAAAAAATTTTTCAACTACAAACCACTACTAAGAAAAAGAATGGAGTACGAAACTTAAGAATGTTTAGCAACATGCAGACAAATAAATATAAAACACAAGACTAATTAAGACTTGAAAATATTTATCAACATGTTCCCGTTTATATGTATGGTTTTGGATTTATGTTGTGGTTATTGTTGTTGTTTCTAATTATGTGTAATTACGTATGTGCTATGTTTACTATTCAAAAAGAAATACAAATACATTTAGTTAATATTTAGTAAAAATTTATTCATTCTAATTTGTTTTAGCTTTCTTTGTTTTTTTTTTTTCATTTTCACAATTATATTTAATGCAAAACCTCACACACTGGATCATGATGACTTAGTATTAGTTACATAATTAATATTACAAAGAAAAATAAAAATGACTAACTTAAAAGATTAGCAAGTATATTTCAATTGTACACAATTTTTTCTATGCTTTGTTTTTAACATATCTACAAACAATTTACTTAATATATATTTATTGTTATTTTACGATAACATTTAAAGCATACACATTTTGATTAATATTTTGAATTGTTTTAAAATTTTCGTTTCACTAATTTCGTTTGTAATATATATTTTACGTTATTTAATATATTTTTTATTTTTGTTGTTTTTTATACTATTTTTTATGTTATATTATTTGATTTTAGTAATTTTTTTTTTTTGCTATAATTTTTTTTTTTTTTTTTTTGTTATAGTTTCTAATATTTCCATTTTTTGTTTTTGTTTAATTTTAAATTTTTCCAATTTTTTCCTTGTTTTTTTGCGTCCAATTTCACATAGAAAACATTTAGCTCTACTTATATTCAATCCTGCTCTTCTTCGTGAACATCATTAAAGGCTACAATGTACTAATCATCTTTGATTTATTTTACGTCTTTGGCAGAAGTTAGTAACACTTTTCTATAAAAAAAAATAAACAATATAAAGAAAATATAAAACAAAAAATTAATTATCATTGTAAATGACTAATGAATTGCATTTGAAGCAAATCTCATAATGAAGGCATGCATTTCGGCTTATTTTAATTTACACAAAAAATAATAATAATTTCAATAATTTTTAGAAATATTTTTCTTATAAGTACATATTATATATCATCAGCTTAAAATCAATAAAATAAATTTTGGCAACCTTTTCAAAAACGTAATGTGTCAGAACTGCTTTCTAAAAGCATTATTTGAAATTAAAATTTACAGAATTTATATTAAGGATGTGTGCGAGATTGCCTAAATTGCTACCTAAATTGAGAACAAACCTAATACTATGTTCAAACAAAAAAATAAATTGAGACAATTTCGATTTAAATTGAGTGGTGTTCATAAAACTCTATTTAGCTTACACAATAGTAATTTGATAGCTGATTGGCTCATCTCTACAGCAACGACATACCTTTGTTCAACCTGTCAAAATGTGCGTGTTGGTATTAGGCGGATGGAATGGAATAAAAACATAAAACTTTGAAATTTGTGTGTGTTGTAAGAAAACGTATTCAATGTTTTGGTTTCATTTTGAATCTGCCATCTTCTTTTGACAATCCCTACTCCAGTAAAATGAAAAAAATAAAATCAGCTGATGAGATGAGCCAACCATATAGTTGAGCCATGCGTAACTGACGTTTAAATCTACTCCATAAACACACTTCACAAGGTTGCATTTGCAGTTTGAAACAATTTATTACCCAATTTTTTTTTAAATTGGCAATTTATTATTACAATTTATTATATGGTAAATTGCGTAATAAATTGCCCAAATGGTATAAATTGCCAATTTTGTGTGTGTTTGTACATAGTATAAATCACTGGAAACTGTCGGCAAGGCAGTGCAAAAGAAAAAAAATAGAATTTGTTTGAACATACTTTTCAACCTAAATTGAAATGTCAAATTTGAAGAACAAAATAAAATTGATTTTTTTTATTTTATTCGATTTCTTTTGATGTCTACATATGTATATGCCAATAAAATGCGCTTGTGCACTAATTATAGCTACTTTATTGACCAGAGGACGATGATTCGACTGCGGTGGTGTCCGATCAATAGTTGAAAGGTACAGTGATGGTTTTAAATAGATTGGCGTTAACGCTGGCGGTATAAAAATTAGATCCTTGGCCTTCAACGCTGGTTCAGATGCAGCAGTTATGTATGTGGTTCTCTACGCCCGCACCGCTTCCCTAAAATTAGTTATTTGCTACATTCCCAATGTTCAACTTGAGATAGAATCAAGCGTCCAATTAGGCGGAGGCGCTGCATTTTCTTGTTCTGTGATCTAAGGATACTTTTCCTCCCATGACTCCTGTCCTGCAGAAGCATGTGTTGCTGAGTAAACTACAGTTTTGTATTGTTTGTATAAATAAACAACAATTAGTTGTCAAATGAACTCGCACAGATTTGACTGCTTTTTTCCTAAATTGTTGCAGTGCTGGAAAGTTCCAGTGGAATATTAGTTTAGGTACCTAAAATTTAGGTCTACTCGCACCCAGCCTAAGTTTTTGCTTTTTTCAACCGAATTTTAATACAGAGCTTCTTTGAAGTGACAGCCAAGAGATAATGTTCTTCCACTGATTCGACGATATAGTGAGCGCGTTTCAAACTTGCAACTGTTTAGCGTTAATACTTGAAACTCAATACTTTTCAATACGTTCAAGAGGTTGAGTTTTTCCGTCAGATTACTGATTAGCTTTACATTTTAAGCTCTATGTTTACCGAACGATTGTTTTCGATTGTTTGACAGTTATTTGCCATTTCAGAGTGCCAATTAAGCATCAAAATTTTAATATTCGAAACAAAAGTTCGTTTCGCCTCACAGACGAATCACTAGTGTATTTTTTGCACTATGTTAAACGATGGTAACCTATCATTTGACAACTGATTTCGCCTTCCTATTTGACATAAAGTAAGAAACGTAAAGGCCGAACGAAAATCATAGAGAATAGCATTGCTAGACGAAATCGTTTGTAGGCGAATCGTTCGTCGTTCGTTCGCAATACAGAATGAAGCCCTTAGCATTTATTTAACGCAACGTATCGTTTAAAAAAAAAAAAAAATTGTTTCCAAAGAGGCTACAAACCGTAGTCAACGCCTCACTCAACAGTTTCATGTTCGGAATGCGACCAATGTGCATTAAAACCAACAAACATAAGCATTTTGAATACATAGCATTTACGCGCTCTTGCAGCAGTTAAACAATAAATAATCTATTAGATAATACTATAATTTTATAATTGAATTATTTTCTTAGCTGCGCTCTGGACTTAAGTATTTCGCTCAGATATGACAAAATTACATAAGTATATTAAAATGTGGCAAATAAAAATGTAAGTAACCACTTATTTCAAAAGGCAAGCATATTAGCTAGCATATAATAAATTATTATAATATATTTTTAAATCATCGAAAATGTTATTAATAAACCTAAATAAGCACATACAAATTTAATTCATAAAAATCTTAACTCAATCTATTTGTGATTGCCTATGAAGGCCACTTAGAAAATATTAAATAACTAAATAAATGTAAGGCGCGATAGGCTGCGAAGAGATTTTAGGCTGAGCTTCTCTTCCAATTTCAGTCGTGCTCATTTTTAATTTTTCCTACAAATTGGCGGGACGGGACCTACTCGTTTTATGCCGACTCCGAACGGCATCTACAAGGCATATGAGTTTTCACTGAGAGCTTTTTATGGCAGAAATACACTCGGAGTGCTTGCCAAACACTTCCGAGGGGCGACCCCGCTTAGAAAATTTTTCTTCTAACTTAAAACCCTTGTTTCTAAAATTTTTATGTCGCTTTGCCCTGGGCGTGAACCCATGATCTTCGGTATGGTAAGCGGAGCACGCTACCATCACAAGACGGCGGCCGCCAAATAGAGAATATTAATTTACTTAAAGTAGCTTTCCTACTTTGAGTTGATTAAAAGAAGAAAACGCGATGGAGTGAGCACACTAAATACTTCCATGATAGTGTACTTCATAAATTAAAAATTTTATTTCGGAACAATTAATTGAATTTCAGAAGTCATAAACTGTAGCTTAGAGTATTTAACCATGCTTCAGAAACTGTGAAATGTATTTCTGAGCAATGAGTTGTACCTCAGGAACCGTAAAATGTATTTCAGAATAGTCAATTGGACTTCAGAAGCTGTAAAATTGTATTTCAGAATAGTCACCTGGATTTCAGGAGTCGTAAACTGAACTTCGGAGTGATCAACTGTAAATTGCATTTAAGATTGCTCGATTCCACTCCAGAAACCGTAAATTATTATATATATAATAATGTACATCAATTTCAGTTTAAACGGTTTAAACTGCACTTCAGAATATGAAAATGCAGTTATGAAGACAAAAACAATGCAATGAATGTTGAAGAATGATAATATTAACAATGAGTTTACAGCTAATCCAATAAATTAAGCGAATGTCTTCTCCTATTTGTGGTGAACTACTATTACTTTTCTCTACAAGTCGAACAATCCCTTCAAGTCCTATCTTATATGTATATCTTATAACTTTAAACGAGCAATTCTTGTTTGTTTGTATAGCCGAACGATCTCGGGAACGGCTCAAACGATTTAAATGAAATTGGGCACAGAGATAATGTATCACCTTCTAAGACTTTCTACCTAGGTGTTGCCACTCAGAATGTTTCACAAGGTTGCCACCTATTCGAAATTAAAAAAAATTGCATGAGATATGCCGATATGGGTATCAAACGAAAGATATTTCACTCCGAATTACAATAGGGACATTTTGGAGTAGGGTTGCCACATAACCGAAATTAAAAAAAAATGCATGAGATATGCCGATATGGGTATCAAACGATAGGTATTTCACTCCGCATTACAATAGGGATATTTTTGAGTAGGGTTGCCATTTAGGGTTGCCAGCTATTCGAAATTTAAAAAAAAATTACATGGGATATGCCGATATGGGCATCAAACGAAAGGTATTTCACTCCGCATTGCAATAGGGATATTTTTGAGTACGGTTGCCATCTATTCGAAATAAAAAAATTGCATGAGATATGCCGATATGGGTATCAAACGAAAGGTATTTCACTACGCATTACAATAGGGACATTTTTGAGTAGGGATGCCATTTAGGGTTGCCACCTATTCGAAATTAAAAAAAATGCATGAGATATGCCGATATGGGTATCAAACGAAAGGTATTTCACTCCGCATTACAATAGGGACATTTTTGAGTAGGGTTGCCATTTAAGGTTGCCACCTATTCGAAATGTAAAAAAAAGAAACGTTGCAGCACAACGAAACGTTGCCGAGCAAAGCTCGGTCGGCCAGGTACTGGCAATTTATGCTGGTATTCTGAACACTGTCGAAGAGCGACCACGTGTTGAAACTGTCTCTGAAGTATTTCAATGACTTGCCGGTACAAACAATACTCGCATACAAAAAACTTTAAATCTAAAAGTATACTGCACTGTTAGCAAAAGCGCGATCATATAGAGTTTACTAAGTACAATATATTAAAATTCATTTTTTTTCATATATATGCTAGCTAAGTGAAAATAAAGCTATTACAAGATGTCCCTTTAATTTCCATAAAAAAAAAACGAAACACTGGTTGTCGTAGTTATTAAAAAATACATAAATAGCTCAACTTTTTATCTTAATAAATTATTTTAAGTATGTTATTGCGCATGCGTAAAGCCTCTGTCACACCATAAACATAATTGCACAATAAATATAATACGTCCATATTTTTCTAATATTTACAATATAATATACGCATAAAAAATTCGCCTTAATATTACATACAGTTGCTTACATTCAAAATGGAACGGTTGTTTAAAATTTTTAAGGTGATTTCGTTTAAAAATAAACTTTATTAAATACAAAAAAAAAAAAAACATTATACAAATAATTTATCCTTTAAGTCACAGGTGCTGGGTAAAATTCCAAAATCGAAAATATATTATAAAAAAACTATTAATTGCATATATTTCAGAAAAGGCACACATATGTTAAACCGTACAACGCGATTAAGGTTTCATACAAATTTTTATAAAAGGTTAATTTTTCTGAATTTCACAACTTTTTTTTTAATTCAAATATTTTAAATTTTGAAACATTGCTAATAATACAATGTGACTGATCAAATTCTGTTGAACGAGCCTAAAAACATTCCTCACAATTTGGGTTTAGAAAGAGTTCATATCGACCAGTCCTAATATAAAGGTTGTAACTTAAAAGCTTTGTTAAAGGACGTATCTTAAGGTGCGTCCACACCAGTAACAAAACGTGTTACAAACAGTTATATAACCAATGTTATGTAACTTGTTAGAAATTCTACTGAAAAATGTTGTATAACACGATGTTGTGTAATTTTTTTTTTTTTTTTGTAGCAGGTTACATGTTACCCAGAGGTTGTCGGTAAAGATCAAAGGAATTAGATAACTTGGTTGTATAACAAGTTGCAATTGTTTTAAAACAATTGTTATACCGCTTTGCTATTTCGTTACCGGTGTGGACGTACCTTTAGGCATTCTGCTAATAAGGCCGTATCTCAGCGAAGTCGGTAATAAAGTCGTATCTCAGGGGGCCGTTGTAAGGTTGTAATTGAAATGAAACATTTTTTTACGGAAGAGATATCAACAAAGTTATGTTTAATTTCTTTTCACAATTCGTTAACTACTTTAAATGCTAAACTTTACTATAAAAGACACATGAAACTCAAACCTTTTTTCACAACCAAATGATGTTTTCAGTTACAACTTATTTAACCGGTCTCCTGGGATACGACTACGCACAGACACTGCCTTATTAGCAGAATGTGTGAGATACGTCCTTGTTAACAAAACTTTCAAGTTACGACCTTTCTATAAGGATAGGTCGATATGTAAGGTACATGTTTATGATAGGAATAGCAACAAAAAAGCTATACTTAGAAACAAATTACAAAGCGTGCAGCGGGACATTCAAATGGCTGAGTACATAGATAGAGGCATCTGCCTTTACACCACTATGAAGGTAGGTCAACTCGAACTCAAAGCTCATTACCCGAAAAGCTAACTGATGAAGAACTGAAATTCAAAAATATGTTCTCATCCTCAAGTGAAGTGCTCCCTCGGCAAACTGCAAATGCATGCTCTACAAGTCTCTTGCCGCACCCGTCCTGCTAGACCATGACAACAGATGAAGCGGCTCGAGGCGTATTCGATAGAAAAGTTCTACGAAAGATTTACGGACCTCAACGCTTTGGCGATGGCGTGTGCCGAAGAAGATTTAGTGATGAGCTGTACGAGCTTTACGCAGATATCACATAGTCCAGCGAATTAAAACGCAGCGGCTTTTACAAGGTATAATCGAAACAGCTGTCGCCTTGTCCATCCTGATGTCACATTGTTTAAATTTTTACCAAATTATTGAATTTCAAAAGTGATTTCGAAAAAAATCGAAAATAACGGCAGTGTTTGAAAAACTTCATGAATATTTTGATATGATTACTAAGTTTTTAGAAACTTATCGGTTATGCAGTATGAAATTTCTCTGAATAAAATGTTTATGAAACACTTACCGAAATTTAAAGTTTTTTGGAATAGGTTCGGATAGTTTTCATGTTACAATTCATTACAGTTCTTTTTTTTTCTTTTCATAAAATAAAATAAATTTAAAAAAGAAAATAACTGGAAACTGTTTTTTTAACTTTTTGTGTTTTTTGTTAGTTTTAGAAAAGAAATTGAATGAAGTCTGTAATGGTCTGTAATGAAAACTATGTAAACATATTTAAAAAGTGTTTTCGAAAAATTTCGAGAAGTGTTGAAAATACTTTATGAATGTTTCGAAGTTTTTACTTAGTTATTATTAATTTATCGAGTAGGCAGTTTGAAATCTCGCTTCAAAAAAAACACCATTTTAAAACACTTCCCTCAATTTCGAATTTTTCGAAAACTTTTCTGAAGTTTTGGTTACAAAACTCATTACAGTTTTTATGCTATTTTCGTTTTTACAACTTTACATGGTTTGTATACAATATATGTAAACCTTAATTTTGAAACAAATAAAAAAAATGCATTTCAATACAAAAGTACCCAATCAGTACCTGATTTCGGAAGTTCATTCTTAAGCATTAAGCATTTTATAAACCTTTTGGATTCCGCTTATTAACTTGGCTAAAAGTCGTTCAAAGCTATTTTCCAAAATAAACACAAAACAAGACTCTAAGTCTTAATAAACAATAGACTGTACCATTTTGACTGCAAGTGACTGTAAATTTTTGTATATGCTAATTTGGCTGCAGCAATTGTACAAAATATATTTAAATGTATATACAAATTATAACAACAATATTAATAAACTAATGACTGGGTCACACACACAGCTCACACAGAAGCAGTGCACGCATAATGCAACAACAATTCAATAAATTAACAGCATTAATATGGCAACATTGGCAGCGCTTCAAGCACAAACAAGTAATGCCAAAGCAAGCGCTTCAATATGCAGCCGTTTATTAACCATCAATAATTGTTCATTTTGCGCCATTGCTTCATAACAAAATTACCGCAACACCAGCTGCCCGAATAACGTTGACTACTATCACCATCGCTGCCGCCACCATTTACAATCGCATCATGATGATAATTGCCACCCGCTGCACATTTTCCAACATTATTGCCATTACCTAATAACGCGGCGCCACATCCACCACCATGATGACCATGCGCACCCTCATAATCACCATCATCGACAACATCCTCACCACCACCACCATTAGCAGCTAAATGTGGCGTACTACGACGTAATGGCGTTATCTTATAACCGGCAGCAGCAGCCGGTCCATAACCTGACATCATATAACCGCCACCATAACCGGCATAACGATGCGATTCGGTTGTTTCGAAGGAACGATTCAAGCGTCGATCATATAAACCAGGCGCTTGTGAGCGCTGTTGTTGCTCACGCTGTTGTGACATATGTGGTGAATCTCGTTCGGTAATAGTTAGCGGTGTTGTATCTAAGCGCTGTTCAGAATCACTACGTTGACGCGCTGGTGTACGCTGATGCGTTTGATAACTAGTTTTCACCATTTTCGGTGATGGTTTATTTTTACGTGGTAGTAATGGCGTCATAAAAATATTATCATATCCCGAACCGAAACCGCTTTTCATGCGATTCAGTGATTTACGTGTAGCGCGCTCTTCGGAGAGTGCGCGTTCATAAATTGGCAAACTTGACGGACCTGCGCCAGCGTTAGACGAACCGGTGAGTGAGTAGCGATAACCGCCACCGCCACCGCCGCTACTGCCAGTAACAATAGGAGTGGCGCCACCAGCATTTAACGATGAAACAGAACTTGAATAAAGATTGAAATTATTTGGACTCGCTTCACGCCAAATATATGAAGAATTCAAGCTATTCGTGGAGTTTTGTTGATTCGTTACGCCGCTAGAGCCCGGAAATGGTACGCCTGTTGCGCATAATTGTGGCAGTTGTGGATTTGATGTTGAGAAAGCTTTGCTAGTTTGCAATTTTCCACCGCGTATCGGTAGGCAAGGTGTCCATGGTTGTAATGCTAGAAGTTGGGTTGGAACGAAACGTGTAAGAGAATGTGGGGAAAAAAGAGAGAGATAGAAAGACAATGATGAAGAAATGAAATTGAAGAACCAAAAAACAAATGGTATTGACGAATAATGGTAACAGTAATTATTGGAAATAAAAACAACAATGGACATAACTTTGTGTGAGGGGAGAGGCAAAACGAAACACAACAATATAAACATATGACACATAACAAACGTTGGATACAACAAAATATAGAATGAACACATTAACAATGACCGAAACACCACAAAAATTCAATAAACTAAAGAAGCGCAACTGTTATTTGGAAGTAAAATATTCAGCTGAGTATAAAAATAGTATTTAAGTAGATAGTTTTGCAACGGTTAATTTAAAATGGGGGGATGGTACAGGATGTTTTATATAAGCTAAGCAATTATGGGTTAATTGAAAAATAAACGAATATATTTATTCGCGGGTAGTTTTTCTAACGGGATGAGGAAAATCAAAACTCACAGCTGTTCTGAAATTGGTAATTTTTAACCATACTATAATAGGATTGATAGCGCGTTTCAATCTCGAATTCTAAGGCAGGGTGTACTCGTAGCGTTTATTGAGATAAGGCATTTTTTTTAAATGCATTTTGAAAAATGTTCTGTCGAAATCTGTTCCTGAAACGCTTTATCTCAGCGTAAATTCAATAGATTTTCAATAGAGATATGGCGTTTTCGAAATAAGTTTTAAAATAGTGTGATTTTCAGCCAAATTCTGTGACAGGTAGTTTCTAAATTCTGAGATAGGAAGATTCCTGCAATGATGCGTTTAACAACAAAAGTCTAAGATATCGTATTGTTAAAAAATATTCAGGGATATCGCATTTTGAAAAATCACCCTGCGTTTGGTACGAAATTTCTAAATATCTCGCCGGGCGCAACGTACAGCATTTTTTTCCATTCCCCAATGTCATCAGATTCTCAACCACGTGCAGGGTTTTCAGGATGTAGCTCAATAGGAAGTATCTCAAAAATGTATCGCACGATTTCATCCGATCCATACGACTTTCGTAAATATTTAGATCCGTGCCACACCTAGCGTAACATTTTGTCATATATGTAAAACTGTCATTAAATTCTAAACCTGAAACTCTGGATGCCAGGTTCCTAGCTCACCGACAAGTTACCTGGAAACCACAATCTTGTATGAATCTTTTTTTTAAGTGTCTTGGGCCCTAAACTAAGTGTTAGCTTTCAAATTGCCTAAAAATCGATTGGAAGATTCCACATTCCATTCGTGCCTGATTTTGTAGTATTTGTTTTCCTAAATATTGCATTTTAAAAGAACTCTAGCTCACCGGGAAGACTCTAATGATTTATTTGAAAGGCAAAGCTTGTAGAAATTGTTAGTGTAACAATATACTAGGGATGGAAGTTCTATACAGCCTTATATATGTAGTTTTAAAAAATTATGGATATAATGAACTGGTATCTACAAATAAGCATGTTCAAATCGGGTATCCACATTATTATCAAACTTCCGTGTATAGCCAATCGGAGTTCAATTTTGTATCTTATTGTGGATTTAGGTAAATTAAAATCTGTATTAGAATACGAGTATGAATCAGTTAAATAGGGACCAAAGCGCATAAAAATTATAAAAACAAACAGAAAAGTGTTACTTTTGCAAAATATTGCTATGGACCAGCGGAATTACTATCGATATGATTAACCAAGGATGAACAAACTAAAAAGGAAAGGCAATGCTTTAATGAACAGGAGCATGTGATAAGTAAAAGGTAATCAAAATATTATGAATACAATTACAATTAAATTAAAAATTACAATTAAATCTAACTAAACAGTTAACATTATCCAATTGTTATTCTAAATTATATTTTTTTACACAAAGTAATAAATTAAAATAATTTTTTTTAATACGTTAGAATGTTTGCTAATCTCAATAATCCATTTGCCTTGTTACTGCTATTTAAAGTTGTGAATTTGTTTAACTAAATCATTTGGTGACATGTGCGTATTTATGGTTTAGTGTAAACAAATGAGCGTTGTTATTTTTCTATTACTAGCTTTACGCAGTTATACATAATTTTTTTATATTAATATGTCTAGCTTTAATTTAAAAAATAAATAAAAATTAATAAATCTTATGCTAATCCAATAATAAAACTAAAGTTTAACTTATATAATGAAGCGTTTTGTTTTGTTTTTGTTATGGCTAGGATATTACTTTGGGGTGTTTATGCTTCAGTTATGTTTAAACGTTTGCAACAATTTTTATCTTATTATTATTTTTTTCATTTATTATTAAATATGTAACTTATGTACGCAACACAAAAAAACGTTTTATACATTTGGATGTTTTTTTTTTTAATATTATTGTTAACGTAGTTTTTGCAAAATATATTATATGAAACCCACAAAAAAGCAATCAACTTAAAATGCGTTAGCAAACTTACTGAGATAAAAAAATGGAACGGCCATTAATTTTTCTAAACCAAATATATGTAGTTGCAATTTGGCTTAAACAAATGGCAACAAAAAAGTCTTTCACATTCATTTTGGATTTATTTTTTAAATTATTCGTTTTCATAATTAAATTAATTTTTCGTTGTTTTTTAATTTTTATTTATATATTTTTTTTTTTAATTTTTTTACATTTTTTTTTTTTGTTTTTTTTTAAATTTTTTTTTTTAAGTTTTTAAATTTTTTTAATCTTCAAATTTTTTGTATATTTTTGATCTTTTCTAATCTTCTTTGATTTTAGTTTTTTTTTTTACATTTTTGAGTTCAAGTTTTTTATATCGTTTTCGATTATATTTTTTTTTTCATTGGTTCTTTTTTTTTATAATATTTTTTTAACATTTTTTTTAATATTTTTTTTTATATTTTTTTAAATATTTTTTTTAATATTTTTTTTAATATTTTTTTTTAATATTTTTTTTAATATTTTTTTTAATTTTTTTAATATCTTTTTTTATTTAAAAAAAATTAATTTTTTGTCTTCAAACGCGGCTTTCTTACTTTTGTAAAATTAATATTTTGCTAGTTACTACGTAGCAGGCTTTTATTTTACGTTTTTAATTTTTTTGTATATCTTATGATTTTTTTAAAATCCTTTGATTTTATATTTTTTTTATTTAATATATTTAAAGTTTTTTTAATTGTTTATATTTTGTTATCTTTTTTATATATTATTTTTAAAATTTTATTTTACATCTTATTTTTTCCATTTTTTTAACTATTTAAATTCGTTTTAATTTTTTACCTTTTCAAACTTTTTTTCTTTAATTTATTTATTGCTTAATTTAAATTTTAATTTAACATTCTAATTTTTGCTTTATTCGAATTTTTCAGTTTATTTTCCTTATACGGATTTTTGAAATGGATTTGTTTAATTTTTTAAAATTTTTTATATTTTGGAAGTGGATATTCGTCCGGAAAATAGAAAAATGTCTGGACGATATGTTATATAACAAAGGCAACATCAAATAATAAACACACAAAAAATATATTTTTTCAATATAAATATATATTTTCTTTCGCAATTTTACTATTTTCATTAGAATAAAAAAAACACAATTATTAAAATTTTATATTTATGTTTTTATATTTTTTTATTCGGAGTCCTTATTTATTTATTTTTTAAATCAACTTCCTTTGATTTCATTTTTTTTTTACTCTAGTTTTTAAAAAGATATTTGATTTTTTTATTTTGTTTTATTTTATTATTATTTTTTTTTTTTTATTATTATTATTATTTTTTGTTTTGTTACGTTTTATTAGATTTTTTTTTATTGTTTTGTTAGTAATATTTTTTTTTAATAAATTTTAATTTTGTTAAGAATTTTTTAACTTTTTACATAAAATTGTAAATATATTTTATAATCTTTATTATTATTCTTTTACATCTCCAACCAAACAACATAACCACAAGCAATAAAATACAGTGACTGTAGAATGACGTGAAGAAAGTTCGAAGTAATTAAAAAATGCATCCCACCATCAAGCAAATGAGCAGTTATGAAAAATTTTAACAACCAATGAACATTTAGTACACTTTTTTCTATAAGTGTAAATTTGTGTGTGAGTGGTGTGTTTTTATGGTTCACTTACCCGAATGTATGGTGTTGCGTGTTGTGTTCTGATAAGCGGCGCAATAGCCTTCAATAACTCGTAAAACCAGCACATCTTCTTCAAAAGTTGGCTGCACACGCCGTCCACTACAATAACTGGCTAACGCATTGGCACTCCCACTGCCACTGGCACTACCGCTACCACCACCACTACCGCTGCCACTCTGCGTCGTTGCATTTATCAAATTGGGTCGCAATGGTGGCGCTGGACGCAGATTACGTATGCTCCAATTAGCTTAAATAAAGGAAAAAAGTTATTTAAGTGTTTCGAATTAGAATACCATTTTTTTTTTGCAGAATTTGCCAAAAATTTCAACAATTTTACCTTGATAATTATCAATGCTTACCTTTTGTGTTTCCGCTCCTTGCGTTTGTGTTTACCGCCGCTTGGTGTTGACTCTTGGAAATATTGCTCGATGTTTGGACTAAATTTGATTTGTGGTTTGGTGCCACCGGATGATTTTGTTGATTTTGTTGTTGTTGTGGAAGATGATGAGGAGGTGGTGGAGGCTGAGTTGGCGTGTATTGATTGTAACTGAGATGATGATTGAACGATAGGCTCCGTTTGTGTTGTGACGGATGCGACAAGGATTGGGCCATTGCCGCCGCTGCGGCTGCTGCTTGCGTTGGATTTTGTGAGTTTGTTCGCTGTGATGATGCCAGCATGCCCAGATTCGCGGGTGGCGACATCTAAAAGACAAAAAAAAGGAATATATTTTAATTTAATAATTTTAATTGGTTAGTCTTGAGCACATATTGTTAGTCTTTTAAACAGTCCGAAAAAATGAACAGAGAAGAAATGCTTTATAAAACAGCTTTAGTTAGTATTTTTTTATTTGTGTTTACATTTGATAAATATTGTTTTCAATAATTTTTATTTATTTTTGTAGTTTTGGTTTAGTGTTTTTCACGGTTGCAACCACTTTCACAGCTCAAGGGCAAGCACAAGCGAGCAAAACAAACAGATGCGTAGGCGATAAAATGTACTATGAAAATGATAATGTTTAGATTTATTTTACTGTTTTTTTTTAATAATTAAACTTTTTATTTCAAGCAAATGAAAAAATTGTAAGCTCTTGTTTTTGTTTTATCGCCCTATTGATAAAGGATTCAAGGTTCGAAACGAGCTCAAGGCCAGAACAATAATTTTTTGTAATTATAATTGTTTTTTTAATTCTCCTATAATTGAAAAATTGTATTTTGTTTTTGGAATAGTAAGTAGAAAATTTTTCAGACAGCCTGCCATAGCTGCGCAGATAGATCCGTTTCGAAGGGAGCTAAGCCTTCTTCATCAGTACGCTTTAGGCACGCTGTGCTAACCATTTAGCTATACAGCGGTGTTTGGTTTGACTGATAAAAAAACAATAATGATTACAAAAAATTATTGTTCTGGCCTTGAGCTCGTTTCGAACATTGAATTTTAAGCTCTTTAATTTCATTTATTTACTTTTTCAAATTTTTTATTTATTTTTTGTTTTTTATTTATTTCAAGTTCATATTTTTTAGTTTTTTTCTATTTTTGATTATTCTTTTATAGTTTTGATTTTTTTTTTTTTTGTATTTATCTTTTTTTAATATTAAAATTTTTTTTTTCACTTTTATTCTTTTTTATATTTCTTTTATTTAATTCTTTTTACTTCTTTTTTCATTTGTTTCCCTTCATATTTATCATACTCTTGTTTACTTTTGATTTTTTTATTTTCTTAGAATTTTTTTTTATTTTCTTATATTTTTTTTATTGTCGTAATTTCTTTTTACTTTTTGATTTTTTTTCTTGTGATCGTTTCGATTTTCATGGAATTTTGTTTTATTTTCTTGAATCTTTATTATTAATTTTTTATTTTTTATTCTTTAAATTTTTGTATTTCGTTTCGTTTTCATAAATTTTTTGTCTCATATTATTTTCCAGCTTTTGTTTCAAATTCCGTTAGCTCCAAAATTTCCAATTCTGTTTAGTTAGGCTTTTGACATTCAATTAAAATAGTTGTGATATAAGCTTTGTCTGAATGATGCATGATGAATTGGCAAGCAGATGACGTGATGTTGGACAAAGAAGCAAAACAAATATTCGAGTAATCGGTTAGACTTGTTACTCGTGAAAGGATCGGCGAGCATTTAAATTTTGTATCTTTCAAGTTATGTTTACTCCTAAGCGCCTAGAAATATACCACCTAATTGAGATAATTATGATATAGAAGTGTGGAAATCGTTTGGGCCTGAAAGTATGTGATTCAACACAATCTGATGACGTTTTTCTATACGCCAAACTTAATGGACGACCCACAGAAAAAGAAGCAACAAGTGCCCTCTCTTGTTTACTTCCAATCAGCTTTTGACAGCGTGAAACCAAACATACACAGGAAAAGTCTAAATTTGAGTCAGCCTATATAACACAGGCCTGCAAGGTTTTTTTTTTGTTTCGGATCAGGAAGTCATTTCTGGCGTATTTCTGCGAGCTGAGTCCGAATCCGGTTTTGAGATATCCTAACCTAAATGTGCGAAAAACGCTGTTTTTAGCATTTTTTGAGTTTATATTTTAATAATAGGATATTTTTTTTGTGCAAATCTGCTTACAGTATCTTTGAGAACAACTCCTTCCCCACAAAATCCATTTTCGAACGCCTCGAGTCGATTTTTTTCCCCCGAGATATGGTCAATTCAAGTTGGGTTCTGTTGTCGAAGTCACATATCATGAGGTGGCCGCTAACACTTTGGGTCACGTATTTTTCTTGCAATCGGTTTTTCACGACTTGTATCTAGAGATTTTCGGTTTTGCTGATTACAAATTCGCTATAAGACTATAAAATTTCAAAATGGCGGAGCCAATATGGCGGACGAAAGTTTTGAAAAACTTTCAACTTTCTTCACAGAAGGGATCTGACTTGCCTTACTATATGTCATCCAGCATGCTGAAACCGAATCCAGAAAATTTCCTGTTATTACAAAATAAACTCTAATAATGCTAAAAACAGAGTTTTTCGCACTTTTAGGTTAGGATATCTCAAAATCCTGACGTGCTGGGCCAAATATGAGGACGGATTCGGATTCAGCGCGCAAAAATACGTCGGAAATAACTTCCTGGTCCAAAACAACATATTTTTACAGACCAGTGTAATTAATGAAGACTCAATCTTGCCAATAAGTACTATATTTAGCGAACTAAGATTAGGTTCGGTAAATCGCGTATCATACGTGTCCCTATATATGATATATGATCAGATTCATGGAAGATGTGATAGCCCATAGAGTATTTAAGAGAAACGCTCAGACGCAGCTCAGACGCAGCAGACTCAGAGTGTAGAAGAATGCAAGGCCATCAACTAGTTGGAAAGAAAGGGTGAGGAATGACTTGACCTCCCTTAGTGTGTCAAATCGGCTTCAGTTATCGGTAAGTAGGGTGGCCTTCACACTTTGCTAGGAAACAGCAAAATCATTGAGGCAGTCAATAGTGAATGAACGAATGATGTATTATGAACATTGGCATATTTTCTAAGGATGAAAAAGAAGAGTTAAGTTATTAAAAAACAAAGTACAGATTTAATGTATTTTACAAAAGCGGGTTATATTTCCCGCGCCTAAAAGTGTGCAATATCAATAAATACTGTTGTAGCAGTAACAGTCGTAATAAAATTCGGAAACATAATCGTAATTAATTAAGAAAATACCTAAATGTAAATATAAGAAAATTTTGAAATTGGAAGTAAAATGTGGGCCAAAAAGTATGAAAGACAAATGTATTACTAATAAGTTTAAGTAAAAGATTTAAAAATACCAAAATGAATTAACGAGAAATTAATGAACGCAGCGTCAGCAACCTTAAAGCAGAAACCTTGGGAGCGCCTGAAAATGTGCACACTAAAATATAATCAAATTCAGATAAAGGTCAAAATGAAAGATGTTAGAATAGCAATGAAATGATTGCAATATGATTTATTTTTGGGCTAATGAACTGACTAAACTTCAGAGCTCCAGTCACAACCTAAAAATTCACAACGCAATGTACAGAAGAGGATAAGCCGTTAATACACAAGCGCTCAACTGGCGCCCGAGCTGAACAGTAAAATGCGTTAAACATTAAGTGAGACTTTACACTCGATCAAAAAACGTGCACACAATTTATAGTGTCGTGCTTGCTATTAGCTGTCAAGCAGGAAACCAAACATGCAAAAGGGGGCGCGACTGTGGTAGGGTTATGCGAGTAAAAGTACGCGACTTAAGCGCCACTGAAAATAAATGCAACTCAATACAAAACGCTTGCCTTCTTCACCCGCTGCAACAGCATTAGAAGAACTCGAGCTAGAATGTGTGCGAGATCGTTGATCGACAGTACATTGAGTAGTATTTGGATTCGCATCAGTCACTGCTTTAGCGCCATCACCATCAGTTTCAACACTCTCATCTACCAACGGTATAGAATTCAATGATGCACCATGTGCTATTAAACCCTTACAAATAGGACAATCCAAGGAGCTGGTAGGTGATGAAATAATTGAAGTGCTACGCGTGGTAGCAGTAACAGCGCCACCTATGCACGCTGATGTACGACTCATACGCGCGTTTTCGATTGTTGGTGTCTCGCCACGCCCAACCGCTGTTGAACCCTCCTCATCTACTGACGCCGAACATAGTGGACAATGCGACATTGATGAGGTTGTTGTTGTACTAGTATCACATTGTGTGCTTGCGCTACTGCCTGATCGACAAAAGCATACACATTCACGACATAACGATGAATAAGCGCTACCTTCACTAAATCCACTACCGCCACCCGACATACAACTAACACAGCTCGAGCACAACGAGCAACGTGAATCTCTGCTGTGTTGTGGCGTCTTCTTGAGAGCTTTTGTAATACCGTGCACCACCTCCGTTGGTAGTTTCTCCTTCTTCCACCAGTGCGCATACATGCCCGAACGAAAGAGTGGTCCATCTGGATTGGTAGTCGCCGTCGACGCTGATGCGTTTGTATGGAGACCATGAAGGCTTGAGGAAAACTGCATATTTGGTTGACTTCCTGTAAGCATTTGGTGACTAGAATGTGATGCTATGGAGTTAATCGTCGCACTGCTAGCAGATATTTGTAATTCGGCAGTAGCTATAGTTGAGTTTGGTGCGTCATCTATCGTTGTATTTAGAATAGGTAGAGAATATTGTTGATGCAAGTGTGGCGCCGCTTCATCGCAGCTGCCAGTATTGTTATCTGTGAGATCTTGAGTTGCTTCCGGTGTAAGAAATTTTGCGCGAAACATGCCGCACACGTCGTAACGTGTGTTGAGATCATTAAAAGTATTGGAATCTGTTGTGGTGGCTGTAACTGGCACTGGCGGCTGCGGCGGTGGCATCATGATATTACCTTCCCCAGGATCAATATCGAAATTTATATATGTATGTATATCATTAACAAGTGGTGGATCTGGTGATGTAATCGTACAACTACCTGCCATGCCAGAATCACTGGAACGTGGACTGGGACATTGTGAACTTTCGCAGCATTTACATTTTGTGCACGTTCCGCTATTTTGATCTTTACGCATTTGCGGCTGCTGACGTTGCATTGGATCTATTGGAATGTTGCGACCTGATGCTGAGTTGTTACCGCCGTCATTGCTTCCGTTTCGATCATTTGACATTTGCACAAATTGATAGCTGATGCAACGTTTAAGTGAATTTGGACGACTTTGTTTATTTTTATCCGATCCCGCGCTCGTACGTTGAGATTCAATATAAAGCTCAGTCGTCGATTGACTTGTATGTAGTATAGCAGCGTCTACAGTGCCGTCTGTTTGATCACTTGTACCACTTTTGTGTCCTTGCTGTTGTTGTTGCGCGCTTTGTGAATTTTGATTATATAGAAATTGTGGTTTGAACATTGTTGGTGGTGATATAATGGCGTCGTAGACAGCTGCAATTCTATATACAACAAAAAAATTGGATTCGTCAACTTTTGTTGAACTGTTTGAAGAAAGAGAGATAATCAGCGCGCTGAACTTTAACCGCCAAAGTGTGATGAGTTTTTTAGATTTTTTAACTTCTTTGGCGAGAAAAGTGATTGAAGCTCTTAATATGGGTTGATGAAATTTTTCATAAGTTTTTGGCCGCAACCTTGTTCGAAAGTGAAAACTTATTCAATTAGAGCTCAGCATTAATCCGTTTAACATTAACTGAGTTGGGATCTATCGAAAATTGGAAAAGCGTCCTATTTTAGAATTCGGTTAAGGAACATCCTCTCCCAGAAATTGTTTATAAATGTTCAAAGTTAGCATAAATTCAATATGAAGACCAAACAAGTTTTTTCAAGAGATCATGCCATAAGTATAAGACAATTTCTGGGCCTCCAAAACATAAGCATTATTTTCGAAGTTCGAAACTGAATCCTCCGTAATATACTTTTTTTGTTAAATTCTATTTAAAAAAAATGTCGGGAAATCTCTTATTTTTCTATTTGGACGGTCTTCGAGATATTATCAAACGTTTTGAACTTTTTTAAGCAACATCCATTATTTTCTAAATTTATCTGCGATTTTAATTTTTGCGGTTTCAAATATTTTAAACTTTTTGACGTTATTATACCTATATTTTCGAAGTCTATGTTCTAATTTATGATTCGAATTATTTTCTAAGTCCAATACAAAGTAAATTTTTCCTAGATATCAAAGATTTAACAATTTTTTATGCTATGTCGTCATTGTTTTCGAAGCTTAATTTTCATTCGATTTTAAAAATTTTAAACCTTTTTATGTAGTAATATCATTTTCAAAATCTATCTTCGAATTTTTTCTTTCGATATCGAACAGTTTAAGATTTTTTATTGATTAAATGATAATTTTCGAAGCCTGTCTTCGAATTTAATACTTCTTCGCTATCAAAGATTTTAAACTTGTTTAAGGTATTATAATATTTTCAAAGTCTTCTGATAACACTACGGACTCATTCAATCTATGTGAGGTCCTCATGGACCGGCCAGTTCAACCTAGCGTTCATATACATATTCTAATTTAATTCTACTCCGATATTGACCATTTCAAAACTTTTTCATTATTTTCGAAGTCTATCTTCGAATTAAACATTTCTTCGCTATCAACGCTTCTAAACTTGTTTAAGCTTTAATATTATTCTCAACATCTATCTACGAATTTAATTTTTTTCGATAACGAACATTTTAAGCTTTTTTATTTAATAAATCATTATTTTCCAAGACTGTCTTCGAACTTAATATTTCTCCGCCATCAAAGATTTTAAACTCGTTTTTAAAGACCATCTTCTAATTAAATTCTTCTCCGATATCGAGCATTTCAAAAATTTTATTTGTTTTATTTTTATTTATTTTTTATTTATGTATATAATTTTTTGTTTTTATCAGTCATCATTTTCGAAATCTGTCTTCGAATTTAATTTCTCTTCCAATCAATTAATTGAAACGTTTTTTTTTGCAATAATCTCACTATTTTCGAATTCAATCTTCGAATCAAATTTAGGTTCAATATATATAGCACTTATGTATGTATTAATATCATTATTCGAAAAGTTGGCGGATTTGGTAATGTGTCATAGGCATTTCTTCGCCAAGCCTTAAAACAAAGCTCTATCATCAGTGATTTGTGCCCGTTTCTTTTGAGGTAAGGTCCGGGCAGCGACCTGTTAACCTAATTCTACCAGAGCAGGCAACTTTTTTTGTGATGCTGTGTATTATAAATAAACGAGCAGGACCCGTGCGCATATTGCGCAACCAATATAAAAGTCTCATCAAATATCAACAAAAATTAGCTGTTCTATCAATAAATTCAAACTTTCAGCTTGCGCTGCCATCTAGTGTATGATAGCAACTGGCAGTAATGCAACCAAAACTTTATTTATAGATTTGGATTCTAAATAAGAGCGAAAAAGGAACCCGTACATAAAAACAGCAATTAGAAATAATATATATATGATGTTCAATAAATATAAGAATATACATATTAGAAAGGTTCCAATTTCGAATATCTGTACTTTGGAGGCTAGCTTCGAAAAAGGCTGAAATTACTTCAACTAATGAACGAAGTTCTTCAAAAGAAAATTGGTTTGGCTAAGCGCCAAACAGTGTAATCGAGTTTTTTCTTCCTTTAATCGAATTTCGTTCGACGTTTTTTATTTCTGTTAAAAGATTCCTTACTACTTCGGCCATGCACTTATGAAAATCTTCATACAAATTTCCTCATAAAATTTTACGAACGTTTGCCTATCCAAACAGCTTTCATCGAAATTATACAAAAGCTCTGCTTGCAGTTTATCCGGTGCAGTTAAACAGGCAGCTGGTAAATCTAAAGTACTGGAATGCGTAACATCATCATCCTCATCGTTGTTGTCATCATTATTGCCATCATCATCATCACCGCCACCTCCTCCATACGCATGCGTAGCATTATCACTCTCGCAGCTGTCACGTTCACGTTTCAATGCATCAACACTCAAATTAGATGGCTCCTTACGATCTTGCCAAGTTGGCACATAAACTGCTGTATTCGAACTACGATTAAAACGATTACCAACAAATAAGTTTGGCATGCTGTGACGTTCTGCATGAGTTTCCTCTGTCTCCTGTTTGGTTATTTTAATTTTCGTTTCATCAGACATATTAGCCAAATCTTCACACGCCACATACGCGCCACCAAAACGTTCACAAAACACAGATGAACCGTGAGAAGCTTGTGAGGCTTGATTATGTACGGCGGCGAGCCGTGCGTTACTTGCTTTATCTTGTGTTAACTCATCCTCCTCCTCCACACAACTGGTAATGCCGCCACTACCACTCAAATCTAAGTGTGCTGTTGTTGTATGTATAATGACGCTATCGGTGGATTTACGTGCGAGTGCTTGCATTGCTTTGGACCCAATGATGAGTGATTCCTTTTGTAAAGCAATAGGACGTGCCGGAGGATCTTCACCGCTATCAGTATCCAATTTAATTAGATTAATAGATGAACGATGTCGTCGTTGTTTGGGCTCTATGGTCACTTCATCAATTGAAGAATCACGTCGATTTGCATGGAATTTAATATATTCGAATGGATTTGAATCACAGTCTGTATATCTCTCATAATCATCATCTTCATCATCATCAGTTTCAGAATCGGTTGGCAATTCGAAAGCATCTTGACGCTCAAGTTCTGAACGTTCCGAGGAATTGGAGTAATCAATAACCGCTTGATGGAGTTGGTCGTTGGATTTGTACACACGTTTCTTACGCATTGGAATTTGTTTTAAGTTGATACTTTGTCGCGCTTGTGGATAGAGCAACATTTTGACTAAATTACTTTTTAAATGTCCCGCCTTTACAAGTTTGGCAAAATGTGCGCTTAATTTAGCATAGGGTGCAGTGGGCGGGTAATTATTCGGTGGTAATGTTATGAGATATGGTTTGCCTGGAGGAGCAGCGTAGTATGCGCAGAGCGAGAAACGTGTACTATAACCGCGCGGATCTAAAATATGTGGGTTCTGCGACGCATTTGTGATTGGTATTGCGCGTATTTTTTATTTTTTATTATTATTTTTTAATTTGGTTGTTAATTCCGAATTCGAATTTTAATGGTTGTTATTATTTAAAAATTGTATTTATTTCAAAATTTATATTTAAGATGTTTGTGAGAACGTTGCAAAAAGTCATCAAAAAAAAATGTAAATACAAAAAATATATTTAAAAAAAGTGTTTATAAAAATATGAAAGAAATATTAAGGGGATTCACAAAGTGTCATAACACGTCACAATAAAATTAAAAAAAAAAAAAAAACTTTACATAATGAGAATATGTGTGCTAAAATACTTTGTGAATTCCTTAAGTAATTAAAAAAGAACCGCAAACTCATATGTCCAATATACTACTTACATGATAACAAAACTACGAACACTCAATACTAATTTCGAAACTCAGTTTCAGCGTGTTGTACCTACAACTTTCAATGTTTTGGAACTCAGTGATATAGTTTTTTGTTTTTTTTTCTATTCGGTTTAATAAAACCAAAATTTTTTTAGTTTTTGAAAATTTAATGTCATTTTCGAACTTCAATTATGATTTGACAATAAAGTAAAAGACGCCCTTGAATTTTTTTTTTAATCTCACTTTTACAAGATACATTTTTGAACGAATATATTGTGTTAGCAAAAACTTCAATTACTTTTAAATTAATTTTAATAAATTTATGGTACTTGGCTTTTGGATACATTAAATTTCAATTGGACCACTGTTGTCATTCAGTTAAATATTTTCAGAAATGTAGTCAAATCAAAATTTACTTCGATGTCATATACTTCACACTTTTTAAGTAATATTATTTTCGACGTTTATCTTCGAATTTAATTTTTCTTCAAAATTATGTATTGAAGACCTTTTTGTTATTTGTTCAAATTCATCACAAATCGATACCGAAATTTGTTAACTCTTTTAACTACTTTCAAAGTCTATAATCAAATTTAATTATTTTTCGAAACCAAACATTTTGAAGTTTTTTTATGTAATAGTATTATTTTCGAAGTTCATCTTTCAAATTTACCTTTTGTATCAAAAAGTTTTAACTTTTTTGTGTAATAATCTCATAACTTTCGAAGTCTATCTTCGAATTAAATTTTTTTTATTTTAAACTTTTGTATGATGTATTATGATCAAACTCAATCTTTGAACTTAATGTTTCTTCGATATCGAACATTTTAAACTTTTATATTTCTTCCATATCAAAGATTACAAACTTTGTGCTATAACATTATTTTCAAAGTCTATTCGCGAATTTAATTGTTCGTCGATATGAACAATTTTTAACTTTTTTATGTAATAAATCACTATTTTCGAGGCCTCTCTGCGAATTAAATTTTCTTCGATATCAAAAATTGTTTGCCCTATTATTTAATAGCATTACTACTTTTAAAATCTATCTTCGAATTTAAGTTTTTAGTCAACATCATTACTTTTGAAGATCATCATCGAATTCAACTTTTTTCTTCGATATCACATTTTAAACATTTTTTTTTTTAATAATCTCACTATTTTCTAAGAGATTTATCGCATAAAATTTTAAAATTTGTAGAGCTTATTTTTATCTCAAAATGTTATTAATTTCGAGTTTAACTTGTCTTTCAATTTCGTTTTCGAACTTAATTTTTTCGTCAAGGTTATAATATTATTATTTTCAAAGTCAATTTGCTTTTCGAAACATGTTATTTATACGGCTGTTTCCATATTCGAGTCTCACGTTTTTTCATCAAATTCCATGGCTGAATTCAAATAATTAAACATAATTTATTAAGGCAGATATTAGAAATCTATTTCAAAACGTTTCGAACATACAGCACATCAAACTTCGTATTTAACTTTCCTTTCTTATCAAACAAACTAACTCTTTTTTAACTCTTCATTTTCGAAATTTATTATTTTGATGAACCTAAAGATTAATTTTGATTATTTAAGCTTTATTTGCAATCTTTGAAATTTTTTTCGCTCAAATTGAATATCCACGTTCAAATTCAACTTTTTTAATTAGTGTTTTGCGAATATTTTCGTTTCGAAATATTTTATGGCGAATACTTAATGAAAAATGTTTATCTTTTATTTTCGAATTTTGGTCGTAATAAATTTTTTTTAATTAAGTTACCGATTTGGATTTTTTCGAACATCAACAATTAACTTCGGCTTTAAATTTTTTATTCGTTGGAAGCCACTTGGGATAAAGCCAAAGAATACAGTTTAATATGAGTTTAATATTATTTTCGAAGCTTATTTCGAAATATAAAATGTATTCGAAACGTTTTTTAAGTGCGAATCTTATTCACCTCAAAATGGCTGGAATTGTTATTTGTTCCAAATTTGGTGTAAATAAATTAAAGCAAGCTATTTTATTTTGGAACTACAATTCAAACAGTAGTATTTGATATTTTTTTTTTTTTCCAAATAAATATTTGCTTTTGAACTTCGATTTTGTTCGCTATACAGGTTTGAAATTTAGATAACAATTACAATTGTTTCGCTTTTTCGAAATTTCCATTTTTATTTTTGATGTTACTCGCCCAATTATTTCGAAATTAAAATTCTTCTAAATATCTCAAATTCAAAATAAAAAACAAAATCCAGTTTAAAATTTAAAGGTTAAGTTTTTTGAGAATATGCTTTTCGAATATAACTTACTATTAGTTGTACTATATATTCCTAAAAAAATCAGACAATTTTGTAAAATCATATTTTCGATATTTAATTGTTATTGTTTCATGAAACGTATATTTTTTTGGAAATTCGATCACCGACAATTTTAATTGAATGAAACCCTCGAAAGCAGGAAGTTGCAAATATAATACTGTTTTTTTTTTCGAAAATTCGAACTTCGAAAATCAATTTTCGAAATTAGGTATTGATAAAAAAAATAATATAAAGAAAGCGAAATTGTATATGTGTTTGAGGTTTTAAAAACAAAAAAAAATCGAAATCAGTATTTCTCTTCAATCAACTTACATGTGGTGGTGGTTGTGGCGCATGCCCATTACTCCCGGCGCTGATCGATGTATTGCTTAAATTACTTAATTGACGTTTAATACCAATTGGTATTGATGGATTGGCTGAATTTAACAGATCTACCCATTTGGTCGCCTCGTTGGGACCTTGGCACACAGCAACAATGCGCTCTATTAAAGGACCACTTATTTCAAATGCATTTTTCACTGTATCGCTATCTTCGAGACGATTCACAATAATACCAGTGAGAGGCAGTTTTCCCTGAGAAAAAAAAGTATGAGAAAGTAAATTGATAAAAATATGCTTATAAATATACCTCATATATAAAGGCACTCATTCTTTGGCTAACACTGAGTATCAACAAAGTTTGTGGGAAAAGCACAAAATAACGATCTCGGTGGTCTGGGCCGACAGCAACGCTGCCCATATGTATAATATCACCTGGGTTGAAACACAAAGTGAATTCAATAAATTTTACAAAGAAGTGAAGGTTTTATAGCGATTTATCGGTTACCTAGCGAACTGAGTTCTTGACCCTGCCAGCCGCGCACCGGTCCCGTTAAAACTTGTAGTTCAAGTTCCTTTTGTCGCCTCGTTGCTGAGCATGCCGCCTATTTGTTTCAAAGGAAAAATTATTTAGCATATTTTTAAGGATTGTTTGTTTGGCTTAACGTACCGCAATATCTTTATAAACAGCTACACTTCGTTGTGTATCACCTCGATCTGGATGACTACTCTCCATATGTCGCTCAAGCTCTTGCAACATAGCAGAATATTTATCCAATCTTCGAAAGGGTTTTGAAAGGCCAGTTGTTAACACTAGAAGACCAGGAGAAGCTGCTCCTTGACGTTCCATATACTTTTCTAATTCATCTCTGGATAAAAAAAAGAAAAACACGGTAAGTAGGGAATTGCATTTTCGAAAATTTAAGTAAGTTTTCCGCTATAGTGAGACGCACCGGCCGGCCTCTGTGCAGTGCTTGGTCAGCTGGCTCAAAGACCATCTACAATGAGCTATTTGAAGGTGGCCACTAAAACTCCAAATTTCCAACAGACCATCAAGCTCGGTCCACAACTACCCGTTCGGACCAACTTAGTCAAATAACCATGAAACCCATCACGGAGGGTATCTTGAAATTTTCTTCTCACCGTTTTGTCAGGCCTGAAGCTTAATTATGTCTAGGACTCAGAGAAGAAGGGACAGAACCCTCCCTCCTTTGTAGTATACCTGTACACACTTTTCTTAAAATTTTCCATCCCGCTGGGACCATTATGTTACATAGAAGACTATTAAAGGATTCAATCTAGATTTAAATGGCTCCTTTGATCACCACATGAAAATGTAGGCGCCAAAAGCGATTTTGAAACCATTATTGTTGAATTGCGCGCTGAGCCCAGAATCCTTTCCTCCCGATAAGAATCATGGCTTTTGGATCAGCGCTACGTCAATCAAACCGTCATAAAGGTTTAGAAGACGTTCGCTCAACACCACTTCACTGTGTTGTATGTTTATTTATAGTACCAGCAACATAATTGAGCTTTTGCTTTATCTCCAACACCTACGTCATTACACTATGTGCTTGGTCTATGTGCTCTTCCTACCTCGCCCACTTCTTGCGAGTAATGATTGTTGTCTTTCTTTTCTTCCTGCTACGTGTACAGCAAATCCCTAGCCTGTTTGTTTATTTGAAAGATGTCGTGTTTATTCCTACTTTACAATCCCGTGTCGGTATATTCCGGTTCTGACGCTGCCAAAGGACCGCACAACGTCCAACATCGCAACACGAGGGATTCATACGTTGGCCTTTGATGTGGGTAGATCCGTGCTCTATCCACTACCTGAAACCATGCGCTCGTGCTTTACCTTGGGAGGTTGAAAGCTCGCAATGCTGTCGAACGCCATCAACTTAGCCTCATTGTGCCGCCCTTATTTTGACATTGAAGCTGAAGAATTCGTTTTTATATATCTCTACCTTTGAGTAGGTTGTAATTCTGGAATAGCTGCGAAATATCAGCACCTCAGTCAGGAACATTCGAAGCTTTATTATTAACTCCCCCTAGCTTATCCTCACGGCCCTGTTACTGGGTGTTTCTGCGTCCACATTCTTCTTATGTCCTTTGCTTTATCCACATTATTAGATTCTGAGTGGTTTATATTGATCGTATGGCCGGTCTAATAGTTAATATAATAACCCGTTTGCCTCAACAGCGCTCTTTCTGTGATAAGGCCCCGGTATCCGAAAGGCTCCGGTGAAATACAGCGAAATATACCCTCAGCCAAGCCCTTATACCATCGACAAGGTGCCTTTCTAAGTGGGGGTGGTTTTGTTAAAAGTTTTAACAGAAACTCCACGAAGTTTCTATCTGTCCACTTTTACTAGAACTTCATTTTTTTTCTCTAGCTCGTCATCTGCTTCATCACCTATCTAGGTTGTGCTACATCCGCCACCATTTTATCTTCACCGTTGCCGCTATCTTGTATTCAAGCTATACCTCTAATGCCCTAATTTCGAATCGTTTCTAAAACTTTCTAGTCGTCGTCACAGTTTTCACCACAATTTCCCCTTTGTTACACAATAACAACAACCAACTCACTTGTGCTTATCGAGTATAACAATCGCTTTTGGATGCGCAGCACAATACGCCTGATGCACTTGTTTCATATGTGGTGCTTTTGTTAAAAATAATTTGCCAACCCGATCATTGCATTCTTCCATTTTTTTGAGTAATTCTTCGTGAGTTCGCACGACTTCCACAAAATTGCACATCAACTGGGCATACTCATCAAGGCTGAGTCTACAAGAGATAAGCAGAGAAATTAATTAAAAATAATAGATATTTTCTCTTAAATTGTACTCACATTTGTGTCTGTTGTAATGGTTTGAGAAAATTTTCGAATAAACCTTGTACCTCGGCTACATGCGCCCGTTCCGAGTCAAGCAAATCATTCAATACAACTGAACGATATTCCTGTATCTCTTCCGGTGGTCGTATCGTTTCTGTAATTGGCAATGGCGCTTTATATTCGTTAACATAATTGCTGGGAAACCAGCCAGTCTTATCGTTGAGTGTACCCTCCCACCAGCCACCCTCTTCGCGTTGTGTAACTGTAATGAGGTCACCTTTCTTGAAACATAATTCATCATTATTGCCACCTTTGAAGGAATATTCGGCTTGCACAATGAGTGGTTGCGACATGTTGATGTTGTGGCCACTTCTGATGCTATTTTGAATATTTTTATTGTCAAATTTACTGCAGTTTTCTTGTTCCTTTTTTCACAGTCCCGTTTTCGGCTAGTTTAATGTGATGTAAAATGTTGGTGTTGAGTTGGCGCGAAAAATTTTGAATTCGAGTTACTTGTACGTTGCTGTTCGTCTTTTTTCTCACCCTGTAGTCAAAACTGTATGAGGAAAAGAGAAAAAAGTTTGGTTAGAAGACTGATGTATAAATGTGTATGAAAATATACTTTTCCCAAGATCTCGAACAGTATTCGGACTTCTACCAATAAATCCGAAGAGCTAAACCCGTTTTCTAAACATGAGGCTTAATACGAGGCAAATTTCATAAAAAACTTACTGTACCAAACATTTATGGGGGTGTTGCGGATAAGGCCAGTCCTTTGCCATATAGAAATCAGGGAGGCTCCATTACAAGCGACAAGTGGAAAGTGCTAGTCGACATGAAAAAAAATGTACAAGGCAGGCAAAAAACTATTTGAATTTTGCATTGAAGGCATAGGAAATTAAGTGGTCATAAAGTTAACTTTCTCTGTATGTGCCCAATATTTGATTTTACTGTTATACCAGGCTGATGCATTACCTCTTACTCTATCAAACTGCAACACAAAGTCATTTTTGGTAAAAATTGTACTTAGAAGGTCGACGATATGGTACTAGCCCGACTTCCTCGGGATAGAATTATTAGGCAATTTTAATCGTCGTCTCTTACGGAAGAGATTCCTAGCCACGGGAATGTTTTAAGACTTTCAACTGCCGGTAGTGAGTACCATAAGATTCCAAAGAGTTCTCAATTATGGCAGTCATCGGCAATATATTTAATAGGCTAGTGGGTTGCTGCGCTTTCACTTGAACCGGTCATTGCTACTAATGACTCTTAGCTAAGTGGAAGTGTGGCCGGTGGTACTCTCAACTAACTCACTTATCTAGTTGCCATCATCGCGTGGATGATGCGCGCATTATATGAGTGGCCTGTACAGACAAGTTTTAGATCGAGGAGTTGCTCACAAAACAGGCAGCTTATGATATCGCCCCCTAACTCTCCCAATTGCTCCATTATAGCGATCTTCGACCTAATGTTGAACCAAAGGATGTTAGATCATATTTGTAGCTCACTATGTGCCGTCGGTGCTGCTACTAAAGCGTCACAGCGAGCACATTACGATGAGAAGTGCAGCAGAAAAGGACGCTGTTTACATGGTAAAAAGTTGCGTAAGGGCGCAAAGCGCGCTGTAAGTGACGCAGTGAATTTATACTCTTACTATGTGATGATCGTTGGTCGGGAGCAGTCAGGCAAAAGATTTCAAACTACTGAGTGGCGAAGGACCGTATCACGAGGAGGATCAGAACAGCGACAAATTGGCGACGGTATGATAGCCTTCAGAGCAGAGGAGCGATCAAGTGGCAGTGGCTGCTCTTACAGGGGCAGTCGTCAAAGGTCCTTCGCTTAACAGGGTGGTTGTTGTTGTTTTAACGATAATAACACTTCCCGAAGGATTTCAGGAGTGTTAGTAGTGTTGATAGTCCTTTATCGTACATATATCCTGTACGTTCCGGTAATTAGAACCGTTAAGGTATCAGCCCGGCCATCTCGCAAATGATTTGATATAACCATTCTGAACCTGCTAGGTCATCGCACCTTCGCCAACTAGTTCCGTGAGGAAGATTGGCGTTAGATAGAGATACTTCAAGTCACTCTAACTGCATTCCTACCTCCTTGTCAAACGGCTACGCTGTGGCTATTTATTCAGCGGCGTATGCCTGTGTAGATTCATGTCGTCATTTATGTTTGTCATTTATGGCGATTTAAGGATTTTCTTGATCTTTGACCGTTAGGCTAGGTTAGATTGTACTGGCCGGTCCATGAGGACCTTTTATACGACTGAATGAGTCCGTAGTGTTATCAGAAGTTTATTTAACGACCAAACTGAAAAACCCTTTGACTGTTACGCTATCGTAGTCTTGATAACCCGCTTTTCTTCCTTTGTAGGATTTTAGGGGCTACGAAATCTAAGGGGAATTCAGACATGGTCAAATTTTGGAGGCACAATTTGGTTGTCTCTTGAGTGTGCTCTGGTATTAAAAGAACATAAATTATTCAGTTAGTCGGATCTTCCGATCAATATGTGCACAAATGGCTGTCCAGCATAAAGGCGACTTCCAGGGCAGGTCTACTACCTGTTCCCAAATAAAGAAGGGGTACACCTACATTTTGGCAGCCACGTTACTGTTGGTGCAAATAACTCCAGTCTTAAAATCGATGCAAATTCGAAAACGAGGACTGAGTAAGCAATTGAGAAGTGAATTATTTATAAAGAAAAAAAAAAAAAAACAAGGCTCACGGATACCCCAGCTGGTTAGGGGGCTTAGAATATACCCGCGGTAGGTATGCCTGTCGTGAACCCAAATTTATTCAAACGGTTGTGCAGCGCAACCCTCTCAAGAGGTTGCCAGCGCAATATATAGCTTCTCCAACCCAATTATCAACCTCACCTACCCGTGGAGAATTGATTAATTAACAGCCGAGGCTCTGGTAACCTCGAACTTCTGATGGATCTAGGGGGTGGGGGCGGTATGGCCCAGAAGGCTTCATGTGGTCATACCAAGTCCTTCCCGAGATGGTCGGGCTAGTACCTAAGGTGCTTGGTACCGGAAAGTACCGGATATGCATCCCGCAAAGGACCATCAATATCTATAACACACCCAAAGGCCTTCGGGGAGTGTCCTTATCGCTACAGCAACAACAACAACAACAAGGCTTACGTGCTATAAGTCTGTCATCATGCCTGGCCCGGACCCATTTACCACGGCAAAAAAAACGAGATGGAACGTGCAGTATTCGATAAAAGTTAAAGGCAATTAGAAGCATGGTGCAACTGGTAAAAGGCTTTGCTAGCAGGACCATGCCCTGCGAATGAATAAAAAATGAAGCTAAGTATATTTTGGGACATCAGACTTTTGACAGCAGAGGAAGCGGACAGATACAGTTGGAAATAACAGACGGAGGGTGACGTGATCTCATTTGGTGTTTCCAATGGCGCTTGCTTTAATACGTAATGACAAAAATAACTTAGGTTGTTTTACCCCAATTTGACTGCACGTGGCTGATAGAAACATAAAAATATCAACATAAAATTTCATTTTTTTTTTTGTAGAGAGCATTTGGAAATATTTTCCATAAATACAGTCCTTTTATATGTTCATAAAAACATTTCCTCTCAATTCAACACATTAGCGTGTGTATGTGCGCAAGTAAATATTTACATTTCGTCACAAAGAAGAAAGAAAATATTCCAAGGTTGCCAAGGTCGACGTAACTCAGTCAGTGAGTCAGTTGATTTTACGGCGGTCATCGCCATTTTCACATTTCTGTAAATCAAATGCAAAACATTCGTGCCGTTCACAACTTTTTTTCACACCTCGCTAAAAAGCATTGCTATAAAATTATTTAAGTAGAGCACATTTAATACCATTAATATTAACCTTCAAAAACATGGTCCATTTTTATACTCAGCTGGGCAGAGCTCACAGAGTATATTAATTTTGTTTGCATAACGGTCCCCCGTAACGGCATAAACTAATCGAGATAGATATAGACTTCTATATATCAAAATGATCTGGACGAAAAAAGAAATTCATTCCACGCTCACTTTTTCGATATCGAAAATTTCGAAAAACCGAAAAAGTGCGATAATTCATTACCAAAGACGGATAAAGCGATGAAACTTGGTAGGTGGGTTGGCCTTATGACGCATAATATAAAATTTGTAAAATTCTGGACAATGGGCGTGGCACCGCCCACTTTTAAAAGAATGTAATTTAAAAGTTTTGCAAGCTGTAATTTGGCAGCTGAGCATGTAACGTTTGGTTACAAAGAAAAAAAAAACAAGGCTCACGAATACCCCAGCGGGTTAGGGGGTTTAGAATATGGCCGCGGTAGGTATGCCTTCGGGTCAGATTATGTATGACGCCGTGACCCTTTGCGTCGCATTTACTCACATTCAGTCACCACTATATAATACCAAGCATTTTATTTTTTAAGGCATTCAGGTTTACTGCCACTCACTGAAGTGAATGAATTTTGATTTATACGAGAAGAAATTACTCATTGCAATTTTTTTACCGGTTTGGGGATTCTCAAAAAAAAATCGAATCGATTTTAAATCGATATCATGTGATTTGTTTTTTTTCCTCTCTTGGTACTGTATTGAATTATTTCAACTTTATTAAATCTATATAATCTGAGTCGTTATGTCAGCAATCTTGGACATCGGCAAAGAATGTGATGAATCGACTCCACTTCCACCTCGTTCTAAAATCTTCTGCATAGGGAAGGTATAAGTCATCAATAAATCAGCGACCCCTCTCTTTATAAATTCGTTACCTTTGGGGAGAGAGCTCAATCCTAACCTAACGTGGGTATAGGGACCTTGCGCAATAATGCTTGTTGGTTTCGATAAAGCTCCTTGCTCTAATAGTCTATTACTGCATATTTATTAGAAGAAAGGAAAGAGAGGAAGATAGTGGTGCTTTTCGGACCCTTTCCTATCTATCTGAGCAACGAACTACTCCTTTTTATACTCAGCTGAGCAGAGCTCACAGAGTATATTAATTTTGTTCGCATAACGGTACCCATAACGGCATAATCGAGATAGATATAGACTTCTATATACCTATCAAAATAATCTGGGCAAAAAAAGAAATTCATTTAGCCATGTCCGTCCGCCCGTCCGTACGTCTGTCCGTAAACACAACTTGAGTAAATTTTGAGGTATCTTAATGAAATTTGGTATATAAGTTCTCAGATCGCTATTTAAAATGAATGAAATCGGACTATAACCACGCCCAATTTTACTATATCGAAAATTTCGAAAATCATAAAAAGTGCGATAATTCATTACCAAAGACAGAAAAAGCGATGAAGCTTGGTAGGTGGGTTGACCTTATGACGCAGAATAGAAAATTAGTAAATTTTGGACAATGGGCGTGCCACCGCCCACTTTTAAAAGAAGGTAATTTAAAAGTTTGGCCAGCTGTAATTTGGCAGTCGTTGAAGATATTATGATGAAATTTGGCAGGACCGTTACTTCTATTACTATATGTGTGCTAAATAAAAACAAGTAAGGAAGGTTAAGTTCGGGTGTAACCGAACATTACATACTCAGTTGAGAGCTATGGTGACAACATAAGGGAAAATAACCATGTAGGAAAATGAACCGAGGGAAACCCTGGAATGTGTTTGTATGACATGTGTATCAAATGAAACGCATTAAAGAGTATTTTATGAGGGAGTGGGCCATAATTCTATAGGTGGACGCCATTTAGGGATATCGCCGTAAAGGTGGATCAGGGTTGACTCTAGAATTTGGTTGTACGATATGGGTATCAAATGAAAGGTGTTAATGAATATTTTAAAAGGGAGTAATCCTTAGTTCCATAGGTGGACGCCGTTTCGAGATATCTCCATAAAGGTGGGCCAGGGGTGACCCTAGAACTTGTTTGCACAATATGGGTATCAAAAGAAAGGTGTTAATGAGTATTTTAAAAGGGAGTGATCCTTAGTTCCATAGGTGGACGCCGTTTCGAGATATCGCCATAAAGGTGAACCAGGGGTGACACTAGAATTTGTTTGTACGATATGGGTATCAAATTAAAGGTATTAGTGAGGGGTTTAAAAGGGAGTGGTGGTAGTTGTATAGGTGGACGCCTTTTCGAGGTATCGCTATAAAGGTGGACCAGGGGTGACTCTAGAATATGTTTGTACGATATGGGTATCAAATGAAAGGTGTTAATGAGTATTTTGAAAGAGCGTGGTGCTTAGTTCTATAGGTGGACGCCTTTTCGAGATATCGCCATAAAGGTAGACCAGGGGTGACTCTAGAATGTGTTTGTACGATATTGGTATCAAATTAAAGGTATTAATGAGGGTTTTAAAAGGGAGTGGTGCTAGTTGTATATGTGAAGGCGTTTTCCAGATATCGACCAAAATGTGGGCCAGGGTGACCCAGAACATCATCTGTTGGATACCGCTAATTTATTTATATATGTAATACCTGCCAAGATTTCAAGGGTTTTTTATTTCGCCCTGCAGAACTTTTTCATTTTCTTCTACTTAATATGGTAGGTGTCACAACCATTTTACAAAGTTTTTTCTAAAGTTATATTACGCGTCAATAAGCCAATCCAATTACCATGTTTCATCCCTTTTTTCGTATTTGGTATAGAATTATGGCTTTTTTTTCATTTTTCGTAATTTTCGATATCGAAAAAGTGGGCGTGGTCATAGTCGGATTTCGTTCATTTTTATACCAAGATAAAGCGAGTTCAGATAAGATTTGTCGATTTTTGCTCAAGTTATCGTGTTAACGGCCATGTGGAAGGACAGACGGTCGACTGTGTATAAAAACTGGACGTGGCTTCAACCGATTTCACCCATTTTCACAGAAAACAGTTAGCGTCATAAAATCTATGCCCCTACGAAATTTCAAAAGGATTGGTAAATTTTTGTTCGACTTATGGCATTAAAAGTATTCTAGACAAATTAAATGAAAAACGGCGGAGCCACGCCCATTTTGAAATTTTCTTTTATTTTTGTATTTTGTTGCACCATATCATTACTGGAGTTGAATGTTGACATAATTTACTTATGTATATATTGTAAAGATATTACATTTTTTGTTAAAATTTTACTTAAAAAAATTTTTTTTTTAAAGTGGGCGTGGTCCTTCTCCGATTTTGCTAATTTTTATTAAGCGTACATATAGTAATAGGAGTAACGTTCCTGCCAAATTTCATCATGATATCTTCAGCGACTGCCAAATTACAGCTTGCAAAACTTTTAAATTACCTTCTTTTAAAAGTGGGCGGTGCCACGCCCATTGTCCAAAATTTTACTAATTTTCTATTCTGCGTCACAAGTTCAACTCACCTACCAAGTTTCACCGCTTTATCTGTCTTTGGTAATGAATTATCGCACTTTTTAGGTTTTTCGAAATTTTCGATATCGAAAAAGTGGGTGTGGTTATAGTGCGATATCGTTCATTTTGAATAGCGAAATGCTTTGAGTGCTCAGGAACCTACATACCAAATTTCATCAAGATACCTCAAAATTTACTCAAGTTATCGTGTATCGGCGGCTACCGTGGTGTGATGGTAGCGTGCTCCGCCTACCACACCGTATGCCCTGGGCTCGCACCCCGGGCAAAGCAACATCAAAATTTTAGAAATAAGGTTTTTCAATTAGAAGAAAATTTTTCTAAGCGGGGTCGCCCCTCGGCAGTGTTTGGCAAGCGCTCCGGGTGTATTTCTGCCATGAAAAGCTCTCAGTGAAAACTCATCTGCCTTGCATATGCCGTTCGGAGTCGGCATAAAACATGTAGGACCCGTCCGGCCAATTTGTAGGGAAAATCAAGAGGAGCACGACGCAAATTGGAAGAGAAGCTCGGCCTAAGACCTCTTCGGAGGTTATCGCGCCTTACATTTATTTATTTTTCTTATCGTGTTAACGGACGGACGGACGGACGGGCATGGCTCAATCAAATTTTTTTTCGATCCTGATGATTTTGATATATGGAAGTCTATATCTATCTCGAGTCCTTTATACCTGTACAACCAACCGTTATCCAATCAATGTTAATATACTCTGTGAGCTCTGCTCAACTGAGTAGGTATACAGCCCAATTCTACACGAAAATTCCGTGCGAGTTTTTCCCTTCTCCCATTCCTCGTATTCTAAATAAAAATGCCTTGTGAGTTTTTTCACTTCTCCCTTTCCTCCTATTCTGAACAATGTTAGAAAAAGCGGAAACCGGTTATGGGAGAAAAGTAGGTATTATGAATGTGAGGGAGAGGGAGATTTCTCTGCCATTTCATAGAAGTTTTTTCACTAGTTAAATTAAAGGGAATGCATCAAAATAGTTAAAGGAAATTGGTTATTTTAAGAAAGAACACTTATTTGTACAAATTTGTGCTAAAATATGTATTTACATTCTACCACAATATTCTCACTGTTAATACAACAACAACTACAACCACAATATTCTTTATTTTAAGTCGAAAAGTATATCATAAGCAACGGTAGAGCTCTTGGTATACATATTTGATGCAGCCATTCAGAAATTGCGTAAGGATTTTTTAATAAGGCTTAAATAGATTTTGGCATATGACGAAGGACGAATTCAACTCAACTTGGCCGCCAGAAAATTGCTTTGCTGAATGAATGCAGGCAGATTTGTGTTATGCGGCCGTCTTCTTCTTATGTTCCGCTGTTGATGTTGCTGTGGCACCAATTCATTACTCATTTCAGTGAATATCACATGAAATGCTATAAATACTGTGCATTGTTTATATTTTATTTCTTAATTTCCAACAAATTTGCAACAATAATTAAACTTTTCAATTTTTTAAACAAAAGAAGAAATGTGCAACGAAATTTCAATTGACAAAACAGCTGACTTAGAAAATTCGAAATTTCTATTCCCCAATTATTGTTCTCCCTAGGAGAACAGAATTGGAGAAATTTTTCCGCGGGAATAAAAAAATCCGCGAGAACAAAATTCCGCGAGAATATTTAGAATTGGTCTGATAATTAGCAAAATCGGATGACGAAAACGTCCACTTTAAAAAAAAATTAAATAATATCTTAACAGTATATGGGGAAAACCGCCAAACTTTGGTTTTTTTGGAGAAAAAAAAATAACGCAAATATCTTTTTGTTAGGAACATTGAGGGGTGCATCGCCGTTACTCGTCTTACATAATGCCGCAAAAAGATATAGTCAAAAGATCGAGCAAAATATATATAAATTGAGGTCGCAATGTTAAATATACATTTATTTCAACACTTCTGTACCGATTATATCGAAATTTTAACAAAATATGGAGATATATGCAGCTGTTAGCTATGTAAAATTTTTTTGATACACGAGACCCGGTTTTGTAGATATCGGTAAAAATATAAAACCTAATAACCGCCAAATATTTTTTAGTGCAAAGTTTGCAACACATTTATTTTAACACCTTTCTACCGATTCTTTTCAAACTTTAAAAACATTTAGATATGTGAACGAAGTATGTTTATGTTCGCTACTTTGATTGATGATAGTTTCGAGTATTGGAGGGGCACATTAATTTTGCTCATACTTTTAGAATATCCGTCTCATAAACAATATTCGGTTAAAATTCCATAGCGTTTCAGCGATGCCTCAAAATTTTATCGAAAAAATTCAAAAAAAAAAAATCAAGGGTATCGCTTGAAAAAGTGTAAAAATCGACGTTTTTTACGTTTCGAAGTTCTGCAAAATTTACTATCAACTTTCTTGATTTTCAAAATCATCAGATCGGATAGTCAAAAGGTCAAACTCAATGTCCTTGTACTTTTTTCTGGCCTTAAGTTTTTTGCCCGTGTGTAAAACACGAGTATCCAAAAAAGTTAAAGTCTTTGGGATTTGCCCATTTAAGTAAATTATGTCAAAATTCAACTCCAGTAATGATATGGTGCAACAAAATACAAAAATAAAAGAAAATTTCAAAATGGGCGTGGCTGCGCCCTTTTTAATTTAATTTGTCTAGACTACTTTTAATGCCATGAGTCGAACAAAAATTTACCAATCCTTGTGAAATTCGGTAAAGGCATAGCTTCTATGACGATAACTGTTTTCTGTGAAAATGGGCGAAATCGGTTGAAGCCACGCCCAGTTTTTTATACACAGTCAACCGTCTGTCCTTCCGCTCGGCCGTTAACCCGATAACTTGAGCAAAAATCGGTATATCTTTACTAAACTTAGTTCGCGCACATATCTGAACTCACTTTATCTTGGTATTACAAATGGGCGAAATCCGACTATGACCACGCCCACTTTTTGAGCTGAGGAGAGCTCACAGAGTATATTAATTTTGTTCGCAGAACGGTACCCCGTAACGACATAAACTAATCGAGATAGATATAGACTTCTATATATCAACATGATCTGGGCAAAAAAAGAAATTAATTTACCCATGTCCGTCCATCCGTCTGTCCGTATACACGGTAACTTGAGTAAATTTTGAGGTATCTTAAAGAAATTTGGTATGTAAGTTCCTGGGTACTCATCTCAGATCGCTGTTTAAAATGAACGAAATCGGACTATAACCACGCCCACTTTTTCGATATCGAAAATTTGGAAAAACCGAAAAAGTGCGATAATTCACTACCAAAGACGGACAAAGCGATTAAACTTGGTAGGTGGGTTGACCTTATGACGCAGAATAGAAAATATGTAAAATTTTGGACAATTGGCGTGGCAAGCTGTAATTTGGCAGCTGAGTATGTAATGTTCGGTTACACCAGAAGTTAGCCTTCCTGACTTGTTATTTTTATATTTCTTCATCATTTTTTTTTCTCGCCTTATTCTTCTTGCAGTGATAAGGAAAATTGCTGAAGGTTTTGGAGAGTTTTATCGATATTGATAGTCCTTTGCCGGATATTGATACGGTGCGCTCCGAAAAATTACACCATTAAGGTGCTAGCACAACCATCTCGGAAACGATTTGATGCAACATTTTACATTTAACTGTAATTTTCCTACCTAAATCTTGCTACCTTGCCTTCATGGAAGGCCACTTTATTTTATATATGGAAGTCAGCATCTGACGCCGTATAGTCCACAACATTGAACTCTCCATTATTTTTATTATTGTTATTTTTTTTTCATTTTAGTTTGAGGTGGAGTATTATGAAAAGATATTTGGTTGGACAAGGAAATCAAATCGTTCGCATGATAGTCGGGCTAGTATCTTAATGGTGCTGGTTTCCGTAACAAACCGGATCTGCATCCGTCAAAGGGGCATTAACATTGATAAAACTACCCAAAATCTTCAGGGAGTCTCTTTATCGCTACTAGAAAAAGGATGCTTTTCCTTTTTAGTGATGAGAGCAAGCTCTAGACTGTCCGTATGACCTGTCCATCGTGAAGTTTAACATAGTGCCCTTTTCAACGAGTAGTTGGAAGCAAATACGTTGTCGATCTTACTCTTAAGCATATCACAAAAGACCGGATTTTAGATCATTGAAAAATTTCTCTCTACTAAAAAAACTGTTTTTTGATCTTGAAAGGTTTGGAAATGTTAGCCAAACAATGTCTCTTGATTATCTATGCTACATATTCGGCCACACTGAAGAACCTGTGTTCAAGTCCCAGGCAAAGTAATAGTGAAAGTTTCGAAAAAAGTTGTTTGAATTAGAAACCAGTTTTTCTAAGCTGGGTCGAACCTCGTCTGTGGTTTGGCAAACACTTCGAGGGTATTCCTGCTATGAAAAGCTTCTCAGTGAAAATTCATCTGCCTTGCAGATGCCGTTCGGAGTCGCAATAAAAAGGAGCACGACGCAAGTTGGAAGAATAGCTCGGCCTAAACATCCACAGAGGTAAATCGCACCAATTTTTATACTCAGTTGGGCAGAGCTCACAGTGTATATTAACTTTGATTGGATAACGGTTGGTTGTACAGGTATAAAGGAATCGAGATAGATATAGACTTCCATATATCAAAATCATCAGTATCTAAAAAAAATTCGATTGAGCCATGTCCGTCCGTCCGTCCGTCTGTCCGTTAACACGATAACTTGAGTAAATTTTGAGGTATCTTGATGAAATTTGGTATGTATGTTCCTGGGCACTCATCTCAGATCGCTATTTAAAATGAATGATATCGGACTATAACCACGCCCACTTTTTCGATATCGAAAATTTCGAAAAATCGAAAAAGTGCGATAATTCATTACCAAATACGGTTTAAGCGATGAAACTTGGTAGGTGAGTTGATCTTATGACGCAGAATGGAAAACTAGTAAAATTTTGGACAAATGGGCGTGGCACCGCCCACTTTTAAAAGAAGGTAATTTAGAAGTTTTGCAAGCTGTAATTTGGCAGTCGTTGAAGATATCATGATGAAATTTTGCAGGAACTTTACCCTTATTACTATATGTATACTTAATAAAAATTAGCAAAATCGGAGAACGACCACGCCCACTCTTTAAAAAAAAATTTGTTTAAAGTCAAATTTTAAAAGAAAAGTTAATATCTTTACAGTATATAAGTAAATTATGTCAGCATTCAACTCCAGTAATGATATGGTGCAACAAAATACAAAAATAAAAGAAAATTTCAAAATGGGCGTGGCTCCGCCCTTTTTCATTTAATTTGTTTAGGATACTTTTAATGCCATAAACTTACCAATCCTTGTGAAATTTGGTAGAGGCTTAGATTCTAGAACGAGAACTGTTTTCTGTGAAAAAGGACGAAATCGGTTGAAGCCACGCCCAGTTTTTATACACAGTCGACCGTCTGTCCTTCCGTTCGGCAGTTAACACGATAACTTGAGCAAAAATCGATATATCTTTACTAAACTCAGTTCAAGTACTTATCTGAACTCACTTTGTATTGGTGTAAAAAATGGCCGAAATCCGACTATGACCACGCCCACTTTTTCGATATCGAAAATTACGAAAAATGAAAAAAATGCCATAGTTATATACCAAATACGAAAAAAGGGATGAAACATGGTAGTTGTATTGGTCTGTTGACGCAAAATATAACTTTAGAAAAAAACTTCGTAAAATGGGTGTGACACCTACCATATTAAGTAGAAGAAAATTAAAAAGTTTTGCAGGGCGAAATCAAAAGCCCTTGCAATCTTGGAAGGAATACTGTTCGTGGTATTACATATATAAATAAATTAGCGGTACCCGACAGATGATGTTCTGGGTTACCCTGGTCCACATTTTGGTCGATATCCGGAAAACGTCTTCATATATACAACTACCACCACTCCCTTTTAAAACCCTCATTAATACCTTTAATGTAATACCCATATCGTACAAAAAAATTCTAGAGTCACCCCTGGCCCACCTTTATGGCGATATCTCGAAAAGGCGTCCACCTATAGAACTAAGGCCCACTCCCTTTTGAAATACTCATTAACACCTTTCATTTGATACCCATATCGTACAAACAAATTCTAGAGTCACCCCTGGTCCACCTTTATGGCGATATCTCGAAAAGGCGTCCACATATAGAACTAAGGCCCACTCCGTTTTAAAATACTCATTAACACCTTTTATTTGATACCCATATCGTACAAACACATTCTAGAGTCACCCCTTGTCCACGTTTATGGCGATATCTTGAAAAGGCGACCACCTATAGAACTATGGCCCACTCCCTCATAAAATACTCTTTAATGCCTTTCATTTGATACACATATCATACAAACACATTCCAGGGTTACCCTAGGTTCTTTTTACTACATGGTGATTTTCCCTTATTTTGTCTCCACAGCTCTCAACTGAGTATGTAATGTTCGGTTACACCCGAACATAGCCTTCCTTACTTGTTTTCTTTTATATTCCAATAGCTATAAAAGAAATGTCCTGTTTGGATAAGTGATCGTTCTGCAGCGCATTACATATCCGCTCCCTGGGCTTTTTTCGACATTGCTGGCTTTACTGCGCAACGGACAGTGCCAAAAATAAATCTTAAAAAATGTTTTTAATTTGGAATATTTTACCTCCACTTAAAGCTAAATTAGCTATTCAGACTATCGTTCTTTCAAGTGCTGTTAAATCTCACGTAGTATTACAATTTCTAATTATTGGCAACACTGTACTTATCGAAAAAAGTATTTTTTAAAAAGCTCTAATAAATGGCTGAGCTAAAAATGTTGGAAAACAAAAATTTTAATGATTTATTTAATTTTTTCAACATTTGCAAAGATGAAATTTTTCTATTCGATAAATTACGCGTGTACATTAGGATGTGCCCAAAAAGTTTATTTTTTTGTATTTAATTAGCGAGATATGCTCATATTGCTTAATACAATTGTTTTTTGTTATTGATATGAGAGAAAAACTACAAAGTTTACAAACGGCTATGGTTACTAAGACATGCTTCTGTCATCTGTTAGCTTCTAGGGTGCCGAGTATTCAACTCGAAATCTCCAACATCCATACTTTATACTAGTATAAAGGCATTGCCTTGATCCACTCAGCCACACGAATGCCCCGCTGCTCGTTTTGCAATTGGTGTCTAGGTGTTGCATTTTTGTTTCTATTCCTTTATTCACCATTTACATACTAATTCTATATGCTTTTTAATTCTAATTGTGTGGAATAATTATAGGCGCGCTCTAACAGCTTAGTAACATTGGGTTTATAGCATTGCTTTTATAAGCAGAGCAGAAGTGAAATTCAGAAACATGTCCTTGTAACCATAGCCCTTTGTGTACTTTATAATTTTTTTCTAATATCAATCATGGTATAAATATTACAAGGTAAAACCGGTGAGAGCCGAAATGACGTTTAAAAAATTTTAAAATTCTCACTGCTCACTGTTTGATTTCATAATAGAAAAATAACAAACTGTAATATATTTGGTAATTCTACAGGACAGCATGACACTCTTAACACACGTCCAAAACTATCAAGAGGAGGTAAACAATTTTGGGTCTGTCAAGAGATATTTGCAACAGACATTTTGAAAATTTTCATGTGGTTGTCGTAATTTTGATGATTTTTGGTACCCACAAAATAAATTGTGAACAAAAGTGCTTTGCGCGGAAATTGTTTTGGTCTCCAAACCGGTGTTGGACCCACCTAGGGTAATTTTTTATAAGCGCGGACGAAGGCCGCCAATGCAGATAGGTATTCTGCGCAAAAATACTATAGATCCCACCCTCGGTTTCGGAGCACTCCGGGGTCATTTTTCGGTTTCTCGTTAATATCTTTTGAACGATCTAAAATTTTTATTTTCCGCTTTCGGATTATTGTTGTCGAGGTCAATACAAGACTTTTGACATTTTGCGTTCTAACATTAATATTATGATATTTTATCCAAAACCGAATCTTTTATTGGTGGAAATAACCAGAAAATAAGAAATCTCGACGGTCAACCGCATTCTAGAATTTTCAATTCAAGAATTGTATTGTGGTTTCCCGCAAAAGGAAGCATCACGCCACGATCCTCTTCTGAGGAATTTTCTTCAACAAATTATTTAGAAATGTATCAGCATCTGCGCGACGAGAAGAAAAACCCGACTCACCGCCAAGGTATACGGAAGAGATACATATCTACTAATAATAACAATTTGGTGTTATATATATCTGAGGAGATTAAGGTATAGCTTTCCATCTAATTCGAAGGCTACTTATCGCGTATTCGTTTTTCTACGAACTGGCTCACCTAAATACATGTTTTGTGCCGACCCAGAAATTTATCTGCTAATTTGGACGAACATTTGGTGCCAAGGTAATGCTGAGGGACAATCAATACCATTTATACAAATTTTCTTATATATTTTTGATGGATAGGCCAACACACTAGCTCTACACCACGGTGGCAGACTTTGACCGTTCAGCTACAGCGTTTTTGCTGACGTGGGCAAGTTATGGGAAGATCTCCACTGGTTTCGAAGAAGCAGGTGGGGGAAGACTTTGATCTCTCTTGGTGCCCCCTGTTGGCGTCAGTAATCGTGAAACAGAGTTAGCTGGGGTGACTTGTTACGCAACGACCAGCATCTACTAAACGGTTAAGCGCCAATTAAAAAATGTATCTTCCAACCGCGAGGAAAAGGACCAAAACAAACCAAAGAATATCTCCAAAATCATTTTTTTCCGCAGTATCGAGGACACTTGAGGCTGGTGATCTCTTATAAAGTGAAGTTTCAGCATATTTAAGGGTTAAAGACGTATCAACCAAGTGAAGAAGGATGAATGAAAAATCGGTAGGGGTGGTCTCCAACAATATCAAAAAACCATTATGGCCGCCAAGAAGAGTAAATGGTTTTACCTGGTAATATTTATACCATGATATCAATAGTAAATTTTTTTTCTGAAAAACGAATAAAACTTGATTCACACTCACAATTTCTTGAGATCTAAATTCTTTTTTAATTTTAGCTAGAAATTCTGTCGGGATCGCACTTATATAGAAAAAAAAACAATAAGTAATATTTGTTAATTTATTTTCTCGCATATTATTTTAATTAATTTTGAACGCCACACACTGAAATTAAAATAAAATGGAAATTCCGTTGTTCTTGCTCATTTTATGGAAGTGGACTTCAATCTGGCTGCACATTTGGGAAATAGTGAGTTTTGTTGTTGCTTATTTTGCAATGAACACCCAGGGTAATATAATTTTAATTGTTTAATGTGTTTTTGGAAAGTAAAAATATTAAAACTAAACGTAAAAAATTATCTTTGCAACATTATAGGGAGAAGTGCTTGAAAGAATGATGTGAATATTTTCACCATGGATTGGGCTGTTAAAAGGAAGTAGAACTTTATTTTTCTTACATAGGAAAAGTGTTCTGGATAAAAATTGGGCTGATAGAAAAAACGCCGTCGAAAGTTGCCTTAGGTTGAACTTGCAGTTTGGTAAGGTATTTATTGGACGACTACACTGAAAAACTCTATCAAGAACAAGGATGTATATTATAAAATAATTCCGTCCTCTTGACAAATAGTAGAAGCTTTCGACAAAATATTCCATTTCCCACACGGCATTTAGATGATTAAATTTTGAATTTCCCTACATATAAATACAATTTGATTCTTGTTTCTGACTAAATAATGAGTTATCATACAATTGAACAAAAGAAATAATCAAATATGAATATCTTTGATGTCAAAAACTGAAAATCATTTTTCGATCACGTTTTGGAATCATTTTTGAAGTCCTTTGATGATTAAATTTTAATATTTCATAAAAGTCAGCAAAAAGAATAATCAAATATGCTTACCTTTCGATGAACAAAAACTGAATATAGTTTTTCAATCACATTTTGGAATCATATTTGAACCAAATGTGTTTACTTTAGGTGATCAAACATTTATAATCATTTTTAATTCAGCTTTCTGAATCTTTTCTGACTATATTTGTTAACTGAATAATGAGTTTTATACTTGTTAAAATTTTACTTTTCATTGAAAATCTTATTTTTTTCACATACACACATTTTTTCAATCATGAAGTTCAGAAAAATATGTACATATATATAATTTTTATTATTAAGACATTCTTCAAGACAATTTAATGCAAATGCTGCTCATGCCCGAAGATTTTCCCAACCATTTCTCCACCTTCGGCTTCCCAGATAATAAATAATAGTTGGACAATACAAAAGTTGTGAGCTATTTGACCAGGTAAGTGAAACTCTCTTGACATATGTACCTGGATATGTCTTCAACATCCCGTACCGTATCGTATTTTAAGATATTGACCATCATAGCTGATGTTGGATGTTGTAGTCGCAGGTGAATATCGGTCAAGTTTGTTTGCAAGTGACCTGTGGTTCAAATAGCTCACTTCCGCATGATTTCTTCCCCTGATGAAATAAGATTATTATGTAGTATCTTATTTTGAAAGAGATATGAAGAATAAATGCATCATAATCGCATTCAAAAATGAGTCAAAAATCTAAACCAAAACGATTGAAATATATTCACGAATATGATCAGAAAATGACTGTGAAAAGCAGTCAAATATTACTCTAAAACAATTAAAGGTCAATTTTACAATGATATCAAATATGAATAAAAAGCGTTTCGAAATATGAATCATAAATGATTATTCAAGAATAATCACATTTATGGTACATTTTTCTCCCGACGATACGCTAATATTCGAACAGAAAATGCTTTTAAATTTGAACGTTTTTAATCATCTTAGGGTATATTTGAATATTTTTTGATCAAAATTTTCAAAAAATGCTGGCTGGGTTCATGCTTCGAGATATAGTGGCTGTGTCTTTATCTGGTGCGCGCAGAACATGAATACAGAGCAAGCTCTTTCTGCAACCCGCACTTTCTGTTCTCAATTAAGAAGTTTTTTTTTTTCAAGCATGAATGGCCAGGAGGCTATGAAATAAGGCCCTGAAGATGGCACAACGCGGAAAACGGTTTATCTCCAATCCAAATTCGACAGAAGATGACGGAAAATCGTGCCAATATAAACCATAAAAGTGACTTGTCTAGTCGTGCGTCGTAATATTTGCGCATACCAAGCCTTTCCTGGCTGGTTCATCATCCGCAACGACCATTTATAACGTTAAATCTGAGAAGACACAGTTTTGAATTTATATCTTCCAACAGCAATTGCCGATGTTTCCTTGATGAGGCTGAAAGGATCAATATCATCCGCATACGCTATCAATGATAATTTCTTTTAATACGATAGAGAGATCGCTTTATCTGAATCATACTTTGATTTCGCCCTATAGTTATAAGACACGTTTTTAGCAAACACTTCGAGTGTTTTTATGCCATGAAAAACGTGTCAGCAAACAGTCACCTGTTCGCAGACGCCTCTCGGAGACGGCTTAAACATGTGGGTCCCGTTCCGCAAATTTGTAGGAAAAATGAAAAAGTAACGCGACGCAAATAGGAAGAGGCTCAGCCTTAAACCTCTTTATACATATCGTATCAAGTGCTTATTGATTTTTTTTTACAAGACTAATTTTTCGAAATGTTAACTTTTATGGGCATAGTCCTCACTTATTTTATTTTCCACTTAATTCAAAGTCCTCCCATATCTGCTTATGACATTTGTCACGTGTTGCTTTTACCGAATTGATAAACGATGCTACAAAATTATTTTAAACAAAGGGGCAGCTTTATTGCCATCAACAACACATCATTAAGGTTGATGGCGCGAATGTGCATAAGACGTCATTTCGCCTTCACATTTATTATCCATATACTGTGAATATGACGTGCGTAAAGCTGGCAGACCCAAGTGCTCAAAAATAAGTTTAAGTTGTTTGAGAATTAAGTGCATTTTAGGTGCAATTTAGGGCCACAAAAGATAATTTAGGTGCTCATTTGGTTTTCGAGATATTCGCAAAAAAGTGTGGGTCTGCTAGGTTAACGTCAAGCTAGCAGACCCACAACTTAAATTTCATTTTATTTTAAATAAAAAATATATCAAAATTAGGAGCTATTTAGGTGCTTTTTAGGGCCACAAAAGATAATTTAGGTTTTCATTTCGTTTTCGAGATATTCGCAAAAAGGTGTGGGTCTGCTAGGTTAACGTCAAGCTAGCAGACCCAAAATTTAAATTTCATTTTTTTTTAAATAAAAAATATATCAAAATTAGGAGCTATTTAGGTGCTTTTTAGGGCCACAAAAGATAATTTAGGTTTTCATTTCGTTTTCGAGATATTCGCAAAAAGGTGTGGGTCTGCTAGGTTAACGTCAAGCTAGCAGACCCAAAATTTAAATTTCATTTTATTTTAAATAAAAAACATATCAAAATTAGGAGCTATTTAGGTGCTTTTTAGGGCCACAAAAGATAATTTAGGTTTTCATTTCGTTTTCGAGATATTCGCAAAAAGGTGTGGGTCTGCTAGGTTAACGTCAAGCTAGCAGACCCAAAATTTAAATTTAATTTTTTTTTTTAAATAAAAAGTATATCAAAATTAGGAGCTATTTAGGTGCTTTTTAGGGCCACAAAAAGATAATTTAGGTTTTCATTTCGTTTTCGAGATATTCGCAAAAAGGTGTGGGTCTGCTAGGTTAACGTCAAGCTAG